>NC_062573.1:48846500-49448500 GCF_022837055.1 Prionailurus viverrinus
TGAGGCAATTAAATAAAATACTTCAGGGAACCAAGATCTCTTTTGGGAAGCCGTTTGCTTCCTGGCAAAGGGCAACTGGGTCTATAGAATATCTTCTGTTGGAAAAAGGGGCATTCATTCCCCATCATTTCTGGTTTTCTCCACTTTGAAGGTCCATTATTGGCACAAATGAATGCAATGGCAAACAGAGAGATTTACAGCAAGAAGAATACACTGTGTAGTTTCAAAGTTGGATTTGGGGTGTTCGGAAATGCAATCTAGAGGTCAGGCAGCAAAAGCTGCCTTTGCCAGGCTTGGGAAGGGTCCCAGCATGTTCCCTGCAGTATACAACTGTAGGAGTCAGGGTTGTCCCTGATGACTGGCTCTCTGAGCCATCTGAGGGGTACGATCTCCTTCTACTTCTATCAGGAAGGAAATGGGGGTAGAGCCCTGGTATTTCAATCTTCAAAAATCTTACCTGTCAGAATTCACAGGCATATGCAAAGACATTTACCAAAGGGATAGGATAATTTCAGAGAAGTATTCTAATATAGGAGAAACAAAGACTATAACTCTAGCTAACTCCATTGCTCTTCCATCTCAAAGGAAAGACTCCCTAAGCCTTAGGTCTTTGCAAGAAGATGACCCTCTGTAGGGTCCCCTACATTCCCAACCAGGCCCTCCAGACTTGAGGCACTCAAACCCCATGGGTCTCCTTTTTCAAGTCCTTCTTTCTCTCTGACAACTCTAACAATTCCCAGGATATATCACCACCTCTTCCACTGCTCAGAGTCTTGCTCCTTTCTGAATACCCTCAAATTTAGCCAGGAAGGCATTACATTTTGCTGCCCCAAAGTGCGAGCAAGTCAGAGAAGAAGGATAGAGTCCCATGAGTGAGGGTAAACATGGATACAAATTGAAGTTTCTTTTCAACCTTTCCAACAGTGACATGCTAGTTTCTTTACTAGTTAGATATTAGATATTTTCTCAAAGGTAAACATTATGAAACATTTTGCTTGAAGACAAGACCACTGAACCATGTTGGTGAAAGAATATCTCTTATCTTACCCAAGTATGGGTCCTATTTGAAACAGCATTCCTCAATATTTTTTTGCCTGAAGGGGTGTTTGTCCCTGTTGACCTTGAGTGGTCTAGTTTTATAATAATATAGCTTAATGGCCACTCTCCCTGTTAACCAAGGCATGGCCCCAGTTTCTATTAAGTTCTTTTGATGAAAATTGTCCCGTGACGTTTGATCCCACCCCACTCTCAATTTCCAATACAATGTTGACTTTCGCATTGGATATATAACCTCTTAGACAAAGGTTGGTTAGTTCCAAGGGGCCAGTGTAGGTCAGAAAGGGATGTAGATTTGTAGGTCAAAGGTGATTAACATATGACATAGAACCCAGGTAATTTACTTCTACCACTGGATTATTATATCTGCACTACCAAGAAAAATCAGTAAGTTGATTTTTGGCTAACATCCATGGGAACCTAATTTTTACTCTCTGGAGTATAATATATGATGTAGCACTTCTGTTTGGGCAAATCATTATCTCATTGCACCCCTAAGGGTATAGAAATAGGGTTAAGGTGAGGATCTTTAATTAAAGCTTAGCCTGAGTTGAAGAACTAAAATAGGACACTGACTGGTTCCAATTAAGGGCTTTACTGGTGCCTTAGAAAGATGGGGTTGATAGTTAATAGTAGACTGTCATTGTATTGATGCCTTTATGATTTCTTATTCTTATGTGCCCACATACATTTAATCATGAAGTAGCTATCTGGAGAGGCAGTGTAACAGAAAAGCACCTGAATTTGGGTTTGCCAGACCTCTGTTTAATCCCAATATTGCCTTTTACTAGTTAGTAATATTGGCTAATTTATTCCTTGAGCCTTTTTTTTTTTACATATCAACAATGGAGATAATTTATACTAAGACATTTTCATGAAGATTTAATGAAATAAGGTATACAAAGTACTCATCACAATGAATGCCATGCTATGCCCACAATAAATGGCAAATACACCTACATTTTTAGTAAATCATGTATATATATATACATATATTTTTTTTTTCCATTCCCTAGGGTAGGCTCAGTCATTCATAAGAATATATTTAAGTCTTGACTTAAACAAAGTCTATGCCATTATCCTGAAAGAGAGATTTGTGAGCTAGGTTGATCCTGACGCTTACATCTCATATCGTGATAGTCCGAGCAGGAAGGCTAAATAATGGGTCTCTCTTTAAGAACTAAGCTTAAGTAGTTATTGCCTACTTTTAGTCACAGTTTATGTAAAAACAGTCTGTACAGTTTCACACGAGATTGGGCATAGGTCAGTGATGTGAGGAGACTGTCCTCTTCTGTGTAACCTGGTGTTTCTGCCTGTATTCCATGCAGAAGCACAGATTGCTTTTCTTCTGAATTGTCTCTTTAAAGATGATTGGATAGTGAAGAGCCTTGGAAGATAGGGTATCTCCCTGCTGAGTGAAGGGTGTGTTTCCTTACAGTTGGGTATAATAAAGACGGTGTTCCCTCCAGAGCCTGGAGGGCAGGCAGGCCTATTGCCCATTGTAAAAGGTGCGGCTACCCTAAGCCCAGGGTCCTCCTGCTCCAACAGCGGCCCACTGAGCCCATCTGTGTCTCTTCGGTGATACTTGGAGGCAAGGAGAACTATAGCAAATATATTATTCTTGCTTCTTGATCTCTGCTACTCGTGATAAAACCCTTTGTCTCTGACGCAGGAGTCTTGTGTCTTCTGCCAGCATCCATAACTGCGGCAGGCTGATTTGTTAGTTTGCAAGAAGAGTAAAATCTCAGACTCTTCCGTTTTTGACAGGTAAGAATGAAGCAACCTCTTTTCTCAAGGTGAGCACCTAAGTATCGTGTTCTTTATACAAAGTGCTTTAGATAGACTATTCCACAATGTTTTTTTTTTTTTCCAATATAAAAATGTCATTCCACGTTAATCCCCACGAATGGGACTAATGCACAAAGGTAATGGGAGACCTCACAGGCACGATTGTCTTCTTGCCTAAGCCGGCTCTGTACAGCTGTTAATCCCCAGGGAAGACTCTGTAAGGCTCTACTCACTTTGACAGGTTCCTGGGCTGCAGCTCGGCAAACTGTCGCATGAGGATTTCAAATGGGACTTGAACAACCTGAAGGAATTGATGGGACTTGCGAGCGTGTATTTCTTGCCATCAAGGCATAGATGACATACGGGGGGAATGTGGCGCCACGTAGTTTATCCCAAGCAACTGTTTTGCTAACGAGGAAGGAGGTGGATCTGTGGCTCTGTCTCAAGATCAACATAGGTACTTGAAATACGGGAGTTGGTAATGATGCCGCAGAGGAAAAGAAAACATTCCTCAAGGAATGGGAATGGAAGCAGGAGATAGCTATAGGATTAGGAGGCTTAATTTAAAAAATGATCTTTGGTAACACGGACTGCCAAAAACTCAGCTTGCGCCCTGCACCGTGTGTGACTTTTGGCAGTAGTTTATCTTTCATGCCGTGCGGAACAATTAGGCCTGTATCTCTCTAAGTACACAAATGTCTTTCCATCATTAACAGTCACACTGACTACCGACTTCTATGTGGAGGAGCCAGTACCTGTCAATATTTTGCCCGTCAACAATATTTCTATTTCATTGTGCATTTGTCTTTGTTTCTGGTACCAGAGACAGCCCAAACCTTCTACAACTTGCCGAAGGGACCCTTAAGGTCCAAGAGTCCACACCACTGGAGACAGTGAAAAAATGAAGATTCCCCACCCCCCACCCCCCCAAAAAAAGCAAAACCTGAGTGAGCAGTTCCAGATAAGGACTGTCTTCCCTGAAAATGAAGATGTATTTGCTTGGGGGTCTAGCTCGGCTTCACGTGAGTTTGCAACACGGCTGTGTTTGACAATGTTGTCAGCTAGAATCGCTCTGAAGGGTTTTTCTCAGACCAAAATAATCTGAAGGCTCTCTGCATGTCCTTCAAGGATCCTCACCTCCTCAGCAAAGTTTGCCTGAGTTGGAGACAAATAAAGGATTCTAATTAGGGCTCTAGGGAGACTGAAAAGCAATTGTCTGAGCCTGTTACTCAACTTCGTGAGCTCATTAATGGACATCTTTGTCTGCATGATTGGAGAAACAGCAGCAAGTTCATTTTGGCCAAACAGGCCCAGGCCTGAGAGACTTAATATTTGATAACAGAACATTACCTATTATTGCAGTTAGGAATGATTGGGTTCAAGCAACAGACTGTGGGCCATTTCAGAGACACAGGAAAGAAAGAAGAAAGAAAGAAAGAGAGAAAGAAAGAAAGAAAGAAAGAAAGAAAGAGAAAGAGAGAAAGAAAGAACAAAAGAAAGAAAGAAAGAAAGAAAGAAAGAAAGAAAGAAAAGAAAGAATTTATGAAGGCTATAGAACTGTGAGATTAAAGAAAAAGGCCTACACTAAGACCAGTCCTTGGAAAAGAGAAGCAGAGATGCTCTTGGGATCTGGTGGCAGAACTCATAGACAGTCTCTTCAAAATGTCAGGATGTCCAGTTGTGGGAATGAAAGACCTCTCGTCATTTTGAATCCTTGTAACACTGTGCTCAAGATTCAAATTTCGAGGAGAAAGAACCTGATTGGTTTAGTTTGGATCAAAGATGTATTTGTTGGCAGGTAGGACAGAACAATTCGCGAGTCCCACAAGGCTACATCCAATGGGAAGTTCATTCTTCCAAAGGGCTGTCAGGGAGGTTACCAGAGGTATGGGGAAAGGAGGCTGGGCAAACATCGATAGTTATTCATAATATCTAAGAACATTTTAACCATGGTACCATGCATTTGGGAACATCTGATAGTTCTGTGTCTCTTCATGAGATCTGGGAAAAGTGCCATGGTCCTCAAGGCTTGAAGAACAAAGCCCTTGCCAAGACCACAAACTGATTACAGTGACCTGGCCAAATTGTTGAATCTTCTGTTTCTTCTGTTTCTCATATTTCTACATCCTTCAGGAATAAAAAAGCAGGTGGACTTAAGTCCTGTTAGCACTATGCCTTCTTTTTTTTTTAATGTTTATTTATTTATTTTGAGAGAGAGAGTGAGAAAGAGAGAGAGAGAGAGAGAGAGAACATGTGTGTGTGTGTGCACATGCACAAGCAGGGGAGGGGCAGAGGAACAGGGAGAGAATCCCAAGCAAGCTCCATGCTGTAAACGCAGAGCCTGATGCAGGGCTTGATCTCAAGAACCATGAGATCATGATCCGAGCTGAAATCAAGAGTCTGATGCTTAATCGACTGAGCCATCCAGGCGCCTCTGCACCATGTATTCTTAAAAGTAGGTCATATTATTCACAGGATGGATAGCTTCAGACTAGCAGCTGTGGCATTCAAAAGTTCTTTGTAAAGAACTATGGGATTTTTTTTAAAAAGATGAGTTATGGATTTCAGTGGCACATGGACATTTTTATTTATCCTGAGTTCATGAATTTCCAAAGCAGTGGGTTTTGACTGGGGAAGTGGAGTCTCTCTCTCGTAAGTTCATATTTTCCATCCAATGGAGACATTGTGTTATTATTTACCACTTGAGACAGGGGAAGCCAGGAGGGTGTCATGTGAGCAGTCAGGCTAACTGAAAGGCACTCAAAACCTAGAGCAGCCTGATGGCTACCGTTCCAGAAAACGATTTTGAGTAGTATGTGTACCAGCAGAGAGAAACTGTGCTGTCTCAATCCTTGCTTCTCAACTGAGGGTAGACAGACTGTAGGTGTTATTTAAACTGCTCTCAAAGTTCAAACTTCAGTGTTCAAAACAACTTTGAGATTCAGATAAGATAGTGGTGACAGAAGAATGTTATTTCATTCAGTGAGTACCTACTACGTGCCCAGCATTGCTCTAAGACTCGGTCCAAGGCAGTAGCTACTGGCCATGTGTAGCACTGGAAGGGGGCTAGTATGACTGAGGAATTGACTTTTTAATTTAATTTAATGTAATTTAATTTAATTTAATTTTAATTACATTTTTTAAATTTTTTTACTGTTAATTTTTGAGAGAGAGAGAGCGTGATTGGGGAGGGACAGAGAGAGAGGGAGACACAGAATCTGAAGCTGACTCCGGGCTCTGAGCTGTCAGCACAGAGCCTGATGCGGGGCTTGAGCCCACGAACTGTGAAATCATAACCTGACCTGAAGTTGGAGTTTAAGGGACTGAGCCATGGAGGCACCCCAAATTTTAATTATTTTAATTTTTTTTTCAACGTTCATTTTTGGGACAGAGAGAGACAGAGCATGAACGGGGGAGGGGCAGAGAGAGAGGGAGACACAGAATCGGAAACAGGCTCCAGGCTCTGAGCCATCAGCCCAGAGCCTGACGCGGGGCTCGAACTCCCGGACCGCGAGATCGTGACCTGGCTGAAGTCGGACGCTTCATTATTTTAAATTTAAAAGACGGATACTTGATTCAGTTTGGGAAAACTTTTAAGTATTTTTGGGACAATGTGGGCATACGAATCTACTTTTCAAACATAAATTTTAAGAAATTTAAATATAGATCAAGCATTTTCTCTGAGAATTCAGTGTCTGCATTGAGGTGTGTCAGAAGTGAAAAATACAAATTGACTTTTGAAGAATTACTACCAAAAAAAAAAAGAATAAAATATCTTGACATAAGCTTTTCCCACTGATTAGGTCTTGAGATAATATTTTGAACACACTGGAAAATGAAATAAGTTATTGTAATAAACAGTTTCCACTTTTCTAATTAGGCTACTAGAAAATTTAGAATCACATTGCTGGCTTGTGTTATATTTCTATTAGATAGTAGGACTTTAGGGGCTTCTTCATATGCCATTTACTAAATCATTAAAATCACCCAATGAGGTAGGCGTGGACCCTTCCAACTTTTAGAGAAAAGACAGTTGAATGAACCTGAGACATGACTTAAATCTCCTGGGGGTTGGGGCGCCTGGGTGGCTCAGTTGGTTGAGCGTCCGACTTCAGCTCAGGTCATGATCTCACAGTTTGTGAGTTCGAGCCCCGCGTCAGGCTCTGTGCTGACAGCTGGGAGCCTGGAGCCTGCTTCGGATTCGGTGTCTCCCTCTCTCTCTGCCCCTCCTCACTTGTGCTTTGTCTCTCTGTCTCTCAAAAATAAATAAATGTAAAAAAAAAAAATTAAAAAAAAATCTCCTGGGGGTTACAGAGCTTGCGCGGGAGAGCCAGGATTCCAGTTCGGGTCTGTATGGCTCCCCCTTTTCCTGCTTCCATTCTCTTGAGCTGTTCCAGTTATTTCTTCTAGGGAAACCAGAAGAGCTCACAGGCTTTCTCTCTTGATTAGTCATAGCAAATAAAACATTGATAACCCTATTGGTGGACAAGAGGCAGATGGAAACAAAACTTCTACCTTCTTTTCACGTGGCAACAGGAAGAATATTTGAGTTCTTGCAAAGTGAACGAGCAAAAAAGCCCCTTTGCATGAACAAATGGAGTCTCACCAAGGAAGTTTAAAACCTACTTGAAACATCAGAGTGAAATTTGCTTAGCTAAAGGGTCTGGATTATTTGATTTGATTTGATTTATTTTATTTCGTTTATTTTATTTTATTTCATTTCATTTTGTTTCATTTATTTCATTTCATTTATTTTATTTTATTTTATTTTATTTTATTTTATTTTTAAGGGGATTTGAAATTTGAGGGACCAGCCTAAAACCGATCATCGTCTTTGATACTAATTTATTATTATTATTTTTCATGCAAGTAAGGCTTATTTATCAAACACAGGGTTGATTCAACACTAGGAATTCTCAAAATTGGGTTCATTATATTAATGGCACCCAATATATGATCACCTCAAAGAACGTGAAAAGGCATTCCCAGGCACTAATTTTTGATGTGATCAGTTAAAAATCAACTTTATCCCCCTTCCGCTTGATCAATTTCTCCTTATAATAGGAGCTAACCGGGCGAAGCCTTCCTCCATTATTTGTATACCTGGGGACCCATCCATGACAAGCACAGAGCTATGAGGGAGGGACGAGAATCCAAGCGGAAGGAGGGGGACACACCGTTTTAGGGACACACCGTTTTAGGGACTCACCAGCTCACTCGGGGAAAATGTTTTCACCAGGAGTGGGGCAACCAGTTAGCAAATCATTGCACCCTGCTAGGGGCCAGCTGCCTGCCTGGAAAAGCTGCCTCACTGCTCCGCACCGGAATGAGCGCTTGCCTCCCATAGATGAGTTTACCTGCCATGATCGCGGCAGGAGCACGCAGGCTGAGAACCCCACTGATGTCTCACTGTGAGGAAATGTCGCTGCCTCTGTGACAAAATCAGGCAGCCCGTCCTCCTCCCCCACAGAAGGTTTTCTTGTTATGCCCTCGATGCCACCTCTCTGGGCTACATTCCCCCACTATCACCCTGGGGTTGGGGGAGGAGGAGTTCTCACCAGGACCGCGTGACGGGCATTCTTGCCTGGTCCCTTTCTCCTGCGGCAGGTTGATCACATTGCTGGCTGATCACATGTCCCCCCCCCCCCCCCCCCCCCCCCGGCCTTCAGCAGAACCCTAGGCTGCTGGAGAGCCTTGCTATTTTTACTTCTCTGCGAGGGGATCTCGGGTTACAGATTATATACCGATGAGGTAAGGTACAGGTACGCAGACTCATGTTTCTAATTTAGCTTGGCACTGGTTTCAAACATTAAACAGTCTCTCTCCCAAGCTCCCCCTGTTCCCGCTCTTCTTCCACCGCTGCCATCTCACTTGATCCTCATTCTGAGGGTCACTTTCCTTTCCCGCTAGATCACCCCACTTTCAGTCTTCTTAGAGGGGGGACTAGGGAAAGGTAAGTTTCACCTAAGATCAAAATCCCCTCTCATTCCCCATGAACTCAAGGGTAGCCACGCTATTTAAACACACGTTCTCGTAATAGGTGAATGTTTGTAAGATGTTTCAGAGGTTTTCAATTGCTTTCACACATTCGTCACAGATAAGCCGTGCAACAGCCCAGAAAAAAAATTAGGATTATTGCAATTATCTACAATTTGCAATTGAGGGGTTAATGACTTGACCGGGACAGGTTAATGACTTGACTAAGAGTTCACTGTCAAGACAAAGTACAGACGTGATGGATGGTGGAGAAACAAACCTCTGGTTGGAGGTACCGCCCTAAAAACAGCAGAGTCTGGAAAAGTGGAATACTTTTTTATTTTATTTTTTTCCTTCTGGGCCCCAGACCAATCTCTTGGTGTTTAGATTGCAGCGATTCTCCCTGAAGCCACTTGTGTAACAAGCACACCATATGTTTTCTATACTCTGTCTTATGAATTTGAAACTTTAGCATGAATTTAATTAGAATATAGGTGTCAGGGAACAGGGGACACTAAAATTAGAGTAAAACGAACAGGGGTTACTAAGAATCAGAACCCAAATGGTCATGCATTTTGTTTCTTAAAAATGTGCCTGTGTACTCAATTAGCATTTAAAAATATTTCCACATTAGCTTTAATGAGACATTGTGGGGACTTCAAAGTCGTTACGTTGCACTGTACTGATCCTTAAGGAGTTTCTAATAGAAGAAGTTATAGGAAAAAAATTTGTAAATAAGGCAAAGCTCTTTCCAATCAGAATTTTGCTACATATTTGGCAACTGAGAAAGATTCTTAGAGGGGGAAAGTGGTTTAGTTTGGACCTCTTGCTTATTTTATTTTATTTTATTTTATTTTTGGTTTATTTATTTTGAGAGAGAGAGAGAGAGAGAGAGAGAGAGAGAGAGAAACCCAAGCAGGCTCTGCACTGTCAGCATGGAGCCCAACACGGGGCTTGAACCCACAAACCACGAGATCATGACCTGAGCCAAAATCAAGAGTCTGAGGCTCAACTGACTGAGCCACCCAGGGACCCCCAAACCTCTAGTTTTGAATTGTGACCATTGTGTTTTAAATGGTGCTGTTCCTCTCTCTTTAGACAAGGCTGTCAGTGGACCTACTTGTTACACACCAGTGCATGTACTCATACACGTATACTCAGTGTGGGGCTCATTCTCGAAGCCGTTCACAGTGCCTGGTTTGTGTTCCTAGACCGTAAGAGCATGAGCTGCTGAAAGGCAGGAACAACCCTTCTTGTTTTCATTTATTCATTATAATTAAAATTGCTATAATTAATTTGTAATTAATTTTGCTATAATTGCCATAATACACAGGGTAGGTAACACGTGGCCTAGCAGAAGATTTGGAATTTATGCATGGCTTCAACAAGTTTCTTGCTTTCCTTGAGCTTTCATATATGCTCATCTGTAAGAAGGGGATAAAGATATAAATCTATCTTCTCGGGTTGTTTAGAGCATTAAGTGAAATTCCTATGAAGCAGATATAATGGTGTCCCACAGATAGTGTGCAATAAACATGCATATATAGGAAATACTTTATACAGTAAGTATATGTACACCCCCCCCCCACCGTGGACACACATAAGTTCACATTTGTCTGCTCACAAGGATAATTCCCAGCAGCCTTATCCTTCCTCATGTTGTCCCTGATACTCAAGCACTACTTTTTTTCTTCAGAAGAGTGAGGCAAAGACATAATAATCATGAAAGAGTTATATTGACCTTTGCCATTGATGACTTTCCTTTTTAAAATTTTTATTTATTTTTGAAGGAGAGAGAGAGACAGAGCATGAGCAGGGGAGGGGCAGAGAGAGAGGGAGACACAGAATCCGAAGCAGGTTCAAGGCTCTGAGCTGTCAGCACAAAGCCCAATTCAGTGCTTAAACTCACAAACCGCAAGATCATGACCGGAGCTAAAGTCAGATACTTAACCGACTGAGCCACCCAGGCGCCCCGTGACTTTCCTTTTTTTTTTAATTTTTTTTCAACGTTTTTTATTTATTTTTGGGACAGAGAGAGACAGAGCATGAACGGGGGAGGTGCAGAGAGAGAGGGAGACACAGAATCGGAAACAGGCTCCAGGCTCCGAGCCATCAGCCCAGAGCCTGACGCGGGGCTCGAACTCACGGACTGCGAGATCGTGACCTGGCTGAAGTCAGACGCTCAACCGACTGCGCCACCCAGGCGCTCCATGACCTTCCTTTTTAATACAGGTCAAGGTGACACATGGGGAGAGGACTGTGTGGTGCATAAGATGGCTGAGTTGATGACAAAATGCCTCACAAAGTCCCAAAATAAAAAGGAATCAAAGTGGAGAGACGAGGACTAAAAACCTCTTGAATTTCACATGATCATGTCAACTTTCTCTTTCGCTCTGAATCATTTGAAACTTTGAAAGGAACTTTTAGCCATAAATCACTTTAATTTGTTCTCCACTTAGGCTCCATTTTAGCATGGAATCATTTTTTATGAACCCCTCATCCAGACTAATTCATTTATTTCTAGTGGAAGAGGAATGGGTAGGGCTCGTGCTAATTCATGCATTCATGATTTTTTCTCTCTTCCGACACAAGAACAAAAATAGTTTCCGGATTAGAGGATTTTCGTGTTGATGTTGTCTTATTTAACACATTTTTCCCGTATGTATTTTCTGTGTATGTTTTTTTGAGGTATAATTTGTATATTAAAAACTGCCCATCTTTAAGTGCACAGTCTGAAGATATTGGCCATTGCATACAGTGCAACCAATGTCATAGTCAAGTATCTTCCATTACTTCAAAATATTCTCTCTCACCACCTCAGTCAGGTGGCCACACTGATCTGCACTCTTATCGCATTCAGCTCTGGCTTCTTTCACTCAGGTTAATGCTTTTAATTTATTAATTTTCCTATAATTAATTATAATTAAAGTTGATACAATTAATTTGTAGCATGATTCATCCATGTTGGTGCATGTATTGGTTGTTTGTTCTTTTCTTTAAAAAAATGTTTATTTATTTGAGAGAGAGAGACAGAGAGAGAAAGAGAGAGCAGGGGAGAGGCAGAGAGAGAGAGAGAGAGAGAGAGACAGAGAGAATCCCAAGTGGGCTCCATTCTGTTAGTGTGGAGCCTGACATGTGGCTCAATCCTGTGAACCATGAGATCATGACCTGAGCCGATATCAAGAGTCAGATGCTTAACTGACTGAGACACCCAGGCATCCCAGTAGTTTGTTCCTTTTGTTTCTGAGTTTACTTTTGAATTCTGTCCTATTAACCTATAGATTTAGCCTTAAGCCAATACCATACTGTCTTTATTAGTGTAGCTTTCTAGTAAGTTCTACAATCAGATAGTATAATGAAAACAGTTTTGTTCTTTTAAAAATGATTTTGCCCATTCTATGTCTTTTGTCCTTCCATATATAGTTTAGAATCAGCTTCTCAGTGTCTTCCAAGAAAGTTGCTAGAATAATTGGAATGTTTAATCCACTACACAAAACATTACACATTGTAGGATTGCACTTATATGAAGTTCTAGAATAGGCAAAACTAACTTATGGTGGAGAAGAAAATCAGAACAGTGGTTACTTGCCGGGGTGGATGGGAATAGATTGGGATGGGATATAAGAGAACTTCCTGCAGAGATGGAATGTTCTCTCTTTCGACGGGGTTTTAGATGCACAGTTGTATACTGTTTGTCAAAGCTCATCATATTAACATACTTAAGATCTATGCTTTTTGTTGTATGTAAATTTCACCTCTAAAGATGCAAAGAACTGTACACAAAATTACTTGGTTAACATACTGTGTATTTGAAGATATTTAGGAATTACCATTAATCTTCCTGTTGTCTCAGCTTTTTCGGAAAAACAATCAACCACAAAATATCAGTGGCACACAGCCGGAGGCATTTATTTATTCCTCACTTGTCTGTGAGTTGTCTGAGGTGGTTCTGCTTCAGGCTATAGATTTATGAATTTATTGGGGGGGGGCTTCAAGCCTCAGGCTGGGTCCAGGATTTCTCCACATTCTTCCTACACTCCTTAAATTGGTGGTTGTTGGAGGCACTTTCCAAAACGTAAGAACACCTGAGAGTAAGCCCAAACATGCAAGTACGTTTCAAGATTTGCATGGGCCATGTCCGCTAGCATTTCTTTTCTAAAAGCAAATCGCATAGCCAAACCCAACTCCCAAGGGCTGGGGATACACATGAGGCCAAGGCAAGGGTATGAATGAATCATTCCAATAAAGAGATGCATGTGAAGAATTGTGACCGTAAGTTCAGTCTACCAAGGTGGAATCATACGATTGTGGTATGGTGTTAAAGATTTTCAAAGAGGCTTTACTTTGCAGATGGATACGGAAATATTTATGGATTAAATTATATGATATCTTGAATTTGCTTATAATCTTAAGAGGGAGAAGTGGGTTGAAGGTATACAGGAAAAATATCGGCTATGAGTTAATAATGACTGAAGTCAGGTGTGGGTGCTAGAGGGTTCATTATACTATTCTTTCTACTTTTGTGTATGTTTGCACTTTTCCCATAATAAAACATTGAAGAAATAGGTTAAAAGAAGTCCTATATGTTAAACTGGTCCCTTTCATACACGAGGAGACTAATGTTGTGAGAGGTTGTGTTCCTTGTTCCGTGATGAGACAGCTAGTGGTTGGCAGGATGAGGCTGGGACCCAAGCCAATCCTTTCTCTTCGTTGTGGCTTTCAGTCATTTACTCGGTAGTTCCCTACATATTTATATAATAGTAGGCTCTGTGTAAAGTGTTATAGATAATGGGTAAAGGTTTCTCTTAAATCCCCCCGTCTAGTGGGTCACTATACACTTAAAGAGAATATAGTTATGAGGCTAAGTTGCAGAGACAAAAGTCCTGGGGATATTGGAAAAAGCGTACCTAGATCTTCCTGAGGAAATCAGAGAAGTCTTCATAGATGAGGTGAGGTTTAGACTGAGACTTGTAGTACTAGCTGCACAAGCCAGAGAGAGAGACTGCGTGGTAGGCAGTAGCTACAGCATGTGCAAAGGTGGTGAGGCGTCAGGGGCATGGGGTTATGGCGCTTTGGGGGAATTACACATTAGTGTGGTTAAAGGCTAACTACAGTGTGTGTGTGTGTGTGTGTGTGTGTGCGCGCGCGCGCGCGTGCCCGCGCACACACACACACACACGCATGCACTGAAAGATTCTGGAGAGAAAATACAGGAGAGATGAGTCTGTACTAACATGCTAGGCAAAAAAGTTGAGATTCAATTTTGTGGGTCATTGTTACCTTGCCTAGTTATTACGAATCACCTGTGACTCTCATTAAACTACAGAAGCTTAAGTCCTGGCTCTGATCTAATGACTCAGAATCTCTAGGGGAGAGGTGAGTTTGGGAACCATGATTATGGGAGCTACTGAGGAATTTAAAGCAAAGGAGTGACGCGATCACATTTACATGTTAGAAAGACCACGCTGGCAGCTATGTAGAGGTTAGACGGGTGCAAAGTAGGTGCACAAAGCTAGTCAGAGAGATGAATCAGATGACTCCTGCAACAATCCACGGGAGATATAATGAGTCCCTACACCAGAATAGCGGCAATAGTGAATAAGCAGAAAGGGCGTTAAGGAGATTAGATGGATAAGCTTCAATGAATAATTGCCTCTAGAGACTAAGAGAGGAGGATTCTTCTTTAAATGTCTGGCCTGATGGGTCGTAGGACAATGTTGCTATTCATTTGCAGGCATGGAGTTCAGGGAAAAATAATGAGCTCTCTTTGAGACTTGTGTAGACTGAGATGCAGGACTTACATAGAGCATTATCCAGAATTATCCAAGTCTGGAGAAAAGGTTTTTTCAAGAGAAAAACTTTAGCTGATGATAGATATTGAGAAAGTGTCAATATGAAAGTTTTAGTTAAAACCCTAGGTTTGCGCCTGGGTGGCGCAGTCGGTTAAGCGTCCGACTTCAGCCAGGTCACCATCTCGCGGTCCGGGAGTTCGAGCCCCGCGTCCGGCTCTGGGCTGATGGCTCGGAGCCTGGAGCCTGTTTCCGATTCTGTGTCTCCCTCTCTCTCTGCCTCTCCCCCGTTCATGCTCTGTCTCTCTCTGTCCCAAAAATAAATAAACGTTGAAAAAAAAATTTAAAAAAAAATTTAAAACCCTAGGTCTGTATTAGATAGGTCATGTAGTTTGAAAAAAAAATAAATAAATAAGTCAGAGCCTAAGAATGCAGTGGCATTTAAGGGAGAGACAGGGAGGGGACCTGGATGGAAAGAGAAGGAGAAGAGAGTATAATGGAAATCGGATAGAAGAAAGTGGGCAAGTAGTCAAATAGGGATGGCAGTATTCTCACTAAATTCAGCCAGAGGTTGTTGGCCTTGGGGCACAATATGTGGAATACTGACGGCAAAGGCTATAGATTTGAGTTGAGGACTAAGCGGAAATTAAGGAAACAGAGAACAAATGTAGGTAACTTCCTAGAAGCTTTGAGGTCAAGTACTCCTTTTTTCTTATTTGAGTAGGAAACGGCATTTTTGGTGGGGGAGGTACGCACAAGACCTGTGCTTCTTGACAACAGGTGTGAGGGTTTACTTTTCACACGTTTGCCATAACAGATATGAATACTTTTCAGTTCTTTTGGTGAAAATTCACTGGCTACTCATTCATTGTTAATTTATGGCATAGATTTGATACTTGGAGTAAGTTTGTATGAAAGAGACCAGATGTGACTACAGTGTGTCCAAAAGGATGCATATTAATTTCATTCACTGAACAACTATGTACCTCTGTGAGCATCTACTCTAAGTTGGTGACATCCGTATATGTTTGCATGCATCGGGAGGGATACTTTCTTGTATGGTTGTGTAAATTGTAAAACTAAATGATATACTGGCAATTCATCAGATCTTCCCCAGTTTTTCAAAATAAAGACTTTGAGAGGATATTGATTGACTACTATGAATTTTAAGACAAGCTGGTCAGGAAAACACATGTTAACATTAATTTTTTCCCCCATGATTAGATTTTTTTTTTCCTTCAAGAGCTCTCAGGAGTCTTAGGTAAGGTTTTAGAATGCATATCTCTTTAAAATTCCCACTTTATATGCTATCTAGTTATAACTCAAGCACTTTTTTTTGAACCGCATGTATGATTACATATGGCACCTATTTCAGCCAAATTTAGAGCATTTATTACATTTCTTCAACCCTGTGTAGCCTAGCTGAGTTTAAGCAGGATTGAAACAAGCAAACTTTTTTTATTAAATTCTGTCCTAAAAACTTGTTGACACCACTGTCTTCCCCTTCCTCTCCCATATTCATCTGTGAAGCTGAGAACAACCTTAGGCTGACGAGAATCCTGGGCAATAAATGAAATGCAGATGAGTTTTAGCTGTGCTATTGTCAAGACTTTTGTTGTCTGAGTAAAGGGAGCCCTTCAGATAAGGGCCTAGATAATTTGACCCTAAAAGGAATTTGATCTTTGATGAGAGGATGAGAGGTTACTACTGTGGTGGCTACTCCTGTAGCTGGGATGGTTGGTGAGGCAAGAAAAGGGGAAAGACAGCCAGAGCCTGGGTCTAGAATGGAAAGCTAAGAAAATCAGTAAGAAGTTTCTATTTCCTGCCGTATGGTAAATGAGGTCATCTGAAAGGAGCTGGAAATAAATGACAAAATAGGAGAAATATTTTCTCAAATGCAGAGCTAAGCTCTCAAAGTGAAAAAAAAAAAGAAAAAAGAAAAGAAAGGAAAGGAAAAGAAAGGAAAAGAAAAGAAGAGAAAAGAAAAGAGAAAAGGAAAAAAATTGCTTGAGGACTAAAATCACACACAAGACATGAAACTAGACTAGTGGATAGGCACTGAATCTGGCTGCTTAAAGGGCATTAGTACATCTTGATAAGGAAGAGTCTTATCTTTTAAGTGCCTTTCAGGGATAGAATAGGACTTGGCTGAACAATGAAGAGTTGGAATCAAGACCCTCTGGTGTAACATGGAGATGCTTGAAGAGCTCATTCTCACTCAGTGGAAGGGGTAGGCTTAAGAATCTTCTGGCAAAGACAGGCAACAAAGAAATTACCCCTGTCTTTGTCATGGATCTGAAGAGTAGAAAATTCCTTATTTACCTGCATCATCTGGGAAAAGTCAAGCCAAGACATTAATATAAAGAGGTCCTCCATTTCAGTAGCTCTTAGGCATCTGGGGAAAGCGGACAGAAATCCTTTCTGGAGATATGAACCCTCAACTCAAGATGGCAAAGACCACCCTAGATCAAACCCTTTCAACAGAATTGACAAACAGAAACTAAAAACCACAAATGGAGACAAGCCATCATGAACCAGAGTCAGCAGAATCAATAAATATCAGTAATACACATCTAAAATTTCAGATATTAGAACTATGAAAGAAAGGTATATATGCATATGTATGCACAAAATGTTGACAGAAATGGGAACTGGAATTAATAAATGAAAAAGAAACAAAAGTATTATAAAAATGATAAGCAAATATCATCAAATAATAATAGGCATATTTGGAAGAAAAAGCACATACAAAAGTAAAGAAAAATATAATCACCAAAGTAAAGAAATTCAATGGAAAATTTAAGCAGTGAATTGGTTAAAGCTAACGAGGGCATTAGTGAACTTGAGATTGGTTCTGAATAAATTACCCTTAATGATGCACACAGAGAAACAAAGGGCTAGAAAAATGACAAAAAGGATAAGAGATGGAGAAAAGAATGCAATCTAACATATATCCAATTAAAATTTAGATTGAAAGAGTAGAGAGAATGGAGGAGGAATAATAATCAAGGAATAATAGTTGAAAGTATTTTAGAATCAATGAAAGACACAAATCCTCAAATTCAGGAAGGTGAATGAACTCCAAGCAAGATAAATACAACTGCACAACAAACACCAGAGGTAAAGAAATGCTTGAAATAATTTATATAGAAAGAATAGATCACACAGAGAGAAATAACGATTAGGGGCACATGAGTGGCTCAGTCGGTTAAGCGTCTGACTTCGGCTCAGGTCATGATCTCAGGGTTTGTGAGTTCGAGCTCCACACCGGGCTCTGGGCTGACAGCTCAGAGCCTGGAGCCTGCTTCAGATTCTCTGTCTCCCTCTGTCTGCCCCTCCGCTGCTTGCACTCTGTCTTTCTCGCTCTCTCTCTCTCAAAAATAAATAAACATTTAAAAAGATTAAAAAAAAAAAAGAAAAGAAAAGAAATAACAATTAGACTGAAAATGGACTTTGAGTAACAACAGAAGCCAGAAAACACTACCTTTTCAAAGATCTGTCAAGTAAAATTTAGTCAAACCTTAGCTATCACTCACAAACAAGTTGAAGTAAAGACATTTTTGGACAAGCAAAAAAAGAGTGTTGGCTATCAACAGACTTTCACCAGGGGAACATTTGTAGGTTACATAGGAAACTACAGGGAAAAGAAATCTGAGTCCATAAGGAAGGACAGAGATGCAAATGGAATGATGAACAAATAAATTGGTAAATCATATGAATAAACGTAATCGAAAACACTGGAAAAAACTAACTGTTCTTATACTAGCGGCCAAATGTCACTATTAAATGTGATATTAGAAAATAAGGTAAAGAGACACCTGGATGGCTTAGTTGGCTGAGCATCCAACTCTTGATTTTGGCTCAGGTCACGATCCCAGGGTCAAGGGATTGAGCCCCCGTCAGGCTCCATGCTCTCCTGCCCCTCTCCTTTGCTCACACACCCTCCCTCTCTCTAAAAAAAAAAAAATATATATATATATATATTTCACTCAGATGGCTCCCTTTTTATTGTAAATTTTAATACAGATTTTTAGTTCATATATATATATATATGTATGTATATATGTATATATATATGTATGTATATATATGTATATATATATATATATATATGAACTAAAAATCTGTATTAAAATTTACAATAAAAAGGGAGCCATCTGAGTGAAAGTATTCTCAGATATTTTGATTAAGCAGGGGAAGATATGTTGATTAATTTGGCATTGTGTTATCTAAGAGCATGAGGATTTAAGGTAAATTC
Organism: Prionailurus viverrinus; assembly: GCF_022837055.1. Classification (NCBI taxonomy): domain Eukaryota; kingdom Metazoa; phylum Chordata; class Mammalia; order Carnivora; family Felidae; genus Prionailurus; species Prionailurus viverrinus. The sequence continues at coordinate 48,865,368 of NC_062573.1, forward strand.
TAGAATAATAGAGATACTTGATAATACTTACAAAGCAGTAGAGAGAAATATGTAATGAAAATGTCATCAAGTAAAAATGAGGCACAAGATGTGGAAAAAAAAAGCATACACAAATAGGTTGAGTGGAAAGTGCAAATTAAGATGGGAAAATTAAATCCAAGTGTCATAGTCATACACAATGAAATGAGACAGGTTTTTATGGCACACAAAAACTGCATGAATTATGTATCCTCAAGTATCTAAAACAAAAATTGGAGAATTACACAGTATAATTGTAATTCGACGATCACATTGAGAGAATTTGTGACACATACCTTAACAACTGGTAGGTAAAACGGAGAATAACTTGGCAAAAATATAGAAAAAATATAATTAAGTTTCATTTTATAAACATGTAACCATTGAGGAATAAACACTTTCCTCAATCATGTAGGAAATATTTGTGAAATTTGATCAAGCACCGGGCCATTAAAGCAAGTCTCGACAAATTTCAGAAAAATGTGATCAGACAGATTTTTATTTTCTGACAACGTTAAGTTAAAAATCAGTTGCTAGAAGGCTACTCAAAAAGCCCTATATATTTAGAAATGTAAAAGTCCATCTCACAAAGAAAACTTGAGGGAGAAAAGAATAAATAAAGATGAAAATTCGAATACTCTTAGAATAGACTAGTGATGGGGAAAAAATGCATATCCAACTTGGAGGACACCTCTAAATTATTCCACTGAAGATATCAGACAGCCCACTTAGGAAAAAATAAATGCCAAAAATTAATGATCTATGGATACCACTTAATAAGTTGGATAAAAGATAACGTATGGGATACCTGAGTGGCTCAGTTGGTTAAGCATCCAACTCTTGATTTTGGCTCGGGTCATGATCTTACGGTTTGAACCCCGCATTGGGCTCTGTGCTGATAGTGGAAAGCCTGCTTGCAATCCTCTCTCCCCCTCTCTCTCTGCCTCTCCCCTGCTCCTGCTCTCATTCTTTCTCTCTCACAAAATAAATAAACACGAAAAAAAAAGAAGAAGAGAATATTTTTGTACAAAGAGGAATGAAGGAAATAGTAAATGTAGAAATTAATTAAATAATAAAGACACCACAGCTAAAATCAAGATTCTCTCTCTCTGCCCCTCCCCCACAAGTGTGTGTGTGTGTGTGTGTGTGTGTGTGTGTGTGTGTGTGTGTGGGTGTGGGTGTGTGGGTGTGCGCGCGCACGCACGCGTGCGTTCTCTCTCAAAATAAATAAACATTTTTAAAAAATCTATAAAACTTAAACATATACGTTGACACATATGCAAATACATACAAATAGCCTCATTAGGAGTGCGTTCCACAGGATTTTCAAGGAACAGATAATTACAATCTTCCACAACTACTTCCTAAAGTAGAAAAACAGGGAAGTCTTCCCAATCACTTTACATTTAAGTATAGTATGACGTTTAAAATCTTGAAGGTGACTCTGGAGTCAATATTAAATATCTATTGCATATAGACCAGGAGATTCTTTTATTCAGCTGATCAGGGTTTAGATGGAAACCAATTTCTATCCTCTGAATGTGGATGAAATACAAAATGCAGGAAAAGATAAAGCAAAAGAAATCAGAACTATAAATCAGTATCAAAAAATCTTATTTCCCAAGCAACCAAAAGTTAGGGGGTTAGTTTTTGATTTGAGAAATATGCAACAATGGGCAATAAAAGTAAAAAAAAAAAAATCATGGAGCACCTGGGTGGCTCAGTCAGTTAAGCATCCGACTTCAGCTCAGGTCATGATCTCGCGGTTTGTGGGTTCCAACCCCACTTCAGGCTCTGTCCTGACAGCTCAGAGCCTGGAGCCTGCTTCCAGTTCTGGGTCTCCTTCTCTCTCGGCTCCTCTCCTACTCATGCTCTGTCTCTTTCTCCCCAAAATAAGTAAATGTTAAACACAATTAAAAAGAAAATCATCCTATGTAGTTCACCAATGAGTTGAGGCAGGGTAGCTAGTGGAAAGAGGAAATGTATCTTTGTGGATAATGTACTATGAAACAGGTATCTTAACTCGGCACTACATGTATTTATCTTTTCAAGTCATAAAGCTCTGAAGTAGGTATTGATTTTTCACATTAGGGAAAGGAAGCTCAGAGTCCCAAACTAGTAAATCGTGGAACCAGAGTTACCTTAGCCCATGGCTATTTCACAGAAAGACCAAGCTTCGTTCCTGACACCAAGTTGACCCTTAAGGAAGAAATATTTTCTAAGATCAAAATGAGAATAGGAGCCGATTTAACCAAATAGCGTAGCTCTTCTGTACCTAAAGCAGACTCTTAAAACAAAATGTGAAATGTGCTATTTGTTTAGAAAGTGTATGAAATGAATATGTACCATTTAAAGAATAGGGATAAACATTTGAGAACGCACCATGCAGATTGTGAAATAAATTATTCTTGGTAACTTAGAAGATACCTGTGTGCCCCTCCCTCCCCACTCACCCAACGCTTCCCAGGAACAGCCACTATATGGACTTCCGTGCTACATGGTCTCTTTAACTTCTTTATGGTTTTACCACCAGTGGAGATATCCTAAACAAGACACTATTTATTTTTACAAACCTATGTAATACCTACTCCTGGAGTGGATCATTATCCAGAAAAAAAAAAAAAAAAGAAGCTTTTAAAGAGCATTTTTGTGACTACAAGCAAGTATCGTATTCGGAATTGGTATCAGAGAACAGCATCATATCAACAATGTTAAGTTTTCTCCATTTATTAAATGTGCTATGATGAAGTAACCGAAAGGTTTGATTTTAAGAAACACGTGCTTGGGTATTTACAGATAACAAAATTAAACAAATGGAGTACAAAATACAAACCAAAGAAGACAGAGCACGGTACAAGTTGCTTCCTTAAGAGGAAGGCTCCCAAGAAAAGGTAAGCTGAATAGTTATTCATTGGCATCTCCTCTCTGGGAGTTTCCAAGACCCTATCTGGGGGAAGTCAATGGAGTGATGGGTGTGTCCTTGCCCGGATGGAGGGGGCAGTCACCTGGGTTGAAGGACAGTGTGGGTTGGGGACAGGTTGCAGGGATTCAACTTTCTTGCCCAGGCTGTGCAGGTTTTGTACTGCACAAACCTGCCTGGTGAGATGGCAGCAAGATGGAGGTTGGCAAATGGTGCTGATTAAGCCCATGCACTCTTTCTCAAGAAGTAGACCCTGGAAGGGATGGCTGTTTGTAATTCCTTCTACACAACTACTTTGTAATTGTGTTTGCCTTTCTAATTTCCTCTACCTAGAAGGGGTTCCTTCTTTCAGGCAGTTTATCTGCCCAAAGGAGGTGCCTTTTAGAGAATTTCCATGAAGGCTAGGTTTTCGCTGATCTAATTCTGCTAGCAGCTTCTCTGTCCCTAGTTCTCCATGAAGTTTCTCCTTGTTTGAAACCCTTGACTGTTCATTTCTGGATTCAGAGACCCCTAGAGCTATCAGTTCCTGTACCTGGTGAAGATAGTTGGCTACAAGTTGCATTGGCTCTCCGCTCTCTCCACAGCCGGTTCAGGGTTTGACTGGCTTGTGTCAGCTAACTCAGAGACGACTCACCACTGGAACACCTGATTTCCAGGTCCGAAACTTGGTTGCTACATTTGCTTTCTTTTCCTCCCTGTCCTTCAAGGTTTGTCTTTTTAAGAATCCTTTTAGTGAAGTTTAGTGGGTTTCAGATGAAGCAGATCGAGATGCCCATAATCATTGTTTTTTATTCCTGTCTTAAAAATATGCGTCTGGTAGAGAGTAATGTGAGAGAAGGTAACCACTGGATTAGTAGAGCCCCAGGGATGAAGTCTTTGGATGAAAAAAGTCCTTGATGTCCCTGCCTTTTCAGATAATGCTCAGTTCAGTTGTAAGCTCTGCAGCGCCATGAGTTCCTGGTCCAAACCTGGCCAGGCCTGGGAGTGCCCCACATTCTCCATCCCCTCTAGGTGGTACAGTCTAGAATAAGTTTCGTTATTCTAATCCTGATATATGTGGTTAGTGCCAACCTTCGACTCCAGCAAGAGAGTCCCCTGCCTTTGGCCCACACTTCAGGCTCCACGCTGGCCCTTCTCTGGCTATGTCTGCAAGGTGATGGCCATGTCTCCATGCCTAGCTGAAGTCTCAGACCATACACTGGAATTTTCAGCCCAAGTAACCCCAGGCCTGTGTCCTGGAGCCATCTGGTTCTCTTCCCTGTATGTAACCTGAGAGTGCACCCCACTGCTAAGTTTGGATGGAGAGGTAGCCAAAGGACAGGTCTCTATAGAAGGTATGACAGGCAGTTGGGTATATGGGCTAGGTGTCAACATGTGACCACGTGACGCGCTTTGCTGTGACAGACAGAGCTGGAGTGGGAAGAGATGGGCTGGGGCCCAGAAGCCAGGGCATATGCCACCTTGTCCCGGTATGGATAGAATCCTAAAGAGGCCAAGAAATCTTCACTCAAGTCTGAACTTCTAGGTCCTTCTGAATATACTTTCAAGGTAGAAGGATAGAATATATTTTATGAAATGTGTAGCTCTGAGTTGAATTTCAAGTTTTAATTCTATTGTATGTGGACCTCATGTTTTACATTTACTCTGGGTACCATACGCATTAGGAGGGGGTGCTGTGTGCGCAATGAGACCCCAGGCAAATCTGTGTTCATAGAGATGCATTCTTCCCACAGTCAATCCCAAGATACCCCAATATATGTAACTGCTTTTGCAGGACATGGTTTGAGTCCCATTTGTCTTTTGAGAATAAACCTGCCTCAAACACTAGGAGTCTTGGCAACCTGACTGGCCCTGATTGTCCTCTCCTCTAGAAGCCTGGCCGCTGTCTCCTCTTCCCCAGCTCTGGCTGGCTTTCTGTGAGATAGCTAATCCTGTAACCAAGATGTTGCGACCTACCTAACTCCAATAACAGGAACACAGCCCCATTGGTCATTTCTGTAGTACCCATGAAGGGCCAGGCCGTGTCCCAAGTCCTCTGCATGTGAGTTCTGATTTTTCACACCAATACTGGAAGATAGATAGTATAATTTGGAGTTGGGGAAATTGAGGCTATCGAGGTAAGGTAACATGCTCAAGGCTACAAGTAGGTGGGAAGCTAGGAAATTAAACCTAGGTATCTCTGTCTCTAAGGTCTTTATAACACTGCTTAGAGATTTTCACTCTAGGAGGCATCCACCGGCTTTGACTTCTCATCTCCCCCCAAAGAGTAGTGACAGCCTCCCCTGAGGCCTGAATCGGCTCTCAGTAGTACATTTCAACCTCTGGCCAGTCTCCTTGAGAAGCCACTCTATGCCGGAGTTAGACCTTGTACTCTCAGTCTTGCCTTCTTGGTTGGTCTTTCTTCCCCTCTGGCCCAAAGCTGAGCTTCTGGACCCTCTTCTAGTATATACACATGATTCATTTGTTGGCTGCCATTGAAAGTTATCTTCCGTTTGGGTCTAAAGTTTACCAAAGAAATGCAGTGATTGCCTAGTCTGAACTCTATCATTACCAAACAGGGGCATAGAGCAGCATTCAACGCATTAGAAAGCGAAATCCAAAAAGACCTCTAAAACTGGTTAAAGTAAACCTTATCCCAAAATCTATAAAATGAAAATTTTGTATTAATTTCTTTAAAAAAACACCTTATTAATATTTCATAAGCTTTATAGGGCCCGTCCGCAGTTGTGAAATTCAGTGTCAGCCTGAAAGCAATTGAGTTCAGCACCAGAGGTGAATGATGTCAGTTTACCACTGAGAATTATTTATACTTCAATAAAAAGTTTCTCAGTCAGGATTAACCTAGCTGATGAGAAAATTATGTTAATGAAGGAAAAGTCAGGGGTTTGATAGCTGTGTGGGTCAATTAATTTTTTCTTGCATCCAAGATCTTAGATATAAGTTCTGGAAATGGCCAGCCTGGCTGGGTTTTTTACAATTATACCACCAGCTGTGGTAAGGGGAAAAGTGCAGAATCAGTCAGGGCCAGTGCAACAAACTTACTCATGCCTTGCTGGTTGCATATCAAAGGTGTTAGTCATTCCTCTGTTGACTCATTCATTGATTTATTTATTAAACATACACTAAACAGCTTGTTTATGTTGTTTAGTTCCTACTGAGACAGCACATCATTTTCACAACAAACTCATCATCTTCTTTTTCAGGGTGAGAACAGATAAAGAAAATCCTAAATCCGTGATTCTGGTAAAAGGTCAAGTCAAAATTCAAACCTAGGTCTTCCGACGTCAGTATTCTTTCCCCTGTACTGTGGCAGTCAGCTGGGAGATCACCACCAACATAGCTTACTTATTTACTAGGAGGTTGTAATTCAGAAAACAGAAGTAAAAAGTCACTGGTTATTGTTATTGATAGATTTCTGTTCTGTTTACCAAAGTTAGGATTTTTAGAAATCTTCTGTATATTAAGAACAATCTAAACTCTCCAGATAATTGCTAGTAGGGTGGTATTTCCAGTGTGGTCTCTAAACTTCCACCAAAATATATCCCTCAATTTATAAGGAGAGATTAAAACTATATCCCTTGAAATGGTAGAAGATTATCTTTTCACATTTTTTAAGTTTATTTATTTTTGAGAAAGAGGGAGAGAGAGAGAGAGGGAGAGAGCACGTGCAAATGGGAAAGAGGAAAAGAGAGAGAGAATCCCAAGCAGACTCTATGAGGTCAGCACAGAGCCCAGCTTGAGGTTTGATCCCACAAACCATGAGATCGTGATCTGAGCCTAAATTGACTCAATTGACTGACCCACCCACCTACCCCTGTTTGTTTGTTTGCTTGTTGTTTTAACAGTTACCTTTACCTAATTTAAAATTACTGGTCTAAATTTTATCAAGAATTTTTTTGTTCCCCTAGATATACTAAAAAAATATTTTTTAAACTAGGCAAACTGACTGTAAAGTTTCTGGAAAAATTGAAGAATAATAGTCAAAAAATGCCGAAAATGATAAGTTATGAGAAAATACCAGCTCTATTAGATATTAAAAGATATTATGAATCTACAACAATGAAAATAACATAGTAGGGCACCTGGGTGGCTCAGTTGGTTAACCGTCTGACTCTTAGTTTTGGCTCAAGTCATGACCTCACAGTTCAAGAGTTTGAGCCTCGCATCAGCAAGGAGCTTGGAGCTTGCTTGGGACTTTATGTCTCTTTCTGTGCCTCTCCCTCACTCGCTCTCTATCTCTCTCTCTCTCAAAATAAATAAATAAGCATTTAAAAAAATAACATAGTCCTGCAATATGACTATAGATTAATCAATTGGAAACACAAAACCCATAAACCCAAATACATAAAATAATTTAGTATACATTAAAGGTAGGATTTAAACTGATGGGTTAACTGGGGCACTTGGCTGGCTCAATTGGCAAAGCACGCAACTCTTGATCATGGAGTTGTAAGTTCAAGTCCCATGTTGGGTGTAGAGATTACTTAAAAATAAAATCTTAAAAAAATAAAAATAAAATGGTGGGGTAACTGACAAATGGTGTGGAGACAAAAAGGTAGCCAATTCACATAAATTCATACGGCTCTTAAACATAATAAAAAGTGACTTGGGGCGCCTGGGTGGCCCAGTCGGTTAAGCGTCCGACTTCGGCTTAGGTCATGATTTTGCAGTTTGTGAGATCAAGTCCCATGTTGGGCTCTGCACTGAGTGTGGAGTCTGCTTGGGTTCTCTCTCTCTTTCTCTCTGTCCCTCCCCTAGTCGGGTGCTCTCTCTCTTAAAAAAAAAACAAAAAACCTGTAATACTATTTTTCACCTGTAAACCTAGCAAAGAGGAAAACACCCTAATACTAAGTGGTAGGAATGTAAATTGGCCCAACTTCAATTGGCAACTTCTCCAAATTGATCAACATTTAAGACGAACACACCCTTTGACATAGCAATTCTATTTCTGGATTCATAGTAGAATTGTATCTTTGGGCAGTAATAGAAGAATTTCTGTATAGTTGTTATTTCCAGTGAAGGAGTATGGGAGACTAGGGGCAAGAGAGTGAGATAAATTTTTTTTTTCTCTGTATTTGTTTTCTCTTCTCAGTTTTATATATATAGACATTCATGCATTGTCAATTCAAACATAATCCTTGAGCCAAAAAAATTGATTCTTCTATTTATTTAATTTTTAGTCAAATACAAATGTACCACGTAAAATTTCAGTTTTACGTGGTACTCTTCCTCACCCCCCCCCCCCCCCCCCCCCCGCCCCGCCATATAGTCTCTCTTTCAGGTCAGGTTTTACGGCTTTCGAATCTCTAACAAATTTTACCAAGTGCAGTTTTGGCCCTTGTCATTGTAATTTTGTGTTGCTTATTATTAATTGTGAATTAAGCTAATAGGCTTATTTTTTCTTAATCTCTAAGACAGTTGTGAGCATTTTCCTCTTGTGTGTGCCGTGTTGCAAAGCAACGGCAAAACTTTAAAAATATCTTCAGCTTCAAAATGACGTGGTCAGCATGTCCTATGGAAGTGACAACCTTCCCCTTTAAGATAACCTTGAATGTTATTAGGAAAGTCATCTAAATAATTTCCTTTCTTTCCAGAGGCTTTTGAATAACTATCTTCCTTTGTATATAAAAAGAAGTCTTGGCATAGTGGCAGAGAGATCAGGGAGAAATATATTGATTGGAAAAACTACTTTTTTATTTATTATTATTAAGGTATATCAGGGCTTGTAAGTCTCAGAAATCTGGTGGTATCCAATGTGTCTTAGGAAACCAGATCATAACGGTGGCCCAAGTAGCAGATTAGTATTAGCCCCTCCCAACCCCTGCAATGAGAGAGGTTCTTGTTTCTAATATTTAAAAAAAAAGCTAGGGGCGCCTGGGTGGCGCAGTCGGTTAATCGTCCGACTTCAGCCAGGTCATGATCTCGCGGTCCGTGAGTTCGAGCCCCGCGTCGGGCTCTGGGCTGATGGCTCAGAGCCTGGAGCCTGGTTCCGATTCTGTGTCTCCCTCTCTCTCTGCCCCTCCCCCATTCATGCTCTGTCTCTCTCTGTCCCAAAGATAAATAAACGTTGAAAAAAAAAAAAGAAATATTAAAAAAAAAAAGCTTCAGCCATTAGAAAGTTTGATATAAATCATTATTTGGACACTTATAAAGTTTCATTAAACTGGGCATTTCCCCCCAGTTTTTATAGATCTAATAATCCAGGGGACGGCTGACATAATGGATTATGTCCCAGGAAAATTAGGGAAATGGGCCTCCTTAAAGAATTATTTATTTAAGAAGCATTTATTGAGTGCCTTCTTTACACCAGGTTTGGGGTTACACAGACATTACATTTACAGAGACAAAAAGACATGTCTCTGCTTATCGATGGACCCTGGCATTTACTTACATCTTGCAGCTTCCTTTTGCGTTGCCAAGTAGGTGGATGCAAATGTATGCGGTTATTTGTTGGATCTTTCACCTAAAGCCCTCTCTGTGAAAAACTTCAGCTCTATAGAGAGAAGCTTAAAAAACAAAACAAAACAAAACAGAACAAAACAAAACAAAACAACAACAACAAAACTTTTTTTTTTTTTTTAAACGAGAAGACGAAGTTCACTCTCGGAGTTCCCTCTGTATCCTGTGCCATTAAGATGCCGATTGATGGCTAATTGCTTCGCATTATCCATAAGCCGTTACAAACAGTTTTAATGGCATGCTCTTTGTTGGAATTTAGGGGCAGTGACGGCTGTCTATCTCTTTGTACTTTGGAACAGTTCTTTCTGAGCCTGCAGAGTGTTCGGCTGGCATGCAGGGGCCTGAGGAAGCTCAGCAGAAACCTGGTCCCATAAAACATAATCCTGCCACACCCTGAAATGGATAGATGGCGATGTCATGCTAGTGTGCACACAGGGGCTGGTGAGTGGAAGGCTTGTCAGCCAGAATTAAGAAAGGTGCTAAGGCACAGCCAGTCAGTTCTGCCAAAGGAGAAAGCCACCTGCCAAAGGCAAACATGGGAATGGCCATGAAAATCATGTTTTCCTTCTGGCAAAGTAGACACGGCGAGTAGAGACTGAAGCAAAATAGACACGACAGCAAGTTAACCTTTCTCTGCCTAATGAAGTATCTGCTTTGAGTTCAAGGTTTTTCTATATCAGAGATAAATAGCTCATTCTCTAAAGCAAAAGCTTCAAGATTTTTTTTTTCTTTTTTTAAATGACCGTGGCTTTTCGGGGCCTGATAACTGGAACCGTGTGATGGATAGAGTGATAGGAAAGAAACTCTGGCTTCACATGTTCCTATTGTTCCATATAGATTCTCAGGGAAGGCTGAGGGTAACTGGGCCAGCACTGGTGAAGATAAAGCATGTGGTTAGATCATTTATAAATCTGGAATAGTTTTAGCTAGCTTGGCATTGATCGTATCTTAAATCATCTCCCGCAATCGTTACTCTTTTCTATTTTGACTTAAGGAAGAATAGATTTCTAGAAGAATTGGTTTATCTACACTTGTCCTCTATACAGGAAGCACTAGTTCCCTGGCAATGTGTGACTTTTATAACTATAGTGTTTATCTTCTCATGAAGACGCCGACTCTCTTCTGCTAAAACCAGGCCATCACTGTGTTTCTTTAAAAAATTTTTTTTTAACATTTATTTATTATTGAGAGACAGAGAGAGACAGAGCACGAGCATGGGAGGGGCAGAGAGAAGGGGAGACACGGAATCGGAAACAGGTTCCAGGCTCTGAGCTGTCAGCACAGAGCCCGAGGTGGGGTTGGAACTCACAAACCACGAGATCATGACCTGAGCCGGAGTCAGACACTTAAAGGACTGAGCCACCCAGGCGCCCCTCACTGTGTTCCCTTTAAAGATTGTTCTTGATTCTTCTCTACATTTACCGGTTGGAGCATAATCTTGATATGAATGGTTCTTATCATATCATAATCCTCATTTGTTATGGATACTCTTGCTGTCCCACCCAGATCCTTTTTATCAGACCAGGGCCTGCATACTCCAGCCTCTAAGAATGTTCACTGTTAGCTTACAGCTGTTCCTTCCCTATAGAATCACCCTTGGCTGAATGGGGAGCCTCTGCACCCCGGAGAATACACCCCATCACCAGCCTACAGCCAGTGACTAAGGGAGTAGAAGAGTCAGCCCTTGTCTCAAGGTGGGTCTAATTCTGAAGCGAAATCCTTGCTCCAGTGTTCCCCATGGGACTAGGCTGAAGTCAGACTGCAGCTGGGACTACTGAGACCACTAACACAAAAATCCCTATCTCAGGCTCTGCGTCACCAGAAGATCTATTTCTCAAGCAGGGCCAGTCTCCCTGATTGACTCCTGGATTGGAAGCGGAATAACTAGGAAAATTTCATAAGTCTTGTTGCTATATAGAAAGGAACTGGTGATCATTAATAATGATACTAGTTCATCAGTGTGGATTATTAAACATCAGTGTTGCTCAGTAAGTCACTAAGTATCCACGTCTGTGGTAGTTTTGAGCGGGGGGGGGGGGGGGGGGGCGGGAAGTGAAATAAATCTTGTTATCTTAATGTGGAGACAGAACTGATTCACATGAAACAATTAAGGAAATTACAAGACGGTGTGTAATCACGTATTAAAATGTACTTTATAAGTAGTAAGTTGCAATGGAGTTTAGAGAACTCAGAAACCAATGTGGGCGGTTGAGAGTTAGGCAAGTCTTCTTAGAGGAATGTGGGGGGTTGGGAGGGGCAGGAGGAAGGAGCCATTCCAAGTGGAAGAAGTGGTAAGAACAAAGGTGTGGCGGCACTAATGAGGATGCCAGTGTTTGCCAGGATAAAGAAAATTAGAAAAATAAGTTTCCCCTGCTTTTATTTCCTCTTCATACTACGCTCCCACTTTCTATTTTCCACCTCCGACTCACTTGTCTGCCTGTTCGTTCACCAAATACTCGTTGAGTACCTACTCTGTTCCACAACTGCAATATGTCTTACGGACATGATAATGAGCCTACCGTTGCTCTCAAGAAACGAACACTTTCCAAATAGATATCGATGGGTAAACAGGCAATAATAGAAGGCTGTTCTGGTACTGTGTGAGTAAGGCCAGGGTGCCATGAAAGAACAGAGGAGGGGCATCTCATCCAGACTTGGGGGGAAGGTCAGAAAAAGGCTTCTTGAGGGGGTGATCTCTAATTTGAGACCTAAAGTACTTCTAACCTAAAGTTAGAAGTATGGTTACCTGGCTAGGCGAAGGAAGGAAAAAAATTCTAGAGATAAATCAAAGTGTGGTGTCTTGAGGAAAGATGAGTTGGTGCCACGTGACTGATGTGTGTGGAAGAAAAAGAGACAGAGGACGGAGAGAAAACAAAGGCCAGATCATGCACTGCCATGTGCCCAAGAAGACGAGTATGGACTGTATCTTAAGGATCAATGGCCATTGATTGACTTGAGCATTAAAATGACATGATCAGAGTATCGTTTTAAAATATTGCTTTAGCTGCTTTTGAAGAAATTGGAAGAGACCAGTCAGGAAGCTGATGAACACATTAAGCTAAGTTATACTCATAGTAAATGATGGCGGAAATGGGGAGAAGTGAAGAAAAACAGAAAAAAATGTGCTCTATTGGTTTTATGAGAAGAATGTAAGAACGGTCAAGGACACTATTGAAGAATATAGCTTACGCAAGTGGTGCGGGATGATATTTTAATCAAATAATATGAGCAGAAGAACCAGATTGGGGGAAAGATCGTTATTTAGTTTTGGACATCATGAGCTTCAGAATCCTGGGGATATTTGAGTGAAGATGTTGGGTGAAGATGTGAATCGATTAGTCTGGAAGTTAGAAGAGAATTTTGGAGGTGGTGGAAGAGATTTAGTGTTTCTACAAATGGCTTACTTTCTTGTCATCCTGCTTTGTTTAATGTTGTCAACATCCATCAGATTGCCCAGGCTAGGAATACATTTTCCTAAGAGGTCCATGGGTTGACATCAGGGGATTCATGAATTTCCCTGCAATTGTATGTAACATTTTGGCTATGAGTGAATATGTGCATTTCCCTGGGACTGTGAGCCATAGATTATTATCGTTTTTTCAAAAGGTTTCTTGACCCCTTTCCCCCAAAGTAGACACAGAAAGATTAAGAATCAATGGGTTAGAATCTCTTCATCTCTTTTCTTTATATTTAATGATGTCAAGTCATCTGGTTATAGCTAAGAAGTAATATTTATAGCCCTTGCCTTTTCCCATTACTAGTCTCCTAGTTGAGATCCTTGTCACTTACAACTTTAACTTTTTATTGGGATGCCCCAACTTCCCAATACTGAAACTAGATGCATTTCCCTCTAAATTGCTGCCTTTTGTACTAAGTGAGCCCTGATCCCCATGAATAGCAGAAAACTGTATCCATATCTGCCTCTCCTAAGAATCATCAGCTTAGTTTATTGATCTTTACAATTCTGATTGCCAAAATCTCAGTCACTTTGATTCAAAGCACCTTGTGGGTAGGTTAGACATTGTCAGCTCTACTGAAAGCTGAATGCAGAGTAGTGAAATGTTATCTCTTTCATTCACGTCTCAGGCAGCTATGCCACCTCTGGGGGCATGGGATAAAGTGAAATAATGGGAATCGACTCCTGTGACTGGCATATTGCAGGTGGCAAGCTGGCCATCCTTGGCTCTCAGTCAGCCGATACCTTACCTGGTCTAACCTCTGGGTACTGGGAACCAGTTATATAGCGTTTGATGACGTAGGTGGTCTGGGATGCTCACTCGGAATCTCAGAGGGCCAGTGCAGTTTCTTCCTTTCACTCTTGGTGGGTGACTCTCTGTGTTCTCGCACTAGCCAATCATTTATCAGTGTGACCAGCTAGTTGCCAGCCTCCACTTCTTGTGATGACCTTGGCTAGGTCTGCAGGAAACTTGGGATCCCTGCTACATAGGCCTCAATCTGTGTGAAACTAGCAAAGGGTGGGGAGTAACTTTTATATTTTCTGACTCACCACCTTTCTCTGTGCTAGGATCTGACATCCAGGGAGTTTGGTCATCATCTAGGCACAGCAAAGATTCCTAACAGTGTCCCCTTCCTCATAGTGCTTTCAGATTCCTTGAGTGATTCCGTAAGGGGCACCTGGCTTGCTTGGACAAGGGGAGACGCTAAAATGCCTCCCCACCCACACCACTTGGAGGGAAGATGAAGAAGGTAAGTACTGACTCAGAGACTCAACTTTTTCCAAAAGATGACTCTCCTCCTCTGTACGTGCTTCATGGGGTTGCCTTACGGATTCTCCTGGAGGGCCCCTTGGTAACAAGTCCTTGGGCAGGGATGTCCAGCATCCTTGTTTTTCAGCTGTAAGTTGCCTCTAGTTGATAACCACAGTCATAAAGGATCTCAGTGCATATCACAACTTCATGTGACTCACCTTAATTGGTACCTGTGATACAATTCTTGTCTCTCTCCTACATCCCTCTTAATATTGTTAACATCAGTGTCTCCCCAGGTCAAGACAAATCTCCCCAGACTGGTCTCTAAGGTTGAGACCTTTGCAGTCTCAACTGGTACTTCGATAAAACGGGCATTAATCAACAGGTCTTGTCCTGTTGTGTTATGTTATCCCATCTCCATGGTGTTACTCATGCCTTCCGCTGCAATGTCCTTTCTTTAATTTTGATCGAAAGGACTTCTATTCATTCTTTAGCTCAGCCTCACATGTCACGTTCTCCGTAATTTCCTACCCATTCCTCTAATGGGAATTCAAAATGTTTATTTATTTTGAGAGAGAGAGAGAGAGTGCCCACATAGGCAAGTAGGGGAGGGGCAGAGAGAGAGAGAGAGAGAATCCCAAGCAGTTCGCACTGTCAGTGGAGAGCTCGATGCGGGGTTTCAGTCTCAGGAACTGTGAGGTTATGACCTGAGGGGAAATCGAGAGTCAGTCACTTAACTGACTGAGCCACCCGGGTGCCCCCAGTAGGGATTGATCCCCTCCGTGCCACCTGAAGCATGCATTTCCTTCCCTGGTTCTGCCCTATTACACTGAGAGATGGTAAGAAAACTGTAAAGTGGGCCTACACCTTATCACATTGCCGCCACAAGCCCAGCAGGGCGCCTGGAACGTAGCAAGTATTGGACGGCTCAGGTCGACTGAGATGGCACATAACATGGAGTCAGATTATGAGAGGCGACGTAAATGACCTTAAATACTAGTTCAGTTGATATCGACCAACTGCTTGGAGAAAGAGGCCCATGTTTCTCAGGGCTTTGGTTTGGGCTTTGTTTTTGCATTTTTGCGATCGGTGAAAAATGCTCCCATTGCGCTAGAGTAAGAAAATATACGCCAGAGCAAACCACAAGATACTGGACTCACAAATGATGACTGATTGGGGAGGCTGTGCTTGTCAGGATCTGGGGGGCAAACTACAAGCATGCTCTTGGGCGTAAAACACAATCAACAAGTGGGGACGTGGACTCTGAAAGATCGAGTGTGGGTTCCCCCCCAGAAATCAGCCTGCGTCCCCCAGAAATTAGCATCATGCTGAAATGCAGGGCTCCCGTTAGGCCGGGGGATCACCAGTTTTCTGTGCAGTGGTGAGGAGGCAGAGGCAGCAAATGAGGTGATCAGAGCCAAATCCTAGTAGGGGATGAAGCCCCTCATGGATATCAGTTGGCTGTTTTGCACACTCGGCTCCATACAGCCACATGGCCGATGCCATCAGGCACCTGAGCCTCTGGGGTGTGACAGAGCAGAGATTCTGAATAACCTTGATCTTCAAGCCCTAGGCAGAGGGCTTCAAAGAGGGCTCAGGAACCTCTGAGAAACACTTGAAGACTTTGGCCAAACTAAAAAGCACTGATTTATGTGGAGAAGAGGCTTAGATGTTCTTTAAACAGCCCGCTCCGCATGCCTAAAGCCTATAAACAATGAGACTAGTGTAGATGTGTGGTGCTCCGAATATATCTGGAAGATCATCTTGACACACCTAAATTTAATTTGGCTTGCCACATTTTCAAAAGTCAGCTCTAGTAAGGTACATGCTTTACCCTCTGCCCAATACCAACTACATACACTTTCAGCCGCCTCCCACAGGCGTACCCTACTCCGTCAGATACGCGCACACCTGCCCTCGCGGGACCACGCCCCCCCCCTCGCTCATCCGTACCTGCATACACAGAGGCACATGTGTGCACAAATGCTTTGCGTCTCCATCAAAACCTGTGACTCTACACACCTTTGTCTTCTCCCTCCAGCCTGTCCTGAATCATGCAGCTGTTCTGGGTCATTCCCCGCCCCGCCAGCTCTACTCTAGGTGGAACAGCTGTGGTCAGAAGCTTGGCCTGGACTCCCTGCCAGGAGAGGGTTGGAAGGGTCTGAGCTAGCAGCCTTGGAGCGCAGGCTGTGGAATGTGGGTGGGGCCCGAGGAGAAGGGACTCAGCTGATGCCCCTTCAGGAAGTAGGTGGGGAGCGCCCCTGCCTTCCCAGTGAGACGACCGGAGGCAGCTGTGTGCGGCTGAGGTGTGTGTGTGTGGGGGGGGGGGGGGGGGAGGTGGGGGGAAATGAGGTGGGGAGCTTGGCTTCAGATGCAGCACCTGCTGTGGTCTGGAGGCCACCGCTAGGACATCACGAGAAGGTGGGCCTCGCTCCAACACTCCTGTGCAATGGCAGCACATTGGGTGGCCCTCCTGCCTCTCTGGTAAGGCCTTCGGTCAGACAGATGTGGCAAAGTGCAGGGCGTTCCTCTGCAGGCGAGGGCCAGTCTGTGATCACACATACAGGAGGACGCCATCGATCATGCACACTCATGTTTCCTCATGCCCACGGAGATGGCGGCTCATGCGGATGCCTGTAACGATTTCTGAGCAGTGGACAAAGCTGAGGGTTGGCCGGGGTCAGCCAAGTGCCCACGGTTCTCATAGGCAGACCTGCCTTGGCTGGGACCCCTCAGTTAGTCAGGCATCCTCCTCCGGTCGACACCCAACGTTGTCTTCTTGCTGAAGATTGCTTATTCCAGGCCGAAGGGTCCCAGTGGGCCACAGACTGCCATACTTTTGGGGGAACGTTTTATATTTGGGAGCCACTAAGTAAGGCTACGGCAAAATCCAGCCTACTATTTAAACACCGACTTCTATCCTAAGCCCCCCGGGTTACGATCCGAAATGCAAAGATTCGTGGAGGTTATTTTTCGAAAGACTGAATTAGTTGGCGGTTTCTACCGCTTTCACGCTGCCCGTCGTAGCTTTTCAGCGTCTTAGTTCCTCTCTTTCCTACCTGACCCGTGTTCTTCTGACAGGCCTCTGTTAAACTGCTCTACACAGGATAATCTTCCCCTTGCAGGATCCTAGATGGTCAGTTAGCACCGGTAGCATTGCTGTGACTGCAGAAAAACCCAAGCTCAGTAAGTAATTAAAATCCAAACCCTGGGCACTCATTTGTCTCTGGCACACATCTCCTGAAGTTTGAGCCCCTTAGAACCCTCTCCTGTATCCTATCCCGTATTCCAGCTGAACTGCTCCCCTGTTTTGATGCAGCTACCAGGGTTGGAGAGGTCTTGGAGTTCTCTCCTTCTTGGCCACCTCCTCAGTGACAGCTGTTTTCTGGGCTTGACTTCAATCTCCATATTCACTGTGGATAAATCCATAAACAGAATGCATCTGCCCCTAAGCCCCCACAATGCAATTCCCTTTCTTGGGCAGGAACTAAGCAATAGAGCTTAAAAATGAATAGTCGGATTGCAAAATTATTCCTGTCCTTCGGTGGCTCCTACCAAAATTCTTCTCTCGGGGAGCCTGGGTGGCTCAGTCGGTTGGGCGTCCGACTTCGGCTCAGGTCATGATCTCACCGCTCGTGAGTCTGAGCCCCGCGTCGGGCTCTGTGCGGACAGCTCGGAGCCTGGAGCCTGCTGCGGATTCCGTGTCTCCCTCTCTCTCTGGCCCTCCCCCTCTCATGCTCTGTCTTACTCTGTCTCTCAAAAATAAATAAACATTAAAAATTGTTTTTTTTTTAGTTCTTCTTTCAGTGTGACATTGGGAGAACACCACTTGAGCGTAAGAATTCATACCAAAGTACGAATGGCCCCTAGGTGGTTAATCTAATTTATTACTTTCAGAAAGGAGTATTTTGGAGGAAGGGGACTTCCTTCTGATTTGTTTGAGAAATGAGGCCTTTGCTTCCTCCACAGAACACCTATTCTGGATAACCATACTCCTTGGCCTCTTCTCCAGGGTGAGGCCTGCACCTTTCCTTGGGACCCAAACCTAAGAAAGCAGTCTCCCCCACCAGCCTGCTCTCTGATATCCTTAACTTAGCACTGTATTAGCTTGTTGGGAAATGTGATAAAATGGACCCTCCTTTTCTCCAGCACTCTCTGCCTGACTCGTATAGTTTTTGTTCATGGAGCAAGGCCATTCCAAAGTCACGGGCCACTTTTCCTACAGAAGCCCATAAATGAAGTATCTAAGGAGCCATTGTTTATGTTCCTTTACTGGAGACCTAGACATAATATCTGGCTGTGTACTTCACACACATCTCATTTAATTGTCGCCTTTACCCCCTAAGATGATAATTATTTGTCTTGTATCATAGTTGAAGAAAACTGAAGTTTAGTTACATTAAAGAATGCGCCTGAAGTCATCTAGCCAGCACGTGGCTGTTTTAGGGTTCAAAGTCGGCCCGATGCCAAATCCCGCGTCCTTTCCACTAAAGGAATCTGGCCAGGAACGATGTGCTGTGATGAATAAATCTTGATGTTTTTCTCCCCTGAACGTTGAAGGCCATCCTAGTGACTAATGGGAACTTTGTTCCTCATTCACAACATTCCACACAGATTATAAAGGAAGGACCCTGGAGGCTGCCATGACTTCATTATAACAGACCAGCTGGCTCACCTCAGCCCTCAACTTTTTTCTACTGGTCGCCAATAAGTGAGACAAACCTGCCTTATCCACCGTCATCGTTATCACGTCTCCATTTCGCACAGAGCTGAAGAGGCAGCTTGTACTTGTCTTTGTTGCAAGGGACTGATATTTATCTGATAAGCGGAGAGGGAGCTAAGCTTGAGAAGTTCAAAGTGAATGCACAGTTTGCGGCTGGCCCACGGACAGAACAGAAACATCGATGCGCAGCTGGGCAAACGTATCCTTCCCTGAACCACAGATTCCCAATTTGTGAATTCGTGAGGCTTTAGAATAAATGCCGTGATGGTTGTTGCTTAGCGGCAGCTGATATCATCTGCCAGCTTTGCATATATTCCCGTTCGTTTTTGAAGGCAAACCACAGATGTTTTATCCCTCGAGATCACACCTGCAGACCTAAAACCAGCTAACAACAACAACAACAAAAGCCAATGGGATAGCCGATGTTTTGAAATTGGAACAGTCATGTGATTGGACTGGGGCGGGGGGGAGGCTGGGGCGGGGAGAAAGGATCTCCTCTACTATTCCTTTATCAGTACAAATGCCAAAGAGCATCTCCTTTTTTTTTTTCCCTCCACTGTGATACAAAAGACTAGCAGTCATGACTCTTTCTGTTTCCTCTAATCTAGAGGGCAGTTTTGACACTTTATTTACATAAAAGATGATGGGTTTTATTCCGGCTCTGAGATTCAACTCACCTTTAATAAATGGTTTCACAGTATTCCTGACCCACTGGTTTAAAATAAAGGAATGCTTTTAAGTCATATGAGGGCACCACATTTGCTGATGCAAAATGTGTGAGTCTGAAAGGAAAGTTAATTAAGCAATAAGACATGACATGACATGAATTATTGTGTAATAACTCATGCCTTCAGCATAGTTAGGCGCAAACCTGAAGGCCAAGTACCCCCACAGCATCTAGGCATGAGTTATGCTACAATAACTCAGGCCCTAGAGTTTTCCAACAAAGCAGGGGGGCGAAAGGGAGAAAAGAAAACCAAGGACAAAAATTGATGTCGCGCAAGCAAGAGAGGATAAAATGGGGTCATTGTTTAGAAGTATATATCCTTCCATTAAAGCAATACATTTGCGACAAGGATTGGAGGAAGAAGTTCACTGGGACTCTTCGGATCACTTCTCTTAGCTTGGAGCAGGCACTGTCAACACCAGGGATTGGTACAACATGCTGAAGAAAACCGCTTTGCCAGAAGAATGGGCACTTGGAAATTTAGCAAGTGCAGTGGATTCTTTTTGACTCGAGGGGGAAATAATTCATCTCTTTATGACTTTTGAAATGTCATCTCCTGTTCTCTGATTCTGGGGAAATAAATGTCCTAAAACTCAGAAGCCATGAGTCACGACAGACAGGACTCTGGCTACCCAAGCCTTCTGCATCTTGAAAGTACCGTTTGCCTTGTTATAGCCCACGTTCAAGTGGAGTTAGATTTGGGGTGAGAACCGAAGGCCGTGAAGAGAGGTTCATTCTCCAGGTTGCCTGAAGAAGTAAGGACAAGCTGTGTAAAAGCCACAGCAGAAGGACTTAAACAGAATGAGCCCATTTGGTATCATTACTAAAAGCGGGCACAAAATGAGGTCCCCAGGGATACCTTCCTACTGCTTCTCTTCCTCTCACGCGTCTGTTGATTTACTGAATGAGGATGTACCTGCCGAGTCCCAGTTAGTGGAGGTGGCCCTGTTAACCTCACAGCTGGATAGCTTCACAGCCAACCAGATCGCTCCGTTACAATGCAGTTTAACCAAAAGACATCTGCAAACGAAGCGGCCACGTTTTCCTCCATTTAAACGGTGACAGGCAGAACTGATGGAGATTGACAAGAAGATGTCCTGTCCAGCCTCACTCAGCTCAAGATGCGCACGAAACGGCTTCCCTTCCTCCCTCGTGTTCTTCTCCTTTAACCTCCAGCCACCGCCTGCACGGAGATGAGCAGTTCAGCAAATCTGCGACTTCAGATCTTACAAGTTTGCTGGTAAAATTCCAAAATTCGTAGTCAGACCATGCCTCCCTCCATACGACTAACATATGGTATTAACAAATTTTATCAACACTGTATAAAGGGAACAGCTCCAGAATGTGTTTCTGTTATTCTTACAGTTACTCTGTTGCCTTTCAGCATGGCACTGATACTGCTTCTCTTTGGTCCTGTTTGAAATGCCGATTTTAACATTTATTTCTTAGAGGGCTTCACTGTGGAGTTCTGACTTTATTTGGGAAGCTGCAATTCAGTCTCTTTGTCGAGCAGGTGGAGATCTTAGGATTTTCTGTTCATCTTCAAAACTTCCAGCGTATTGGTTAGTCAATTCTCCGTGGGGGGGAAGCCTTTTTGATATACAAAGATGGTCTGAATCAGGGGTCAGCAAACTTTTTTCTGCCAAGGGCCCAGCGACAGATATTTTTGGCTGTGTGGTCCTGTCTCAAATTCTCAGCTCTGCCATCACAGCATAAAAGGAGCCACAGACAATATTGTGAAAGAGTGAGCTTGCCTGAGCTCCAATAAAACTCTGCTTACAGAATAGGTAGAGGGTCCAATCGGGTTGGCAGGCCATAGTGTGCCAACCCATTGCATAGAGAGTCCAAGGGAGGTGGGCCAACTCACCGATTCTGTTCTTTTACTTTTGATGACAGTTTCTCAAGAGCTAAGAGACAGTTGTGAAGGCAGGAACGTTAGCACATGGGACATACAGTGGCACCGTGAACAAGGATTTGGAGCCAGACAGGCGAGTGAGGGAATTTGGGGCTGGCTACTTGCTCCTGTGTGACTTTGGAAGAGTTACCAAACTTCTCTGAGATGTACCTTCCTCATCCTTAAAAGGGCAATCATAATACCTTGGGCAGGGGCAGTTAGCTTTCCACACACCTCTGTCTCCCCCTTTTACCTGGGCTCACAGATAGACTACATTACCCAGCCTGCCTTGCAGGGAGGAGCATCCCTGTGGTTAGACTTACCCATAGAACAGGGACAGAGGATGTGTGCTAGTTTTGGTCCCGTCCTACCTCATCCACACTCTTCATTCTGCTGGTTGCAACCTGGACACGGTGGGGCAGCCTTTAAGACACTTACAAGGACAATTCGATACGGGATTTGGAGGACACGAGGGCAGGAGCCTGGTCCCCTAATGGCTGCTGAGAGCAAGGCTGCCCGAGGAACTGAAACACTAACTGGAGAGAAAGAATAAGCATTGTTCTTAAAGTTACTTACTTGTTTTAGTGTTTTCTCGCTGTCGCAGCTTCGCCTACAGCAAACGATGCAACATGCTTGCATGATTATTATGAAGATACAAAATAATTCATGTAAAGTGCTTGGCTTTTAATGGACACTTAATAAATGGTAGTTTTTATGGTTCGGGTGGGCAATAATAAAATTGATTGAGATGAAGGTTCAGCCCTTTGGCGTGAAGTGACCTGACTGGTGGACAGGAGGGTGGCTGCCTTCTGGCAGAGGTAGGTCCCCTCTTCTCTGTCACCGTGTGGAGGCATGGTAGGGAGCCACTAGGGTGTGCTGGCTGGGCAAATGTGAGTGAGAATATCAGCCATTTTGCCTGGAGGTGGGGAAAGAGAGAGAGAGAGGAAGTTTCCACCCGAGTTACTACACAGATATGTGTGTGTGTGCATTTGTGTGTGTGTGTGTGTGTGTGTGTGTGCACATAGGACTGTGTTTTTGTTTTGTTTTCTTTTGCATTTAGAAGGCAGAGAGAAGCACTTGGTTATTCTCTGGGAAATATGTTTTATACCTTTCGATGTCTGCTTCTGAAAACATTTATTTCAATAAAGAACTTCTTTGGAATGTATTTCCTTTGGTGATGAAGGCATAATTATGGCATATAATAATCTTTATGCAAAAATTTACTATATAAATAATACATTAAAATTGAGACTTCATAAAATTAACAAAAAAAGAAATGAGAATAAAAATGTTTATAACTTCCCTACTCAGGGTAAGCCCAGAGTAATATGTTGATGTATACTATTACAGTCATAGATATAAAATAGTCATAGGGTATATAAGTTTGATTTCCTGAATTTAATATAAAGATTTCCCATATCGTTACATATTCTTTTAAACATTTTTTCAATGACCATGGGATGAATATATCCTCATTCATAGAGCCACCCCCCTAAGTTGGTTTCTAGCTCTTCTTTAGTAATAAAAATTATTATACATACATTTATGTCATAGGGCTAATATCACAGCCTAATAACTAAGCATCTTGTATTCGTTCTTTCTGTTGTGAGAATAATCTTGGCAAAATACAAAGCTGGTTACGTCACCCTCCAGCTTAAAACCCTTAAGCCCCTTCCTGCTTTGTGATAAAAGTTGGCGTTGTTGCCGTAACCTTCAAGATCCTTCGCAGTCTGGTCCTTGCTGACATTTTCAGTAACGTTCTCTGTTTCCTTAGATCCTTCACCCTAGTCTTTCTGTTTGTGTCGCAGTTCTATAGATATGCTATAATTTCCCCTAAAAGCCTCACTCATACTTTCTGCCTGGAAGGCTCCCTGACCCCACCCAAATATAACTCTTTACCTATAGCTCATTATTTTTTTAGGACTTTCCATTAACTTATTAACTTCCCCCCAGTTTTATTGAGATATAATTGACAGACAACATGTGTAAGATGTACGACATAATGATTCAATATAGGTATCTATTGTGAAACTATCCGCACAATGAGTTCTGTTAACAGCTACCACCTTACATAGTTACAATTTTTTTCTTTGTGATAAGAACGTCTAAGATCTATCCTCTTGGCAGCTTTCAAAGATACAGTACAGTGTTATTAACTATAGTCATCATGTTGTACATTACATCAGAACTGATTTATCTTATAAAACAGTATGGTAGTGACATAAAACAGACACTTAGACTGATGGCACAGAATCAAGAGCCCAGAAATAAACCCATGTATATATGGTCAACTAGTATTTGGCAAGGGAGCCAAAACTACTTAATGGAAAAAAGACAGTCTCTTCAATAAATGCTGCTGGGAAAATTGGATATTTATATGCACGAGAATGAAACTAGACCCCTATCTTACGCCACTCACAAAAGTTAATGTGAAATGCATTAAAGACTTCACGATTGATTGGGCATCATAAAACTTCTAGAAGAAAACATAGGGAAAAACTTATTGATACTGGTCTTGGCCCTGGGTGTTTGGTTATGATACCTAAAACACAAGCAACAAAATAAAAACTAAACGAGTGCTACAATGTCAAACCAAGAAGCTTTTGTGTGCGAAAGAAAGGATCAACAAAATAAAAAGGCAACCTGCAGAAAGGAAGAAAACATTTGCAGACCACATATCTGATAAGGGGTTACTATCCAAAATATATAAGTAACTCACGTAACTCCATAGCTGGCTAGCTAACTAACTAGCTAACTGAATGCATGAATGAATGGCAGATGAGCTGAATAGATATTTTCCCAAAGAAGGTATTCAAATCGCCAACAGGTACATGAAAAGGTACACAAATCATTAGGGAAATACGAATCAAAATCACAATGAGATATCATCTCACACCTGTCAGAATGGCTGATATCAAAAATGGAAGAAATAATAAGTGTTGGCAAGGGCATAGAGAAAAGGTGACTGTTGTGCTCTATTCGTGGGAATGTAGATTGGTGCAGCCACTCTGGAAAACAATATGGTGGTTCCTCACAAAATTAAAAATAAAACTCTTGTTTATTGCAGCATTACTTATAGTAGCCAAGATATGGTAGCAATGTAAGTGTCTGTTGATGAATGAATAAGGAAGATGTGGTATAGACATACAAAGGAATACTATTCAGCCACAAAGAAGGAAGAAATCCTGCCATTGACTACAACATGGATGGAATTTGAGAGTATTTTGTTAAGTGAAATAAGCCAAATAGAGAAAGACACAGTACTGTATGATCTCATCTATATATGGAACCTTAAAAAAACAAACTCAGGGAAACAGAGATCAGATTTAGGGTTGCCAGAGGAAAGGGATGAGAGATTTGGGGAGAAGGTGACCAAAAGAAACAAACTTCCAACCGTGGCTCATTCTTTATTGCTTTTGCTCACCTGTCTCTTTCGGGAAGACTTCCTTGACCCTTAAGTTTTTACTTAGCACTATATACCTTTCATTTCTAGCCTGGATCCCAATTTCAATGGGGATATCTGATTAGTGGAAGTCTTTCCCAACTAGCCTATAAATGTATTGAAGCAAGAATCTGTATAGTATGTTTTGGTCATCATTAAACCTTTTACCAGTTCCCAGAATATTGAACAAATGTTGGACAGGGAAAATTTGAATCTCTACCTAACAAGCACTTCACGTATAAACAAATTAAAACTAAATTGAAGAGTTTTATATAAGATGGAAATTATAAAAACAACGGACAAAATCTCGAGTAATTTGTAAAACATCATCTTTGGGGAAGCCCTCTGGAAAATTATATTTTATTCTCAAAAATTAAGACTTGGAATATGATAATAATATCCACCATAATAAAGGCACAAAGAAACATATTTATAATACATATGTGTAAGAAGCTAATTTCCTTAACATAAAGAAAGCTATAAATCAATACAAATCAAGGAGAAAATTAGAAATATCTGTAAATTCACAGAAAAAGTAGTTAATAAACATAAGATACTCAACCTAACTTTAAAGAATTAAAAATTAAAATAACCACACAAGATCAATTCTTACTGATCAGCAGAGTAGCAATGACAAAATATATTGTTGATCCCTTTCTGGGAGAAAAGGAACTTTCATACACTGGTGGTAGAACTATAAATTGGGATAAATTTCTATTTATTGGGATATATGTGTGTGTGTGTGTGTGTGTATACATATATATATATATATATATATATATGTATATATATATAAATTGGGATAGCTTCTGTGATGCTATTAGATAATATGAGCATTTTAAAAGTGTATATAATTTGGCACAGTGATTTCACCTCTAGGAATGTACTCTGAAGCTATGCTACATAATTGGTCTTTAAAATATACATTGTTGGTTGCACCATAGAAGGCAGTAGCAATGCTCTAGAAACTGCCTAAATATTCATCAAAGGGAGAATGAATGAATGAATGAATAAATAAATAAGGTAAATCTGTATCAGTATGGACAAACATCCACTGTTTATCATTAATTTAAAAAAGAAAGTGACAGAATTTATATATATGTATATATGTACATATATATATATATATACACACACTATATACACTATGAATCCATGTATGTAAAGAAATATATACCATGGACATACAATTATTATGTATGCATATAATAGGCGGATTGCATCTGGTTTTGAGCATTTCTCAGTGACCACCCCCGGAGGATGGGAGTGTTAGTGGCAGTTGGTGGGGTGGGAGATGAGGTGTGTGGTCGGGACTGTTTCTTTTTTACTTCCTAGAATTCTGCATAGTTTACTTTTCCTTCAAAGAGGTATTATTCCCACTATATAAACTTAAAATCATTCTTTGCTAATTGAGTAAGCAAAGAGTGCTAACTTCCTGTTAGAATCCCCATTTAATTTCACATTTAGGTCCTTCTTCCCCAGTTTTTATGCTGTTTAAATTAGTTTTCAGTACATCTAGAAATACAGCAGAGTATTTTATACCCTTCCCTCATTCTCATTAATCTCTCAACGTTTTGCTCTTCTAACCTTTTAGAGAGCTTGTAAAAGTCACTGTCAAGTTTCCCAAGAATTCTGTTGATATATTGATTCAAAGGGGGGTAAACTTTGGAAAGAATTGTACCTCAAATACTAAAGAAGCCCCCTTTCATGACTTGGTAAACTTAAAAAAAATTTTTTTTAATGTTTTATTTATTCTTGAGAGAGAGAGAGAGAGAGAGAGAGCATGAGTGAGGGAGGGGCAGAGAGAGAGCAGGACACAAAATCCAAAGCAGGCTCCAGGCTGCTCTGAGCTGTCAGCACAGAGCCCGATGTGGGGCTCGAACTCATGAATGGTGAGATCAGGACCTGAGCCGAAGTCAGATGCTCAACTGGCTGAGCCACCCAGGTACCCCTAACTCGGTAAACTTTTTAATGTAAGCCATACACATTTCTTGATGCCTGTGTATAAGTATTTATATCGGTTTTTGATTTTGTAAATATTTTTCCCATCGTATTTTTCTACCTGGCTTTTAAAAAAATTTTTTTTTTCAACGTTTATTTATTTTTGGGACAGAGAGAGACAGAGCATGAACGTGGGAGGGTCAGAGAGAGAGGGAGACACAGAATCGGAAATAGGCTCCAGGCTCTGAGCCATCAGCCCAGAGCCCGACGCGGGGCTCGAACTCACGGAGCGCGAGATCGTGACCTGGCTGAAGTCGGACGCTTAACCGACTGCGCCACCCAGGTGCCCCTCTACCTGGCTTTTTATGAGAGAAGGAGAACCTATTGCTTTTGTCATTATTTATTTTGAATCTATCCACTTTCTTGAACTTTCTAATTAGTCCTCACAGTTTTCAGTTGACTGTGTTGGATTTTCTATGTAGACAATATAAGCATCTGCAAGTGTGTGTGTGTGTATATATATATATATATATACACACACATATATGTATGTGTGTGTGTATATATATATATATGAAAAGAAATACTTTACTTACAAATAGCTGTATCTCTCTGTTCTTCTGCATTGTCTAAAACAGTGGTTCTGAAAATTCTTCCTTGCAAATTCTACAGTTGATTTTTACAGAATGTTTTCGTTGACTTTTGTAAAACTCTTGTATCTTTAGTTAACCTATGGTTGCAACTGATGTAAATGTTGGTTGGCATTTTTTTTACATATATTAGTGGGAAAGGTGAAAGTATAAATGAAGACATACTTTGAAATTTCACTTGGTTGGCCAAAAAAAAAAAAAAAAAAATGAGGGACTTGCTGAATCAGAGAAGTTTTCTACTTCTGGAAGAATTTTTCTCAAATTTTTTTGTGGTTTTCACAGTATAATGACTACTTTGTGGCACCTTTAAGGTTAATCTGTGTTATTAACATTTTCTCCATCACTTTTTTTATTGAGTAAATTTGACATATAACATTATGTAAATTTAGGTGTGCAGTGTGTTATTTTGATACATTTATATTAGATATTTATATATTGTAATATAATTGCCATTATAATGTTCATCACATTTCATAATTATACTACCATATTGTTGTCTATATTCATTATACTGTGTATTAGTCATTATGGACTATTACTAATTGAAAGTTTGTGCCTTTATTTATTTTTTTTTTTCGAGAATACAGCCTCATACTTTTTATTTTTTTCGCTAAAATTCCTTTGAAATCTCTTCTTCCATTCTTATTAACATACGTCTTTGAGACTGATAGCTCTACTATGTGTGTCGTTAAGGCAAAACAGAAATAGTTTAGATATAGATTATCCTCACCAAACAGTTTCTATCAATGCAATATAGGTAACAAGCAAGAGGCAAATATATTTGTCATACAAAAAACTTTAAATATTGATATACACAACATTCACTGAAAGCGGGTATAGATATGTTTAATATTGAGAAAACTATTTCACTCCTAATTTTTTGTTTACTTATCACCGCCAAAAGTTATGAGCATAATACAGATTTTCTTTGTTCGTTGTCGAAATCCACATTTCAATAAACCTGCATACTTTTTGTGATTCTTTTCTTTTTTGTTCTGTTTTTGCTACAGTTACGTGTGCTGAAAGGCAATTTGAAGTTTGCTGAGGCTGACGATAAAATAACGGAGCTTGTTTATTTTATGTATTTTTGAACTCATATTTCTGGTAATTCGTGTTGAATTACTTGACGGAAGTGATGATCCTAGGTGGACTGGAAATTGAGAGCCCTGGCTTTTTACCACAGATAGTTCAAGAAGCCGTGCCAGGAGACCACGCTTCCCCAACTTTCCGTGTGTATGAATCACTGAGGGTCTTGTTTAGGAAGCAGATTCTGGTTTGGTCTGTCTGGGGTGGGGTCCGAGATACTGTATTTCTAATAAGCTTCCCAGTGATCTAAATAATACTGGTATCAGGGCCACACTCAGAATAACAAGTCTAGAAAGTGGGAAATTGAGGTAAGGTTTTGAAACACCGTGGAAAGGATTAAGGGGAAAGAATCAGCCGAAGCAGCAGAAAGGGCCCAAGAGAAGCAGAACTGTGAAGTCAGCCTATGACTTTTGATAGAATTCTCGCACCAGGCACCGCTGAAAGTCTGATCGGTAGTCTGGAAGGAATTGTCATAGTTATGCAAGGAGCCCATGTTATGAAAATGACCGGTGTGCTCACCAAGGGTTGCCCCGACAACAAGCTGGGTGAGACTTCCCACGGGTGGGGGCTCTGCCTATATTGGACAGGTGGCTGCTGCATCGCCCCCCACCCCCAGTGGTAGCAGGGGGTGGTTATAATACCCCGTGGGCCTCAGGGACCCCACCTGCTCTAAGTTGTCTCATGGGAAGAAGGCCTGGTGTTCCGAGACCAGTCTGCAAACAGTGATCATGCAGTCTAGGTGTTCCTGACCAGGCGGCTTCCTCATACTTGGCCTAAGAAAACTGACCCACAAAGGGGAAAAGTTGTTCCATGAAACAAAACCATGGCCCTGGCTCATCTTTCCAGGTGTGATCCTCATCCAGGGATGACGGAGAGACTGGTGGGCCATATTCACCTCTGCTTCATTGTCCTGTGCATTTTTCTTGCTTCCTTAAAGGACTTTTCTGAAACCTCTATGGTAGAACACGGTAGAATTCGCCCTGACCTTCCTTGTATGAGTAATGGCAGCCTGGAAAGGACCCTTGTGACCTGAAGGTCATTATTTCACAAAGTCTAACAGACACTACATTTGGCTAAGGTAAATCTGTACAAGCAAGTACTTAATAAATTACCGTTCAGAGAAATAGTTTAAATATTTTTGGGAGCAGAATAAAATGATAATACAGAAAGGGTTCTTGGAGAGAAAAAAGGAAGACCCATCTGAGCTAGTCTTACCCACTTAAAGTAGTATTCATTGGAACATTCATTTGTGCCGTATCCTCCTTGGATTTTTACCCTCTCTTTTGATTTCGGAACGTGGCTGGGCTTTTGGGTTCTCTTGCTTCACTGCTCACAGCAGAAGTTTCTTGGAGATAACCCCACTACCACCTCCAGTTTCCCAGCAGTAGCTCTTAAAAGCCTAAAGGGGATTATGCTCTATCTTCCCAGGAAGAGAGGAGAGGAGTGAACGTCTGTAAGGTGGAAAGCGGTAGAAGCTGTGACAACATAGTAGGCAGAGGGCTTCTCCCAGGTCTGGGACAAGGACGGGGGGGAAATGCCAGTGACCTGAGCCTCTGCCCCTTGCAGCATCTCTGGGAGGGGACCACGCCTTACAAGGGAATGTCTGGATAGAGCACCAAAGGCGGATGGACCGTCTGCATGGAGGCTCCCATGCCCGACCAAGAGCCTATGCTTGTTTGGCAAAGAAGTAGCAAGTGACCTACCTTGAAGGACCTTGACAGAGGACCTAGCACCAGCCCAGCTTACGGGCTAAAGACAGAGGGTCCTTTTCTCAGATGTTCGTGGGGGAGGGAGGAGCGAAAGTTTGTGCCTTTAAACAACATCAGTCTCTTCCCTCCATTCCCTGCACCCCCCCCCCCCCCCCGGTAACCATCAGTTTACTTTTTTTTTTTTTTTATGACTCCTTTCCCTCACTTTTTTTTTATATATTTTTTTAATGTTTATTCATTTTTGAGAGACAGAAAGAGACAGAGCATGAGCGGGGAAGGGGCAGAGAGAGAGGGAGACACAGAATCTGAAGCAGCCTCCAGGCTCCGAGCTGTCAGCACAGAGCTGGATGTGGGGTTCAAACTCAGGAACTGTGAGATCATGACCTGAGCCGAAGTCGGACGCTCAACCGCCTGAACCACCCAGGCGCCCTTCCTATCCCTCACTTTTTAAAGTCTGTCTAGGTCAGGCGTCAGCAAGCTATGGCAAAGAGGCACAATCCAACCCAATCTTATTTTTCTAAATAAAGTTTTATTGGAACACAGCCACACCCATTTGTTTACATATTACCTATGGCAGTTTTCATAGTGCAATGGCAGATATAATAGTGACCATATGACCTTCTAGGACTACAATATTTACTGTTTGGCCCTTCGTAGGGAAAGTCTGCCAGCCCTTGATCCGGACAAACAATAAAACAACAAATCAAATCCTGAATTTTAGTATTTACCTGCTGTACATGCTCTAATCATGATCAGTTTCAGGCTACCAATGTGGAGTCACTGATCAGGGAGCTGGGAGGATGCACAGGCACATCAGTATATAGTATTTCCACTGTTGTGATACGATAGCTACCCAGCCTCAAGAATGTAGCTCATAGTAACATGCAGCAAAATATTGAGGCCGCGATACTCTTCAAGTACTTGCTGTGTTTGTTTTAATATACTTTAACTGTAATATATTTACCAATTTTATGTTTAGTCATGGCTGTATTCAATAACTGGCTCACAAAATTCTTGGCGTTTTCATTGTTGGCTTCAGATTGGAAAGCCCCCACCCCTCGAACCTCTGATTCAGTAGGACTGGAGACAGAACTGAGAATTTTTGATTTAAAAAAAAAATTTAACATTTATTTAATTTTGAGGGGGGGGGGAGGGGGGAGGAGCAGAGAGAGAGGGAGACACAGAATTCGAAGCAGGCTCCAGGCTCGGAAATGTCATCACAAAGCCCGATGAGAGGCTTGAGCTCACAAATGGTGGGATCATGACCTGAGCTAAAGTCAGATGCTTAACTGACTGGGCCACTGAGGTGCCCCAAGAATTTTTGTTTCTAACATGTTCCTGGGTGATGTTTATGCTGCTGGTCTGGAAACCATACTTTGAGACCCACATCAGTATTCTCTTAAGCAATAGCAATGTCAGCCTTTGATAGGTATTTTAAATACTTTGATAGATATTTTGAAATGTGTTAAAAATTATATTTCTTATTTGCTGTGTTGTTGCTGTTACTTTGAAATTGATGTATTGATGTTGGGTTTTACTAATTGCCTATTATCTTTTGAGATAATTTATCTTTTCCTCTTCTGATCTATTTATGTGACATTTCTATTAATACACCTCTTATCGTAAAACTGTCTTCATTTCTGATATTGTCTATAATCATAATAGTTTTTTTAAATTTTATGACCGCACTCAATTTTACTTATTTAGAGTTTTCCTGCCATAATCATAATTGAGTTGTTCTTGCCACTTTTTTATTTTTGTTTCTCGTACGATTTGATTTTCAAGATTATACTCGATTTTCAAAGTTCATTTTAAGACTTCCCATCTGTTTCTGTGAGCTAAGGTAGAGTTTATTCAGTATGGAAATTACCTGTTTCTTGAAAATGTGAAAAGTCTCATTGGAAGACACATCTGGTTTAGAAACATTTGGGAGGTAATTCTTCGTAATGTTTTCACTTTATTCTAGGTGGTTTTCTGTTCACACTATATCTCTTTGGACTTAATTTGAATCATTCTTACACTCCCATGTAATTGACCATGTAATCATGATTTTCAATATTTTTAAACACCTCTGGGGGCGCCTGGGTGGCGCAGTCGGTTAAGCGTCCGACTTCAGCCAGGTCACGATCTCGCGGTCCGTGAGTTCGAGCCCCGCGTCGGGCTCTGGGCTGATGGCTCAGAGCCTGGAGCCTGTTTCCGATTCTGTGTCTCCCTCTCTCTCTGCCCCTCCCCCGTTCATGCTCTGTCTCTCTCTGTCCCAAAAATAAATAAAAAGCGTTGAAAAAAAAATTAAAAAAAAAAAAAAAAACAAACAAAAAAAAACACCTCTGAATCTGCTTTTGCTTTTATTTTGTGTCCTCCTAGTTTTATAAATTTGGCATCTTTCTTTTATTCCTTGACTAGATTTGCTACTTTGTAAAAATGTTGTTGCTTTCAAAAGAAAATCTGATCCATTCTTTTTCTATTTTCTAATTTGTGTCTACTTTTCTCTTATATGTGTTCTTTAGAAATTGAAAAACAGTCTGAATTGACCCTTGAATGGTTTGACTATTTTCATTGGTTTTGATAAATAATATCATCTTGGGGGGCGCCTGGGTGGCTCAGTCAGTTAAGCGTCCGACTTCGGCTCAGGTCACGATCTCGCGGTCCGTGAGTTCGAGCCCTGCGTCGGGCTCTGGGCTGATGGCTCAGAGCCTGGAGCCTGCTTCCGATTCTGTGTCTCCCTCTCTCTCTGCCCCTCCCCCGTTCATGCTCTGTCTCTCTCTGTCTCAAAAATAAATAAACGTTAAAAAAATTTTTTTTTTAAAAATAATAATATCATCTTGGTTCTTTTTTATTTTATGAAATGTTAATCATATCATAGTGGTTGGAATTGTGTGAGTAGAAAGTGGTACGATGGGTGAGTGAAGAAATAACAAAGCTTTGGGTTGGTTAATGTTTTGGTGTTCATTTTATAGATTTGTGTAATTAGATTTAGAAGATGTGGTTTTAATATTTATTCCTTTCGATATTTATTGAGGCTTTATTTGTGACCTAAGAACTTTGATTTTCAAAACTGAATGCTTGAAAATGTGTAAGTTTGTAGTATGCTATTTTCGATATACTTAAATCTGGCTAATTGTATTATCTAAATTCTCTCCAGCCACACTGCTTGTATGAATTTGATCAATCAAAATATTTAAAAATTTTCAAAATTCTTCACAATTTATTTTTTCAATTTCTCCTTGTACTTATATTTTATATAAATAAATATATTTATACTTATATATATTTGTATATATGTTTACTCGGATTATAAAGCTTTATTTGGGGTAGACATAATACCATTATGTTCTATACCTTCAATAAATATATGACTTTTTGTCTCCCCTAATGTTTTCTGCTTGACAAGTATTTGTACAGGCTACCTTTTTAACTTTCTCTGTGTTACTTTGATGAGACTTATCTATAATATTAGATTTAAATAACATATATGGAGTCTTTGGTTTTTAGTATGGGAATTTACACAATTTATATGTTTATTCCATTTCTAAAGGGTTGAGAAAATTCGCAAAAATCATTGGTTTTTGTCAATTACAGTTTTTTTAAATTTTATTTGAAAGAGAGAGAGAGAGAGAGAGACCACACTAGTGGAGAAGAGGGGGAGAGGGAGAGAGAAGAATCTTAAGCAGGCTCCCTGCTCAGCACGGAGCCCGAGGCAGGACTCCGTCCCACCACCCTGGGATCATGACCTGAGCCGAAATCAAGAGTCCGATGTTCAACTGACTGCGCAACTCAGGGGCCCCTATTCCCAATTACATTTTAATTGAGTTGTCATGCAATCCATGAAATAGAAAGTATAGTCTGTTGAGCTAGCCAATCGGAGAGTAACATCTTTACCATTTACTAATTTCAAACC
This sequence comes from Prionailurus viverrinus, assembly GCF_022837055.1. Taxonomy (NCBI): domain Eukaryota; kingdom Metazoa; phylum Chordata; class Mammalia; order Carnivora; family Felidae; genus Prionailurus; species Prionailurus viverrinus. Next base: position 48,899,544 of record NC_062573.1, read on the forward strand.
TCTGGACTAATATTCTCTTAGACCCTGCTTTCCATCTGTGAAATGGGGTCAGCTCATCTACCTCATGGTGCCATTGTGGGAGAAGATGTACCAATTTTGCGCCAATAACACCCGAGCTCTCAGAAGAGGAGGTTGCATTTCATAGGTGTTTCTCCTGGAGCAGGATATATAGCCGATTCATGTTCTTGCTTCTAATTCCTAGCACTGTGCCTAGCATGGATAAGAAACTCAGTAATTGTTTGCTGAATGAATGCCAAAGTGCATTCAGACCTGCTGGTTGCAATGCCTTTGACTCTCTAACATACTAAGGAAGAGATTCACTAGATGGTCCCAATCCCAGTGCAGGAGGCCCTGCGGTCCTCGCTGGGCGACAGAGATTGGGCAAAGGCGAGGGTGTAGACTCACGGGATTGCCCTGATCCCTGAGTGCCAGACATGGTTAGAACATGAGTGCCAGAAAAGCAGAGACTGAGTGATGAGTGGTGCTTATATCCGTGTCCCCGTTACTGTTGGAACTCTGCGGTTGGTGCTCAGGAAATATTAAATGAGTGGGAGAGATGTGGGGTATCATAGCAGATGTTTTTTGTTCTGTGCTAAACTATCTCCGCCTAACTCGGATTTCAGGTGCAGCTGTAGCAGAAACGTGTATGCGCTCTGGAAGTGTCTCACCTTGTGTTTCTGCCGATCCTCTGTTTCTCCTCCACAGGCTTTTTTTGCCAGTCAGTTTCTCTGGTTGAGTGGTGAGTGACAGGTGGTTGCAGGGCTAGTGCCAGGCCTGGGGGCTGCCCTGTGTGCAGTGATCTTGATATGATAGGAGCAAAGCTCCCGAGCTGCCGCAGCTGCCTCAGCCGAGGAGTGGCCTAGCATGGAAGGGTGGTGAAGTTAATGTTCCCTCAACCAGCGGGGAATGGAGACAGGTAAATCCCCAGAGTCGTGGCCTGTGGAAGACAGATCTGAAGTGCAGTCTGTGTGGTTTCTCAAAGGATCCCTGAGAGAACTGAGTCCCAGTGATCCTCGGTGGTAATCAGATCAAGAATATATTCTTCATTGGACCTTTCGCCTTCCCATCTGACTCTTCCCACTTCTCACCCTGATTTCTGAGATCACCTCCCTTACAAATTATCTGCACCAGGGAACTTTCTCAATTTTGGCTTTTGGGGAGAGCCAAATTAAGTTGGAATGCAATACTATCTCTTTGCCTACAACCCCACCCCCTCCTAAAACCTGCACCCCACCGGACACAGAATTATAATATGTTGAGAAGGAAGATGTATTGTTTGTTCTTCTAATCTGACAAAAGAGAAAGAAACTACAAAGAGACTACAATTACTGAGAGAAACCACGGAATTCTCTACAAGTTTTACTGTCTACACGTTTTTCTTTGAATTGAGTCATGGTGACACTCATGAGAAAATCAGACTATGTAGACCAGTGTGGTTGTGACCCTTTTGTTAAAGGGCTCGTCCCTACTATCAGTTTGATGGCCAACATTTCCAGGGTCCTGTTGACACAGCTTCATTAAGTCTGTGATTTCAGGGGTGAGGATACCAGGGTTGTTAGTTCTGAGCAATGAGAATAAAGAAAACTTTTGGAACTAGAAACCTTGGATTGCAACTGGTCAGCTAAGCAGATGAGGTGAAAATGCAATAGTAATATTTTCCACATAGGGAGACATTTTAGACTGCTTTCTTTTTTATAAGGTTCTCTTATATGATCATCTTTCAACTCTGAATCGACTCAGAGTCTGTTCTTATGAATTACAGAGATAGTTAAAGTACATGTCAGAAACCAAATTATTTATTTATTTATTTTTTAATTTTTTTCAACGTTTTTATTTATTTTTGGGACAGAGAGAGACAGAGCATGAACGGGGGAGGGGCAGAGAGAGAGGGAGACACAGAATCGGAAACAGGCTCCAGGCTCCGAGCCATCCGCCCAGAGCCTGACGCGGGGCTCGAACTCACGGACCGCGAGATCGTGACCTGGCTGAAGTCGGACGCTTAACCGACTGCGCCACCCAGGCGCCCCCAGAAACCAAATTTAAAAAGGTGAAAACTCCTCTTTGTTTACTCTTCTGGCATCATCTCATATTAAACTGGGTTTAATTATTGCTAATTGATAATGCAGGGGTACCTCACAAAATGACTGTTAAAGACCTTTTGCCACATCGGCTTTCGAAAGTTCTGCTGGTTGAACAACCCAGTTTCTGTTGCTGTAGTGACTTTTCTCCAACCCAAAACACACTCAATAAATGTGCGAGGACATTATGTTTAGTGAAAGGGAAAGAAACCCCCAATTACTCAATTCTGATAAATTCTTTTCGAGTATAGTTGGTGATTAATGTCTAGTCAGAGACTATCCTAAGAAAAATTTAAATTGTGTGCCATGTTTGGATGAACCTAAAACATTTTGCTTTTCATACACACAGTGGTGTGCCACGGCCAGCCCAGAATACTCTTCACTGATTTGATTTTCAAGAGTTTTGCTAGCCAGTGATTAAATACTGCCTTTATTAAAACTTAAAACGTATACACTCACAAATTAAAAGATAGACCAAAAACAAAGTAATAAATACCTCCCAAGTTATCACTTCCTAATGGTTTTACTACACTTTACTATTACTTATGCTCTTGAGGTTATTTACATCTGTTGCATCTGTAAAGTGGAAACGTTGCTCTATACATAGCTGCTGTCACAACCTGAATGGTACAGAATGATTGAGGAAATCCTTCTCCAGTATTTACAAACGATTATTCAGTTCAGCACCGGAGTTTGTCATTGCCGGTCATGGAAAGTTTTGACATGGGTCTTCAAAATTCCATTTTTGTCTTATTAATATAAACGTAAGTGAAAATATCAACGAGCATTTATGTTGGTCCTACCCTCATTTATCAATTGTAATCATAGGTCGGCTATAGAGGGTAGAGTTAGGCAAAATTCAATTAATACCTTCCTTGAGAACCCATTGGTTCTATGGAAATTGTAGTAAAGAGTGTGATGTATTTTATTGTTATGTGTAAACTGTGTGCTACGCAGACTTTTTATCTGTAAAAATTGTAATAAACATGTGTGCCTATACTTTTTTTCTGGACAGTCAGTTATTAAACATTTACCAGCACAGTACTTCATACACAGGTCAAGAGAGCGGGATGGAGAGCCTCTTGTGAGACTGTCACATGTGTACTTTTATTTCCAAATATCCTGAAGCTCTTAGATTTTACTGTGCCCTAAAGTTACTTTTTGCCGTAACGTTTATTGTCTTTTTTATTTTTAAGCAGTTGAGTTCAATATAATCATGAACCCCTCAGAGTTTGTTTCTTTTTTTCTTTTTTTAAAATTTTATTTACCTTTTTTTATTGAAGTATAGTTGACATACAATATTATTTTAGCTCCAGTTTACAGCATAGTGATCCCACATTTATGTACATTACAAAATGATTCACCATAATGTCCAGCTACTGTTACCACATGAACTCCTAAGAGCTTGAGAAATTGAAGAAAGTGGTGAAGAAAAAAGTCACTATAATGCACATCGTTATATTTCCTATACAACTTCTAAATTTTTTAAAATTTTATTACTTATATAAACTTCTTTCATTATGTAAGAATATATTCTATCTGTGAAATTGAATGACTTGAGTCGGGATGAAATTTATCATATCTTTTTTCATTGAAATTAGTACATTTTTTTTCCAGTTAATATTTTTCCATCTAGAGACAGGATTTTCATAAGAAGATTAAAGGCCGAGGGGCGCCTGGGTGGCTCAGTCGGTTAAGTGTCCGACTTCAGCTGGGGTCATGATCTCACAGCTCGTGAGTTCAAGCCCCGCGTCAGGCTCTGTGCTGAGAGCTCGGAGCCTGGAGCCTGCTTCAGATTCTGTCTCCCTCTCTGTCTGCCTCTCCCCTGCTCACTCTCTCCTTCAAAATAAATAAACATTAAAAAAATTATTAAAAAAAAAGATTAAAGGCCAATGGTGAGAGGAAGGTATATACGAAAATAGCAGATTCACATTTTCTCCTCCTGTCTGAGAGGCTGTTGGTATACAGGGCTGAGCTTTGGTGACTCCATTTCTCTGGTTCAGGAGTAAGTGTTAAGCTTCCGGGGGTAGTGGGATGGCAAGGGGCTGTGCTTGAGCATGGCCTTGATAAATTAACAGGGCTAGGATCTGCAAACACAATATGTTACCAACCTTATAGACAGGTTGAAACTTCTGTTCTTCTATGGGAACATCTCTTTCCAGCTCCTGGAGAATTCCAGAAGATTCATCTCTCACGCCCAAGACGAATATTTGATGAGAATCTACTTGGGCACAGCATTATGCTAGGTGCAATAGGACATACTATTAACAAATACTTTTTTGCCCCAGAAGAGGTTAACCAGCTCCATTCAGGTCTCAAGGTAATCTGTTTTCTAACGTTTGAGAGAAAGAGAAAGAGAGAGAGAAAGAGAGAGAGGATCCCAGGCAGGCTCTGCATTGCCAGTGCAGAGCCTGCCGACGGGCTCTATCCCAAGAACTGTGAGATCAGGAGTCAGACACTTACCCGAGTCACCCAGGTGCCCCAGGTCACAAAATAATCTTAATCTGCTTCAATGGTATAGTCAAGCAGAGTAGACAAGAAAAGGAGGCAATGCTATAAACTCATTATGTAAAATGATATTTGCTATTTGAGATGACTGAAAAGCTGGCTGGAATTTTTTGTGGGGAGGTTTCAACAGAATTATTAGGCTAAGTACCAGAGGACTAGGCGACATAAGGCATATCCCCTGACCTCAAAGTGCTTCGCAGGTTGTGGAAGAAACAGAAAGGTGACCAGATAATAGCAATACCATATTCTTGATTTCTTAGCAGTCAGAGGCAGTATGTTATTTTTTACTATTTTTAGGCAAAATTCATATAAATTGACCATTTCAATAATTTTAAAGTGCACAGCTGAACGGCATTTAGTGCATTCACAGTATTGTACCCTATCACCACTCCGTAGTTCCAAAACTACTACTTTTTACCCCAAAAGCAAACTCTATCCCAATTAAACAGTCACTCCCTTTTCATCCTCCCCACCAATCCTGGCAGCCACTAGGGATTTTTATCTCTATGGATTTAAGGCTGGTCAGATTTTCATTCTACACAAAAAAAATCGTCCTAGGCGCAGAAGACAGGCGTTCCAATCCCTAGGACCCTTTTTATTAGCTGGGTGAAATTGACAAAGACAGTTTGCGTCTCTAAAGTTCAGGTTCTTTATTTATGGAATATACATAATAATACCTGATTTCTCTGAAGGCATGGGGCAAGACAAGATGATCCATAAAGTTTATTTAGGTTCTAAGCTTTATGATTATGTAATTTCATGGTATTTGGGAAAACCATGGATGAATGCTTTGCAACACTCTAAAGCTTTATTTGTTTGTAACCCTAGTAATTAAACTATAGCAGGCCATCACAGGCCTGCATTTAAACAAATACACCATAGTGCTTGCATGTACTCCAAAGTATAAAGAAAAAAAAGCACACCCTTAAAGTGACTAGACATTTTTCTGGAAATAGTGTTTCTTTGTGTCGTTAAGATTTGCATTTGTCGTACCATGACGTGAAGAGAGAAAGAAATTTGTCATTTTTCTCCATACGTTTTTTCACTCCATTAGAATGATAACCTGTAGGGGTTCTCTACTGCTGACCTGTGGTTACCAAAGGACAACTCCTGTTGACAGAACCAAAGAGAAATAAGGGGGAACATAAACAGTTCACTATGCATCACAGCAAGAGTCACAGAATTTCAAATACCTACAAGAACATCCAAACAAGGAAGGGGATATCAACACAGGGAAAAATCCACTTGTCTCATTTCTGCCATTTTGGTTTGGTTTGAGGCAAGATGATGACTTCCTGTCCAATCCGAATGCAGTTGTGACACACACCGCACCAGCCCTCCCCCATAAGTGCTCGAGTATCCATTTTGTTATCTGTTTGCTGACTTTTGGGAGTATGGCGCACCAAAACGGAGAACCTCATGGAGGGAACCCTCATGGATGGATGCTCTCTCACAAAAACAAGTTCAGAACGGGGCCCTTTGGATTGTGTTTGTGGTGGAGAATGGCCGACAGTGGACTGTCTCAAATGATAAAAGTTTTAGAGCTTTCTTAAATGTGCTAAACATTAGTCAAATGGGGAGGACCTGATCATGAAGGCCTTCCGGTGATGGTTTCTAAGCAAAATAGTTGTCTATAAATGGCGGAGGAAATGTCCGGGTCCCATGGACTCCATCTCTCCTGAAGCCCCGCTCCATTTCCTCACTCCCTGCCTCCCTTCCGCGTCTCTGCATATTGTCAGAGTTTCAGTTATGCCACGGTCCTGAACAAGAAGCCCTCACCACTTAGCAACATCCCTCACGATGAAGTCATAGACTCCTGGACATTTTGGCTTATATCTTCTCAGATGCTCGTGACCCTCTGTGGTTTCAAATTATGAGGAGCTTTCCATGAAAATAAACCAGCATGAAGCCCTTGGGTTATTAGTTCTGCCTGGGTTGAGTACTGCAAAGAACATAACTCTCCTTCTTTGAAAGGAAAATTCATGAAGGAAAGTTGTTGTAAGATTCCGGGTATTCATTAAAGACATGTAAGAAGTCAAAGAGACCCTCAATTTAAGCTAAGCTGAGTAATTTCAGAAAATGTGTCCATAGCATAGAGCTGCACATATGGATTGTCCTTATTCACTAACAGCTGGGTAGGATTTGCTGTTTCTTCCATGTTTTATGTGATGATAGTGGATGCCGGCTCTTAGCTTCCAACACTGATTGCTATTCAGGGACTTGGATTCTGGATCTGCTCCAATCATGTGGAATCTATTTTGGACCCGTCATGTCACACTTGAACTCTAAAATATGCCTATCGGTGAAAGGTTCTGTTTATCTTTCTCTTTGCTCAGACTCGCACAGAAAATGGAGTTCAGTCCTCACACCGTCGGACTTTTGTTTCCCTCTAAAACCCTCTCTGAACCCCGGGCGGCAGCAACAGGAACGACGGTTCTCCAAATTTCCTGGTGTGGCGACTGCTTTCCCCTCAGCGCTCTGGTCTCAGCCTGCTCACAACGTGCCCCGCTCCTCCATTTTCCCCGACTCCCTTCTTTGCAAATCTCCCATATGGGCAATCAGGACGGTGACGTACGCTGGTTTTCTTCTGCTTTGGGCACAGCCAGCAGCTCAGTGCTCTCACAGGACAGGCAGCTGTGGCGGCCAATCTGGGGGGGGGGGGGTGGGAGTCCACCCCCCACCCCCACCCCCGAAAGTGGCAGCCTGCGAGGGATGCCAGAGAGAACATCAGGGGTGACGCTTGGGAGTCAAAGAAGCGTGCATGGCATATGGATAGAGGAGGGGAAGACATAGGGAGAGCACAGGCTTTGACTCACTGAGGGTAAGGAAGTAACCAGATCTGGTAGGAGTGGACACAGAGTCAAGACAGGGCTACAGGACCAAAGCCTTTTGGGCAGAGGGCAGAGTTCTGCCTCTCTCAGCCCAGAGATGGAAACACAAGGGCTGCCCTCTGCACCTTTGCCAAGTTCCCGACAATGCTATGGTCCTCTTTCTGCCTCTTCATTGTAACGAGAGTGAGAAGAAGGTCCTGGAATTATTACACTTTTGGGTATTATTTTGACCTCAGAAGCATGGGCCACTTGATAAGGTTTTCTGATATTCTCCTCCTCTGAGTTCATTTTTTCCCCCTGAGTCGGGAGCCAAGAATGTAGTTCAGACTTTCTGGCTGCTCCATTTTGAGATGGGAGTCTGATACAGTCATCCAGCGTAGACGGCCTAGAATCTTTTTTCTTGGCGAGGGGAGGGAGGGAGAGAAGGAGGAAGTGTTCTTAGGACTTTCTAAAATGAGTAACTAATTTTAGGAGGAAGGCATTGCTTTGCTCTGGAGGGCCTCCGAATCCTCAAACTCTGATGCCTTTGAAAGGAGACCCCATATGCGATGTGGCATGATTGACAAGAAATTTGTTTGAAACGACTGCGAGGCCCTCATTAGGCTGGGACTCCTCGCCATCTGGGTTTGAGTTTTGATAATGGGGTCAGGCTCTCTTTTGGTCTGTGCGTCGAAGAGCTGAGCGTAATTTGTTAGTGATTGTGGCTAAAACGCAAACAGTTTTTAGTCACATTCACAGGAATTCGAGACTAACCGCAGTCTTGGGGCACAACAGTGAGAAAACGCTTTCCAGCTGCATTACTGTACTCGGCGACCCAGTGGAGAAGGGTTCTCACAAAGCTGCCAGTCTCACTCAGGGCTGGACGGGTGCCATTGGAAACAGAAGTGCAACTTTATCACTTGACTTCAAGAAGAGGTTTCCCAGCGGCATATGGAGACAATATACAAGACAGACGCGGTGGAGGAAGCTCCCCTTTCAGGGCGGGGAGGGGGGAGTGTGCGTCCCCCCCCTGCCCACTTGGGTCCCGAGATAGGTAAGGAAGGGCGCTAGGAGGCAAAACAGGAAACAGACCAGCGTTTCTTCCCGGGAGAGAACTTCGGCGGATTTTGCCCGAAGTATAATACAACCGATGCAAACGCAAAGCTCCAGATGCACCCATGAGAAAGAGATTAAATCCACGTAACCGCCCCCCAAACCAGCACCAACAAAACCGTTACCATGGCAGCCATCACTCAAGGGCTTACTTGAACTTGTGCCCAGAAGGGCACCCAACTGCTCTGTGTTGTGATTTAACGATACCCACCACCAGCCCCTTCCAAATCAGAGGGGTACTTTCAACTTCTTTTGTCGATTTGAGCTCTTCAGCGGTAGAAGGGCTCGCAGATTTGGGTGAGCATTCTGGAAGCCTGTGGTGCTCGGCTCACTGGAGAGGCTGGGAACTCGAGTCCCACCTTTTAGAAGGTGGTCTGTTAAAATATTTATTTTTTATTAATAATAATTTTTTTTTAAAAGAAAGCTACAAGAACTAGCATACTCTGTATGAGAATTCATCATAATCCCGGGTAGGCTCTTACATTTATAAAACTCAGCAAATTCAACAGAGCATTTATTTACTCTGGAAAATATGATGAGATGGACATTACCTTTCAGAGACTATGGCTATAACTCAATGATAGCTATGGATATGGATTCATGCCCGATTTTATAGTTGTAAACCTGTGAATTGTTTGATTAAAAAAAAAACAAACTTAGAAGCATCGAGATCACCAAGATTTTTTGTCTTCAAATAAAAAGACGTTTGGGAAACACTGGTCAAGAATATAAGTAGAGAGATGATGCAACAGAGAGAGATACAGTACCTTGGTTGAGTTGACCTCTGTTATCAGAATTATGATGCTCAGTACTTCAAAAATTAATCTAGCTTATTGTAAAAACACAAGTGAGGATGTTTCTAATGATTCGTCTACAAGGATGCTCACTATGTATAACAGGGAAAATTGTGAAATATTTTCAAGGCCCTAAACTAGTGGGCCATTAATTTGGGTAGCACATGCGATAGAACACAATATACACATCAAAAATATAATTAACAGATGTGCGATATATAAACACACCCAAAGAACAACGGAAAATATGCTTCATATATTGGCACATCACAAAAACAGGCCACAAAATAGTTCCTATCTGGGTTTGGGGATAGAGGTATTTTCTATTGTTTTTTTATCATCTTTGATGGTCTTTTTTCTCTTTTGATGTTCCTTAAAAATGTGCGTTGCCTAATACCTCCATGAGGGTCATGTGTTGCTTTTGCAATATGATAAAAACAATATATACTTCTGTTTATTTTTAAACTCTATTTCTAATGACATATAATGGACATATAACATGAGCTTCAGGTGCACCATGTAATAATTTGTTATTTGTGTGTATCGTGAAATGATATACACAATAAATAACCACAATAAATCTGGTTAACATCATACGTAGTTACACAATTATTTTGTTGTGATGAAAAGTTTAAGATCTGCTCCCTTAGCATATATTGATTTTATTTTTATGTATGTATTTTTTAAAGTTTATTTTTTAGTAATCTCTACAATATGTGTGTATATATATATATATATATATATATACACATCTCTCTCTCTATATATATATACACATAAATATATATACATATATATTTATGAATTTTTGGGGGGTCTTCTTCCTAAAGGATTTGAGCAGGCTAAAAATGTATGCAATCCTGTAACGTTTTTTTAAGGACAAAGATGAAGTTATTAGGATAAAGGAATCATGGAAGGATCATAGTAAAAACATGTATGCCATGAAGTCCTGAAATTATTAAACGTGGGCATAGATCTTTCTCTGACATTCTGGAAAACTATAGGAAAATATCAAAGAAACATTTCCTTGTGAATTGGAAGTATGCCATTAATCAGGAAAAACATTTTGCTCCAGGCATTGAAGCCTGAAAGAGTTTTGGTTTTTGAATTTTTGAAGCATAGGCACAGAGTGAAAGAGTAGACAGCAGGCTCGTAACATCTTTCTGGTGAAGTCTAGGGTGATTCGCAGAGAGCTGGTCTACCAACAAGGTCATCTGTTGAACAACTCCATGTTGCATGTGAAGGTGCCCCCTGGAATTTCACCCTGCTGCCACACATGATGATCAGGCTGAGGTCATAACATTAAATTTAGGAAAAATAATTCTAGAGGGGCCCAACAACATATTCAACCCTCCAATGCTCTAGATTTGTCTGGCGATGAAATGATGGATCGTGTATCTGTCAGGAAATTCTTTCTGAATATTATTTCCCAAGACTGAACTTTTGGCACACGTTGGGCAGTTGGAGGACTGAGCATGTCTGTTTATGCTTCACCAATGAGTCCAATGGGTGCTGGGCTTAAGGAGGGATTTCTGGGCTCAGTATGTCTCCTTGTATGTTGAAGATCTAAAGACTTAATATTGGGGCGCCTGGGTGGCTCAGTCGGTTGGGCGTCCGACTTCGGCTCAGGTCACGATCTCACGGTCCGTGAGTTCGAGCCCTGCGTCGGGGTCTGTGCGGACAGCTCAGAGCCTGGAGCCTGTTTCGGATTCTGTGTCTCCCTCTCTCTTTCTGACCCTCCCCCGTTCATCCTCTCTCTCTCTGTGTCTCAAAAGTAAATAAACGTTAAAAAAAAATTTAAAAAAAAGACTTAATATTATGTTGATTCTGGGTTCAGGGACTTTAAATATGATTCATTTTCTGCAAAATGGGAAGATACCATATTGTTTCAGGAAAACCTGAATCTGTTAGGCTTCCCTCTACCAACCTCACATTGAAAAATTCCTAGGTTAAAATGTAGGGTATGAAATCTTTACAGCACTAACTTGCTTCATAACTAGTCGAATCATTTATGTCCCTGTGTCTCAGTTATCGTATCTGTAAAACAGAGATGATGGTGCCTACTTCATAGGGTTGACGGATGAGGGAAATACGATGATACGTCTAAAGCACATGCAAAGTGGCCAATTGAGAGCATTTGACAAATGGTGGCTTTTGTCTTCAAGTAAGATAAGGTGGTATGTGGGAAAATGAGCAAGAAAGAGAAGAAAAGACATGAGGTAGGGGAAGATGATGGCAGCAAGTACACAGTGTGGCTCCCAGCCACCCTGTGGAAGGAGGTCACTGAGCAAAGTGGTCAATTCTACACCCAGTGCCACTCGCCTACCTGGTGATGTTTTCTTATTGGTTCATGACTTTGATAGTCATTGATATGTGTGTTGTGGAGAGTCACAAGACTCTAAGAGTCTTAAAAGGTAATGAGCAGGGTCTCTTGGGTGGCTCAGTTGGTTAAACGGCCAACTCTTGGTTTTGGCTCAGGTCATAATCTCATGGTTCCTGAGTTCAAGCCCCGTGGCAGACTCTGTGCTGACCGTGTGGAGCCTGCTTGGGATTCTCTCTCTCCCTCTCTTTCTAGCCCTAACCTGCTCACACTGTCTCTGTTTCTGTCAAAATAGATAAATGAACTTTGACAAGAAACAACAAAAAGAAAGAAAGAAAGAAAGAAAGAGAAAGAAAGAAAAGGTCATGAACAAATGGACCAGCCAGAAGACTGTGAGTGCCTGAGATCAACTAGAGAAATACTGATTCTGTGCCTTGTCAATGCTCCATTTTCTCTGTTGTTTTATGCCTTTTTCTTTCCTGGACGTTCCTGGTGGCAAGCTAAATTGCATCTATTCTGTTAAAAATAAGACCCTCGTATGGTAAGCTTTTTACACAGCCATCCCATTGCAAAATGCATCTTTAAAGACGAATCATCAAAGCCCTAAAAATTATTCTTAAAACAGGAAGCTGTTAGGCCAATTTGGGTTTCAGATGAGGCTGAACTTTCCCACCCTCTGAGGATGGTATGATTTCCCGTCATTCCTTGGGGGTCTCATCTGAAATAGAACTGGAGGGAAAGGCAAAATGACTGACAAGGGCAGGTGATGTGAGCTCAGGTGTCCTGCTGAGGGGGCTCACTTAGGATTCCAAATTAAAGTCAGCCACAGCCCCATGCTGGCTTGTGCTGCCCCATGCAGACACTGAGTCAATTCCATGCTAAGTACTTACAATGTACAGATTAGCAGAGACAAAGGTTGAGGGTCTCAGTGCATCCTCTGTCTTTCAGAAACAAGCAGGCAGAGTTGCAATAGTGAGGAAATTGGGAGCTGACACGAAGTTTTAAAAGCATTTTCGAAGCTTTGTATAGATTTCCATGTGGTCACTACCAGATTGCTGGCATTGCATTGTCTACATCCATTCGAGAAATATTTATTATCACTTTACTGTTTTCAAAGCTTTAATTGATATACTCTGGACCCAAATAAAAACGGAAACTGATATTCATTAGGTACTGACTTTGCTTTTCTACATACATTAAATTAAAGCCTCCCTCTGAGTTTCCATAGTAAATATTGCTATATTAATTTCACATAACTAAGGTTTCTAAGACATTAAATAACTCACCAAAATCAAGACACACAGTGACTGATAAAACTGTAATGCGAGTGAAGTTTCATATACAAATGAGTAGGTGTAAGTCCTGCCCTCAGAAAGTTCAAACGTCTAGGAGAGTAATACATTAATAGATGATTGCAATCCAAGGTAGGTCAAGATGAATTGTGTAATGAGTGCCCAGTTTGAGCTTTGCACACAGTCAGCGTTCTATAAACTTTTATAGTATTGATGAATAGAGAATATGCGTGAAAAATATGGCTGGTGAATATAAAAACAGCTTTGAGTATGAACTCTGAAATAGTGCTCATATGTCAAAAAATACATATTCAACCAAGAAAAGAAGACAGTCTATGGAAGGCATGAGATGGGACTTGAATAAATTTAATCCGCTATCTTCAGAAGAATTTTTTCAGTAGCAACTTGGAGAGATTAACTTTCAGGGTTTCTCCTTGTCCCCCTGGTCCCTCCCCATGAAGGGAATTGTGTTATAAAGGGCGAAGTCATCCTGGACAGCACGGGTCTCTCTTTTCAAGTACATTCTGATGCGTTCGATACCCTAGCTGAGCCAGATCTAGAGTTCAGATTTTCCTGATGAATGGAATTGAGTGTTACTCTTTTCCTTCCCATCTGACCTCCCTCCCCGAGCAGGTGCTTGAGAGAATGAAGACTCACTCAGAAACCTGACCAAAGAGCGGGAGGAGGATGAGGGACCATCTTGACAGCTGGAACCTGAACTTGCAGCCCAAGCCGACTCCTTCAAGAGCTGATGTGCCTGCAGAAGGTGGGGTTAGGGATGTCAACAACCCTGTGTTCACAAGAAAGGAGCTTACTCAAATTGTGAACACCTAAAACACCCAAGTACAGACCTCTTACAAGTGAGGAAAAAGTGCGGAAAAAAATTAAAAGGGGGGGGGGGCACCTGGGTGGCTCAGTCAGTTAAGCTTCTGACTCTTGATTTCGGCTCAGGTCAGGATCTCATGGTCAGATCTCATGAGATAGAGCCCTGAGGCTCTGCCCTAACAGCATGGAGCCTGCTTGAGATTCTAGCTCTCTGCCCCTCCCCCACTCTCTCTCTCAGTAAGTAAATAAATAAACTTAAAAATTTGTTTTTAAAAAAGTGTGGGAGTTCTTTCTCCTTTGGCCACAAACTAGCGGTTCGTTAGGGACTGTAAGTATCAGGGGACTGGCTGGAGACAGGGGTGCGCTCTGCCCCATTGGAGCAGAAGGTGAGGGCAGAATGTTTGCTCAGCTGGCCCCGTGAGCGGCAGCAGTGAGGACAACTGGATCCACAAGTCCGCGTTTCACCAGCCCCAGTGTGAGAAAAATCTTGAGCCAGCAGCTGAAGGATGGGTGGCCAAGGCACTGGAAGGTAAAACTGCTTCCGGGGATGTCCGCAAACTGCCCTGTGGACTTTGCAAGACTTCCTCCGTGAGCTGGGATGTTTTCACTGCCTGAAATAATGTTTAACTTGCTATCTGCATCAACATGGATAATTCTCAAAAACAAAATGTTGAGTGGAAAAAGCAGATTGCAGAAGGATAAGTACAATATGCCGCCACTTACATATATGTTTAAAATACACGAAACACTGGAATGTATTTTTATGGATGCGCACACATATATATGGTAAACATGTTTTTTTGTTTGTTTGTTTGTTTGTTGCAGGCATGGGAGGAGAGGAATACAGATTGCTTTGGGATGCTAGTTACCTCTGCTTCAACTCTGTTCGTGACGTTTTCCCCCGGAAACATTTCTCAAGCGAATCTGGCACAATTACAATACTTCTTACACTTACGCAAGCAGTTCTTTTTTCCTGTTCTTTCCAAATTATCTGCAAGGTTTTGTGGTTAAATGTTTTTAAAGTAGAACAAAGTCAGTTTTCCTTGTTGGTGTTAAAATATTTGTACATAGAGGCTACACTCCTACCTTTGCTACCTTTAAGGAAAAAGGGTTCAAATTATCCCACGGGTCTAGGTTCCTCGACGGTGGGACACGTGGAGAGTTTCAGCTCTAGGATTTGGCTGGGTATGAGTGCTCCAGACGCGAAAAGTTATCTTTAATTGCTGTGAAAAGAGGAATGATTGTTTTCATTATCCGTGCATAGCTCAACAGGAAGTAAGGATGCTATGTTCAATGCTAAAAGCTCTACCTTTGGGTAAGATACAGCGTGAATGCATTCAGACTCCGACATGCTAATGCATAGGACAGTTCTGATTGAATGAGAAACTAGCTTATATGGGGTGCATGAATGTAGGGTCTGCTCAGCTGTGCATGCTACGATCTGTTACTCTGTTTCAGACTAAGCTGTTTGTCTCTACATGTGTGTACCATCACCTTGACACGAGTGTCTGGTTTCCTTTGCTTTTATTTCAAATAAATAGAACAGAAAATGGAAGCCTAAATCAGTGATTCCTTCACATCCAAGGCAACGCAAACCTTTAATTTTTTTTTAATTTTAGTCTCCCGGTATTCCTTTTCCCTTCCTTTCCCCTCGAACATCCTAGGGCATGAAAAGCAAGTAGAGTGGCTATATTCTATTAAGGAGCGGGGCACAGAATCATGAGATGAGGAAGGGTAGGTATCGTTGGTTTTTCTCTAACAAATAGGACTGAGAGCCAAATTCAAAGCGACCGTGGAGACTCTTGGGGAAGAGTTTATTCCTCCAAGTTTATTTTCCTGAATGTGGGTATGTATGTATTATTTTGGAAGGGGGATAGCTCTTATAACCAAACATTTGGTCTGTGCCAACGGGACCATGGAAGCTATTCCAGGGGTCTTGAGGAAAAACAGCAATGGTCTCCGATCCCACCTGCCTCTCTGCTTATGTATACTTTCTCCCCATCCCTCATTCTACACCGGGACCTCATCCTTGTTTTTGAATTCCCCTTCCAAAATGATGACCCTTCTGGAAACTTCTGCCATCATTTTTAACTCTCACACATTCATATATACAAACACCCTGAGAGTCATTTCATCCTCTGTGGGATTGCTAATAACAATTTCACGAATATTCTTCCTTTTCTCCATGGTGATTGTAACTTCTTTGAGGGTAGGGCCCTCATACTATTTTTCATTCTGTTTGTTGATTTTTTTAGTTCACTAGTAAATTGAATAATAAAGATAAATCCTAGGCCCACCTGGAAGGAGACTTTCCTTTAATTTTTTTTATTTTTACATTTAATTATTTTTGAGAGACAGAGAGAGACAGAGCTCAAGCAGGGGAGGGGCAGAGAGAGAAGGAGACACAGAATCCGAAGCAGGCTCCAGGCTCCGAGCTGTCAGCACAGAGCCCGATGCGGGACTCAAACTCACAGACCGCGAGATCATGCGCGAAAGTCGGACGCTTAACTGACTGAGCCACCCAGGCGGCCCTGAGACTTTCCTTTATTTAGAGAGAGGAAGTGGATGCACTGTAGGTGAAGTGCTTTGTCCAAGGGCACAGAGCGAGGGCACTGGAGTGAGTCCAGCCCCTTAATCCAATTGAGACTGGAGCCCTGATCTGCTTTCATGAGTGCTTGATTAGGAGTCTCAAAGTCTGCATCCCCAGGGCTTGCCTGTCTATAAATCAGCCTGATGTGATGAGAGACCATAAACTTTGAAGTCAGACAGATCTGACTGCCGTTAATTAGGGAAGTCGCCTAAGCTTACCGAGCCCCACTTCATGCCTCTCTAAAATATAAATGATAACACGTCCACATAAAGTTTGGGTGAAGATGTGGAGAAAGAGGAACCCTGTTGTACTGTTGGTGGGATTGCAAACTGGTGTAGCCTCTGTGGAAAGAAGTATGGAGGTTCTTCAAAAAATTAAAAATAGAACTACCTGACAGTCCCGTAATCACACTATTGGATATTTGTCCAAAAAATACAAGAGCTCTAATTCAAAGTGATCCATGAACCCCTCCCGATGTTTATGGCAGCAGCGTTTATAAGTGCCAAGATATGGTAGTCCCAGTGTCTACTGGTTGATGAATGGATAAAGAAGATTTGGTAGAGATATACAGGGAATATTATTCGGCCATGAAAAAGAATGAAATCTTGCCATTTGCAACAACAGGGATGGATCTAGAGAGTGTAATGCTAAGCAAAATAAATCAGTCAGAGAAAGACAAATACCATATGATCCCACTCATGTGTGGAATTTAAGAAACAAAGCAAATGAGCAAAGGGAAAAAAAGAGGCAAACCAAGCAACAGACTCGTAACTATGCAGAACTAACTGGTTACCAGGGGGGTGGTGTGTGCGGGGAATGGAGGAATAGCAAATGAGGATTAAAAAGTAAACTTATCATGATGAAAACAATGATGAAGTTTCAGTGAGGATCAATTTAACCGAAGTACGTATGCAGCCTAGGACAGAGTACGTGTCCAATAAATTCTTCTCTCTGCCAGGCTCTTCTATTCGGCAGCTGGTATCAGCTTCACATACTCCAAGCTTCAGGGCTTGTATCCTTCTCGAAGCCAAACCAAATAACAAACACGTCAACCCTAAAACTGCCCTCCCCTGACATGAGCTTCAGTTCTCCACCCACTGCATACACCACATTAGGTATCGATTGTAGCTCAGTTTGAACTCCAAATTTTGACGCCATTTGGATCTTCTGATTTGAGCTGGTGGCTATCCTCTTTGAGCACCAGCCTGATTAGTACCCCATCCTCAAAGCTACTCATTCCCAGACTCCTTCCCTTTCTCACTGATCCGTTATTAGGATGCCCACTGGCTGAGCCTGCCTTACAACCAACCTCCTTGCATTAAATTGTAGCTGAGATAAGATCCCACTCCAGCTCCCATAACTCCCGGTCAACTGCTCCTTCTCTGCTGCCTGCTCACACTACCTATCCAAGAAATAGATGCTAGTTGATCTGCTGAGATATAGAAACATGGACTCAATCAAAGCAGATGCCGATGTGACCAATGGAAAATGGGTGAAGGACTATATGTTAATTGGGAGGAGGATGAGGGTGTTGGTACGTTGAGTGGGAAATAAAGGGCTGAATGGCGACATATTGAATAGACTGTTCTGCTGACGGTCTGGAGGTGGTAATATAGCATGTTTTAAAAGGTATTGTTTAGGAATTGTTTCTTTCTAAACAAGGAGCGTTCAGACTATTCAGGCTATAAGTGGATCTGCTGCTACAGTGGCCTACTACCAGCATTAAATTTATCAATTTTTTTCATCATTCATTCAGCAAACAGATTGAGCAACAGAACTGATCCGATTTATCCACTCTTCCAATCTCTGTGGCCTCATGTGTCTCCCGCTTGGACCTTTGGCCACTTGAGCATGGGAAGTTCTTGCTACCACTGGTATGGCCATGGTTGCAGTTACAGTCCCTCGTCTCTGGGCAAGACTCGCTCTCTTACCTGTCACAGTAGCGTTGAGCCTTGGTACCGCCTCTGCTATGCCGGGAGAAAGAAGCCACATAGACCCGGAACCCAGGCTTGACCTGACCAGACCAGACCCATACATTCTCTTCTTCTTCCTACCACTCTTCACCACAACAGAGGGCGGGCAGTCTAGCGTCCTCATGGCTATCCAGGAGTGCAGAGATGACAGTATGAGAAACCGAGTAGTTAAGGGCCCCTTAGAGAACTTGATCAGTCCAACGCCATTCCAAGGTACAGTGGCTGTGTTTAGCCCACCTGGGAATGTTCTTCATGGCTCAGCAACAGCTGTGTGTCTTGTGAAGCCACACGAGCAGCTTGGTAATGGAGAGCCCTGACTGTGATCTTATACTTGTTTCTCCTTTTTTTCTTATTTCACTTTCTTTAACTCTCAGTCCCGCTGTCCTGGGAGAGGCCTTCTCAGTAAAGAATTGGCACTTGAGATCCACGCTGGGTGTATGTCTTTGGAACTCACCCCAACCACAACAAACAGCTCATGAAAACCAGACACCATGCTAGGTGTGGGACATAAAGAGGTGAACAGGACAGACATAGCTGCCATTGTAATGTAGCTTTCAGCAGAGTGGGATAGACAGGTAACAACATATACTAAACAAAAAATAAAGAGGAAAAAAGCAGAATTTGTGCTGAGTGGAACAAAGGAAAAGAATTGACTTTTGATAGGTTATAGTGGGTCTGGGAGAGTTATGGAAGAACAATGATGAAATCAGTTTAAATGATGGAGATTTGCTCCAATGAGGTTGTATTTAAATTGAGACATGAAGCTTTATAAAAGGAGCCAACCAGCTATAGACAAGAGAATTCTCAGCTGCCAGAATAGATAGTACGTAGCAGGACTCTAAAGCAAGAATGAGTTTTGGGTATCGGGGCATTCAAGAAAGATAAGGATGGTTGGAAAGTCCTGATCAAAGTGAGGAGGGCATGCTTGAGGCTAAGGAGGGTACAGGAGCCAGATGTCTTGGTTGGCTATTGTATAAGACTGGATTTTATTCTAAGGACAACTGGAAGCCACTAAAATGCTTTAAGCAGAGATATTGCCGTAGAATCCAGTAACATCTTAATTTTCATTCCAGTTCAAAGTTCTTAATTTGTTTGAACAAAACATTTTCCTTGTAACTCTAATAATACAAGAACAAAGGGATCATGGGAACGGCAATAAGCAAGAAAACTTTGTAACATACACTCTGAGTTAATGTGAGCATAAAGATACGTCAAACGGAAGTAAAATTATAGAGTGTGGGTCGGCTTGTCCCCACGACTCTCCCCCCAGTAGGAAATCATCATCTATTATAACCCTACTTTTCTTTGGTTCAGCTGGTCCAGCAGGGTGTGTTGATCTGATTCATTTTCTGCTTTGCTCCATCTTTAATCAGGTTCATTGGATTATTCCTTTGTAGAAAAGAAAGTTCTTGGTGTTGCAGTTGTAATTTCTTAAACTGTAGAGCCTCTTTTCCCTCCTTTAGAATTCCTCATTAATTGTAGTTCTATTGCCATGGCTGTCATTAGTGCAATCTGCTAATTCACAAATTCACGGAAGCACGGAAATACATTTTGCTAATGTGCACTGCAAACTGCCCTCTACAAAACGCCTCCTATATAATGTCATTTACAAAATGCCTGCTGCAGCTGCCAGGGGAGGGATTTTATAGACCAACCTGGATTGGGGTGAAAGGCATATATCTTCTAGGCAGAGAAAGCTCTCCTCTATAACTCTCAAGGCTTTTCTCTGTGGTTGCCACCTATTTTCAACTGTTACACATGCCCAAATCGCCTTTTTGAAGTTAGAGTTTTAGCCATCATATCTATTTAAGTTGTCTTTTACTGACAAAGAGTTGGAGGAATTAAAATAGATTCACAAAGCAACAACTCATGAAAATTAAACCCAAATACTGACCTCACCCTAGGCCAAGTCATACCCAGGTAGAGTTGGCAGCAACCAATGTGATATGGTTTTTCTCGGGCAGGGGGTGCGGTGGGAGGGTGGGGGGGGTGACAGTCGGGGGCAACAGACTTGTTGAATTATCAAATGTATTATTTTCTGGCCAGGAATTGCACCATGGAGATTTAACTCTTTTCCTTGGTTGGAAAATTTTGTCAATTCAGGGAATACATTAGCAACACTTTATCAAGGATTTGCTAACCAGGGTGATTTCAAGAAGACAGTTGCCTGAGTTGGAATGGGACATGGGAAAGATTTTGACAGAAGAGGATGGATCTGCAAAGGGGTCTGGAAAGCGAGAGCTACCAAGGAGGTCGGTCTATAAACAGAGAACCCAAGAGGATGCTGGGTGCCCAAGGGAGGTGATTGCATTGGTGCTGAAAGCAAAGATGGTTGTGGGCCAAATTCTAACTTCAGACTTTCGCCTCGGGCAGCATTTTAGCATTTCAAGTCTTATTAAAGGACCCTCCTTCTCAAGCAGATGGTGGCTTTGCTGATAACAAAGAAAACACATTGCTGGAGAAAAGAGTCAGACCCAGCTTCAAAGAGGCAAAACACCAAGGGAAAAGTTACTAATGTTTCTTGGAGAATGAGTCACTAGAAACAAACAAAAAAATGGACGCGATACAATGGAAATAATTTATTGAAGAGAGTCTGTATTGTCCAGGGCATCCCAGCCCTAGCTCTTTTCCGATTTTCTGCCTCCCTGCAGATGGGTGAGGAAATAGAGTTGAAATGTATCTAATTTGAAATAAAATGTAAATGTTCCAGACTAGAATATTTTTATATTGGGCATATTTTGTGCCCAGCTGGGATGATTTAAGTGAAGGCTTGAGAAGGCCTCTCTGAGGAAGAGATATTTCAGTTGAGCAGCAAAACTTTGAGTAATCAAAGTAATATTCTGTTCCTTATTAAGAAACTTTTATTTCATCATAAAGAACATGCAATGCCTTTGGCTTAGCTAATTCTTAATACCAAGCTAATTTTTGAATTTTATATTGAAGAAAACCTACATTCTATAGAAATTAAATGTGTGGATAAAATTAAAATGACTTGTTGCTTCTACATAGCATGTAGCCTGACAAACACACAGACAGAGGAGTACTAGAATTTGTACGCGTGCTCAGATGAACCTCTGAGATTAAATAAATATATATATTTAACTATCTATAGGTAGCGCTCTCTCTCTCTCTCTCTCTCTCTCTCTCTCTCTCTATTTAAAATTAGTTAAGGGGCACCTGGGCGGCTCAGTCAGCTGGGTGTCTGACTTCGGCTCGGGTCATGATCTTGCAGTTCATGAGTTCGAGTCCCACATCAGGCTCTCAGCTGTCAGTGCAGAGCTTGCTTCAGATCCTTTGTCCCCCTTCTCTGCCCCGCCCCCGCCACTGCTTGTGCTTTCTAAAAAATAAGTAAAGCATAAAACAATAAAAAATAAATAAAATTAGTTGATGCTAAGTCTACTTATTTCACGAGCTCCCTCATCACTGGTCTCCTACACCAAACTCCACCCGCAAGCTTGGGCAAGGTTAAACCAGCCCAAATTTTAGGATTCTTCCTTCTAAGTGCCACACCTCAGCTGTTTTGACTCCTTCTTCTGATTTTTGACCCTCTCTTTTACTTTAAGCTTCTTTCCACACTGGGAAGTCTTCAACTCTTAGTTCATCTGCATGTGCCCTCCATTTGGTCTATGGTTTCTGGGCACTACCTCGCCCTTTATGATGTTCGTCAGATATGTCTACACCTTCCTGAACCTGGATGCTCACCTGGTCTCTAAACTCTGGCCTCTGAGAATTATCCTGAGGTGAGCACTTGGGCCACCTTACCTTCCGAATGGCTTCACAGGGATCTCAAGTTTAGGAAGGTGTATGGCTTTGGCAAACCAGTCGAAATAAACTGGTTACTTTATTTGTGTAATCCAATTACAGAGCTTCTATTACATATCTGTACTGATGACCTGATCAGATTCGCTGTGTTAATTGTCCTGTATATGAAGATGAACAAAGCACTGTGTTTAACCCTCAAGGGCCTGGTAGGTGAGAAAGACATAAAAATAAATAATTTCAATACAGTGTAGTGAGTGTGAAGGCAGTGGTTGACACAAGGTGAGAAGTGCAAAGAAAAGAGAATAATCAACGTTGTTTGTAGATAAAGGATCATACATTTTGGTTTGCCAAGGAAGGTTCTGGTTATGACTCTTGCCCTGAATGTCCACGACAGATTAGTTTCACCTTCTTATGCTCTCCAGTGTGTCCCCGTTACAACCAAAAAACAAAAACAAACAAAAACAAAACAAAACAAAACAAAACAAAACTGTATGGTGACCCTACTTAGAATGAGAGGGTCAAGGGACGTCTGGGTGGTTCAGTCAGTTGAGTGCCTGACTCTTGATTTTGGCTCAGGTCATGATCCTGGGGTCCTGATATCAAACCTTGTGTGGTCATCGTGCTTGGTGCTGAGTGTAGAGCCTGATTGGGATTCTCTCTTTCTCTCTCTTTCTTTCTCTCTCTCTCTCTCTCTCTCTCAAAAAAAAAAAAAAAAAAAAAAGAGGGTCAAGCAGACTTCATAGGAAGATGCAATAAATAAAACCAAAATTATGGGATGGACTTTGCCAATTTGATGAGACAGAAATGGTAATTATTGGCAAGGACAATAGGCCTTGCTCACCTGAGTGATCAATGTGTGAATCTAGAGAATGATATGTAGTTCATATGATGGTGCCTTTCCAGAGAGGGGCAAGATGCTCTGGGTTGAAGCAAAACCAGGGCCAGTGATGGGGAGTCTTTTTGCTGTGCTAAAGACTTTATACTAGCTCTTGTAGACAGTGGAATCACATTAAAGTTTTCAACCAAAAGAATGACCTGATTAGGTTTGCCTTTTAGTAACATCACATAGAAATAATGTACAGAATAGATGAGCAAGGAATTAAACTTTATGCAGGCAGAATAATTGGGAAACCATCATAAGAATCCAAACAAGAGATGCTGAGAAGCTAAGCTAAGGCAGAAGCAGTGAGGGTAGAAATAGAGAATGGGTTTTAAAGCTATTCCTAAAGGAGGTGACAGATGTTAAAGATTTATCTGGTTTGGAGGAGACAAGGAACAGTATAGGATCAGACTCAGTGGGTAGTTGGATATACAGATCGGGAACTCAGTAAAGACGTATGGACTACAAGGACAGATATGGGAATGTGAGTAAAAAAGAAAGGTCTCAGATGAAAACAGAAAGAATCTAAAGCTAGAACCTGTCCTTCTAACTTTATTAGGACAATGTGAGAATACGGGATAATAGACGGAAACAGCTTTAGAAAACAATATGCAAGAAAGAGACTCATCTGACAAATTAGTTTTAGTTAAAGAATTATCACGGATGTTGGTACTGGAGTTTGAACTGCCAGCATAATTTTTGTTATTGAATATCTTATTCTGTTCCAATGTGTTATGGGTGAAATTCTATTAGATAAATAGGGATTTCTCATAGAATGAAAGTGTTCTCCCCACAAAGATTCATTTTGGAGTGATTAATATGTGTAATAAAAGCTATTGGTAAAGGTCCCAGTCATATGAATCAGCAGTAAGCCTTTTTATGGGAGACTCTGTAACTCTCACACTCATACTTGGACAAAAGTAGAACACCGTACTCAAAGAGCATCTTGTGGTTGCCACAGTGAAGAAAAGGAATCGGTGAAGTACTTCTGCTCTTCATCGACAAGTGTAGAACTCTAGAAATAATGTTTTAAATCATATTGAATATCCTGGGAACTGCAGATGAATCTTTTTTAGAGTGACATTTCTAAATCTGGCCCATTTTCAAAGCAAAAATGGACGATGTCTCCAGCCCGTGCCCCCACAATGAGAAAAGACTACTATTTATTTTTTTATATTAATTTCCTACATTACAGTTGTTCATTCTTCAGTCTCTTCCACTGGTCTATAAGTAAATTCTAAATAGATACGCATATGTAATGAAAGGTGTTTGGGGGCGCCTGGGTGGCTTGGTCGGTTAAGCGTCCGACTTCGGCTCAGGTCATGATCTCACGGTCCGTGAGTTTGAGCCCCGCATCGGGCTCTGTGCGGACAGCTCAGAGCCTGAAGCCTGTTTCAGATTCTGTGTCTCCCTCTCTCTCTGCTCCTCCCCTGTTCATGCTCTGTCTCTCTCTGTCTCAAACATAAATAAACGTTAAAAAATTTAAAAAAAAAAAAGAAGAAAAGTGTTTGAATTATGGTGCATAAATATTTCCACCCAAGTATGAAGTCATGCTTATGGCTAAGGTTTTTCTACTACAGTACTTTCAACTTGCCACACCCAAATAGGAGAAAGATTTTGTAGTTTCTGAGAATGATTTCTGAAGCACTCTTAAAGATTCAAGATATTTTTTAAGTTATCATGGCAAAATCCTCTTCCATATCAATAATTTATACTCCAGTAAATTTCACTATTTTGGACTACACCAATCAGGAATGTGTGCTAATTGAGGCAATGTTTATAAATAAATTGATATAATGGAATGAAACTTAAAAGCAATTGAATTACTTTTTGATTTTTAATGTTGTATTCACCAAAAAGATGACATTAGTTTAAAAGCAGTGAAATTAATAGATTTTTTTAAATCAAAGGATTAAATAATGACAAAATACGCCAAAGCTTTCAGCTTCCATTCTTAGAAATTAATTTGAAGAACAGGTCTATTTATCACATATTATATAAAATTAACATGACTTATGTTTTGTAAGTGTTTTATATCTATTTAGTTGTATCGATTTATATCTTAGAGTGTAATGTAAACACACCAAGTAAAAAAAGTTTTCAAAAATCATTTTTAAACTCAGTAATTTAACTAAGCAAAATTAGCTTCCTTCTTCCTACTCTATTTTTTGTATTTAAATCTTACCATATGTAATCTTTGATCAATTGCTTTTGTCTTGGGTAGTGGATGCTGAAGTGCACCACCTGCCCGCCCAGATATCTTCCAGAACTCACGTACTCATTACCCCAGTTTCTGGAAGTGATGGCAGCTGACAGATAAGTCTCCCTCTGGGTATTGCCATTGTCTGAAAAAAACTGCCTCACCCAAGGTTGTCCCTTTCTTCTCTGGGTGCAACCCATATCCAAAGGCTGGTCATGGAAAAATACCAAAGCCCATTTTCCCTTGCCTAAATTTGGGACTTCTCTGAATGACCATTATAGCTCCAAAGCTCTCTGTGGGATCAAAAGGTGACTCTATCATAGCTACATCGGAGTTTCAGTCCTGCTTCTTATCCTCCTGCAGGCACTGATCCCAACAGTGTTCCCGAATAAATCACCTGGATGAAAACTCAGCATCTCAGAATCTGTTTCCGGAGGAAACCAACAATGGGTGCCAGTTATAGTCTTAGAAAGCCAATCTCAAACTGGCATCTTGAACAGACTCTCATCAGTGGTGTAGGTAGATGCTATGGACTGAATTGTGTCCCCCATACCCCAAATCCATGTGTTGAAGCTATAACCCTAATGAGACTATCTTTGAAGATAGGACTTTTAGGAGATAATTAAGGATATATAGAATCATAAGGATGGGGTCCCAACCCAATAGGATTGATGGCCTTATAGAAAGAGGAAGAAAGAGACATCCCTCTCTTTTTTCACCATGTAAGGACTCATCAGGAAAGTGGCCATCTGCAAACCATGAAGAGAACTCTCACCAGAACCTGACCACCCTAGCACTCTGATCTCAGTCTTCTAGCCTCCAGAACTATAAGAAAATAAAAATTTGTAATTGTTGTTCAAACTATCCAGTCAATGGTATTTTGTTAAGCTGAGCGGGACTAAGGCAATGGATTATTGATAAACTCAGTATGCAATAGCTGTGCAATAGTTAAAATTTTTACCAATGGTGAATTCAGATGGGATGCCAGTAAAAGGAAATGCATGGTCAAGGTGATACTTTAAGTATTTGAATAGTTTTGGGGAAATACTAATCATAAGGACTATGAAATCTGATGGCTCTTTCTAAGGGGACTTTGACACATTGGAGGAAAATAATAAAATTTGCAAGTAATCAATCACCAGGTTAAGGTAAAGTATGAAAGTTAGAGGCCCTCATTTTCAATATTAAGAGACATTCATTCAACTAGAAGCAGAACCAGCTGAGACTCAGGCATGGAAATTTATCAAAAGGCTATCAGAGACCCAGAGAAGTTTGAATGCTCAACCCCAGCAAGGCTGCTTACTTCAAGTTCAGGTTCCTGATTAACAGAGTGGGATTTTGCAATTTGAGAGGGAAATCTGGACCAGTGAATTTAAAAATCCGTAATTCCTAGACTACCCTGAACCCTCTGCAGAGTGATCCACTTTGCCTGTAATAGCTTCCTTTCCCCCTTGTGTGACAAGGATGCAGACACCTGAGTCTTGCAAGACAAGGTGAACTCAGGATCTAGCCCCACTTTCCCACTGGCTACGAAAACAATACTTTTACGTCACCATATAACCCAAGCACAAATGTGCTGAGCCTGACGGAAGAGAAGAGACCATATCACAAAATAACTGCAGGATCAAGTCAAAATGTAGCTGAGATAGTCACTGGATCCTCAGCGTTCTCGGATCATGGAGTGGAGACAGAAAGTTGGCCAATGGAAAGGGCGTCAATATGAAAGCAACTTCCAGGGACTCAGTTTTTAATATCCTGGCAACGATCCTGCTGAAGGCTTAGAGAAAAGAACGTTGGCACTAAATGAAGTATTGATACCAGGACTCCATGGCAGATGGTGGAGGCAAGGGTCAAGGGGCTGACAGACATGGGATGCTAAGTGGAATTCTGGATCAGAGAGCAAGCATTCCATCTGACTCTTCTATGAAACAGTCCATGGGAAGGTGGGGGTACATGCCAGTTACCAAAAGATGAGGAATGTACCAATAGGGGTGGGGGGCGTGCATCTGAAACTCTGAAGGCAAGGAATGTCCACAGGAGATGCTGCTGCAGAACTGGGCTCCCTGATAGCAACGCAGATGGTAAAATCCTAAAATGGTAGAGACTAAGTGGTATTGCAAGACAGGTGCAGATATAATGACAACATGGTCAATGTGCAAGTTCAGAGTGCTTGAGCTGAATAAAACTCTGGCCATGTTTAATAGAACCGAGGGGAAAGACAGGTGGGCATTTGCCAGGGGCATCCCTCAATCTCTGCAAACAATATATCAAAGGCTATGGGGAACCACCCGACATAAAATAATTATCCTTTGCCCGGCTTCCTGAATGGAGTTCGTTTTCAAACTCAGAACCCACATACTGAAGGAGATGCCAGGTTTCCAAGAAGAAGGACCCGACAACCCCACAAAAAGTTTGTAAAAATTGCCTAGTTCTTCCCTCAAAAGAGTCTAAGACATATCCTTGGAGAGCTGTACACTAGGAAAAAGGGAATATGCAGATGTTTCAAGTACTAGGGACACAGGGTCCAAGTTGACAGTGTCCCTCCCCTCCAGAAAAATATAGGAAATAAACAATAATACTGCATCCTGGTGGAATGGAGAAAGCAGTGCTGCCCAGAAAAACTAAGGCGTGCAAAAATGTGGTCCGTATCATATCCCTATTTAATTAATCAGTCTTGTCACTGAAAAATTCATACGTATCCTGGAGAATGACCATGGCACGCTGAGCACGCAATCAAGTAGGAACCCCGATTGTAGCTCTTCTGTCAGATGAGGTATCTTTGCAAGCACAGAATGACACTGACTTAGGACATGGTCTGCAGCCACTGAGCAGATGAATGCATTGAGTTTGAACCCCATCGGGAAGGAGAGTGAGCAGTAGTTTGCCCGCACATGGAACAGACGAAAGTACACACATGCAATCTTGCCTCAGGGCTGTGTTCATCTCCCCCCACCTTCTATCATAATTAGTCCAAAGGGACATGGACTCTCTGGATGTTCTGCAGATCGTCACACTGGCCCACTGTATCAAAGGCATAATGTTAATTGAACCAGATGAGCAGAAAGGAGCAAGTTTGCTCGACATTTTGGTAAGCCGCATTGGCCCGAGGGGTAAGAGTCAATCTCTGTAAAGACTCTGGAGCCAGCCATATCAGCAAAGGTTTAGACATCAGTGGGACATGCAGGAGCATTTTCCCCTGAAAACAAAAGAGGCACTACTGCCTCTTGTGTCGCTCACCAACCTAGAAGGGGACAGTGTCTGATAGGCCTCTTTGCATTTGGGAAGCAGCGTATTCCACGTGGGGACAACAGCTCCAAAACATTTAGCAAGTGACATGGAAGGCTGACAGCTTTGAGTAGGACGCGAGCCGAAAGCTCTGTCTCAGGTCCAGGGCAATGCAGGAAGCCCTGTTGCTTGAGTCATAAGACCTGGCAGATCCTACGGCATGATATACAGTATATGATACAACAATAGGGATATTGTGGTGGGAGCAGATGTTTTAGGAACTTTATTGGAAGCCGCTGTAGGAGAACCACAGTGTAGGCCCATATGTTTCTGGAGCAAAGTTATACCCTCAGCGCCAGAAAATTAGAGACCATTTGCAAAATACCTCCTGGCATGTTGCTGCCCCAGTGACAAGATGATAGGACGTGTAGTGATCTTGTGAGCAGAACGTCTCATCATGGTTTGGGTTCCATCAGATGTGCCGAGTTATAAGGTGAGAGAAACCAAATAACATTCTCCTGTGAGATGGAGGTGGTCTTTCTGGGAATGGACCTGGGTCGTCAGGCAACCCAGTGCTAGTACATTTGATTCATGGACAGCACAGACTTAGCATTATAGACTTCCACTCACCAAAGCTGGGGTAGCTACTGCTACTGCTGAATAGCCAACCTGCTAGTGATAGAGACCAACACGGAGTCCCCAGTGTGGCAACACTTCTAAGAACATCAACCAGCCAGTGCACATCAATTGGATTCCACTGGACTCTTTCAACCTTAGAGGAGGCGGCAATTTACCTTGCCCAGAATTAACATGCTGTTGAGTATGGATATGACTTTCCTGATCCCAGGGCTTTAGT
This sequence comes from Prionailurus viverrinus, assembly GCF_022837055.1. Classification (NCBI taxonomy): domain Eukaryota; kingdom Metazoa; phylum Chordata; class Mammalia; order Carnivora; family Felidae; genus Prionailurus; species Prionailurus viverrinus. Next base: position 48,928,770 of record NC_062573.1, read on the forward strand.
CAATACCATATTTCAGTGGCCTTCGAACCAACAACGCAGGATCACATACATTGGACCAAGGGACACCCCTCCCGCCCCCACTACAGGAAGGACAGATCATTGTGACCATGGATTTGCTAATCATGACACTCATTGCTCATGAAACAAAAGTTGCATTAGGTCTGGCCCTGATTATTCTCACATATCTACTTAGAGATTTTAAGCTTTCTGTCTCTGCAAACTCTGGGTGTTGTAGGTCTAGAAGTTCTGAACCCCAGAGAAAGGATGTTTCCACCACGGGACACAGCAAAGGTATCATTAAACTTTGCTATGACTGCCACCTGGTTACTTTGTATTCCCTGGATGTGGGCTGTCCCCTAGAGATGGGGTGTGACCCATGGTGAGATAGCTCTCTTCCACTGAGGGCAATGCTGAGGGAGGACTCAGCTCTGGGACTCCAGCCATCACTCCTGGAAGCTGAGGGAGCAAGAGGCTCCATCCTGAAGAGGAGATTGAATGACAACCTCAGCAGCAGTCCATTCCTTGCACCTCTTGGATACATATTTCCTGTAGAGAAATTTCACCCCAGCCGGGAACAGCCCTAGTCAGGATTTTGGTTGGTTGGTTTCTTTGCCTGAGAAAAATGAGAGGAAATTAGTGAAACAAACTATAGCTTCTGCCATTACAGCCGGTCTTAAGCTATGACTGATATGCATCATCTCTTTCCTTGTTGCAACCACCCTATAGTTCAACAACTCTGCTGGGCCCTGCGTCCTGTACCTCCTTACAGGTGTTGTATCTGAGAGCAAGCCCCAGTCAATACACATCCTCATCACAGCGCCTGTTTCCTAGAGAATCTGTTCTTTCACGTCTCCGCTTCCCCTTTCCTCAGGACATTAGAGAAGGTGTGGTAAATACAGTGCTCAGGGATAAACTTACAAAAAAAGTCTACTGACCTGAAGAAAATGTAACAGGATGACAGATGTCTTTGTCTAAAACTTAGCAGGAAAATTGGCAAAGAGAATTGTGCCTATGAATTTTAATGACGAGGAGAACTCACATAAAAAAAAAAACCCAAAAAGACTAAAAAACAAACAAACAAAAAACACAGTTGTTGAATTTATTAGTTTACTATGGCGGCCATAATAGAGCACCACCAACTGAATGACTTAGACAACAGAAACTTATTGTCTCACCTTCAGGACTGTCTAAGATCAAGGTGCTGGCAGGGTTGGCTCCTCTTGAGGGCTGAGAGAGAGAGAATTTGCTTCAGGGTTTTGCCCTCAGCTTCCGGTAATTTGCTGGTAGCTTTTCGCATTCCTTGGCTTCTGGTACATCACCATGACCTCTGCCTTCACCCTCGCATGAAGTTCTCCCTATGTGAGTGTCTCTATGACTAAATTCCCCCTTTTTGTAAGGACACCAATCATACTGGTTTAGGTGCTCATTCTACTCCAGTATGATCTCAACTTAATTTAATTACATCTAAAAAACCCCTTTCCAAATAAAGTCACATTCTAGGGGTTAGGACTTCAACATATAACTCTTGGGTGGACACAACTCAATCCATAATACTGAACTTTTGGGGGAGGGCTGCATTTCTTAAGAAGTTACGTGGTAGAAAATGCAAAGTATAAAAATAGTAGGCTGGCTGGATTTTTTTTTTTTAATGGGAACCTTAAATCATTGTCCTCAAGAAAAATGGCTTTCTTTCCACATGCTGGCTGGGAGATCACCCCAAGAGGCTGCATTTCCGATGAACTAGCAGAAAACACTGGATTCTATTTGTGTCCTGACATGTACCTGTCTCTTCTATCCATCTGAAAACATTATGGCACCAAAAGGGAGAAAAAGAATAATGTATCCTCTCTGCATGAGTCCATACTAACTGGTTACAGCTAATCTTCTAAAGAAAGAGAATTCAATCTAGCAATTAGAATTTATGGGCATAAGTTCTGGAAGATGAAAACCCTCATCATCCTGTTTGGTTCACTGACTCTGAAAGGCCCGCATGCCATGTCACCTTGCCAAATTGCACATCTGCATTCTGGTTGGTACATGCCTTTGGTGTTGGCATTGGCCCTATGACCACAGATCTTTCTATTGCAGCTATTTTAGTGGCTTGGCTCTTTTTTATTCCCTTAGGTCTTCTGGTGGAGCGAGAGGACACCCACGGTGGAAGCCAAAAGAGTCATCTTAATGAATGGCATATTACAGACCTTGTGATTGTGATTTGCATTGTTTCATAGCATGGCTGGCTGAATTCCTGTTACTGAAGGATGGAGTTAAATCAGGCATAAAAGTGATGTGGAATCTGTTTTTTTCGGGAAGCTGCTCACAAGAGCGCTCTTGTCCCAACCAAGACTCCCTTTTGCATGAGCTGTTAAAGGACAGGGAAATCTTCCGTGTGAATGTGCAGCACGTCTACTGTGTCACGGGGCCTCTAGAACTGTTAGAGGCTTCAGAGGGAGAGGACCGGTCTGGTGTCACTACCGGTACCGTCGCATGTGGTAGGTCTGCGTGCAGGACCCTGAATAAAACACCCAGGTCAGTGACTCCGGTGGGAAGCTCCCCTCCAGCAACCATCTCACTAAACCCAGGATCCAGGAACCTGGGGGAACCCAGCCACAACGGCAGAAAACATATTTCAGTCCCCAATGTCAGAGTGAAAGGGGGGCGGGTGGGGAAGCGAACCAAATGCTGAAGCAAATAAAAACATCTTTTTAAAAATATCGCCTGCTTGCTACCAAATGTGGGCTCAGAGGGAGTGCCACCGGGAGCAAGTTCCACACGGCGGGGCCTTCCGTGGAGAAGCCTGGCTGGCAGGCCGGGAGGATTCGGTAATTAACACTGTCAAAGACTTGTGAGGCCCCATTTCAGCAGCTCGATCTGGAAGTGTCTGCCCATGTACAGTCACCCTCCAGCGGCACAGCTGAGGCGTGGGGTTTGTCAGCGGCTGGCGCATGTGTGGGCCCAAACTCTTTGTCATGCGGTGTAAGCTAGCCTGAGGGTGCCTCTGGGGGACTTAACCCTGTGGAGAGCAGGGCGAACAGTATCTGAGTTAAAAAAAAAAAATCCATTAAGTGAAGGACCCTAAGAATGCATAGTAACCCGTTCCCAGAAGTTCTAGTATCCAGATGGCTAGATAACAAAGTTAGAGACCCACGCGTGGTCACCTCACCCCGCCGTAGGGAACTGGCTACCGTGGGCCGGGAAGGGGGCTGCGGAGACCCTGGGGAAAATGGGTGAAGTTACGAGCTATTACGTAAAGACTCTAAAACAGGGTATGGTGAGGAAGAATGGCATTGGTCTGGTAAGAAGAGAAAATAAGTAGGTATGTAGCTGGGATGTAGGGGAAAAAAACATACACTGGGCACAAGTTTGTGGGTTCAATTCCCAAGACTGCCACTCTCTTGTGCTGTGGCAACTGGCAAGTTACTTTATGTAAAATGAAGGTTATGATGTCTCATATGAAATGTTTTTATTATGAATATATGTAGACATATATTATTGAGTAAACAAATTATATATACATACACATACATATGTACGTATGTCCGTTTATCTGTGTATCTGCCATTTAGTGATGAACAAACTTTTTTTAAAGTATATTCATTTATTTTGAGAGAAAGAGAGAGAGAGAGAGAGTCCAGGGGAGGGGCATAGAGAGAGTGAGAGAGGGAGAATCCCAAGCAGGCTCCACACCGCCAGCGTGGAGCCTGATGTGGGGCTTGAACCCACAAACTGCGAGATCATGAGCTGAACCTAAATCAAGAGTCAGACGCTTAACCTACCGAGCCAACCAGGCACCCCCAATGACCAACAAACTTTTTATCAGGTACCTCCTGTCTTCACACACGGCATTAAACATGACATCTCAAGTCTCTGTTCCCCTGGAGCTTATATTCTAGTGAGTGAAGAAACGCAACATGTAAATAAATAAGACATTTTCAGGTGGTGGGAAGAGAGAAGATTAAAAAGGGTGTTTTAGGTGGGAGGATCCCAGGATATTTACATACCTTTTCTCATTCAATTTTTCTTATACTCCGGTGGTAGGCACGACTGACCAATTACCGACCGGAGAAGTCTTACCCATGAGCTCTGATGGGTGGGCTTGAAAGTGTGGGTATTTAATCAGAATTGATGGAACCACACTGGGCACTTATCTTCTTCAGGAAGGGGATGTCTGAAATCAAGGGTTGTTTGCAGCCCGCATTGTCTATATCCTTCACTTTTTAGGTAAGATATTATTTGCTAGAGCCTGCATGTACCACAGTTTATGACTTGAGCCATGCACTAGTAAATTACACTCATTTATCATTTGGGCACTTAGGTTACCGCTGAACCGATCTATGAAAGTCAGGGTCACAACTGAACCCCGTTCCCTCTGCAGACATTTCTAGCATCGTAGCTGGGCGTTCTATTTCATAAGAAAGGAAGGCTCATCTAAAAAGGTCAAGACCATTGAGGGGAACTGCTTTAGACCAACATCTTTGGATTGGGAAAGAAGATGGCCTATTCGGATTTGTGATTTTCGTGTTTCTTGGTAATGCCTTTATTACCTGTCATGTGTGCATGGTTTAAGTAAAGGGGAGAAGTTAAATTTGAACTGTGGGAAGAAATACGGCAGAGGGGGGGAGAAGGAAATGAGATGTATAAATCTTTGTCCAAACATATTTGGTCTGAGCTAGAATTGAAGCATCTCAGTGTCTCCTTACATATGTCCGGCTTCAAAATTATGTGAAACACATGTGTTCTTTGGGCCCCGAGGAAGGACACAGCTAACATGGCACTAAAGAGAAATCTAGAATCCTTTAGGTGAAGCCAGGGTGCATGCTCACTCTCCATTTGTTCTTTTGAGTTTTTCACAGTTTTTGCATGAAGAATTATGTAGTTTGTCCAGCAGAGTATCAGAGCAACAATGGATGCTTGATGTCTGAGTCTCACCATGGAGATGAGTGAAGGAAAGGATGATGGGACAGGTTTCATCCATCCCTGCCTCTCTCTCTCTCTCTCTCTCTCTCTCTCTCATGCTTTCGCCCTCTCTTCTTCCTACTTTCCAATGGAGAGCCTCTGCTCCTGGCATCTTAATTATTTTTTTTCTGCCCTGCATGATTTTTGTTACTTTCACTGACTGCTCTCTCCCATGTCATTTCCTCCAGCTGGAACTCCTTTCTTATCAAGCTCTCACCCATCCCATGGCTCTTCATTTCTGCCAAGGCCTTCCCAACGCTCCACCTCTCAGAGGCTCACCTCCCACCCCCTACCTCCCCCCCCTGAGGAAATAGTCTTGTGGAAGATTTAACCACTGGGTCCTCAGCGTTATATTGTCACCACATATTGTTTTACTTAACCTTCGAAAGACCCCTTGATATATGGTATGGTTCCCACTTTACACTGGAGGAAACCAAAGCCCAGAGCTTCTAATGACCTCACCAAGGTTACCCAGCTGGTTAGCGGTGGCGGGAGAGAGAGACCTGTGTCCTCTGACCCGCCCTGGCTAGCTAGCCACACCGTGTCGGGCCATCCCTGCCTCTGCCCGCCTTTCTTTTCTTAGTGGTAAATAGTCAAAAGGGGACAGCTTGTAGGAGGAGGAAAACAATTATAAAAGTTCCCTCTGAATCCGCCCCCACTGGACCAAGCTGTCGAGGTCCAGGGAGTGGTCACTGAAGTTTGGGAAAATAGCATCTTGGTAAAACTTTAATGGTGAGTTTTGTCACTTTGCATGCTACTGTTCCTCCAAGATCTGCTCTGTCGAGCAGCTAATTAATCCTCTTGGGGCAATTACCCAGCCACCAGAAATGGTCTGCTGCGGGCCCCATGCCTCTGGGCACAGTCGCACTAAATAAGCAGCAGAGGAACCTTGAAGTGGCAGGTCTATAACCGCTCTTTCCTGAGGTCAGCACTTGCTCCTTCTGGGCCCAGCGTCACAGCATCACACACAGGTAGGTGTTCCGTAAGTGCTTTTTAATGATGGTGGTGGTGACGATGTATGAAGGTCTGTTTGTACTTGCAGAGAGGGTCGTGTATTTTCACCAGAAGGACTTTTGATTGGCATTTCAAAGAGGCTAGTGTTGTTGGAAAATGTCAGCACCCTGCATAGGAGGGCACTTCACAAGTGTTAAGGGATTGGGTCTGCTAAGGGGATTAGGATAATTGTTTTGGAGTGAATGGGCAGGCTCCGTGGAGGTGACCTGAAGTCATTTTAATGGGCCTAGTGGAGCTCCTGGTGACAACTCATGCTAGTGGATTAAGATGCTCTGATGGGAATTCCCAATCATTACTTAGCACTGGTTCCATTGGGATACTGGCTGCCCTATTGTATTGCGATGCCCGGTAGGCTGACTTAATTTCTGGGCTCAAACAAAGAAATACTGATCAAAGAAACTGCCACCCCACATGTGGCACAGGGTTCCTTTGCCTCCAGAGATGAAAGGTGCCTATTTTTCATGGCACTTCTCATTTTTGGGAAGCCTGTTAATTCATGCCGGTTCAAGATCAATCAGGGATGAAGTCAAACACTGTCAGAAAAGAAAGTCCTGTGGGCAAAAGTAAAGAAGGGAACTTCTTTCTCCTAAGGAAACACCAGGTTGCGTTGCTGAAAGTTAACATCACATCAAGTTTGCAAGCTTCAGGGAGAAAAGACCAAGTCTGGAATGAACGCATACATAGACGGGAAGATTACAAAGAATGGAATTGATGTTACAGACGAATAGTTCTGGTCTACCCGCAACCTTTTGTCACATGATACAAATAAGTGTTGGGTGGAAACCTTCAGCTTCAAGTATTGGTGGGCCCAGCCCAGAATGACTGGAACAGGAATTTCTGTTGGCCGAAAGGTTGAGATGCTACCATTGCCCAATGGGTTTGGATGGTTTTGTTTGGCCATCTTTTTTTTTTTTTTAAATTATGTTTATTTTTGAGAGACAGAGCATGAGTGGGGGAGGGGCAGAGAGAGAGAGAGAGAGAGAGAGAGAGAGGGAGACACAGAATCCGAAGCAGGCCCTGGGCTCCGAGCTGTCAGCACAGAGCCTGACGCGGGGCTTGAACTCACGAAGGGTAAGATCATGACCTGAGCCGAAGTTGGACACTCAACCGACTGAGCCACCCAGGCGCCCCTTGTTTGGCCATCTTGAACTGCTTTGTGCATGGGGCCATCCAGCTGCCCTACAGGTGACTACCACCCTCAGAGAAGTGAAAGTGGGTGTTCCAGAAACAAAAACTGGCTTTTGTCACACATTTGTCACATGGTGAACACTTGAGGTTTTTTTGTTTTTGTTTTTGTTTTTTTTTTTTTAATTCATAGTTTTAGACTTTGCAGGGATTTCAGGTAGCCTGGGGACTTTCAGTGACGCTTTAACTAGTTACAGTCTATCTGAATCAAGTTCCTCAAGGAAGTGGCTGGAGAAGAAAAAGAAGGCGGTGCAAGGCAAGCAGATTGACATCCCAGCTTGGGCGTCACGGAATGACCAAGTTTTGCTGCAACGTGAGCCTTGTGCCTGCAGCAAACAAACTTTAGGTTTCTCTAACTGCAAATTGAGGAACTGTATACATAAATGGCTGCCAGCCTAGAAATTCCAGGCCTTCCCACACGGGTTGCATAAACAGAGTCTTAACACCCACCTTGCATATCTGGCCTAGTCTGCCTAAAATAATTTCCCGTCCTTTGGTGAGTGGACAATAACTATTTCGGAGGTTGGAATCTTTTGTTTGAATTTGACGTTTAAGTGTGTTTTATTTATGGAGCACGACTGGCCCAAGATAGCTTGTCTTTAAATTTAAAAATCGGCAGTAAAATTTATTGTTTCTCTATGCAGCACTTTCTTTCTGTAGACACATTCATCTCTGGAAATCCTCACTCTGGATTCTCAAAAGTGCCAAGGAGAGTAATGGAGATTTTGATGAAATAGCCTACAACTTTGAAATACTCTTTCTCTAGAGCAGTGTCAGAGTCGCCGTGGGTGGTTGTTAAAAACTGAGATTCCTGGAATTCAACCGAGGTCTGCTGAATCAAAATCCCTAGTGCCGGTTCCGGAACCTTCTGTACACAGAAGTCTGATAAGCACTTTTGGGGACCTCTGCCAGATGCCGTCGGTTTGTTCTCAGGACACAAGCTCCACCTATTTCAAAGTCTGGGGTTTTTGTCATACTTATACCAAAACTCACCTAACTTTTGGCTGCCTACCTTTCGTCTGATTTTACAGAGATGCGTTATTGTCTAAATGACTTGCCTAAAACGGAAATCAGGACTTTTCTTCCCTTTCTGATCCCTTCCTCCTCTTTCCCATCTTCCCCAACTTTTCTCTCTTAAAACTTTCCTGGCCTCAGTGACAAACATATGTGACATACTGAGGAAGATATAGGGGAAAATGCCAGACAACAATAAAATGTCAAGGTGAGCCAACCTCATTTTTGGTATTCACGTAGAAAGTCTGAGAGGGAGAAGTTGATTTACAGGTGGGTTCTCCAGGGGAAGGATGGCACACTGCAAGGCTCTTGGGGAGAGCGTAGGAGCGGTGGAAAGCTGAACGTTGGAGAAGGAAACAAAGATTTAACTTGTTAGCGAAGGCAACTGGTAGCGAACGAAAGAGGCCTGAGTATGCTAATTCTACACAAAATACAACCCAGTGTAACTACATGGGAGAATGCTGTGTGAGGACAATAAGAGTTTGAAAGAAATTTCTTTGACTTCTAGCTGAGCCAAAGAAGGGATTATTCACATGCTTGTCTCCAGAAATATGGCATCACGTAGGGTTTTAGCCAATATGCCTGCATTCTGACTGCCTCCAGATCCTAAAAGTAGACTGCTAAAAGTAACAGGAAACACACCTGGGTAACTGTCTCATTCTCACAAAGATCCTTAACATAGTACAGGTCGAAATTAAATTCACTTTTCATAAGTCATGTAAACATGACTAAATGTGCCTGTGAGGCACCAAATGTTTTGCCCTGAACTTGCCTTAAGTGGTGGCAAAGCATCATACGATTTGGGGGTGCCTCGTCTTCTATTATTCCCCTCCAGTCTACAGTGCTTCTATTAATGTCTGTCGAAAGAGCTACTTCTTTGGATCGGACATTATGCATAAAAGCCCAAAGTCACAGAGTACAAGATGCAGTTTTCCAACAAGCTACTCAGTGAAAGTAGATAGCTGTCAACCAGAAAGTGCCAGGGCCTGAAGAGTTAGAAGTGGAGAGGGGTGGAGAGGTGTGGGGTCTGAGTGGTTGTTTGCGGAGGGCAGGCCTGACCCAGCGTCACCCAGCCGGAGCGTGGGGACATCACAGAGCAATAAAGGAAGCTGAGGGGTGCCTGGGTGCCTCAGATAGTTAAGCCACTGACTTCAGCTCAGGTCATGATCTTGCAGTCTGTGAGTTCAGGCCCTGCGTCAGGCTCTGTGCTGACAGCTCAGGGTTCAAAAACGAATAAACGTTGGGGCGCCTGGGTGGCGCAGTCGGTTGAGCGTCCGACTTCAGCCAGGTCACGATCTCTCGGTCTTTGAGTTCGAGCCCCGCGTCAGGCTCTGGGCTGATGGCTCAGAGCCTGGAGCCTGTTTCCGATTCTGTGTCTCCCTCTCTCTCTGCCCCTCCCCCGTTCATGCTCTGTCTCTCTCTGTCCCAAAAATAAATAAACGTTGAAAAAAAAAATTAAAAAAAAATGAATAAACGTTAAAAAACAAAATTAAAAAAAAATAAATAAGGGAAGCTGAAAGGCAGCATTGAGGAAGGAAACACCAAAGACCACATTTTTTTCTTGCTTCATGATAACCCCCTGGGCCGGACCTGATTTGGGTTTAGTAGAATGAACAAAATAAGTGTGGAAGCTGAGGCAGGGAGATGTTGGGGACATTTTAATGTAATACGTGGTCGTAATCAGCAACAGGAGTCACGGCATGGGTCAGCTGGCCGTCCAGCCTTTGGCCAACGATTATTTTCTCCATGTCAGACTAACGCTGATGGATTATTTTAGAGAAAGGATGGACCAATTTCTCTACTGTGTCTAAGGCTACGGGAAAAAATAATTGACCTCATTCTCCTAACTGTGAATGGGAGAACAAACATTTTTTTCCTCTGGCAGGATGAGTTCTAATGATTCAAGTCCATGGCAATCGAATTTCCTGAAGAAGGGCATCCTGCAAGCGGAAGCGATGGTCCCAGCTTTTAAAACTCCGATCATAAAACCTTCCGCTAAGTGGAAAATAGGCTAAATGATGTTTTCTCGTCTTTTTGCCTCTCACGGATTCTGTTCCTTGAGCTTCTGATGCATGACTTTGCACCAAGCACATTGAGGATGTGACAGTGAAATGATTTCAAAATATTCAGCTCTACCGAGAGGGAGACTTGACTCCTCAGATCCTGCTAATTGGGGCTTGCCTACCTTTTCCCTCACTGATCCATCTGCAAAGTTTTCACCATACGGGGAAACATGTTGAGGGATTGATTGTGAGGTTATAGAACCAATGTTCACAAACTCATGTGAAAATGAACCTCTATTTCGGAACTGGGATTGAGTTTTGTCAGTGCAGTCGGGTGTGAGATTAGGGAGTAAATGGGGCCTTTGGCAAACATGAGCGAGCGTATCAGGTCCATATGGAATACAATTTGTAGTTACAAAAAAAAAAAACAAAAAACAAAACAAACCCACAAACCTTGTGCAGGCTCATAGACAAAACCAGTAAGGACAACTAAATCCCAAAGAGAAAATTACTTGTCAGGGGAGCGCCTGGGTGGCTCAGTTGGTTGGTCTTGATTTTGGCTAAGGTCATGATCTCATGGTTGATGAGATCAAACCCTGAATCCAGCTCTTTGCTGACAACGTGGAACTTACTTGGGTTCTCTCTCTCTCTCTCTCTCTCCTCCCTTATGCTCTCTCTCACTCTTTTTTGCTCTCTCTCTCTCTGAGAAGAAATAAATGGACTTTAAAAAAGAAAATTGTCAGAGAAAAGCAAGAAAGAAATTACTTGTCAACTTCAACTTCTGGGGCTCTAATTTTTGACTCCTGATTTGAAATCATGTTTCGTATTTATCAACGCCACTCTAAACTCAAACTGCAAGCCAGTTTTGGATCACGGGATATTTTAGGTCGTCTACCTTTCTTGCTACATTCTGTAATTAAACTAGTAATTGAAAGACAATCAGGAGCTATGCATTTCTTTTACTTCAAACATGGAGTATAGGGGCGCCTGGGTGGCTCAGTCCATTAAGCATTTTGGTTTTAGCTCACGTCATGATCTCACGGTTCGTGGGTTCGAGCCCCTTGTCAGGCTCTGCACTGGCAGCACAGAGCCTGCTTGGGATTCTCTGTCTCCGTCTCTCTCTGCCCTCCCCTGAGCCCTCTCTGTCTCTCTCTAAATAAATAAGTAAACATTTTTAAAAACATAAGATGGGGTATAAGTAAAACCCAAATAGTAAAATTTATTTAAATATACCTGCTGTTTGATTGATTTGATTTATCTGTTGGTAAGATGTCCCTCAAATAGCAAAAGAAAAAGATTTTCAAAAATATTGAATGGAACGGGAGGGAAAAACACAGTGATCCTATACTATTCGGGGGCACGTTCTGTGTGATATAATTATTGTTGCTACTGTAACTATTATTTCCTCATCTGTAGCAGCATTCCTGGTACACAGTAGGGGCTCAACTCACGGTCGTGGAATTAAACAAAAAAATCAAAGTTATTTTCTTGTGTTCCTCCTTCTGCGGCATCTTGTATTTCCAATGAAGCTCTGGGTAGAAACGTCAGTGTAATCGATAACCGATCTGCCAGAATAACAGTGTGACAAATATCTGTGTTTTAAATTAAGAGAGAAAGGAAAAGAACTCTATTCCTGAAGTCCCACAGATGGAAACGTCTCGATGACTTTGTCATTTGTTGACGTCTCATGGAAAAAAAAAATGCATCTTAGACTCGAAGCAACTAGAGAGAAGACAAATGTGCAGTAAATCTGAACCAGTTAAACCTTAATAGTGGAAATGAAACCTTTAAATTGTGTGAACCACTAGCAGCCTTGCAACTCTTTACATGTGCAAAGAATTGAATGAAGACATATGGTCACCATCAACTTGGTTATTTAACTCCGAGATGACACACGGATTAATCTAACTGAAGGGGGGGAAGCTACTATATAGCTGGTCGCAATTAGCCAACCACAAATTTCTCCAACCACTTCAGTCTGAACCCAAAGCCAAAATGGCATTTCATGATTACGCCATCCCACCCAGATTTGCATTTCTTGATGAATTCCCAAGGTTAGGATATGAGCCATACTGTAAAACCAACCCTCAATTACACCTTTTTAGAGGGGAAGATTAGGGGCAGGTGGCGCCTGCTATAAAAGACTCATTAAAACACCTTCTGGTGGAGTTTCACAAAAGGAAGCCACCAGATGGAGATGCATCTCCACATGGTAGTCTTACCTCAAATGAGAGTTTCACCTGACACTTTGGGGACAGACAATTTTTTTCTCACCTAACAAGCCACTGAGGTTCAAAAGACGATCTATTAGGATTAATCGCACTTGATCACTAATCCATTGTAATGCCATATGCTGAAAGCCGCTGTTCACTGTTAAGCCTGGAGCCAGGTAGAGCCCCTCTGGTAATGTAAACCCTCCCCTTTTCCTGCAGCTAATCTAATTTCACCTCCTCCGAAGACCTCAGATGCCAGGAGCGACGCTTAACTCTTCTGACACTGTCTCTGATGCATTTTTGAGCGGTAGCAAATCTGATCTCGAAGGTAACGATGCTGAAACCTGCTGCCTAATTGGAAAGCGATTCTCTTGGTGTTGCTTGGTTAGCGGGGTGAATGGAGAGAAGGCATTTATTCCGTTGTGCACAAATTTAAAGACCTGGTCCTGGCCTTCTTATCAGCACCAGCGAGGTATTACTCACGACCTCGTCCCTAAACGCGTTCGGCAAATCTGCCATTTACCAGATTGGAGCAATTGGCCGGCTGGGCAGAGAAAGTGGAGTGTACGTTTCATAGAGATTTGTCACCTTATGCAGTCCTTGAAATGGCAAGGTTTCCCCACCGCCCTGCGGGTGGACTTTGGGATGGATCCAAAGTATGAAGTGTCAAACAGAGCAACTCGTGTGTGTGTGTGTGTGTGTGTGTCGTTCTCCTGTATGTTTTTGTGTTAAGCTACTTACGAAACACCGCCCACTAAGTTGCTTTCTGAAAGGAAGATGGCCTTTCTCGCTCAAGACCCCATGTCTACAAGTGACACACAGGAAGGTAGTCATACACGTTTGGCCACGTGAGCCCCACACAGTTTGCTCTGGTCCGGGGACCCCGGGAGGAGGGCTTTATGGAATAACTTCCAAATACGCGACGATACTTTATGGTCACATGGTTCCAGCTACAGACAGACTGCTGGAGGGGTTGGAGTAAATAATCCATCCGTGGTCTATACTAGACAATATCATCAAGATAACAATACTTTTCCTAAAGTAATATCATATGTGTTAACAAATGGGGCCCGGCCTCCCGATGCATCCTCAGCACGGGGCTTCACCCCTTCCTAATAAACTGCTTCCCGAATACAGTATCATTTAGAGAGTTACCGTAATTGTAAGACCTAACCAGCGTTTCAAAAATACACCCCTTACATTGCATAATCACGGAGGGGAGATTCTTATTAAAATGTAGGTTCTGGGGCGCCTGAGTGGCTCAGTCGGTTGAACGTCCGACTTCGGCTCAGGTCATGATCTCACGGCTCGTGGGTTCGAGATCCGTGTCGGGCTCTGTGCTGACAGCTCAGAGCCTGGAGCCTGCTTCGGATTCTGTGTCTCCCTCCCTCTCTCCCCCTCCCCCACTCACATTCTGTCTCTGTCTCTCTCAAAAATAAATAAACATTAAAAAAATTTTTTTTAAATGTAGGTTCTTAGGGCTCAACACAGACTGACAGAATCTCTGGAGGTAAATCTGAATATTTACATTTCTTTTTTTTTTTTTAACAAGTTTTGTCTGTTTGGTTTTTTTGCAAGTTTTTCAGGTGATTCAGATGCACAGTAAAATGTAAGGTCTGAGTAAGACAGCCGGAGCTCCCATTCTTGCTGTGAAACCCCACCAGGGCCCCAAGGCCACTACTGTCTTCCTTCTTCATACTGAAGGCAGTGTGACACTGGTCAGGGGGATAATGTGACCACAGGGTGTCCTCTGAGGGGTACTGGAAAATACCCCCCACGCGCCCTCTGGATCAAATTTGTAACGGGGCAAGGTTGCTATGAGTGTCTTTTGTTATCCAAATAGTATCTCTAATGTGCCCAATACTGTACGTGTTTACGAACACATACAAAGAAATCTTAAATTTCTTTTTTTTTAAATTTTTTTTAATGTTTATTTTTGAGAGATAGACAAAGCACAAGCAGGGCAGGGGCAGAGAGAGAGGGAGACACAGAATCCCAAGCAGGCTCCAGGCTCCGAGCTGTCAGCCCAGAGCCCGACGCGGGGCTGGAACTCACAAACGGTGAGATCATGACCTAAGCCAAAGTCGGACACTCAACCGGCTGAGCCACCCAGGAACCCCCCCCAAAATCTTAAATTGCTAATGACACATATAAATCACTCTAGTTTCATTTATATAATTTCTTATTTTTTTTAACATTTATTTATTTTTGAGACAGAGAGAGACAGAGCATGAACAGGGGAGGGTCAGAGAAAGAGGGAGACACAGAATCTGAAACAGGCTCCAGGCTCTGAGCTGTCAGCACAGAGCCCGACACGGGGCTCGAACTCACGGACCGCGAGATCATGACCTGAGCCGAAGTCGGACGCTTAACCGACCGAGCCACCCAGGCGCCCCCATTTATATCATTTCTATAATCACCAGACACCACAGGTAAAAATAGAGCCTCCACATTCTGCAGCTGAAAGACTTTATTTTTCAACACATAAGAATCAGTTAGATTTGGCCAGGCAAAATTATCGTAAGATATTTTTTTACAAAAGATAGACATTTAAAAAAAATAATAAAAGGTAAGAACGCTCAGTAGCCAGTGGAGCAGTGAGTCCAGGTTTTCCCTGTAATTACACACGAAGGATATGGTTTGTCTATTTGATGCTATTGCACCTACAGAAAAGCATGGGCAGTGTCTCGTTTCATTAGTCCTCCCTCCTCCACAAGGACGATGTTCACTTCTGTAGACCAAGTCATCAGAGATGCAAATATTTTCTTAGAAGTTCTGGCAATCCAACTCCAGAGAGGCAGGTCTCGGTCCATCCTTTGACAGTGGAAACCTGCCTTCTCTCTCGCGGCCCGACTCCTATCCCAGCACGTCTATAGGAAAGAGGGCTTCGCTGAATCAGAAAGGAACCCCAGGCAAGCAAAGGAGAGGTCAGCCAGTCCTTGCTCTCCCACTCTGACCCTGACCTAAATCTGCTCACCAAGGACAGTCGGGATCATCTCTACTGGTGTGCGGGACAGAGTCTGCTCTGGTGAAGACTGCAGGGGGTCAGTGTGTTTGGGAGGTTCAGGAAGCAGCTGTCTGGACAGGGCAGCAATCTGTCTGCATTGTGGTCACCATGCTCCTGGGGACGCGGTCGGCCTTGCCTGCAGGGGATGGAGTGTTATCCCCAGCTGTCCGGCTCTCCCGAGCCACCAGAGTAGACTCCCTCTTCGTGGGTATTTGTGAGTGAGACAGAACCTAGAAGAGGGGTCTGAGGCTCTGCATGGATCAATGAAGACAATGCTCCCTAGATCCCATTTCTCCCCGGAAGCTAGGGACATCTGGAGATTTAGGTTAATCTTGAAAAGATAAAACTATCTAAATTCGACCTTCTTTCTTTCCAGTGTGTGTGTTTGTGTGTCTTGCCTTTTCTTTTTTTTTTTTCCTTCCCTTCCCTTCCTCTTTCTTTTCTTTTTTCTTTGCTTTCCTTTTCTTTCTCTCTTTCTTTCCTTCTTCATTTCTTCCTTCTTCCCTTCCTTCCTCCCTCCCTCCCTTTCTTCCTTCCCTCCTTCCTTTCCTCCCTCCTTTCTTTCTTTCTTCTTTCTTTCTTTCTTTCTTTCTTTCCTCTTTCTTTCTTTCTTTCTTTCTTTCTTTCTTTGTGACCTATTCTTTGCTCTTCTTGGCCATCTCTTCTCTTCTCCCTTGTTGGCCTGCCATTAGGAGAGAAAATGAACACTGCCGTGATGTCCTTTAAGGAATATTATTCTCAGTGACCCTCAGGAAGTAGTGGTGATGAGAAAGCGGTGCCCAGAGTTGAATTCGTGACATAACACATATAAATGGTTCCGAATTTCCTTTTCTTTTACTTTTCATTTGTGCTGCTTCTTTGATAGTAATATCGATTGCTGCAAGATGCGTATCGCCCACAAACATTGGAGTGCAGTTCAAACACAGAAGCATTAGTGCAAAACAGAGTATTCTGCCTGGATAAGAGGAGAAATAAATTCTTACAAGGCGGCGTTGATGTTTGTCTTCACTTTATCTCGTATTTGTGTAATATTGAGTCAACTCTCAATTTTTTTCTCCACGGTTCCCTCCACACTCTTCTTCTTTTCCTAGGTTATTATTTCTTTGTTGTATTTTGTTTCTATCCCTGCCCAGATTCTCCCTGGTTACAAGTGGACACTGGGGGTCATCTTCTGTTCAGGATGGAAGGTTTCTGTTTGTGTCTGAGTGTTGGTCGAGCTATCCCCGGGAAGTGTTGTCTTCCTCCTGATATTTTTCTTCTGGTTTTTTTTTTTCCCCACCGCCCAATATTTTGCACCATGACCTTAAGGTCAGGATTCCTGTGCTTTCTGAGAATGCAAAATATTGACTTTTTATTCACTTGTAGCTATTTGTTGGTGCATATTCCTGTGGATTAGGGACAAGGGAGCACATGTATTTCTGAAGCCTCAACTTGGCGGGTGCTAATATGTGGAAAAATTCTTGGTTCAAGAATGAAGAGAGGGGGTCATGATATCGAAACAACTATCCCCATTTTTTCCACACTCCTTTGTCGATTTGGTTATCAAAATAAAACAGGTTTTTCTTCTTCTTCTGTGAAGCATTTACTCCCCGGGTTTGATCTTCTCTGGTTCCCTGAGATGTCCCCCAAAGAAGAAATGTGAGCCCCAATTAGAAAGCGTAAGGGGCGGGAGGTGCAGGGTTAGGGGCCTGAATCCCCAGCAGCTGGTCTCACGAAACAGACAACAGGATTCTCTCAACCAACCTAATTTCTTCTCATTTCACTAATACAAGGCTGGGAGTGACCTTTGCAGGCCAGTGGGCAGGAGCTGAGAAATACTCCCCCAAATGAGCAAGGATGTATATCTGTTTACTACACAGCATGCTGGCCTTGAGCTAATGACATTAGTCCCCTACTGCATTTCATTAGGTGACAGACAGGGAGCCACACTTCGGAGGGAATCAACTGCTTCTCCCCATCAGCCAGCTGCGGAGAGGAGTCGCTCCAGGATCAGCGCCGCTCCCCTCATTTGCTTTTCTTCCTCTATTATCCCTGACATGTTCACTGAACTACAGACTGCATATGTTTAAAAATAATTAAACGCGCTCCAAACAAATAGGCAATGTTTCCACGATCCCGGCAATGAACGTTCTGCGTGTTTTGACAGATTTTTCTGCTCGTTGGATTCATCAAGCAGCCTGGCTCTTTACTGTCACTCCTGACAACCCGGCAGATAAACCCCCAGGGCAGGCTTGCTGGCCCGAGCTCCTTCCCCCCCAGCTCTGACCTTGAGGCACAGAGAACTTCCAGGCTGAGGGGCCAGAGACCATCAGGGAGATCCACGTCTGGGCTTCCAGGATGTCATGGCTCCTATACGGAACCATTAGACGAAAGACCAAAAAGAAGGGCAAAATAAACTTGGGGTTTTATTTTGAATGGCTCTGCTGTATTACAACAGGGAAAATAGACTCAGAGATAATCACATAAGAGAGCAGAAAGGCTACCACAAGACGGTAGGGCCGTCCTCGCCCCAGTTCTCTGTCAAATCTGGTATTTTTCATACCCTTGCCTCCAATGCCCCAATTTTCATTTTTTTTTTTGATTAAAAAGACTCTGTTACAAAATGAAGAGGAAGGAGGAGGAGGAGGAGGAAGACAAAATGGAGCTTATAAAGCTACACGAAATAGAGCATGCTGAAATAAATTAAAATCTGTTTGAAGAAATTTAATCAAAGAGGAAGAGGAAGGAGGTGAGAAAGAGACGTGGCAAATTTCGGGCACAAAAAGCATGCCACAAATGAAACAAGCCTCATTGGCTGTCTTACAGAGACAAAGGTCTTCCTCCTACGTCGGATATACTGTGACGTCATCAAGAGTGTCCTCAATGATATTTGTTAACAGCTTGATAGATGTCTCTTAAGTCACGTTGATCTCTCAGTATAAGCTTAGGGACTCTTGCAAAAGCAGAATTCTTCCAGAGCAATTCTGTGGAATCAGGAGTGCGTGGCTACATACATCTGAGTTGTCACGGAGAAGAAATCAACACGTGTTTGTTCCAAACACAGTTCTAATGGTCTGGCTTAAACTATCATAACTTTGAGCAAAAATGTACCAATGGATACTCTCTAGATCCTTTAGGTAATATGTTTCACTATGATTTGAACCAATATTGACAGCAGTTAATGTGCAGTAACATTAACTTACCCATTGGCTGCTCTGACAGTCAGTGATGCCCAAGGTCATCCTAATATCATGTGGACCTTAATCAACAAGACCCTGCAGGAAAAGTACAATTTTCTCCTCGAGGCAGAATTTTCTCATGTATTGCAAAATGGGTTATCAGACCCTAAAGTCTATACCAGACATTGAGACCCTGTAGCCCATGGGCCCCCTACCTGTAGGGCCCGGATGCAGCCGACTGCCTGTTTTTCTAGGGCCTGTGTAATTTATGGTGTTGACATTTGTTTCTTATGACCGAAAAACATTTCTAACCAAATATTCTGTGACATGCGACATTGTTGATATTCAGTATCTGTAAGTTTTTATTGGAACCCAACCGTGTTCCCTCATTGACACATTGTGTATGGCTGCTTTTGTTACTACAAAGGCACAGTTGCAAGACCCTGCATGATGCACAAAGTCTAAAATATTTATTATCTGGCCCTTTGCAGAAAAAGTTCGGCAACCTCTGTCCTATACCATTAACACATAGAGCATATCTGTGACACCGTGAACATTTTTCCCGGTTGCCAAACTAAAACAGAGTCAAAAATGGCCCTGTTTTCTGTAGGACTATTTGACAATACATGTCATACAACATAAAGCATGTGTGCCTTGTGGCTCATAAAGTTCACTTCTAAGGGATCTATCCAGTAGTGGAGAGTGGGAAACAACCATAGGAAACGTAGAAAGTGGGAGCCTGACTGGCTCAGTCGGTTGAGTGTCCTGCTCTTGATTTTGGCTCAGGTCACGATCCCAGGGTCATGGGATCAAGCCCAGTGTCAGGTTCTGTGCTTAGCATGGAGCCTTCTTGGGATTCTCTCTCTCCCTCTCTCTCTCTCTTTCCCTCCGTCCCTTCCCCATGAATGCATGTGCACTTGCATGCATGCTCTCTCTCTCTCTTTCTCTCTCTCTCTCTCTGTCTCTCTCAAATTAAAAAAGAAAGAAAGTGGGAGATAACATAGGTTTAATCACAATGATTAAATGGATGCGGCTAAGCCCCTGTAGCCATTAAAAGGATGATTGGGTGTATTGCAAGGACACAAATCGATAGACGTCTCTTCAGCCTATCTGCACTATTGCCACTTTCTTAGGAAAAATCCTTTGTTTTGGGGGGAAATTGCCAGGCTTGGGCTTTTTATTTTGCTGATGGAAAAAAAAAAAGCTATGGCATTACATGAAGGTAAGAAAGGCTAAATCGATTTACATTTTATGGGCACGGAGCTACCACTCTGGGAAGAAACAGGTGGGAAAGGAATGGAGCCGTGAAGTGGGGACAGGAAGAATGGGTAGGTGCACATTTCCTAGTGTTTGTGTGCAACAATGCACCACAAGCTGGGTGGCTTAGAACAATAGAATTGTGTTGTCTCACAGACTGAAGACCAGAAGTCTAAAGTCAAGGTGTCTACAACGCTGTACTTCCTCTAAAGGTGAAAGGGAAGGATCTGTTCCAAGTCTCTTTCGTTGGCCTGTGGATGGCTGTCTCCTCTGTGTTTCTCCACAGCATCTTCCCTCTGTGTCTCTGTGTCTGAATCTCTCTTCATATAAGGACACTAGTCATATAGGAGTAGAGCACACATCAATGAGTTTTTTTTTTTTTGAGAGAGAAAAAGAGAGAGAGATAAAGAGAGAGAGAGAGAGAGAGAGAGAGAGAGAGAATCCCAAGCAGGCTCCACGCTCAGTGGGGAGCCCAATGCAGAGCTTGATCCCCCAACCCTAGGAGCATGACCTGAGCCGAAATCAAGAGTTGGATGACGCACAACTGACTGAGCCACCCACGTGCTCCCAGTGACCTCATTTTAACTTGATTCCCTCCATAAAGGCCCCGTTTCCAAATTAGGTCTCTTTCCAAGGTACTGAGGTCTGAAATCTAATATATCTTTTTTTTCAGAGGTGAAGGGTGCATGATTCAAGCTACAGCAAGCAGAGGTAATGAACATCACAAAGCGGTCTAGGGTTTTGGAACAGCTGAGATTTTCTGGGCGTTACCAAGAGAACCTTAGTGACAGACCGTGTTGGGTTGTTTTGTTATGTGCCATTCAAAGCATTGCCTCTCTGCATTTATAGTGTGCCTTTCCCTTTTTTTACATTTCACATTTCCTTTTTCTTTTTTCTTTTCTTTAGTTTGTTAAGAGGGAATGCCTGGTTTGGGGTATAAAATTCAAAGGCCCAAAAAGTAACATAATAAAAAGGAAGTGGCTCTCCCCTACAATTCCAAAGCTGCTCATTTATCCTCTGTAGACAACCACTAGGTACCAGCTTTTTGTGTATCCTTCAAGAGATACTCTGTGCACATACAGATGTATATCGCGTACCTTCTGCTTTTGGAATGCATTAGCAGCTACCCACACTGTGTTACTTGGCTTTTTTCACTCAAGGATACATATCTGGAATTATTCCACATCTCCATTTGGAGTTGCCTTATTCATTTCAATAATTGCATTGTATGGATGTTTTCAGATGCCTTTAACCAGGTCTTTACTGATGAACATGTAGGCCTTTTCCTTTCTTTTTCTATTACAATGCCTCAATGGCTATTTTCTGTATAGGTAATTAATTACACCTACATTACATAGAAGTACTGTATAACTCCCGTATCAAAAAAGATATGGATTTTAAATTTTTGTAAATATTGCACATGCTGTCCATAAACTGTGCGCTAAGCTGCATTGCAACATGTAATGATGCCTGGTTCCTCACCCTTCCTTTGGCACAGTATGTTATCAAACATTTTAATTTTCGTCAATCTGAAAGATGAAACATATTTTATTAGAGCTTAAACAAAATATGAATAGGTTTGTGTATTTTTCATACGTTTAAGAACAATTTGTACATTCTTATCTGTGTCTGTTTATGCCCTTTCTTTTTCTATTGGGTTGTCGGTCTTTTTCTTATTTATTTGCGGTAGTTTTTATATCTTAAGAACATTAGCTTTTTATTTTGATAGGATTTGAAAATATTTTCCCCTGATTATCATTTGCTTTTTGGCTCTGTTTTTGTAGCGTATTTTTTTCCATAGAGAAATATTTTAATTTCATGTCGTCAGACGTTATTCTTTCAAGACTTATGGATGGTGTATTTTTCTTTTTAGAGAGAGAGTGTACAGAGAGAGAGAAGGAATTTTTTTTTAATTAATGTTTATTGCTGTTGAGAGAGAGAGAGAGAGAGGGGGGGGGGGAGGGACAGAGAGAGAGGGAGACACAGAACCAGAAGCAGGCTCCAGGCTCAGAGCTGTCGGCACAGAGTCTGATGCAGGGCTAGAACTCAAGAACTGCGAGATCATGACCTGAGCCAAAGTTGGACATTTAACCAACTGAGCCACCCAGGCGCCCCAGGAGAGAAAAAGAATCTTAATCAGGCTGCATGCCCAGCACAGAGCCCAACACGGGGCTCGACCCCATGATCCTGGGATCATGACTTGAACTGAAGTCAAGAGTTGGACTCTCAACTGACTAAGCCACCTTCCAACTCTGATATTAGCAATTATATATTTAACATTTCTTCTAGTACTTTATGTTTTCATGTTCACATATAGTATTATTTTATAATATGAATAGATACTTTGGGTATAGAGTTAAATTGCTTGTTAATGCTTTTAAAAGCACATTGAGCTGGGCATGCCACTACACTAAGACTGGCTGAGGCCATGCTGCTTACCTTGTATGTTTTCACATGGGAATATATTCATAATAAGATGTATAGCAGGTATGAACCTATCAGTCTATGTATTAAGGCATGTAAAATATAAAATTTTAGTTTTGGGGAAACTAATTCCCATTTTAAGCCTTATGCCAGCCACAGTCCAACTTGGGTAAAGTTAGTCATTTGGGATAAATACAGTCAATTCAGAACCTTCTTTTCCTTCTTCTTCCCCTCTATTCAATCTGGGCTTCCAGGTTCTATGTGGCTTCATGACATGTCTTGGTAGTTGCGTGGTGCTACTGGGCTTGTTCCTGATCCACCGTCATGTGAGGTGGGGCACAATTCTAGACGGTCCTTGAGCATGGTGATGCCAGCCTGATGGCATCTTGCAGGACTACTTCCTTCCTCTCTGGTCACAGGGCTACAAGCATCAAATAACTCTCTACTACGATGTCTCCTCCTTGCCACTGTAATTCCCTACCAGGTCTGTGACTCTTGGTGTCACATGTACCCACTATCAGACACCTGCAAAAATATTTGTCTCTTTCATACACAATGGCCGTGGCCACAGACTCACCAAGCCAGCTGCAAACATAGTCTCACCTCTCAGTCATTTCAGCATGACTATTATCCCCTGGTAGCTTGGGAACCTAGCTTTCCTGTTTGTCGTCTTCTAGAACAGCCTCAGATCTACCAACTATTTTGGTTTGCATTGCTCTTCCTTTGGAAATAAGTCTGTGGCTGATGCGTGGTCCAATAGTCCAATAAGTTTTTTATCTACACTGGAGGGCGGGATGAAAAAGTAAGCACAACTAGCAAGCATTGCCCTAACATTTTCAATGTTAACCCTAGACAATAGCTTTCTGAGACTTAAAAGTCAAAGTCAAAAATTTGATGTCTCTTTTCTGTGGTCTCATTGTTATAAATTACTTTGCAAGCCATAAGGACCATGTATTTATCTGTCTAGGTTTAGAGAAAGGATCACTGGCTATCTAAAGAAATTCAGTGAGTCATGGAAGGAAAAAATTATTTGGATAACATCTTACAGTTATAAACAGAAAACATTCAAGTAACAATTTTATGCACTATGTATCATTTTTATAAAAAAATAGATAATACAAAATATAAAATGATAAAAATTTAAAAATAATGTGATTATTCAGGGTGAGATTATAGATTATTTGATTTATTTATTCAATTTGTATATTTTATAAAATACTACTTTTTTATACATTTTATAAATGAAAGAATAATATATCAAAATGTAATCATTTAAAAATTTTTTGAAAATACACAAAAGGACCGCATCATAAAGGAAATTACACAAAATTCTAGGCCTAAGGTATCGTCTCTGCCAATGTTTTGGGTGTAAGTTTTTATTTTTATATAGATCAACATAGGTTTTTTACAATTGGGATTATTTCGTATTTTCCCTTTTATAATCTTTTACGTACTAAGAAGCATATTATAAATATTTTCCCATGTCACTATTTCATAGAAATACTGTAAAATTTTTAAATTCTTTTGTCATACATTTAGTTTTTTCAAAATTTTAAATATTATACAAAGACAAATAACTATGACGAAAATATTCGTAGCTAAATCTTAAATCTTTTGTCTCCATTTCTTTTTCTAGAAGCGAAATTGATGTGTTACAGTATAAACATATTAAACTAATCTAGAAAAATTTCTAATCAAATATAGTTAAATGTCTACGCTGGCTATTAGAAAATTGCCAATAAGCCACCCAGGGAAAGTCTAGTTTGGGGTCCTTGGGTGGCTCAGTTGGTTAAGCATCCAATTTCAGTTCAGGTCATGATTTCATGGTTCCTGAGTTCGAGCCTCACATCCGGCTTTGTGCTGACGGCTCAGAGCCTGGAGCCTGCTTCAGATTCTGTGTCTCCTTCTCTCTCTGTCTCTCCCCCACTCATGCTCTCTCTCTCTGCCTCAAAAATAAATAAACATTAAAATTTTTGTTCAAAAAAGAAATGCCTAGTTTCAATCCATACGACTCTTCTGGTGTGCCATCTAAGAGAACCTAATTTAAAATAACTCCTATACATCTGAATGTGGTAAGATGCTGCATCAGATTATTAGCTACAGTAGAGTTACATGTAGGAATTTTTACCAAAATGCTCGTTGTAATTTAGAAAAATTGAAATGAAACTTTCTTCCTCGCAGTACCCTTGTTCATAAAAATAAAAAGTTAAAACAATTCTATAATATACATGGGTGTGGTGTTTTTAAAACATGACCGTCAGCTCTTTAATTCTCCTCTTAATGACAAGTGCAGTCTATCTTGCTGGTAGACATGTGACTGCTTCCGCCAATAGAAGATGGCCAAAGGGACACTAGACAACGTCTGAGGGGAACCCAGACAAAGACCACCTAGTTTGCAGCTTCTACTTTTTATGCTGGAACACTGGGATGCCATGGAAGAAGGGTTCCCTGAGCCACCATGCTGGAGAAGGTATCTGTGGGCACTGGAACCTACAGTCCAAGCTGAGCTCAGCCACGCAACCACAACTCACCAATGTGACAGACAGGAAGGTGAAGGAGCCATCTTGGAAGCGAGACCTCCAGCTCCAGTGTAATGGTCCTTAGGTGTTTAAATCACCCCCAGTTGAGGCCTCAGACATTGTGGCTCAGAGACAAGCGATCCTTGCAGTGCCCTGCATTATTGATAGGCAGAATTGGTAACTGAAATGGTTGGTGCTTATGCCACCAAGATTTGGAGGAGATCTTTTATGCAGCCTTAGATGATAGCAGCACTAAGAATTTTTTTTTTTTTTTGCATTCTTTACATATACAGATTATGCATTCAACTCATTCAAAATGACTTCGAATAGTTTAGGTACAACTTAAAAGTATATGAAGGCAGAGTATACCCATGTTTATCTCAGAAGAAATAACCTGATCCAGTGAGAGACAGCAGGAAGTCGTATTTTCACACCCGTGTTATAATGCAGATGCCGTGCAGGGGAATAAATAGCCAAGAATGTAATCCCTGTGTCTGCAATTTAGTTCAAACTGATTCCTGTTTGTGGACTCAAAAGGCAGGAAAAGGTCAATAAAACTTGCAAAGAATCTTCATTATTCCTAACCAGAAAAACACAAAAAAGTGCAACGGTCATCAAGAGTGAAACTGTTTCCTGGTTACCTGGTCCTTGTGTAGACTATCAGCTTGCAACTATAATACAAGAAAGAAACATGAGATCTAATTCATCCATAATTAGGGCAAAGAAAATATTGCTCTGAACCAGCTAAGGCCGAGGCCTGGGTCCAGCAAACACACTGAAATGATCACCCTCTGCCTTGTCTGAATTATCCAGTTTTAAGATGCTAATAAGAAAGGGGGTTTGAGAGGAGGGGGATTCGAAGATAGAATTGAGTCGCGCGTCTGATGGATCAATTTCCCCCGGACTCACACACATTATTTTCTGCACCAGAAGAGTCTGTTTATACATGAAATTGTTGACACAGTGATCATTTTTCTTTTTGTTACTACAGCAGTTGCAAATAATACTCTTCAGAGAAGCAATGGGCCCAATGTTCAGGGGCCCAAGTGCTGTCCCATCTCATTGGTCTCCAGTCCTCCTACCGACATCCCCGTGGACTTCGAATGAAGGGAAACCATAGTAACGGTAACACCAGGACTAGAAACGGAAACCAGGACTTTTGTTGGCAAACTAGGACACTCCCTTTCGAAAATGACTGAGGGGCATTTAGGATCAATGAAAATTAAGTTTGTAAGTTAAGACATAACTTAAACACTCTAAGCGTGAAGACGGAATTATGTTCAACTTGTTAGGGAGGCAGATCAGGACTAGCAGAAAAGTGCCTGTCCTGTTAGCCAGGAAAATTACAGCAGCCCTTCCATTTGTGCAAGTAAGCCATGCCCACTGATGACCGCCCCATGTGAGGGAACATCCACAGGAGAGAAAAAAATACCCCTGGCCCTCCTTCGCCTTCAGTATCTGAAGAATGTATTTACGCATGTTTGTCTTTTTTTTTTCTTTTTTCTTTTTAGGTTACAAGAATAGGCATGGGTGGTGGAGTGGAGACAGCAAAAACCTTGGAGTCAGGGGCACCTGCGTGGCTCAGTCCGTTAAGTGTCCGACTTTGGTTCAGGTCATGATCTCACCGTTCATGAGTTCAAGCCCCACATTGGAGCCTGCTTCAGATTCTGGGTGTCTCTGTCTCTCTGCCTCTCTGTCTCTCTCTTTCTCTGTCTCAAAACTAAATAAACATTAAAAAAAAAATTTAAAAAGGCCTTGGAGTCCAATGATTGTGATGATGATACCAACCTCATAAGGGCATTATGAAATAAATAGTTCAGTGGACCACAAAAGACCCTCACGTTGGCATGCAGAGTGTTGTTACTTCCTACCAAGTGCTTAAAGTGCGTCCCAGACATATTCACCTGTTTACTGAGAAAAATATTTGTTGAATATTTCTAATTTGGCAGATGTGACTCCAAGGATTGATAACATATTAATTAACAAAGTAGATAAACTGCCTTGCCCTCAGGGAGCTTACAATCTAGACCTTGATGAAAATCTACGATCCAAAAATAATTTGGGTCTAAATTATATACAAATCCTGAGAGAAAAAGTTTATCATGTTTGCCTCTGACTGTCCAGATCAGCCTCTTCGGGGAGCATGGAAATTAAACACACCCATGGCATTTGTTACCGTGACTATTTTTTCTATCCTAATAAAACTGCCTTGGTGGAAAATTCCTTCTATATAAGCTCATTTTGGATATTTTTAATAGATATTTTGGATAAGTACAATTGTGTATGCCTCTATTCAAGGTAATTGAGCTAATAAAATTTATTATTATTACTATTGTTGTTATTAAGATTGAGTGTGAACCAAATAGTAAGAAAAAATCGAGGCAGTTTATGATGTATTTATCGTAAACACGTATAGGTGTCCTACATTGAATGCTTCCTGTTTGGTAGAAAAGATACACGAGCAAAAAATACATATATTGCAACACGTTGTTATAGAGAGAAGTATAGAAACCCAGAAGGCTAAGTGTTCGTTTTTCCCTGGGGCAGTGGTAGGACGTGAGGGCAGTGAGGGTTGGAAAACCTGGGAGAATAAATGACATTTTTCTCTGGGTCTTGATCCATAAGAGGAGTTTGTCAGCCTGACAAAGGGTGGACTGCTGAGAAATTTCCAGGCTAAAGCAGCAGTGTGAGCAAAGCGCAAAAGTATTAATTTAAACCTCGCAACGTCCCTGTGAGGCCGACTTAATGATCTCCGTTGTATACAAGAGAAAGCAGAGACTCGGAGAGAGTTCTCCAGTTATACTGTTAAGAGAGGGAGTGCCAGCATTCTAATCCACTTTGGCTGACCCCAAGGCACATTCTTTCTCCACTATATTAATCTGTGTCCCTGTTCATGGAATGGGGACAAAGGTAAACCCATATATATATTAGAGGTACACCACTACTATTGTGCTGTTCAGGATCAGAACCCCTTTTATCAGGGACTGATTCATCACTTGAACTGACACGACAATAAACTCCTTCCTTAAAACTTCAGATACAAATCGAACCATCACTGGGTCCTTGGTATTTTATAAATGGCTTTGTGTGACATCCCAGAGGCTGGCCTCTCAAATGCCTGCAGAGTAGAAGATGGGGTGGGTTTGGTTCCAGAGTAAACTTATTTCTGTCCCGTGTGAAGGGGCGGATGCCACCCAGCAGATGTCAATTGCTGTCGTACAGAACAGTGGGCCCAGGGTCACCAGATCCCCTGACTTTCTCCCATCCAAGTACTAACCAGGCCTGACCCTGCTTAGCTTCCGAGATCAGACGAGATCGGGCACGTTCAGGGTGGTATGGCCGTAGACAGATCCCCTGATTTTCTAAGAAAAACCAGAAATGCATAAATTTTATTTGACATCTCCCCCCTTCAAAATTTTGGAATCAAATTCTTTCTTTCTTTCTTTCTTTCTTTCTTTCTTTCTCTCCTTCTTTTTTTTTTTTTTTTTTTTTTTTTTTTTCTTTTCAGAAACACTCTAGAAACCAAAACAAACATTTCTGGGAGATGTGACTATGGGCCACCTGTTGAGAATGTCCCGCTATTTAAATTAGATCAGCAGGAAGTGGAGGGTTGGATAGAGGGGCAGGCTTGAAGAGAGCTTGGGGTTCAGAGTAGGTGTCCAATAAAGATTTGTTGACTAGCATTTTACGGATCTTCCGAGATGTCTGGCAACTTTCTGTTCTCGCTTTATGTTGAATTAAGTCATCTACCTTGGCACTTAAAAGAGGGTCCCGTGCTTTCTGACTGATCTCTTGGGGCCCCTTCCATCTCCCCAGGCTTTGTGGTGGACGCTTGGCCCTGCACTTTTGGCAGGAGCTCGGGTGACAAGGGTTTTCTGAAAAAGTTCTGCGGTGATCCTTGTGGAGTGCCGCTCTGGACCAGAGCAGCCCGGCCTGTCGCCTGGAGAAGATTTGGTTGCAACTGCCCTTGTGGTAGGGTCTACCTCCTGCTGGCTCCAATGCTAATTTCAAGAGAACCATAAATGAAAGCAATTATACAAACATGCCATAAATCTTAAGTTTGTGACCAATACCTACAAAGTTGACTCCCAGGAGACAGACCAGAAAAAGTGACATTGTTTGCGCTGTAGCTTTTCAGTAAAACAAAAGAAAGTGGCCAAGAATCATCAGAAATCACGGAACACGTTTACTTTATTCTTCGTGCAGGTTTTGTCACCTAAAGACTTCCTGAGAGTCAAGTTTCTGAGGCCCCATTCTGAAGGATCTGGGCTTTTCTTGTTATGGCTTAAACCAGCTGAAAGCACTAATTTCATTTATGAGGTCTCCCCGCTCATGACCTAATCACTCCCCAAAGGCTCTGCCTCCAAATACCATCACTTTGGGTGTTAGGATTCCAATGCATGAATTTTGGCGGGGGGCGGGGGGGGACACCGACATTCTTAAGATAGCAGGTAACAGGTAGGTGCTGCTAACGTCCTTGCTTTAAGAAGAACTAAGGCAAAGCATGTTTAAATGACTTGCTCAGGGTTGCATAGTCCCTAAATAATAGAACTAGGACTTGAACTTAAGCCCTCTGGTTTCCACAGCAGGAATCTCATGCTTCTGGGTGAATTTTCGCATGTTATTTATTACATTCTTTGATGAAACCAACCTCTCATACAGCTATGACAATGTGTGACAGTTTTGAATACTATAAGCTTAAAGTAGAAACAATACTTAGGAGTGAATAAAGTCATCCTCATAGCAGAGACTCCAAAGCTTTTCTTTGTTACATAGGAAGCTGAAAAAATTAGTAGTTGCTGGGTCTAGGCCACCCTGGTTTGAAACCATCGGTGTGGCACACAAATTATATAACTTTTGGGCAAAATGACAAATAAAAGTACACATTTCAACTTGTAAGTGCTAACGTAGAAAGCGTGTTTAGAGCTCTTAGAACGGTCAACACATAGTACATGCTCAACAAATATTAGCTATTGGCCATGCAACAGCTTAATTATTCATAAAATAAATCAAGCGTATTCCCCTACTGAACGTTACAAGGTCCACAGTGTGTCTGGCATTTAACTTGGACAGTGGAGGATGTAAATATGTGGAAAGCACAGGGTATATATATTCTAGCAGAAGAGACAGCTGCACAGGGAAAAGCTATTTTACGCTGTGATAAATGCCGTTGTAGAGGTATGTCCAACGAAATATAGGACCAGTGTGGAAAAAACGATTTGCTCCACCTGGAAAGTTGGGAACAGTTTCACAGTGGAATGACATATGAAGTAGACCTTGAGGGCTGAATAACGGTTCCCCAGAAATAACGGTCCAGACATAACAACACAGAAGTATGGAAGTGTCCTGTGTCTCAGAGGGAATGGCGAGCAGTCAGCAAAGACCAAATGGTGGTCTTATCTCTGCATGTGCAACAGAGTCATCAGCCATTCCACCCCAAACATCCACGGCGGCATCTGGCTACATTTAATACACCTTATGCTTCAGAACAGTTTTAAGGTTACAGTAAAATTGAGTAGGTATTACAGAGAGTTTCCACACACGCTCTCGCCCCGGAACATTATATGTTTGAAAACCACTCCACAGGTGGTTTTGATACACAGCGTGGACTCAACATTCTAGGGTGAATCTCGAATTTAGGAGCTGTGTGTTCTGGGGGGTGAAAGGTACAGAGGATGGAAGAAAGAGGATAGGCAAGATGAGTCAGGCCACAGATGAGGTCAAGGTCAGACAGCAACTGCCTCCTTAGACCCTGCCAAGGAGGTTGGAGTTACCCCTGAAGGCAGTAGGCGGACACTGGGAGATTTTAGGCAGGAAAGGGAGACATTCTGATTCACACTTTAGAAACACAGGCTGGCAGGGGCGCCTGGGTGGCGCAGTCGGTTAGGCGTCCAACTTCAGCCAGGTCACGATCTCGCGGTCCGGGAGTTCGAGCCCCACGTCAGGCTCTGGGCGGATGGCTCGGAGCCTGGAGCCTGTTTCCGATTCTGTGTCTCCCTCTCTCTCTGCCCCTCTCCCGTTCATGCTCTGTCTCTCTCTGTCCCAAAAAATAAACAAACGTTGAAAAAAAAATTAAAGAAAAAAAAAGAAACACAGGCTGGCAAAAGTCGCTATGAATTGGAAGAAAGCAAGAGCCTAAGAATGAGATGGGAGATGGTTGAAAAAGCTCAGGCAAGAGATGATTAGGCGAAAAGCTGGAGCTGGAGGGACCCTGTTTGGCTCGTATGAGAGGGTGACAATCTCTCCATCCCGAGAGAACCATGCGGCGGGTGCTATTTGACATGCTTGTTGGCATGAAGAGAGGAGAGAGAGGAAGAGGAGAGAGAGAGAGAGAGAGAGAGAGAGAGAGCATTTTCTTCCTCACAAAACTGGAAAACGGAAGAACTTTCTCTCCCTCACTCATTGACCCATCCCTCCCTCTCCCTTCCTGCAGCTCGTGGACTTCCTACCTCTGTTCATTTCTACCAGTTTTCCCTCCGGTCTGGCCAGTTCCCTCATTAACTCAGCCTCATTATACAGAACGGCTTTCCTAACCCTAATCCTGTAAGGCCTGGTGAACTTTTCCAATAGACGCTGACCATCACATTTCCCCAGGGGAGCTGACTGATGAGTTCACTTCACCTTTCCACATGAGGCCAGCTCCAGCCAGCCTCTGGGCTGAGAATGGCTCTCCATGTGAGAGGATGCCTCTAGCTGATGGGGGGAAGGGAGGTCGTCGGATGGTATAGGGCATGGGTACCAGGACAGAAGGACTCTAGCAGAGCAGGTACCATAAATATGTCTAGTAAAAATGGACAGTATAAAGTGATTGATTAAGTGGGAGGGAAAAAGACTGCCAGGAAAAATATGTTATGTGCCATGAGAGAGAGATAAATAATCACCACGGAGTTTCAGAGAACAGAGGGTCAAATCTGGCTGGATTGACCTTCCTTAAAAGAGTTTCAACGAACAGCGATGTAGGAAGAGGGATGCGTCCGTCCGTGTTCTGTTGCTGCTGTAATGAATTACCACAAACGTTGTAGCTTAAAATAACAGGAATACATTTTCTGGCCACTCTGAGTGTCAGAAGTCCCTCCAGAGTCTCACAGGCCAAAATCAAGGTGGGAGCTGGGCTGCCGTTCCTTTCTGGGGTTTCTAGGGGGAACACGGGTTTCCTTGTTCCCTCCAGCTTCTAGAGGCTGCCCATTTTCTTGACTTGTTGACCTCTTCTTCCATCTTCAAAGCTGCACCCGTGGGTTGAATTCCTGCCGCATCGCTCGGACCTCCCTTTCTGCCTCTCTGCTCCGCATTTAAAGGCCCCTCTGGATAATCTGGCATAATCTCCTCAGTTTAAGGTCCCCTTTAATTCCCCTTGGTCGTATAATGGAACACTCTCACAGGCTCTGAGGGTTAGGATGTGGACGTCATGAGGTGACAGGGAGACGCTTCTGCCTACTACCAGGGAATTTCAGGGGAACACAGGCAACGTAGAGAAGCAGAAGGGTGAGGGGTCTTCAGAGAAGTGTGAGTGGTCCAAGAACAGCAGCCTGCGGTCACATTGCTTTCAATCTTCTTCGTGTAATATGTGTTTTAGTTTTGAAATGTTTATTTTACTTTTTCAAATTTTTAAACGTTTATTTATTTTTGAGAGCGCACGAGAGAGGGCGAGTGAGTGAGCGGGAGAGGGGCAGAGAGAGGAGACACAGAATCCGAGGCAGGCTCCAGGCCTCCAGGCTGTCGGCACAGAGCTGGACGCGAGGCTCGAACTCGCAGACCGTGAGATCACGACCTGAGCCAAGTCAGACGCTTAACCCACTGCACCACCCAGGTCCCCCGGTCTTTTGCGTTTTGGGTCATTCTGTTAGCCGGGTAGTTGCATCTCAGTCGGTTTTAATTTGCACATCCTGATGACTAAAGGTGCTGAGCAAGTTATCGTGAACCGACTAGCTATTTGTGAATTTTTTTTTTTTTTTCAAGTAGGCTCCATGCCCAATGCGGGGCTTGAGCTCAAAACCCTGAGATTAAGACCTAAAAAAAATCAAAAGTCAGACACTCCACTGACTGAGCCACCCAGACGCCCTATTTGTGAATTTTGTGTGTGTGTGAGTGTAGGGATACTTTGGGGAGCTGTATGTTTGACGGGTTTTGTACATTACGCTCCAGGGGATGGAATTCGCTTTGCAAGCGCGAGTGATGGGGTTTACAGGAAGGAAATGAGATAACAGCGCGTGCTTTAGTAAGATAAATTTGATATGTCAAATATAGAACGACATAGATGTACATACATGTAGATATAGATATGACTGGGACGTGGAGAAGTTGGATGACATCAATTCAGGTAAGAGGTTGCTGAAATAGTCCATGCTGGTGGGTCTTCCAGAATCAGGGTTAGAGCAGGACGAGGCTGTGGACTAGAGTGTCTCTGAAGACACGCCAAGGACATAGAGAAATAGTTACATCAGTGGCTATAGATTGTAGTGGTTTCAGCTACTGTATAGTTAACCTGCCTCGCTGTCTTCCAAACATTGTAAACATTTCCTTAAAGAAAAGTTTTTAAAGGGTTTAGCCGTGAGCTGTGGTGTCATCTTTGGAGATGGTTGTCTGGTGCCGTGCCCAGCCGTGGATGGCATCTCGGTGGGGAAGTGGAGCCAGGGGGATGGCCTCACCCCCGCGCCCTTGGGAGATTGCAGGGGATGGGACCTAGGCGAGACTATCAAAATTAGGCAAGAGGAGTCAAGCCATAAAGCTGTCTTGAAATATTAGAACAAGAGGTGCCAGAGGGGCCCTTGAGAAGCTGGGCAAGGAGCCAAATGGCTCTCAGAAAACAAAGGGAGGGCAAGAAGCAGCAAGCGAAATGAAGGGAGATGGTCTGATAGCTCTGGGGACAGGGTGTCAATGCCCGTGGCAGCTCTTTTATAAGGTCCCTGTGCATGTTTTCCTGGGGCCTTAACGGGGAAAGAATGACGGGGCCATGATATCGACTGGCTACGCGAGATGTGGGGAGGTTTGCTTAGTTCATGGCCGGATTGAGCGACGGTGTTGACTCTGTACATCATGTAGATCCCGTGGTATTGATTCTTTCAAATAAATCGGTAGCCAGTGATCTCTACAAGAAGGGTTGACACCCCTCCTTCCCTGCTATGGGGTCAGAGGATTCTGTTTGCCAACACTGGGTATTCGCAGGGACGAGTGTAATCCTTCAGTCTACGCCTCCTTCCTGGAGGGCACTGTCACGTTATTCTTCAGAGAAGCTGTCACACAGCTGCGGTTCAGGGCCTCGCCCAGGGTCACACTGCACAACGAGGTTAGAGTCGGGTTAGCATTTACCATGTGTGCCCACTCTCGGTTCAGTTCACCGGTTCCCTCTGCTTGTAATCATGGCGGCCCATGGAAACAAAATCCAGAAACTATGATGCCAGGCAGTAGCCAGAGAATTCAGAGGTGAGTAATAATCTGTTCCCTGTGTGTGTCTTAGGAGTAGCATCATGTTTTAAAAAATAAATAAATAAATGACAAGCACCCCCCACCCAAAAAAAAAACAAAAACAAGAGTGACATCACGTAGTAAAGAGAGGTGGGCCTCTGTCTTCTGAACCAAAGACTGCAAATCATAAACCACGTCCGGTGTTCGTTTTCTGATTTTTAAATTTGTGGGGCGTGGGTGCAAAGGGGTCCACACTTGCCATGTGTGCTGTAGGGAAATGGGCACTTTCACCGCCCCTGGTATGTGTGGAAAAGGGTACCGCTTTCCTGAGGCCAGTTTGGTAGTGCTGTTCAAAAGCCTTTAACATGAAATCTGACCCCAGAATTGTACTTTAGGAACAGACCAGGTAAGCAATTAAGACGGGCATAAAGTTTTACGTACAAAGACGTGCATCCAGGCATCGTGTTTAATAGCAGGATTGAGAAACAGCCTGGATGCCCAGCAACACTGGAATGCTTCGATCAGATTTGGTGACAATTGCAGAATGGAACTCTATGCGGCCATTAAAAATGATGGTGCAGAACAAAGATTGGCAAACTACGGTCTCTGGGTTGTGTTAGCCCTACTGTCTCTATTCGTAAATAAAGGTTGATGGGAACACGGCCAGGCCTGCTCATTTATGTTTTGTCAATGGCTCCTTTTTGAGCCACAGCAGCAGAGCTCAGTAGTTGCGACAGAGATTGTATGTCTGTGTGTGTGTGTGTGTGTGTGTGTGTGTGTGTGTTTAACGTCTCTTACTGTCCTTTTAATGTTTATTCAAGTTCTTTCTTTGCCCATGGATGGCCACCATATATTTGGTCGCTATTGGGGCAAAGTCTTATGGTGACTTTAGACTGCAATGCCATGTTTACTCAAAAACAAGATTTTGTTGCATACGTTAATCAATACGTCCATCTTGAGCATAAGATGGGAGGTGCAGACTCACCGAATGTCGGGCCCCGCGGTGTCTTGTTTCTTTCCAGAGCCCAGCTTTGATTGTACATCCATGGTACAGCCAGCCTCTTTTCCTCCAGCTTCCACACCCCTGGCTTTGTCCAGGAACCTCCACCTAAATGGTCTCTATCAGGGTCCCATGCCTTTTCTAGGTTGTCCTCTTGGGCAGGATTTAAAATGTTTCACGTGTGGCTTAATCCCCCACCGAAAATATTCACGCACATCTCAGCTTTACACACTCTGGGCGTGCAGCTGACCCCAATGTGGCAACAATTCTCTTTGCTTCGCTAGCTGAAGCGCTTTATGACTCACCCCTGCCTTTCAGATTTTCCAGGTGGATGTCAGATCTTGGTCCACTTCACTCACCAAACTCCTGCATAAACACAGCAGGGCCTGAAGTTTCCTTGAAAACTTGCCTCGCTTACAAACGGCAAGAGGCCCTCCACCTCCCCTTGTGGAAGACAGGGAGATGGTGAGAACGGCCGCGTGGCCCGCTGCAATGAGTCCTCCTCAAGGGTCTCCAACTGCGAGTTCTCTGGGGTAAGTCTTGGAAACAGGTTCCTCCTTTGTGGTTCTCCCCTGAGTGACAGTCTAAGGGGCGTGTCCTCTTATCTGTTTTTTCCTAATGGGCACATACTACATAGACGGGAAGAAAACATACTTAAAAGATCCTGTTTCCGTTTTAAGATTTCCTATACTTTGAGTCTTTGACCACTTTTTTTTTTTTCCTTTTGCCTGTGTTCACACCTAGAAAATGGGCTAGAAAGCACCACATTGTGGCTCAAGGGCATAATCGCTCTTAGCTTATTTAGCTGGAGAGTTATGTGGGGCCTACCGAACAGAGAAAGTTTCATTCCAAAACATAGGGTCTTTTATTTCCTACATTTCCTGCAGCACAGGATTTTTTTTTTCTCCCCCCTGGTGAACAGAAAGATCAGCACGGACTGAGCAAAACCACATATCCCTATAACTTACTTCCTGCTTGCTTCAACCTCCAGCTAATTACTCGAACAGCACCTTTGACGAAGAAAAGCTGACACAGAAACTGGACAGAGTCTGTGTCTCAAGTGCGCTGAGGAGAGAGCAGTAAGTAAGGTGCTCTGCACAGCTCAATAATTTGCACCGCAGGAAAGCCACACTTCCAAGGGCAGGCAATATGTCTGCAGTATCCTCCTGGCGGAAGGAGGGCCAGGAGCTCATCTTTATGGCTTGAGGCTTGAAAGCTGCTTAACTGGGCGGAACGCCACCTCCTTGCCATCAAAGCTGTCCACCTGGCAGTGAATCTCAATGAGACAGCTGACTGGCTCAGCAGACAAGTTGCCTTGCCAAGGGGATGAGAACTTAACCAGAAGGTCTTTCAGGAAATCTGTTTAGGATGTGGGGGATAAGGAGGAAGAGAAGGAGCAATTCATCCCCTGAAAGAGGCGAGTGAGAAGGAGTAGTTGTTCCTCCGTTACACGGACCATTTTTGAGCTTTTCTGGGCCCTTGACTCAGTGAGCCCTCCATCCTCTGAGTCTGACTTTAGATTCTGACACTAACATCGCACAGTAATTGAGAGTCCTTTGTGAACAACGCACAGAAATTGATTCATTCAAAGAATAAAGCTAAGAGCAGAGGACCTTAAAGGATTCTCATTTGAAAATCATCGGTAACAAACGGGGATGTTACAGAGAGGGCATGAAGCTATTAGTTGTTGTCGTTGTTTTTAAATGTGCATGTGAAAAGTGTCTTGATTGTTACTTTTCACCAAAGGTGAGAACTGTAAGCTTAACAATTGTAATAACTCTCATCTTACTCAATGCTTGCTGTGTGTCAGGGCCACACTCGGGACATCACAAGAACATTCCATCTAACAGCCTTCAGAACCTGCGCATGAGGCTTTGCAGCTTCACTTTGCAGGCAAGAGAGACAAGACTCAGAGGGGTTTCGTAAATTACCATGGCCGTAAAGTGAGTAATGGACAGAACAAAGATTTAATCCCCTGTTTCTCCCACTCCAAGCTCAGAATCATGTCTATCAGGCCAATTATATCATATTTGCTACAAAAGATAGTGTTTTTATCACATAATGACCAATCAGAGCTGCAGAGAGAGGATTGTGTGAACGTATGTGGGGGATATGGGGATATATCTGCTAAACCACTCCTCCATTCCGTCCCCTCTCCTGTGGGGGCGACGGGTGTGGGGAGGAGACAGAAGTGAATGAAACCTGAGCACCATCTTCAGAAAGCCCAGTTTTCTACCTCTGGCTTTGGGTCATGACAAGATGGCTCTTCCTGTTTTGGGCAACCATGAAAAAGTATTCATTGGGGGCCAAACTATGTATGTATATAGCTTGCCTTTTAAGATGATGCCTCTCCTTTAAAATTGGGTGAGATAAAAACTTAAAAAATAATAAAATAAGATGGAATAGTGTATAAGTTTCAGACATAGTCTCCAGACACAAAGCCTACTCAGGTTATATGGATATTTGGAAGCAGTATTTGGAAACAGCTTAATGGCTCAAAGCACAGGCTGAGTTTGACTCCCGGCCTCACTATTTCTGGCTGTGTGTTGGTGGGGCAAGTTATAAAAACTAAGTCTCAGTTTCCTCATGTATAAATAAAGGCAGTAGAACCTACCGCATAGGTTTGTTGTGAGAAATGCATGAGATATTCCATACACCGTGCTCAATATAATACCCTGCCCACGGTGAATACTCAAAAACTCATCAGCTATTAACTGGTTTTATTGATCTGGTGTGCTGCTCTATTCTTGAAAATGGAAAAAATATGCCTTCTGCATGGAATGCTTCTTCTCACTTATTTTTGCGGTTTCCGCTTAAAAGTGATCTTTAAGAAAGAATTCACTCCATCCACTTCAGTTTTGAGGAGTAAATAGGAAAGGATTGGCCCCTTTCCCTCCCAGGACCCGGTTAAGTGTCTATTCTGGAGGCCACCAAAGCACCTTGTTCTGACCGCCATTGCAGTTACTGGCCACACTGTTATTCCTTTGAAAACAGGGGCTGTCTTTTATTTCTTTATCCCCAGAACCTACCACAGTATTTGAAACACAGGGGTCTATGCAGCAAATACCTACTGGGAGAAAAAATTAAAATGATGAGGTGCTATATGTAAAAACGTTAGGTTGTTACGAATGTCTTTATGTGGCTATTATTATAAAATGCAATAATGACCGTGATGCACACTATTCCTGCTAATTCTTTCTTTTCTATTACTACTAACAAAGAAGAAACTGTCTAACCCTTTGCTACATAAAAAGCTACATGATGCCATCTCATACAAAGACTTCACTACATGGAATTTCATCTGAAAAATATCTTTGCATACCAAACAAAGTAGAAGCTGGTTTTGAAAGCGAAAACCAGGTGGGTAATCACCATTAATACCACATCTAGAAGTCATCTCTGGGGACATCCAGGAGGGTCTCCAGAATTTCTATACTGATTTCATCCAGGAAGAGGTGCAATCGTGGAAGTGGCGAATACTTTTTTCATAATGACAGTGAACATTCTTTCGTTCTCCAATTAATTCTCAAATGCTCAAGCGGAGGACCGCTTCACTGCGGATTCTTTTGCAGTCTGCAGTGCAGATCTCTGGGCTCTGGTGAGCCTTACGAAGCCTGCCCAGGGCTGCAGATGGGTGAGAGAAACAGTCCTGCCCGGAAGTGAAGAGAGGACAGCAAAATGAGCCAAGGCTTTGTGTCTGCTTATGACAGGCGCAACAGTTATGCAAACTAAGAACCCAACATTTTACTAAACTGATGCCAAAAATCTTGTCCCACGCTAAAACAAATGTTTGAAGCTGCAGAGAGCCGATGCAGAATAAAATCAATATGCTATTGTTGGAATTCGTGCCTTTTGAAGAAATTGGTGCTTACGAATGCCTTGGTCATTTATTTTGAACGAGCCTTATCTAATAGCAAATTGGATATGCATTTTCTCTCCATTAGAGATTGAAGTCTTGAAAATTCCCCCTCCCCTTTGAAAACTGCTGTTGGGAAGGGATGGGAAGGGAGCAGGAATGAGCAGTTTTGTCCTGAGTACTTTCCTCAGGAGTGAGATGGTTATTTCGCATCCTTGTTTGAAAGGTAAGAAAACCGAAGCCCTGCATGAGTAACGAATTTCCGCAAACCGTGCAACAAGTGTTTAAACTCCGGACTGTAAGGCATCCAAGTCTGTGTTCCACTTGCTGTATTTGGTTACCTCTCAGGAAAGGTGCGTGGAGCCCAGGAGCTGGTGAAGTCACTCTGATATCTAATTTCCTCATTCTGTGTACACGAGATTCTTAACATGTAAACCATTTCATTGCAGAAAGAGGAAGTAGAGGGTGGTCAAACATTCCCTCAGTCTTAGGGTTAAGATTTTGCTCACTTTGTGGGTGCCTTTGTTGCAGGAAGTAACAAACAAACAGTCTTTAATGTTTGTTTCAGACTAGGTTCGTTTCACGCTCCCTAGCCCCAGAGAAGGAAAAGAAGGGAATGGTTCTCAGTTGTATCAAAAATCACCAGAATGCTCCTGCAAGGCTGTGGGGCCTTTTGACATCGATCTTTTGAGTTTTGTTTTGGGTTTTTTTTGGTATTTATTTTTATTTTTATTTATTCTTTTATTTGAGAGAGATAGAGAGTGCAAGCCGGGGAGAGGGACAGAGGGGGAGAGAGAGAGAAACTTAAGCAGACTTCATGCTCAGCATGGAATCCAACATGGGGTTTGATCCCAACGATCATGACCTGAGCTGAAATCGAGAGTTGGGTGCTCAATCAACTGAGCCATCCAGGTGCCCTTTTATTTGTTTGTCTCTTATTTTTTATGACTTTTGTTTTTAAAATTGGATGACAAATCCGTTTATCTGATTTTCTATTCCTTTTTTATGATTAATCCACTAACTCCCTGGTCTCTTTAAGTTTAGCTAACTGCATGCAATAATATCTTGTAAATAAAAATTTTGTGTAGTTCTTTTTTTTTTTTTTTGCCTTTTCCAATCACTTGCTTGGCACAGATGATTTCAGAACACAGTTATACAATGGAAGCTTAATGTTACAATTCCTCTAATTTGTTTGCATTTATTATTCTGTCAAATCTCACTTACCAAATCAGGACACAAATAATACAGCCATGAAGACACATCTGGAAAGCAAATTCTTTCTAAGAACATTTCATCCCATTGGAGTGGGGATCTGGAGAATAGTCACATACACCAGAAAGAGCAGGTGTTGGGTGGTGAAGAGAGGGTGAAGCGAGCCAAGTTTAATCTGGATGAGGAAGTCCCACTGGGCCCGGGGAAGCTGGGGACTGAGAGATCCAGGCAGGTGACAGTCAGGGATGTCTAATGGAAGTAAAATTATAGAGAATGCATGGCTAAAACATTTACATCACATTTAAATCCTTTATTTATTGGGCATTTAGTTTTAATTTTGGGGTGATGTAGGGAGCTACCTTTATTTTCTTCTAGAA
Source organism: Prionailurus viverrinus (assembly GCF_022837055.1). Taxonomy (NCBI): domain Eukaryota; kingdom Metazoa; phylum Chordata; class Mammalia; order Carnivora; family Felidae; genus Prionailurus; species Prionailurus viverrinus. Next base: position 48,969,364 of record NC_062573.1, read on the forward strand.
GGAGAGCCAACATTCTTAAAGCCATTGATCATATACTGAATCTTTCCCCCACAAATTGAAAAGCCACTTTACCATGTCATAAAATATACTTAAATTAGCTTTTGACGCTCTCCCACTCATTGACTGACTTGCTTTCTCATGGGCTTGGAATCTCATCTTTGGATCACATTCGCTAACTTCATTTATATATTAAATTGATAATTATTCAGTGCACAACTGTGCTCCTGGCCCTGTGTGAGTCCTGGGAAAAAACACAGACAGACAGCCTTCCTTCTGGAATCTTACATTCTAAAAAGTTTCAGTGTCTGGTAGAGAACGTTTCCCTGCTCTCCTGATTCTTTTTTTTTTTTTTTTCCATAAATTTCTAGGCAATTACACGCTTATTTTTTCAAATGAACCTCTAAATCACTTTGTTTAGTTCTGAGGTAAATAACTTAATGAACTTTCGATTGAAATTCATTACATTTCTATGCTAGTATGAAAGAAATAGGTTTATTATAAAATGTTTTTGCCCAAATACTGAGACACAATATGTCCTTCGATTTCTTCCTTTTCTATCCAGTGACATTATTGGATCTCGTCTTAGTGTTATTAGCTTCTCTCAGTCTTTTGAGTTACTGGGCATGCAATCATATCATACGCATATGATACCCTTGTCTTTTTTTTCCACTGTTCATACCACTTACCTTATCATTTTCTTGCCTTAGAATCCCTCAAACAACATTATTTAAATTATCGTCACTGGTTTCCTTTTTAGTATGTTTGCTATGCTGTTAAATGAAATCTTTGCAGTTCTATTACCCTCTTTTTTGTTTTTAAGCTGGAATTTTTATTTCTGAGTCTAAAGTGGCAGCTCTTTTTTGAGAGGTGTTTCTCGGCACTGATAAACGTATTTATATTATGTTTTTAATTTATCCTGTACATTTAGCAAGTTATGTTGCCATATTCTTTAATGTTGAACTATCCCTGAATTCCTGCAACACAGTCGGCTTAGTCACAGGGTGCTATTTTTTAAATGTGCACCTAGAATGAATGTGACGATCTGTGCATGCGATTTAGTGACTGTATTGCATCCGTGTTTAGGAGTGAGCTTTTTTTTATAGTTTTCTTTCCATCCTATCTTCATCAGGACTGGGAAATAAGGTTATGCTAGCTTCGTAAATTGAATTGGGAAGCTTTCCATCTTTCGCTATGGTCAGAAATTTTTTGAATAACATAAGGATTATCTGTTCACTGCAAGTTAGATAGAATTCAGCTGTAAAGCCATCTGGGCCTGGCACATATTTTAGTGAATAGATAATTTTTGAAAAGGGTTTGCGGTACAGTGAGAAGAAGATTGTCTTTGTGATCAGAGACTTACATTTGAATCTCTGCCCAACTTATTGCTGACTGCGTGACTTGGATGAATGACTTTTCTGTGAAATAGTGATCTATCTGTATCTATTTATCTATCTATCTATCTATCTATCTATCTCTATGTATCTATCTATGTATCTATCTATCTATCATCTATCATCCATCTTGGAGGGAAGACTATTTCCCAGGGACATGTATTAGCAAAGAAAGTTTAAGAAACTGTAGTATCTGACAAGTAGGTGCTCAATAAATAGCTCTTTCTCATTAACCCATTCTCTGTTTAATCATTCCCCTCTGGCCACATGCGTTCTCATTCTCTGCCTCGGCAATGAATATATTTACCTGTAGACAGTTGGGCACTAAACTCTCAGTAGTGTCCTTGTGCACTTAGATGGACCCGATAGTTGCATGGCTGAGACTGTCAGCTTCGCCAAAAGGACCACTGCACAGGGGCTCTTTCGACCATGATACTCTTTCTAATTCTGACTGAAATTCAGAAAAATCTGATGATGAGGTCTCTTCCAGTTTCCAAGCTTTCAATTCAATTTTTTTTCCCCCAAGTATCCAAGGAATCTATGAATAGCATCAACACGCTTTGGGATTTCTGTTCTGTTAAGCGTGGGGCATCTGACAGATAGCCCTTTGGGCGAATCACAAAGCCAAGTTTATTATTCAAAAGCATTTACTTAGTACATTAATTATTTATTTCAGGAGCAGATGACAGCCCCACTCACTCACAACTAATATTTAATCCTGAAATAGTTAAATGCAGGAGGTTTGGAGGGGGGGTTGTTTGTTTGTTTTCCAGTGCAAAGTACTACACAAAATGTTTGGGTGTCTAAATGAGCACTTTCTCAATGAATTCAAAGGGAAAGGCGACTGATATTTTTGAAGCTCCAACACAGAAGAGAAATCTACAGAAGCTGTGCCTGCATGATGCTAACAGCCTGAACAAGTGAAATGAAAAAGACTATATATAGTAGATCCCATTTGGGTAGATGGAAAACATACATGAATATACACACTAATAGAGGCATTACAGTTTTTCTGAAGAATACATTAGAGACCATTCACTTTACATTTAGGAGGAAGAACTTAGGAGTCGGTGGGGATAAGTGAGGAAAGAGAGAGATTTGCATTTCATTTTATATCTTTCTGACAGAATTTTATCATGAGTTTAAAAAAAGTTCATTTATCTTATGCAATATATGTTATAATACATGGCAGCACTGGCCTTTCTCCACCAACCAAATTGACTATTATTTATTTGAATTGTAGAATCAAAGGCTTAAATCTAGTTGCAGTCCATATTTGTTTGAATCCCCTCATCCCTCATCATTTGAGTACCAAGTCTATCTTAGTTCCATTTGTCCTTCATACGGCATTAGGGCCTCCAAGGAAAATTTACTACAAGTCTGGCCCAGAAAACATTTCTGGAACTTAAGCTTTGTTTGAGGGTGTTTTTGAAAAGGAAATTTGCCATCATCAAATACAGTTTCTTGAGCCCACACAGAGTGTGTGGCATGGGTCCAATCGTTCCTTTCTGGTTCCTTTGAGATTTGTTTATTACTTTGAAAATCAGAATTTCCATAAAACAGCGTAAGACTTCCCTGCCTCGTAGCTCAATAGAATGGCTGAGCAAAGAGATTTAACTTCATTTGGAGGGTGGTTTTGCCACATGTATTAACGACGGTAAAAGCAACAAACCAGAGCAAAACAACTGTGACCAAATGAGCACACAGCACAGGAAACTAAGCTTCTTTTCATTTCTTATGCAACCTTTAGGGTCAACATGGTGTCGTTGGGTTTTGCTGGGCTGACTCAGACCTGTTCAGATGTTTGGGCGCAGAGCTAACATTGAAATAATCATCCTTGAGGGGGTGGATTAAGAATGAGTTATAAAGCATGACGTTGTTGACAGCTAAAGCAAATTGTCTTTCAGCTCAAGAACAAGAGCCTTTGCTACTGGGACAGGCTTTGAGTTTCAGTGCCCTTCTCGCTCACTGTTGCTCCAGGCATCTGGGTTCTTGGGACTGTTCACCTTTGGCCACAAGGGCTGCACTCACTAGCCATGTCTTAACTGTCGGGAGGCAGGTAACAATTTGCTCATACCCCCAAGAAAGTGCCAAATTCCCAAAATAATTTTATTTGGCCGGCAAATACTTGTCTTTCTTTCTCCCTTCTCTCCTCTCATTTCCCCTCCCCATCCCTTCCCTTCCTCTCTCCTTCCCTCCACCTACCCCACCCCACCCCCATCGGTTGTTCTCAAATGCTGACTTGGGTCTGTGAAAGAAAGTGACCAGGTTTTCACGAGTCCATGCTGAAATGACAAAATAAGATCCACGATGAGCCGTGGCGCTCATCGGTGTTGCTCATCAAATATATGCTGCCTGTTAGACAGGGTCAGCTCACCTGGCCATGTGACTAGCTCTGGCCAATGAGTTGTAAGAGAAGTGTTATGTGTTACTTCTAGAGCATTAGTTGCCCGTGATGCCAGAATGCCCAGGGCTCTCTTTCCTTTCTGGCACAGCAGTCGGCCACATTGGAGATGGCTGCTTCGTCAATCTTAATCTCTAAGGGATGACCACCCCTGCCAACCTGTGCAAAATGTGTAGCATGTCCTTTCGATCTGCTGAGATTGGGGGTGGCGAGGGGACCTACTTATCACTACAGCATAATTTAGCCTATCCCAATACAACAGCTAATGGGTATTGGCATAAAGACCACCTGTACTTTCTTAGAAATGACTCGAATTTATTTTGTTCGTTTTTTTCTACTTTGAAAACTATTTCCATGCCTTTTAGTGTCCTTGTGTGAAATTAAAAGTTGGCACCCCTATGGCAGTTCCCATTCTTTGTTGCTGTTGTTGTATTTTAATTTTACCAACATATGAAGTCCAAAAGTCTGGGAGCCTCACTGTACATCATCATCCATGACCCAGTGAAACAGTGGAAAGACATTCCAGAGGTTTTGACGATGGGCCATTAGATTCAAATTCTTCTCTGACAGATGCCATTTACAGGTATGCATGATATCTAGCTTTATACCTCTGTCTATAGTTAGAAAAAGGCTCAGCTTTTTGCTGCCCTGTTCTTTTGAGACTTCCTCCATTTCACTTCTTACCACCCGCAGTAGTTATTTTTAATAGGTTTCGCCAGTCATGCTAAACCAGTCAACAGCTTAATGCACCTTCCCTGGGCGGTCAGTGTGATTTTCAAACCATGGGGGAACGTATTGGAGATTCAAAAATCTTCCTTAGGAACGCAAGGTGTAGGGGGTAACTGCCCGTGTGTTTACTCCCAGGGACTTTAGTTTGATGAAGGCAGAGACATTTTTGTCTCCCTGGTTTATTGGTAACTTCAGAGCTTAGAGGAGTATCTGGCACCTAAGAGGTGCTCAGTAAATATTTGTCGAATAAACTAATACAATCTACATATTTCATGTGAGAATGTGCACTTCATTTTAATTTTTTGATTTTAATTAATTTTTTTTTTTTTTTGAGCCAGAGAAAGCAAGAGGGAGCGAGCAGGGGAGAGGCAGAGGGAGAGGGAGAGAGAGAATCTTAAGCAGACTCTGAGGCTAGCGCTGAACCCAACATGGGGCTCAATCTTGAGACTGTGGGATCATGACCTGGGTGGAAATCAAGAGCCGGATGCTCAATCGACTGAGCCACCCAGGTGCCCCAATACACTTAATTTTATTTATTTTTATTTATTTTTATGTTTATTTATTTTTGAGAGAGAGGGAGAGACAGAGCGTGAGTGGAGGAGGGGCAGAGAGGGAGGGAGACACAGAATCTGAAGCAGGTTCCAGGCTCTGAGCTGTCAGCACAGAGCCCAAGGCGGGGCTCGAACTCATGAACCGCGAGATCATGACCTGACCCGAAGTCGGACGCTCAGCCGACTGAGCCACCCAGACGCCCCCCAATACACTTCATTTTAAAAGTGTGAATTCCACTCACGGCTTTTCCAACTCTTGAGTAATGGGAGGCTTAGGCTTTAGAGGCCTTCGATCCCAAGACCAAGTACAATTATGACAACTCTACCCGAACAGGTTAATTTCCTACTTTCAGGATGGGTTTTCCTTTCATCTCATTCACCCAGTCAGACAGGATCGTCCCCTCTGCTGTCTTAAGGATATTTCAAAACCGCAGGTATGTGTGTGGTTTTTAAAGCCTCAAAGCACAAAGCCACATATACTTTTTAAAAGTATTACTGTTTTTCTTTCTATTGTGAGAAGTTGAAACCATTCACGTATTTACAGTGGTGCGTGACGGAGGTATGTGCCGTGGAAATTCTTTCCTTGTCCCTTGCTGTCACCCACACTGTTTGGCCCCCAATACAGTTCTTTGTTCGCACAGTGAAAGAGGTCTCACACCGGCCGAAGACACAAAGGGTTCAAATTTGCCAGGGTTGACCGTTTATACGTGTACACACTTTAGACGGGTTTACCTAAAACTCTTCGGTCTTGCCCGGTCTGTGGGGCCACAACTTCGACGTAGCTGATTCTGCGTTGAAAAACAATTATTTGGAAACTGTATCTTCGTCTGCATACAAGTTCACGCCCCAGATTTGCAAAACAGTGAGGTAAGAAGACACTTAGGCTTCTCGTGGTTGTATAACCCTTCTCAAATCGGCAATAAGAGGGCGCAGAGTTTTATAACGGAGCTGAGAGATTCACTCACTTTTAAAGGGATTGAAACTACTGGTCGGTCCCTTTCATAGAACTCAGCCAAGTTCAGAAATGCAGACCATGTCCCAGCGCTCATTTGCCAGGTCTCCACCGTGTCATTAAATAACCAAGTTTAGCAATGCAGATTTTTTTTTTTTCCCCAAAATGAATTATGTTCCCATGTGTAACAGCATAACGACTGTGTGTCTGACTCGGAGAGCGTGCGAACTCACAGCCGTAGTCACACGTCCTTGCGGATCGCGCCACTGAGCAGGATTTCGTGCCATCGTGTTTTAAGGTGGCTCTGAGCAACCCGAGGGTGTTTAGACTGACGAACGATGTGCCTGACTCCAGGCTTCTGCCTGCCCGGATCCAGAGTTTATCTGCTTTCTGTTTGTTTTCTATGCTCCTATTAGGTTGTTGTTAGTTACATTCTGATGTTTGTAGTTTGGGGAAATCTGTATCTTTGTTATTTATGTTATCAATAATGTGACCTGGGCCTTCCTCAGCAATGTTCCAACTGTTCCCAGGTCCTCAATCACTAATTATGCAGATGAACAGATTGTGGAAACTCTTTCCTTATGGCTGCATTCTGGAGGAGTTGTTTTTATTAAATTGCCGGTGTCTTGAATTATAATTAGGGACTGGCCTGTATTTATAGCATTTCTTCTCTCCCTCTCTCTGTCTCTCTTCCCCTCGCTTTCCTCTGTCCCCTCATCCTCTTCTTTGTTACTTATTATTGCCTGAAAACTTTATCCAAAGGGATGTAGAAACAGAAGCCTCAAGCCATCAGCTCAGAAGTGAGCTTGCTTAACAGTAGACAGTGTGTTAGTGATCAGGAGGTTCTGTTTCTTGCAGAAAGTCATGAGGATGTGGGGCTGCCTGCCAGACAAAGTAGTAGAAGCTGGAGAGCTTAACAAGTTCAAGGGCAAGGAAGGGACTCATGTACAGCCTTGCAAATGCAGCCCGGCCAGTCTACCGAGAAAGGAAATTTAACAGTGGACAGAGAAAACAGTGGAAGAAATATGGGGACCGTGGGGACCTCTAGTCTACCTCAGTTAGCCAAATCCTTACGTGGTTTATCTACTTGCTCCTTGTGCGAATTATACTGATCTTATTTGACCGAAGCTATTAAGATTCAAAGCATGTTCTACACTCTACTGAAGGTATGAAACATGACCTTCCCCGGCAGCAGTTGGCCTGAAAGGACTTTGGGCTTTTGCTTGAATGAAGTATAGATAATGTAGGCTAATTATGATTTTGTTTAAAAAAAAAAAAAAAAAAAAGAAACACACAGAGTTTTTGAGTAATGAATAAGTACAGGGGTTTGAGGAGAAAATGTATGTAGTCCCAGATACCAAAAAAAAAAAAAAAAAAAGTCCATCTTGGTGTTTTCATAGCCTGGTTTTAGACTTTTATTTATGGATCCAAAAGAGGTATGTGATTTCCCTTCCCCTTTTCTAATTTTGTTTAGAAATTTAGGGGCGCCTGGGTGGCGCAGTCGGTTAAGCGTCCGACTTCAGCCAGGTCACGATCTCGCGGTCCGGGAGTTCGAGCTCCGCGTCAGGCTCTGTCTGGGCTGATGGCTTGGAGCCTGGAGCCTGTTTCTGATTCTGTGTCTCCCTCTCTCTCTGCCCCTCCCCCATTCATGCTCTGTCTCTCTCTGTCCCAAAAATAAATAAACGTTGGAAAAAAAAAAAAAGAAAAAAAAAAGAAATTTAAACAGAAGAATGTTATACTAGAGATAAATGTAGATAAAAGCACTAGGCCTCATATAATTATGGGGGGCGATATGTTTCGACGAGTAAACATGTGGTATTCTATCATCATTTCGGGGCATCTGTATATTTTTAGAGAAGAGTCACGAGAACTTTGTAGAAGTCTTAGTATTAATTTGCCAGCACCTAGAAGATAACTAAGTGCTACAAACAGCCATTATAAAACTGTTTGGAAGAAACCCATGGCAAACAAGCCTGTCTCCTTGCATGATTGGAGAAAGTAAAGTATCTGATATACCTAAATGGGAATAATGCTTTTTTTATACGATTATCATCCAAACATAAGATTCAACCCAAGTCTGAAAGAAAGTCAGCCTCTGTGAGAATGTTAATAAAAATGGAAATTAGGTTTACCCATAGGTAACTGATACCCAATGTTATAAATAAATAATAGACTCATAAAACAATGTAGCCAGAGGGGACCAGAATTTATTGATTCTAATCTACCCGTTTTAAGACACTGTAGTAGACCTAAACAATAGCTAGAGACAAGATGGCTCCACTTGTCTTTAAAGATTTGCCGAGAAGAAGGCCCACGAGTCTGTGGTAAGCTGTTCCAGGGATCCATACCTCCAGTATCGTAATCCCCGTATACTGTTCTGATGTTTACGGCTCCAAAAAAGGGGCCTGCTGTGTTTTTTTTCTTTTTTAAAGTAAACTTTTATTTGAAAATAGCTTTAGATTTACATAAACATTTTGACGAGAGCACAGAATGTCCCCATATACTCTGTACCCGGTTTCCCGTGTCATTAACATCTCATAGTAGTGTAGTACATTTCCGAGTAAGGAAACAATATTGACATGTTATTTTTAACTAAAGTCCACGCTTTATTCAGATTTCCTTGGTTTTTACATAATTCTCTTTTTCTGCCCCCAAGCCCCATCCAGGGTATTACATTGCATTCAGCTGGTGCTGTCACCTTCCACTCTTCCTCTCTACAACAGTTTCTCAGGCTTTCTTTATTTTTGATGACCTAGAGTTGACGTTTTGAGGAGTACTGATAGGGCATCTTGTGGAATATCCCTCAGTTGCAATCTATCTGATGTTGTTCTCATGCTTACAAGTGGATTATGGGTTTGGGGGAGGCAGACCACTGCGGTACAGTGCTATTCTCATCACATCGTATCAAGGGTATATGCTATCGATATGATTTATTACTGTTGATACTGACCTTCATCACCCGACTGACGTAGCACTGGTCAGGATCCCTCACAGTAAAGTTATTCCCCTTGACCCAGCCCCTTATACTATCCTCTTTGGAAGGAAGGCTTTAAGCACAGCCCGCAGACACATAAAAAGTGTGGAGTGTTATGGTCCACCTGCCTGAGGGTGGGTTATATACAGAAATTATTTGGAACTCTGTTTTTTTCGGACAATTCTAGAAAGTTTCTTAGTTCTCTAATGTTCTATTTTGTCACCTAAATTCACCGAACTAGTCTAGTCTACATGTCTTATTTCTGGAGAAAATGATTTTAAATTTAAAAATTGGACCTAACTAGGTAACTTCCACTTAAAATTTTGAAATACAATGATTAAAAAGGACACTAAAGGGAGAGAAAAAAATCCCTAAGTACAATCAGCTAAATCAACTTGACCATTTTAATTCTGTTTTTGTTTTTGTTTTTAAATATTGGCTTAATTACTTTTTTCTCAACTATGATTGTCCTAGGTCATCTCCAAGGCATCGAATCTTATCTATTCCAGTATATACTCAGCTGCTGTTTAGAATGCAGATGTTAACAACTTCTTTAACATAGCATGCCTGCTTACTTACTCTGATCACTAACAGGTCCAAAGTTTCCCTAGTTTTCCCTACTTATAAGACCTCCCTTGTTTACTACAGCCCCACACTCCTACACTGACTTTCTCTCAGGTCTAAAAACACAAAGAGAATGTACATATTCACTTAGGTCATTTTGGGTGTCAGGACTAATTTTATCTCTTGGAACTCAAGTTCCTGGATTAGGAATAGCAAACGAGTTTTCATTTCATGTAGCTACTTCAATGAATTATTAGGAGCTACCTAAAGAGCTAAATTGAGGATTCCAAAGAACAGGTCTTGTGGGAGAGGAATCACAAGATTGATAAGCTATGGGTTTGGGAGAGAGAGAATGTGGAAAGCTATCTCTAAATGAGACCTTTATACCATCAGATATTAAGGCCTCATTAAATAAATCAAAAGCTAAACCAAAGTTTTAAAGACTTAGTAATGGCTGATTTGATTCATTTATTCTATCAACTTATTTTTTATATCATGAGGAAAATCTAGTAACCATTTCCCAGTGTATAGCTTAGCAACATATTTGTCTATGGAAGAAACTTGACTTAATTATTATTACATATGGGAAGACAGTAATTGAAGAAGACAGGAAGACTTCCCCATTAGGGATGAAGTTCTAGTTTCTGTTAGACACTCCCATCCAAATGAAAATGTGGGATGGAAATATGGTAGAGAGCAATCTGATATTCAAAGCAAGGAGTCAACCTTCAGAATGGGAGAAAGACATAAGATCAAAAAATCCGTTTTCGTTTCTGTTCCTCCAGCCGTGGGCCCCATCCAACCCTGGCTAAAAGTATTAATGAAAACTTCAAATTTTAAAATTATTTATTATAAAGATTAAATAATTTTCAAGTAAGTGAGTAAGTGTATGTTGTTGTTTTTGTTGTTGTTTTAGCTAGTACTCAGTGTACCAGCGCAGTTCAGTTAAAATGCTATATGCATGCCAACATCACGTATTTGAGGTGTCTGGGAAGTTTCTGCTATACCACAATATCTATTTAACTCAAATTATAGTGTCTGAAACTTCTACTGGTGTACTCCTGTGGAGAGTTCCTTGGACAGAAGTTTTTTCAAATGTAAATGTAACCAGGAGGGGTAAGACGTAAAATAAATTCACTATAAAATATTATGATTACTTTTTTTCAAAAGAAAAAGTCTAAGTTAGCTCAAAAAAATCTATAAATATGAGGTGGAAATGGCAAGATTAAAGCAGAGAACTGGATTTTGGGAGAGTTGTTAAAAAGCCCTCTGGCCTCTTAGCAACAATAACAAATTTTAGTACTTCCCACATTCTTCCTAGGGCTGGAGATGAACAGCCTAATATAATATGTTATACTAGATTTAAAAATATTTAATGTTCCAAGATGATTTGTCAGAAGAATGAAGAAACTTCTTTTAAAATTTGCAGATAATGGAAACTAAAAAGGGTTGCCAGCACTATGGAATTCAGAATTGAGATACAAAACAAAATAATCTTATCACATTGGACACATGATCCAAACCAATAGGAAGAAATTTGATAATTACTAATGTGAGCATATTTTACCAGGGAAAATAGGGCAATATAATACATATGTTCACCAAAAGGCACGTACGTGAATTAGGCATCAAGTAGACTTGTAATAATGAAAAATCAACACTAACATCCATGTACAATAGAATGCATAAATAAATCACGACATTCATGTGGAATTAGTACACAGCAAATGCTAAATTGATGTGAAGTGGGGCGCCTGGGTGGCTCAGTTGGTTAAACGTGTGACTTCAGCTCAGGTCACGATCTCGCGGTCCGTGAGTTCGAGCCCCGCGTCGGACTCTGGGCTGATGGCCCAGAGCCTGGAGCCTGCTTCCGATTCTGTGTCTCCCTCTCTCTCTGCCCGTCCCCCATTCATGCTCTGTCTCTCTCTGTCTCAAAAATAAACATTAAAAAAAATTTTTAAATTGATGTAAAGTAATCTATAGCAATGTAGATGATTCTCAGAAATGTAATTTTGAGTGATTAAAAAAATATACTCACAAAATAGTTCATCCTGCTTGTTTCTATATGTATAAAGTTCTAGGATGGGTGAAACAAATCCCCATTTAAGAAGCCACAGGAGAATGGTTAACCTTGCTTGAGTAGAGGATAGGTGAGCAATAAAAATTACATGAAGAGACCCCGGCTCTGTGGGTCTGGAATGGTCTGTTTCTTGATCTAGGTGCTAGTGATACAGGGGTATTCACTTTGTAAAAGTGTATTAAGGGATAAAATTGTGGCTGTGTGCTTTTCTGTGTGAATGTCATTTTTCTAATAGAGTTTTTGAAAAAGAAATTAGATAGATAAATAATCAGCAAGGCTAATGTGGCTCATGTGTAAATAACCAAAAAGTTAGAAAAGTTTAAATTGCATTTATAATTCAGCTCTCCTAGGACCTTTTTTGTCCATTTTTTTAGCCAGTCTCCCATAACAGCAGTTAATTTTATTTGTTTGTTTGGTTGTTTTTAGCCTTAGGTTTTTTGAAGTAGGGGTTGATCTGCCTCCATATCCACATTACTATCTTCTAAAATATATCGTCTCCTTTGCTTCAAATGGTTTTGCTCTAAAACCTCTGAAAGAGAGGGAAGTGTGGGGCTTGAGGGGCTTGAGCTAGAAAGAAACAAGACCATGCTGATGGCTCAGTGTTTCCTCTAGTTGATGGGGTGCGTCATGTCACGGATATGAGGAATGAAATAAGCACTTTGCTATTTTAGCTGTCATATGAACATGACAGAAACTTTGTGTTCTCAGCCTGAGACCTATTTGGCCATAAATTGTGTTCATGGAGGATGGAGAATTAATTATCAAGATGTGGTAGGGCTCATGCAAGGAAGAAGAAATACCTTTATATGGTTGGGCTTGGTGCAAGATGACAAAATTCTAATTTCTAGTGCCAATGGGTTTGGAGAAATCTGGAATGATCCAGTTCGCTCCGCCTCTGAGGGGACCAAGCCTGAGACTGGAGCAGGATATGTATGTTCAGGTGGATCCTAATTCCGTGGTTTGGGTTGATTTTTGTAATCCCTTCAGTTTTAAAAGGTAGAATGGCAAATACCTAGACACTGTTGAAAGGAGATCCGGGTAAGGTTGAGCTTCAAACGTTTTGGGGAATTTGTTGGGTTTATAATTTTAAAAATGTGAGTGGGGGTGTCTGGGTGGCTCCCACAATTGAGCGTCCAACTTCAGCTCAGGACACGATCTCACAGTTCGTGAGCTCGAGCCCCGAGTCGGGCTCTGTGCTGACAGCTCAGAGCCTGGAACCTGCTGCAGATTCTGTGTCTCCCTGTCTCTCTGCCCCTCCCTGCTCACACTCTCTCTCTATCAAAAATGAATAAATGCTAAATTTTTTTTTTTTTAATAAAAACAAAATATGAATGTGTGCTGGATGGGATGACGTGTGGAACTCTATGGTAGTCCTGTGTGGTGGGGACTAGTTCTGGTACTTACTGGCTGAGTGTCCTGGAGCACATCACTTAACCTCTTGGAACCTACCCTCACTCACCGTAAGAGACATTGCATGACCTATCTTAGAGACTTATTTGAGATTTAAATAAGATAACATATACAAAGTGTTTAGAATGAAAACTGGTGCAAGCTCCATGCGGACTACATTTTAGCCATTTTTATTTCTAGCTTAGGACAACCCCAGGCAGGCATGTCAGATACCCATATTGGCAGCAAGAAAAATTCGAGACACTACTGATTAGGGAGGATGGGATCTCTAAAATAATGCTCAGACTTGGATTGAACTGGCTCACCCCAGGGCTGAGTTTCAGGGTTGAGCATTTTCAGCATCTGCCCTTGGGTGGGGCTAGGTCAGAAAAAGTCTGACTGTATAGACACATAATTTGTCTCCATAGTCTTTGGTTGTCTCCTACATATTTGTAGATATGTGTGTGTTACGTTTTCCAAAGAGATTATTTCCTGTTGAATTTGGGCTGATTTTGATTTTTTTCTCCTCATATTTAACTAATACAGTGATACAAAATTTCTCTCAAGAATCTTATTGAAGTTATTTAATTTCCTTCTACTTCAGCCCATGAAAAGCATTCCAAATTCTCTTATGATTTATCTCTTTCTCTGAAAACTTACAACATTTGCTATTTCCAGAGGGTGCATTATCTCTAACCCATTCACTCATATTTTGGAACTAACATTTATACACTCATCTGTCCTCCTTCACCCCCATTTCCTTACCCTGTAAATTCTCATCCCTATATTTATTTAGAAAATGAATTTTCTTCCCAGTGCTCTAACCAGCAGGTCAGCAACTGGGGTATTGTAAACTTGGGACTACATCTGCCTTCATGAATTTGCATGATTATCTTTAAGATCCAAAATCAGATCTTTTCTTCAATGTGGGAGCCAAGTATTCTTCTCCTCTCTTATGCTCACTGTCTGGGAAAGTGTGGAGTATCGTTGCCCTTGACAATTTTCTAAAAGGTTAATCATCTCTGCTCTTTGCAGTGTCTCCCTGATCAGAACTAGTAGCCTTTGGCTATGAGTCATCATTTCTACCTTATAGAAGAACAGGGTTTGGTAGGAGGTGCATCTGATTTCCTTTCCGTGTGGGCTTGGGAATTTATGTTCCTTGGCATATAAAGGGGAAAGAATCTGATTCATTGTTTCCCTAAAGATCAAGGCATTGTTGAGAACCTTGGGTTGGAGCAATTTGCTTCTGCTGTGTGTAGAGGGAAGTTTACCCCCCAGGTTATTTACGAGGAGTTATGAGATCCAATCTTCAGAATCTTTCCCCAGGAAATCAGCATCATTCATATATTTGCATGCTATTTGGCATACATTTATATCATGAACTATGTTATTTCTACAGAATCATCCAGAATTCCTAACTCCAGGGAGGTAAAACAATGAAGGAGGTAGTTGTGTTCAATTTCATTGCCCGGTCAGAGCGAAACAAAGTGTGGCATAACAGAGAGACCTATGCAACATGGTACCACTTCTCCTGGGCTGGTTTTTCTGACTCCTTCCATGGACACCTATCACAGGCTTGGGTTAAAAAGTCCTTAAGAGGAACAATAGTGGCGGTGGTTATGTCTGTTTCTGTATCTGCATGTATGTTTGTATTATCTTATTTATGTAACAACTCTTTCTCAGCTCTTAATGTCATTGCCTATAACTTAATTGCGTTCATTTCTAGTAATTCTCCCCAAAATAAAACTTCAAGTCCTTGATTTCCTACTTCTTAGACACGTGGCATTGGCAAATAACCTAAGTTCCTTTGCTTCAGTGTCCTAGTCTGTAACTTGGGGGTAATGCCTTATGGTTTTTTATGAAGATTAAGTATAAAATATGGGGAAAGTGCCTGACCCGCTAAAACATGTCTCATCTCCTTTTCCTACCTCTTATTGTACCTATTTCTGCCTTGTGGAGTAAAAGCATCTACTTTTTATCTGAGCCATGCCTCAGTAATTTCAAAACATCTGGCTAAAAAGTGAAAATGAATGCAATTATCCAGGTGTTTGGCCTGCATGATGACAGATATCAAACACTTACAGCCATCTGGGTGATTGGCATATTTTTTTCCACTTGTATCCAGGTGTATGTGGATAGAGCCTTGGCCAAAGGGGGAAAAAAAAAATCTTGGGGGTTGTGCTTAAATTTGAAATTAATAGCATTTTAAATGCCACGATTTGGATGTGTTTTGTTTCCTTTGAAATATGACTTGCTCAAGCCACTTTTGACAATGAAAGCATTATTTAATTTCATCTGCGGAATCTATGAATTAAAAAAGAAGCAGAAAGTGACATCATAGATTTCAAACCCCCATGTTTCCACTTAAGAGAATGAAGGATAAGAAAAGCTAAAAGATGAATCCAGGACATGGAGTTAGACAGTAACAGAGCTAGGACAAGAATAAAGTCCCTTGACCTTCAACTGAAAAGTCCACTTCACCCATTGCCTGTCTTCTCTCACTCAAGGCACATTTAGTTTGACCTCTGTGTGCACAGAACCACATATACACAGCTTGTATATGCACGAACACACAGAGGTGACACCACTTTTCTTCCTAGCAGTCATGTTACCCTGCCATGATATTTTCCCAAATATTTTTTTCAAACCTGCTGGTACATCAGAGAGAATAAACCAGGCTTCAGTGCCCTCAGTAGCACATGCGTCCAGTGACCATGCTTCAACATCTGCCATCCAAGGCATTGCTTAAATAGATGTTGTATTGAGATCTGGTATCCTGTGCGCAGCTGATGCAATTTTCCTCAGTCACAGGGATGAAGCTTGGATAACATTTCTGGCTCTGAGAAATTCCCAAGTCACAAAGAAATGATTCCATTGACCTAGCGGCTTTGCACTCCCAATACAACATGTTCTTGAGCAGCTTCCCAAGGGAGAGAATAACGTGAGAGTTTTCGAGAGTGCCGAAAGCTTCCCCTCTAATCATCCTGTGTGGATTCTGCTAGCATTCCAAGTCATCCCAGACAATCCCAAGGAAACTTTTGGGGATTCGGTGAGGTTTTCTAAACATTTTTTCTGCCTGAAGACACTAACAATAAGCAGCCTCACATAATAACATCATTATTTGTACATGAACACAACTTATCAGCTGCTATTTCTGTCACAAAACAATTATACAGCTCAAAGAAGGCCTTTTTGAAAAATATCCAATAGGGAATGTATTTCCTCCTTTTGTTTTTTGGATTTTTTTAAGGAGGGGCGTCAGAAGTCTAGCATACTTGGGGGCTGTTACTTTAAAAATATTCTGCTAAATTCATGTCTGAGAGCAGAAGTTGGTAGCTGGTCTTTGGGGAAGGAAGAACATTCCTGATGAGTGAATTTGTTGGTAAGATGACCAGCTGCAAAATTGTCTGGAATACAGAGGTCACCAGCATTCAAAGGTTACAGGGGATGATTGCGCTGTAGCTACTGGTGGGCTTTTCAGCCACCAAGACAGGACTAGCAGCCTCAGTTAGCTCCATCGAAAATACCCTACACTTTGCCGTGAAACTAGGGGTGTGCTGAAACCAGCACGCAGCAGCTTGCAAGAGCCTGTTGCTAAATTTTGTGAACCTACTGATGTTACCTTGGCAGATTAAAATTGACCATGGCGGGGTGGGGAGCGGGTATTTATGCCATAGAAATTGGCATATGCCGAAGATCAGGCTTTTGTTTCTCGTAGAGCTGTTGTTACCTCTGTCTAGACGTCACTGAGACAAACCTGAACTTAAATTTCTTCCTCTGCCACCTATGACGTAGGAATATGAAGAGGCAACAACACTCTGAGCCTCGGTGTCCTGACGTGTAAATGAAGAATGGTAGTACACATTTCATAATGTTGTGAGGGTTAAATTAGGCGCTGTGCTTAATTAGGTTTAGTGCTCATCAGGTATGTTATTCATTTAATAAATACTAATAGAGTGCATACTTTATGCTAGAAACTGTGATGAGTGCTAGAGACACAAAGGTAGATAGATTGGCAAAGACAGATTACATACTAAGTGCAACAGGCTTTGGAAAGCACTATAGCGTGAGGCACAAATGATGAAGGTTGGAGCAGAAATGAAGGAGCCGTCATTGTTGATATTTCTTTAAAGACGTACTCGTAGTTTATGAGGAGTGAGCATTACTTGTCCAGCCATTTCTAGACATGCCAAATCATGGATATTTTCGTATGTGGACACGTAGAGGATCAAGACTCCTGGGAATACGTGGAAATTGGGGCAACACTTTAGAATTGATGAATTATTGATTTGTAAGTTGTGAGTACCACCTCAGAATTTAGTCTTCTCTGGCTGCCTTTCTACCCATTGATACCTTTGGGTCTAAACGTTGTGGTCCACTGGAATTTCCTCTGAAAGACAATGAATTTTGAGACCCACACCTTAATGCATTATTATTGAAAATCTATAATTCTCATAAAAGGGAAAGAAACTAACATTACTTCAGGGTGAGCTATTAGTGAGGCATTTTACATTGCTATCTTATGATAATAACACTACTGTGGAATAGCTATGGTTCTCTCCACTCTGCCAAGGGAGAAACTGATGTTCAGAGTCTGAGTTATGAACCCAAGATGGAACTGAGATCCAAACTTGCATCTGCTGACTCGTGAATATTAACTGGATCTTAACCTTTAATCATTTATAACAATCTTATGAGATCCTATCATGGACCTCATTACATAGATGAGAAAATTGAGGAACAGACAAGTTTAGTGATTTGCCAACTAGTACATGCAGAATTGGGCTCAAATCCATACTCTTTCTGATCAACACCATACTTCACATTTTAGTTACCATTTCAGCAGTGATCAGTTAACGATCTGATGAGCACAACAATGGCCCTGCTGTAGGATGGACTACTCAACAGAAAGGGATTAGAGGGAAGGATTGAGAGAGATGAAGGGTATGCAGGACAGGAAGTCATCAAAGGCAGCTTCTTCGTCCTATCCTAGTATATGCTGAAGGATTAATACAATAGAGAAGAACTTGTCTTTTTCTGTGAAATCCACAGATATTTGAAACCCAAAGAGAGGTGCAAACATCTGGATCTGGCTGTTCCTTGCAGGATTTTCAATATGGGAGAGTCACCTACAGTGATAGATGAGAGTGCAGATTGACTCTAAGTGTGCATCAGTGTGGTCCATATGTATTATAAGGTTTTCGTAAAGTATCATTTCTTCACGGAACATTATAGCACCATCAAAAAAGTTATAATCTACCTCAAATTATTTGATGGATAAAACGGAAAATAAAATATATATATATATATAAAGAAGAGATAAAGATCCACTGTGAAATGTGGTAACAATTCAATAACGGCACTACGTGTGAAGTGGTATGGTGTTATTTGGATGTGGTCTTGGATTAGTTGTAAATGTGTATTGAAAACTCTGGGATAGTTACTAAAAAAAGTTTATATATGTGTAATTGTATATATAAAATTATATATATGCACACACACACACAAAATTGATATGCTAAGAAAGAGAAAATGGATTCATGTAATATGCTCAATTAAAACCACAAATGGCAGAGAAGGTAGAGAAGACAAAAATAGGAATAAAGCCAAAGACAACAAATAGAAAACAGCAACAAATATGGTTGATAACAATCCAACTATATCAATACTCACTTTAAATGGGAGTGCCTAAACACCAATTAGAAGCCAGAGATTGCCAGAGTATGTCAAAAACCAAAGACACAAATATATGTTGTCTATAAGAAGCCCTTTAAATATAAAGACACATATATTAACCATAAAAGGATAGAGAGATATATACCATGCTAACACTGATCAAAAGAAGGCAACAGTCACTATATTAATCTCATACAAAACAGACTTCAGAGAAAGCAATTTTTCAGGGATAAATAGAGACATCACATAATGATAAAGGGTCAATACTGCAAGAAGACATAACAATCCTTAATGTGTATATGCCTAACAACAGAGCATCAAAATCCAAAAACAAAAAACCTGATAGAACAATAAGGAAAAATAGATGAATGTACTATTATAGAGATTTTAACATGCCTCTCTCAGAGATTGATAGATCTAGCAGACAGAAAATTAGTAAGGACAGAGTTGAACTCAACAGCATCATCAATCAACTAGATATAATGAACATCTATAAACTGCTTCATCCAAAAACAGCAGATTACACATTTTTCTCAAGCTCCATGGAACATTCACCAAGATAGACCACATTCTGGGCCATAAAACACATCTTAACAAATTTCAAAGAAGGGAAATCATACTGTGTCTGCTTTCAGACAACCATGGAATTAAACTAGAAATAAATAACAGAAAGAGAGCTGGAAAATCCCCAAATATTTGGAGATTAAACAATGTACTTCTTAATAACATATGGGTCAAAGAAAAAATCTCAAGAGAAATTTAAAAATATTTTGAACTAAATGAAAATGAAAATACAGCTCATCAAAATTTGTGGGATGTGTATAAAAGTGGTGCTTAGAAGGAAATTTATAGCGTTTAATACATACATTAGAAAAGAAGAAAGTTCTAAACTTGATAATCTAAGCTTCCATTTTAGAAAACCTGAAAAAGAAGCAAATTAAATCCAAAGCAAGCAAAAGAAGATTAATGAAAACAACAGCAAAAATCAATGAAATTAAAAATAGGAAATCAGTAGAGATTTCAATGAAATCAAAAGCTGTTTCCCTGAAAAGATAAATAAAATTGATAAGACTATCCAGGCGAACTAAGAAATAAAGAGAAGATACAAATTATTAATACCAGAAATAAAAGAGAGGACATCACTACAGATCCCATGGATATTAAAAGATAATTTGTGTTCACAAATTTGAAAAAGTAGATGAAATGGACCAATTCCTTGAAGGGCATAATCTACCAAAACTCATAAAAGAAGAAATAGACTATACAAATAGGCCTGTATCTACTAAAAAAAAAAGGTTGAATCAATAATTAATAGCCTTCCAGAGCAGGAAACTTCAGGCCCAGATAGTTATACCAGTGAGTTCTACCAAATATTTAAGGAAGAAATTATACCAATTTTCTCTAGTTTCTCCCAGAAGATAGAAGCAGACAGAATACATCCTAACTCATTGTGTGAGGCCAACATTACCCTAATACCAAAACCAGACAAACATATTAAAAGAAACAAAGACAAAAACAAAACAAAAAACTATATACCACTATCTCTCATGAACATAGATACAAAAAATCCTCAATGTGATATTAGCAAATCAAACTCAACAATGTATAAAATTAATTATACACCAGGACCAAGTGGAATCTATCCCAAGTTATGAAAGGAGGTTCTGTATTCAAAAATCTATTAATCCATCACATCAATAGGTGAAAATTACATGATCATACCAGTAGATGTAGAAAAATCATTGGACAAAATCCAATACCGTTTCAAGGTAAAAATTCTCAGCAAACTAGGAATAATAGGTAAATTCCTCAAGTTGATAAAGTGTATCTACAAACAACAACAACAACAAAAACCTTACAGCTAACATCATACTAAATGGTGAAAAATTCAAAGCTTTCCTGCTAATGTCAGGAAAAAGGCAAGGATGTCCTCTATTACCACTGCTTTTTAAGATTGTGCTAAAAGTCCTGGATAATGCAATAAGACAAGACAAGAAAATAAATGGTATATAGATTGAAAAGGAAAATACAAGCCTGTCTTTGTTCTCAGATCACATAGTTATCTCAAATGGATGAAACAGAAACAGAAACAAAAACAAAAACAAAACAAAACAAAACAAAAACACAAAAACCAAAGAGAAACAAAAGCAAAACTCTGGAACTAATAAGCAATTATAGCAAGGTTGCAGGATACAAGGTTAAGATGCAAAACTCATTCACTCTCCTAAATGGCAGCAATTAACAAGTGGAATTTGAAATTAAAAACCCATTACCATTTGCATTAGCATTAAAACAATGAAATATTTAGGTACAAACCTAACAAAATATGTACAAAATCCAGGAGGAAATTACAACTATGATGAATGAAATCACAGAACTAAATTTATGGAGAAATATTCCATGTTTATAGATGGAAAGACTCGGTATTGTCAAAATATCAGTTCTTCCCAACTTGATCAATATGCAGTGCAATCTCAACCAAAATCCCAGCAAGTTGCGATGTGGAAATTGACAAATTAATTATAAAGTTTATATGGAGAGGTAAAAGACCCAGGATAGCCAACTCAATATATATGTTTTTTAATGTTTATTTATTTTTGACAGAGAGAGAGACAGAGCCTGAGTGGGGGAGGGGCAGAGAGAGAGAGGGAGACACAGAATCTGAAGCAGGCTCCGGGCTCTGATCTGTCAGCACAGAGCCCCACGCGGAGCTCAAACTCACAGACCGTGAGATCATGACCTGAGCCAAAGTCGGATGCTCAACCGACTGAGCCACCCAGGTGCCCCGCCAACTCAATATTAAAGAAGAATAAAGTCAGAGGACTGACACTACCTGACTTCAACACACACTACAGAGATACAGTAATCAAGACAATGTGATATTGATGAAAGAACAAATAGATAATGAAACAAAATAGAGATCCCAGAAATTATCTCTATCTCTATCTCTATCTCTATCTCTATCTCTATCTATCTCTATCTCTGTATAAAATCAACTAATTCTTTGATAAAAGAGCAAAGGCAATATAATGGAAAAAATAGTCTTTTCAACAAAACGTCCTGGAAAAATTGGACATCTACATACAAACAAATACATTTTGACACCGGCCTTATGCCCTTCACAAAAATTAAAATGGATCATAAACGTAAAATGAAAAGTATAAAACTTCTAGAAGATAACATAAGAGAAAACCTAGATGGTTTTGCGCATGACAATAATTTTAAGATACACCAAGAAAGACACAATTTTAAAGAATTGAGAAGCTGAACTTAATTAAAATTAAAGCTTCTGTTCTATGAAACACTACTGTCAGGAGAATGAAAAGACAAGCCACAGACTGGGAGAAAATATTTGCAAAAGACACATCTGATAAGAGACTGTTATGCAAAATACAAAGAGTTCTTAAAACTCAACAATAAGAAAATGAGTAACTTGATTAAAACATGGACGAAAGAGGAGCATCTGGGTGGCTCAGTTGGTTAAGTGTTTGACTTCAGCTCAGATCATGATATCATGGTTTGTAGGTTCAAGCCCTGCATTGGGGTCTGTGCCGACAGCTTGGAGCCTGGAGCCTGGAGCCTGCTTTGGATTCTGTGTCCCTCACTCCCTCTGATCTAGGAATTACTTGTACCCCATGGTATTTATCAAGAATTTACCAAGAATGAATTGAGAACTTTTGTCCATAAAAAGCCTGCTCATGATGTCTATAGTAGCTTTATTCACAATTGCCAAAACTTGGAAGTGACCAAGATGTCCTTCAGCATGTTAGTGGATATATAAATTATGGGTGGCACCTACACGCTATGGAATGCAATTCAACACTGAAAAGAAATGAGCAATGAGTTCATGCAAAAACATGCGGGAAACTTAAGGGCTTATTATTAAGGTTAGAAAACCAATCTCAAAAGGATGCACACTGTAGGATTCCAACTATCTGATATTCTGAAGATGGAAAAACCATGGCAACGGTAAATAGATCAGTGATTGCCAGGGGGGTGTGGGGAGGAAGGGATGAAAAGGCAGAGACCAGAGGATTTTTGATGCAGTGAAACTATTCTACGTGACGCTACAATGATGGATACGTGTCATTACAAATTTGTCCACGCTCATGGAATGTGAAACACCAAAAGAAAACCCCAATGTAAACTGTGGACTCTGGGTGGTGATGATGTGTCAGTGTAGACTCATTGGTAATAACAAATGTAGGACTGTGCTACAGGGTTGTCATAGTAGGAGCAGGTTGTGGGTGTGGAGACAGTGGGAATATGGGGACTCCTTTAATTCCTGTTCAATTGTGCTTTGAAGCTTAAAGATGCTCTTAAAAAATACAATTTATTAATCAAAAAAACAATACTGTACACTCAGCACACTGTATTACTGAAACATCAATATATTACATACAGGTATATTCTTTCATTTATGTCTTTAAAAGTGTATAATGCGCATTTTACGTGTTACAAAATTATATTATCATAGTATATATGTATATATAATTCATATAAAAAAGCTAATTATGTTCATGTTAAACCATCCTAAAACGTAGGCTTTATTTCAGGCTTTTTAAAATCCTAATTAACTGATAATAATTAAAAGCATTTATAAAGAGCTATAAGTTGGCAAAGTATGTTCTCCTCCTGCCAACACTACCCTAGAGCCCTTTTAAGGTAGGATCGTTTTCCATTTCTATTTTTAAATGAGTAAACAAAGTCATGGGAAGGTGAGTAACTATCTCAGAGCTACCCGGAGCCTCATAAGTTCAGCTAAGTTTAGCCCTTGCCATCTGTGAGCTCGAGAACTTAGCCCACTGGCTAACTGTGTAACTTTGAGTGAGACCCTTAGACACGAAGCTGCTCTCTGTTCGTGTTTCACATGTGAGGGTTGCCTTATGTAATCTCCAGACTCCCCTCTGGACCTCAGATCTATGTGGCTGGTGGGATGGAAAAGAGCCAATGCATAAATGGAAGACAATGGAGCCCCTTTCAACCTTCACCTTACACAGGATGTAAAGTTCAGAGGGAGAGCAGTTTATCAGCAAAGTGCCCAGCTCCTCCATCCCCACCAGCTCCCACACTCGCAGAGGCAGAGTAGCACAATAATCTGCAGATGAGGCAGGAGTCACGTCACACTGAGGGTATACTTTTTAAAATCTCCTCTTATTGACAAAGATCCAACACCCCATAGAAATTACTCTAACATGAAAGCTTCCCTCTTCTCAGCAAATCTCCATGAGGCTAAAAACTCTCCAGTTTGTTTGCACAGAACTTTATGGTTACAAAGTCCTTCATATCTCTAATGCTCTCCATCCAACTCCCAATGCCAACCTTTAAAATGGAGAGGGAAAGAGCTATAATTCCTATTTTTCAGATGAAAAAAAAAAACAACCCAGCAAAAATCCAAGAAAAGTAAGCATTTGCCCAATGTCATTGTATAAGCAAGTGGTAGAGTTGGGATTCAGGTTTTTTGACTCTCAGCCAAGTTCCCTTTCCATGGCACCAGAAGTATTTGACCTACAGCTTATTTCCCTAGATGGAGAACCAGTGAAATCAAGCATGGCCATGAACACTATGGCGTGGCACAGTCTCTTGAAGCCACCAATGAGAGAACCTGGGCCGGAAAGACAGGAGTGGGTATAATTTCCAGTTTGAGATGATGGGACTCAGCTTTTCGGAATCCTCCTAGGCCAGCAGGTGGAGCCTCTTGTCATGATCATTTCCAAAGATAAGAACAGCTTTTTCTTCTCTAGAAAAAAATACGTGTGTGTACACACACACAGACACACAAACACATGCACACACAATTCGTCAACCAGCTCAGGGCAGAAGCGAGATTCTTATGCCTTTGCTTTCATTTAACCTTTTCTCAGGTGCTGAATGGGAGGCTCCTGATCATTGGCCCAGAGGTTCAAGTACACACAGAGACACAAAGGCATTTCAAAAAGGAATCTGAGGGTTTTGTGCAAGGTATAGAACAGTGAATGTGTTCGGTGAGGCGTGCCAGCTTTGCAAACACAGCAAAGGAATGAAGGAGCTGCCCATGGGGTGGTATGTGCCTCCAAACTGCTGTTCAGCAGGCATTGGAACCAGAAACAGCAGGAGACAGACTTTCTCTTAAAAGAAAAGACAGTTGGAGCCCCTAAGTGTTCCCCTGTAAATAGCAGCTCTAGCCATGTGAGGGAGCGATGCTCCCTTTATACAGATCTGTGTAACCTCTTTCCTTCCTAGCATGGGGGGGGGGGAATGGGGGCAGGGAGGCCGCCCTGCTCTCAGGTTTTAAGCATAAACATTCCTTCCCTGTGTGCATTAAGTGCTGTGAGCAGGTCATTTTTTCCACTCCCTTCTAAAATATTTTGTTTTCCATCTCTCTCTTCTTTTCCATGTTGCTTTGAGAAAGATCCAAAACTTCCTCCCTGGTTTCCTTAGCTGCTTTTTGTTGTTGTTTCAAACCACAGCCTAAATTTAAAGTGGCCCAGGAGAGGGAAGTAACTGGTGGTTATGGGTGTGGCTTCATTGTCGCCTTGGGGACAATTACCTCAAGCCAATCCTTTAACTTTGTGTACAGGTAAAATAAGGCTAAGTCTGTTACATCACAGAGTCATTGTCCAGAGGCTCTTGGGAAAGAATCTTCTAACTATTTTTTTTTTCTTGCATTTTTAATTTATCCGGCTAAAGACAGCCTGATTAATCTTCCTAAATAATAGCTTTATCATAACATTCTTTTTTCCAGAAATTTGAAATACTTCAGTATTCAACCCTTTGTCTCTAAGATAAAGAATTAACCTTGTAGTCTGGCTTCTGGTGCCTCCAGTGTCTGGCCTCCACTTACCTTTTCAGCTGTCTTGCTCACTCTTTCATCATAAACCAGGATGGCTTACTTATTTCCTTAAATGTTCCTGTTACTTTCTTCCTTGACCCCTCAGTTTGCATTAGTCCTTTGCTACTAGGAATGACCTCCTCATTCCTGCCAAGGTAACTGATCTCTTCTGATCTTTGTTCAAGACCCAGTTGAATATATCCTTCTCTGGTAAGACTTTCTGAATTTCTCCAGACCACATTACTACTCCTGGCTTTGAAACTATGAGAATATCTATTCTACTTGTATGACACTTCTAAGCCTGGTTTCTATCATTTTGGCCCTTATATAATTGCTTTTATTGAACTGTGCCCTGTTATTATACCATTGGCCCACATAAAAAACTTTGTAAGAAACCACCCAACACAAAGTGCTATCAAATTTACTGTATGGTTGTTGTTAGGGACATGGTTTGCTATATTTCACAGTGTCCTTTCCATGTTGACCCATGGGAAAAATGTTTCTCAGTCCTTAAAACCAAGAATAGCTGGATTCTCCTGAGCTGCTGTTTTGTTTTTATCTTGTGGTCATCATGAGTCATGTCCCTTCTTTTCATAGGCTTGGAGCCAGAATTGCAGCCCCCCGCAAGAAATAAGTAAGAATGGCATGCATTTGAGGGGTAATAGTATTAACTCTGGCTCCTTATTTTTATTTCCTGTCTTTATTTTTCTTTCCTCCAGTTTTCTCCCTTATTTATTTTGTAATCTGGTAATTGTGTCTATCTTTGTAAGAAGGTTCAAGTCATTTTTGGAATTTGAGGAGGACATATAGAAATGTAAAGCAAGTAATGCCTTGCATTTTTTATATTAAAATAGTACACAAATCTTGAGTATAGAGCTTGATGAATTTTTATATTTGTGTACCCTTGTGTGACCCCCATTTAGATCAAGCTATGGAACATACTAGAATCCCAAAAGGCACCACTTACTTTCATTATTAATTTACCATTTTATGTCTCTCTATGTATCTTGGTTCTCCACCTATGCTGAATACTGTTTGAGGATGAGGTCTGTATATATTTGTATCACTAAATAACTCTAATATGGTTCCCTGGGCACAGTAGGTAATCAAGAGGTAGTTATTGATGTAAGGAAGGGACTTGTTCCAGTAAAGGAAGGCACTAAGGCCATAGCCATTCCAAAGCACCTCATGTAGTACCCAGGTAGAGGTCATAAGCCATCTGTCCTGTATGTCACTGGGTCTCTATTCTCTAGAACAGGGCCTGCCACGGCGTGGGCCCTAAATGCGTATCTATTAACTGATTAACTGAAGCCTTTTCATACCTGTTACCGTCTCAATTTGAGGGAATGTTAGTTTCTTAATTCTGAAATCAGGCTGCAGAATTTCCCACGATACCATTGGGCATATTTTTTTTGGATGGCACATCACTGCTACTTTCTAAATACTTGGAAAGAATAGGATGCCTTACAGAGTACCTGCTAACTAGCATTAATAAACCCTATCATAGTTCCATACCTTCCTGCCCCAGAATCCTTTGTGGTTTACTCTTTGATTCTTGACCTTGTGTAGAAGCATCTCTCTCTAGATGGTGAACCAGGTGAAGAGTTTTAGTTGACATCCTCAGGCCTCACCAGCTCATTCTTGTCTGACTTTTGGGCCTTGGCAAAGAGAAATCTACAGAGGGGGATAAGAATACTCTTTCCCTCTTTGTACCCAAAGGCTGCTTATTCCTGGACACTGAGAGGAGAATAGCCTTGATTGAGAATTTATTTTGGAGTGAACATTTCTACAGCGTGTGAGGGAGGGGAAAAAAATCCAAGCACATATTATTAGCAATAATGGAAATAAACAATACAAATTTTTCAAGAATGATTTTAATTTATTTCAGTATCCAGTCTCTGGGCCATCTGGTATAGAATCTGGTCCCAGAGCAAAAGCTGAATGGTAAGAAGGTTGAGACCAGTTATTCTGATGGAAAACTAGGCCAAGGGGAAGAAAAGAAATTATGGAAGTAGAAGACAAGTAGGCCTGGTGATTGAATGGTGAGTGTTGCTCACTTCTACCTAGAATTTCATCTAATTTCTTGGGGCTTAGTTTCCTCGATTGAAAATCGAGGGATTTTACAATAATCCATTTTGTCTCTTTTCACTTTGCAAAAGGAAAAAATCTCAAGTTCTACATTCTATATTTATTTCTCTGAGGATGTCAAGATTGCTCTGTTAACAATTATGGTAGTTTATTTTCACTAATTTCTTTATCCTTAAGATAAA
Organism: Prionailurus viverrinus; assembly: GCF_022837055.1. Taxonomy (NCBI): domain Eukaryota; kingdom Metazoa; phylum Chordata; class Mammalia; order Carnivora; family Felidae; genus Prionailurus; species Prionailurus viverrinus. The sequence continues at coordinate 48,997,155 of NC_062573.1, forward strand.
ATGACTAACTTTGGTTTGTGGAAGGTGACCAAGGAAGCAAATGCTATTTAGTAGCTAATCCTGCAATTCTTATAGCCAACAGAGTGACAATAGATTTGTCTCTCGTTGGAGGATCTCAATCAGGATTTCTTTTCTGTAAAGACAGAACTTTTGTTGATGGAGGGTTAGAGAAAAGGCGAACCTTTGCTTCCTGAAAGGAGGCAAGGAGAGTGACATTTCTGTATTTTAACCCCGACGAAATATGGCTCAATCTTGGTAAAGTGACTTATTTTCATTGGGAAAAAACAATAATTTAGTTGAGACCAGAGATTCAGAAGTCTGGCTCTAATTCATAGCTTGTGAAACACCATGGTTAATATTACTTAGCACAATATATCTTGTATTTCTAGCTTTCTATTACTAATCTGCTTTAAAAAGTAGAGGGCAGATAGGAAAAGGTAATAACACCAACTTTGGATATTAGAGTGTTTTGAGTTATATGTTTATCATCTGCTATTTATTTACTATGTTATTTATTACGTGTTATTACGCTTATAGATAATATTCCTCTTCTTTTAGAAAGTTTCTAAACATCAGTGATAATCTTTTGGCTACTGGTAACATTTACATTTTATTTCTAGAAATCCAATGCCATGTAAGTTTAATTGCATGATTGCTGTACTTGGGGGAGGTTATCAACGTTTATTGATGTTATCTATGGGCTAAGAATTGAATAAGATCCTTTACATATGTTTTATTCATTTTACTCTCAAACCAAGCATGGGGAATAAGTTCCCATTCTCATTTATTCAGCAAATAAGAACACCCATGTGAGCCAGAAACTGCAGGACAAAAGGTGTGTGAGGTGAACAATATAAAGTCCTTGTCTTCATGGGCACTAAGAGGGTAGTGGGTAGTGGGAAAGATAAACTAACGAAGAGTCAATCAACAAAACGAATACACTCTTGTAAATTGTGATGTCTTGTAAAGAAAATGTCAAAGGGCATTATGAGACGGAACAAGAAGGGGAGATAACCTAGAATCAGTGGTCAGAGAATGCCTCTTTGCAGACTGAAGACGTGAAAGATGGTTAAGTAACGAGCCACGTGACTAGCGACAGAAGAGTGTTCCTGGTTGGAGAAAGAGCACGTGAGGAGGCCACATACTGGGAAAGAACACAATGAGTGTAGGTCACTGAAAGGATATCTGCGTCAAGAATCCTAAGGGAGCAACAGAAAGGTGGCACTAGACAGGAAACAGAAGCTCAGAGAGATCACATAAAATCTCCACGGCCACGCAGATACCAAGCAGCAGAGTCAAGAATGAAAGTCACCTGCCTGATTCTACTGCACCATGTCAGCTGCCACGGTATAAACATATGGAAACTAGTTCAAGCTATTCCTTTGTGTTGTCAATTTTGTGATTTTTAACACTTTAATCTTTTAAAATGATAATCCAGTTGCTACAATTCTCTGGCTTTTGGAGGCAGAGCCATCAGTTGGACACGGTCAGCTAAGAATTCTAGAAGCTTTAAGACTTGCCTGCTTCCTGGATGTCTTAGTTGCTCGTGACTCAGTGCCCTTCACTATTATAAGAATGAGTATTTCTAGCAGTGGGCCAGCCTTTGGGTGGCAGAGAAAGCAAGGGTATCTCTCAGAGAAGCCTATGAAGCATGCGCGGTATGTAGGGAGGGAGAAAGTTTGTTCAGGCTTCGCTGTACAGTGGAAACATCTTGCTCGGCTTCTCTATTTTGGTCACTAGGACCCTAATGGCAGCTGATAAGGCTTAACATTTACTTGAAGTCACCTGGCATGGTCATTTTGGGGGATCTTATAAAATGGAATGATTATCTGGCAATGAAAGGGGTTAATTTTTTGGAACAATCTCTATACACTTTATTAAAGAATTAATCATAAACTCATCTGACTGGAGAATGGTTCTCTTATTAACCCCAGTGTTCTTACTTGGGAACTGGTACAGTGCTTAGCCAAGAACAGCAAAGGGAAATGCCTCTTTCCAGGTCCTGGTTCCCTTCTCTTGTCATCCATGGTCTCCCTCAAGTAGAAGCCGTGAGTTATATTCCCCATGACTGCCATTGCTTAAAGTTCAGACTTTTCAAGTACAACGTCTGTGTTTATGTAATTTTGGCTATTTCTGTTCCTCATTGCTGGAGTTCAGACCCATGTGTTCTGGAACTTAAAGAGAGGTGATTCTTTGCCAGTGACTAAAGCTGCCTGCTAATAGTCTAGAGTGGTTTCCTCTCTCGGGGAAGGCTGCTGTGGGGAGAGTTTTATATACCACCCTGAACTGAAGTGAATAGAAAACAACTTCTAGTGTTAATAAAACACAGCTTCCGGTCAGATGGAACATCAAAAAATACTTTTCTGACCCTGTTCCTTTAGTTCAGGCCAAACCACTCACACCAATAGGTTATAACCCTAAATAATGGAACTTTATACCTTTTTCCTTGTTTCTGACTGAGACCTGTGATCTAGTCATGTAACTTACACTTTTGTGTCTTCTCCTTTTTATCCTTTTCCTAACTCTTCATCCTTTAGCTTCAGGTTGCCATTCTTTAGACATATCTGGTTTCTGTGGCTTTCAACTTTGGCTCCATTTCTTGGCCAAGATCCACCTCCCATATCTGTCTGTTTTTGCTACTGCAGATTAGCAGCCCATGTCACCTTGACCCCAAGAACTATTAAAGATGGGTTAGTTTAACCAGTACTATAGGCTACTTTCCCACCAGGAGAAATTAATCAAAATGTCCCCACATTTACTTTCCAGCAGCATCGCCAAAATGTGTTTTCTTAACTATTAGTACTACACGAGATAATCCACAAATAATTTTAAAATACAATAATGAGACCTGGTGAATTCTTGGAAATTTACAAGGCACGTTTCCAAAATAAAGGCCCTATGAATTTTTGGAGGAAAAAAATAGTGTATTTGACCACCAAATTTCCAAGTTGATTTGACATGAATCCTATTTTTAAATACTCACAATAATGCTCTCAGATAATTACTCTTCCGAGGAAATGTTATTGCATGGTAAATTCCTTTGTTGTGCTTTAAATATATTAAATGCCCCTTCTACGTGCAAAAGCCCAATGATTTGAATTTAAACTATTCCATCCCTGTTTATGTGTCGGGCCACATTCTCCAGCAATCTAAAACTTAAGCAAAAAACATTTAGATAGAAGGAAAATCAAAGGGTAAGTCGAAAATTTTAAATAACTATCGGATATAGACTGGATTGCACATCTCAGGATCTCCCCTTTGGACTGTTGAGGGGTATAGAATGTCTTTTCTACAGCCCATTTTACTTAAAAGAACTTCAAACTCCTGATTTTCAAAACTGTTTACATTTGGCATTGGGGAGAGGGTTATCACTTTCATTCCTAATTTCCTCCCTGATAGCAAATAAATATTCCAGATTAAAGATTGTACAACAGTATTGTTAAGGAGAAGAGTATACTCTTTGGAACATGATGGCATTGAAACTTTCTTGTACCTCTTGTGACTATGGAAATACTAGAGTAAAATGTCCAAGAAGAATGGGCCTACACCATGGAAAAGTTGTATCATTTTTTTTTTCTAATTAAAATCATTCTGCTATAGGAAAATTAACTCTAAAACAATTTTATATGAGTAAGTGAATGAATTGATGAGCAAATAAATAAAAGCGTTGATGTTTTTAGGAGCCAGATTCTCACTGAGGAAGAAGAGACATTAAATTTATGGAATGGGAAAAGGCAATAAAGTACCCTGTGATGACGAGTTGGAATTGGAGGTACTGATATGAACTCACAATTTCTAAAACTTGGATATATGTATGTATGTATGTATGCATGTGCATTTGTATGTTTGTGTGTATATATGTGCACATATTGGTATATGCGTTTGTCTATATACATGCATATACTTCCCAGCTTTGTCTTCTCAAAGCACCAAGAAGCAAAGGCATTCCAACTGGTCATACCTCATGCCCAGATCTTGGTCTCTAATGCTGTGCACCACTAAAATGGCTCCCACTTGATGGAAAGGTGGCTGATTCCAGGGCTGAGATAAGGTAGGTATTAGACGAACCCAGAACATCTTGTTATTCCAGAGTGTCGGGAAGAAGTCAAAAAGAATAGTAGGCTATACCAAAAGGACAGAGAACTAGATTAATAGGATCCTTCTGGCTAAATCTGGGACAAATTGATCATCAACATTATTTAATACCATTATAGATTATAAAGCACTACAAGATAGGAAGTCCTGAGTCTATACGTTACATAAATACCTACCTACTTTTAGACTGGGGAAAAATGGAGGTCCCAAGTTAAAGTATGCTGCCGAAAGCCAACTGGTAAATGAGGAAGGTGTGTTGGAGTTGTAAAATTAGCATTTTGTAAATATTAATGGATGCTAAATTTGAATGAGGAGATTGATATATGCATCATGTTCATCATTTCCCCCACAAACTACTTATAAGTTTCAGGAGAAATAATAATAGTATAGTCGAGAAATCAGGCAACACTTTGGGTAATCAAAATTGGTATTACCAATAAGAAGCAGAATTCCATTGTGTGCCTCCAAATATGATATTACCTGTGTTGTAGTCTAGCTGAGAATATGTAGCCTGAATCTAGTCCTGAGAAAACATCACAAAACCAAAGTTAGAAGATTTTTTTTTTTTAATTTAAAAAAGAGGGAAGGGACTGTATTCTTCTAAAATGGCAGGGTCATTAAAGACAGAAAGACCAGAAATATTCTGGACTAAGGGAGCCTAAGAGACACGACAACTAAATACAAAATGTGAATGTATACCAGATCCTGATGTGGAGGTGAGGGGTTGGGGACAGGGGGTTGGGGAGGGATGTCTTAGTAAGGATGTTATTGGATTTATTGAAAAATTTCAGTTGCAAAATTGAACTACAGAGAACAGATGCGATCTACCTTAGATTTATTAGATACATCATTGTTAAATTAACTGAGTTTGATAACCATATTATGATTATTCTTAGAAAAATTCACACTGGTGCCCTGGGTGACTCAGTTGTTTAAGTGTCTGACTCTTGATATTGGCTCAGGTCATGATCTCAGGATTTGTGTGATTGAGCCCTGTGTCGGGGTCTGCACTGACAGTGTGGAGCCTACCTGGGATTCTCTCTCTCCCTCGCTCTCTGCCCCTCCCCCGATTGCGCTCTGTCTGCCTCTCAAAATAAGTAAACTTAAACTAAATTAAATTAAATTAAAAAGTTAAAAAATAAAATAAAACAAAGGCTTATCATGAGTCTTGAGAGTATCGCTTTGAATATTTCCTTAAAATTTCTCATTTATGCTGTTTTTCTCTATTCTTAAATCCTAAGTATACATTCTATCTTTGTATGTCATACATATACAATCTATATGATAGAGTAATTGGTGATAACAATTTTTGGTGATATGTTTTCAATTAAAAAAAAAGTTTATCTGGAAATAGTTTCAAACTTAAAAAATAGTTGCAAGAATGAGAATAATTTAAATAACAACCATATACTTTCTAAGCTACATCCACCTATTTTTAATATCTCATTTCATTTGCTTCATCATATGCTAGATTGAGTGTCGATTGAGCATCATATGCTTGATCAAGAGTCAGACACTTAACCAACTGAGCCACCCAGGTGCCCCAAGCCGTTTTTTTAAAAGAGAGAATACCCATTCCTCAGCATAATAACTGATTAGAGCTTACTGGGAGACAGAAAGAACAAGATGTCTAATTTTAAATCCTGGACCTAGGTTGACCGTGGACTGGGAGGTATGTTTCCACATAAGACACTCTGTAGTCAAATGTCCGCCAATTCGAATATCCTTTAGTCTAGTCCTTGGAAAATCTATCTTAGGCTCCTAGAGACAGGGACTCCATAGAGCGGGATGATCAGGTGACTCTTTTGTTAAGTTCGAGAGGAATTAACATTTATCATTTTCGTGGGAGCAAAGCCCCGTTTCGTCCAAAGCGTTGATAGCAACCCAATAAAGCAACCGAATTAGTGTGGGCAGCCGTGTGTCTCCCCAGGTCAGTGCTGGCAGCAGTGAGAGTGACCCCACTTCATCCTAGCTGTGGCAATGCGGGTAGAGGGAAGACAGCAAATAGAGAGTGGTAGAAACAGCAGAATGGTGGGTCATCCACCCCGGAGATGCTGTCAACTACCCTGAGCTCTATCTGGCAAAGGGACCATTTCTGAAACCTGTGGGGTAAAAATCAGAGCCGAAGACTGTTGTCAATATCACCGCTGCTGTTTTTTTGCCCACACATTCTTTGAATGCTATCACAACCTTCCGCCACCCCTGAACTCAAGTTGTTGGGGCCTTGGTAGGCAAGGTTCCATCTGTGGGTAACAGGTGGCCTCAAGACCAACGTCTTTCACAACCTCGTTGCAGATTAAACGACAGCTCACATAAAGTGGTTCTGGATTTGGAATTTCTTGTTCTCAGAATACACCCCTTGGAGCATTAATGGGTTGTGTTCAGGGGAATGCAAAGAAAAGCCTTTCTGAATGGCAGCCTCACTGAAGTTGGTAGAAGGGTCTGTTCTTTTTCTTCCAACACTCTCCTTTATTTTGCAGGTGCTGCCACAAATAGATGTTACCACAAATGTGCAAATGCTACCACACCTGCGCTCATGAAACATATCCTGACACTGGTCCCCAAGATGTCCACAGATTGTGGCACAGCAATGGACAAGCTTGCTGGGTGCTGTCTTAGAAAAGAATGAGCTGCGAGGCCTTGCTCTTTTGCCTAAGGAGCCGCTTCCCTCTCCAAGTACATAATCCTGTGCGTACACTATGCTGGAAAGAAACATTCTCCAAACAACTTCACAAGCATTAATCGAGCATGGAGCCTCTAAGTGTGACTGAGTCAATTTATCCGTTCTCTATGTTATTGCCGGTTCTGAACTACATAGAAAGATGCAGAGGTGTGCATGGTACAGACAACACCTGTTTTAAATATTGGAGATGGAATTAGGAACTGTAAGCCTAGAACGTTCTACCTGAAGACACCTGGGGACACCTGTGGTAATTCAGGAACATGCATTCAGACATCTTTGGACAAGTCTTAGGGGGTATGGCTGTGTAGAAACACTGTCGTCCATAGGTGGGGTGAGGGTATAATTTCCCCGTGGGAAGTTGTACTTGGGTTCAGGTGGAGTGTGACGTGATGGGAACAAGGTCCAAAGAGTATTCTAATTCAAATGTCTGGAGTTATTTCCAGCAGGGTGAGTGGGTATGGTAAGGCCTTGGAGTCCCTCCAGTTACTGGCATAGAAGGGAGGTTTTGCGCGAGGAGGAAAGGGGAAGGTTAGAGTAGAATGGCCGTGGGAGAGTCTCAAACGTAGGAAGCTTATTTGTTTTTCTTTTTCTTTTGTAACTTTATTTATTTACCTGGAGAGACAGAGCGAGAAGGAGAGGGGCAGAGAGAGAGGGAGAGAAAGAATCCCAAGCAGGCTCCTCGCTGTCAGCACAGAGCCCGAGGCAGGGCTCGAACTCATGAATGGTGAGACCATGACCTGAGCCGAAACCGAGAGTTGGATACTTAACCTACTGAGCCACCCAGGCGCCCCAGGAAGCTTATTTCTTAACCATATCTCAGGAAGTGACATTCATCTACATGCTCAGCAGAAGACAGAGCGATAAACAGCCACTAGGTTGCAGAAACGGCACTGGATATGCACAAAGGTGAAGAAAGCCCTTGCCCGGAAGTTGTGCTCAGGGCGACAATCTACAAAGCGACCATAACGGAGCGATGTGCTGGCGTCAGGGATAGGGACCTGCATGTGGGAGCTCCAGGGCCGAGTAGTGTGGGGTCAAGAAGTTTTGGGAAAGCATTATCCGCCAGATGTTAAAGGATTCGTAAGGCTTCACCAAAACTAACACAGACCAAGGCAACCACACGAGCACAGACTAGAGGTGCAGAACAACAAAACAAGGAAAAGGATTGCGAGAAGCGTTAGTGGTACTTGAAGTTGATGGCCAGGGTGGCAGATGACTGGCCTGAATCGGGAGCGGAGACTACAGCATGGCCATCCTCATAGATCACGGTAAGAAGACTTCTACAGTCACACTGTACAAGGTGTGGATTCAGCAGAGGGTGTGAAACTGATCAGACTCAGTTGTCTGTCATCTCTTGCTGGAGTATGAAGGATGGGTTTTAGAAGAGGCCTGGAGGTGGGGAGGCCTCCTGCAGGATCCCCAAAGTAAAGTCGTCAGAATCTGACCAACGTGAATAGGAATGGGGACGGAGGGCAAGACAGATGTGACCGAGAGAAATTAGGAATTAATCAGTGCAGGGGAGGAGGACACGCTGGTGAGAGAAAAGTGGATCCAATCCTGATTCTGTCTTTCTTTGCCATATAAGTTAGGAATTATTGCTCTATCTCTCTATTAAATGGGTATCACAAAATCAAAACTTTTTATGTTCTTTCAGATCTTAAAATAGGCCCAACTCTTCCTTACCTCCGGCCCTTTGCATGCTATCTCCTCTCCCTGGGATAGGAAAATATTTGTTTTTCATCTTCTGATTTTTTTCTTAACCTTCAGGTCTAAGGGTGCCTGGGTGGCTCAGTCGGTTGGGCGTCCGACTTCGGCTCAGGTCATGATCTCACGGTCCGTGGGTTCGAGCCCCGTGTCGGGCTCTGTGCTGACAGCTCCGAGCCTGGAGTCTGCTTCAGATTCCGTGTCTCCCTCTCTCTCTGCTCCTCCCCTGCTCACACGCTGTCTCTCTCTCTCTCTCTCTCTCTCTCTCTCTCAAAAGTAAAGATTAAAAAAAACAAACAAACAAACCCTTCAGGTCCAGGTGAAAAGGTCTCTCAGGGCAGCTTACCATGACTGCCTTACTTAGGTGAGTCCCCGCTCCATTATTCTCTTTCCCTCCTTGTCCATAGCCTTCAAAACAGATAACATTATCTCTAGCTATACTATCATGTGCTTATATGTCGGCAACAACCATTTCTCTCTTGTGTCCTAATGTATTTTCAGTGCTAGCACACCACAGTCATTCAACTAATAGTGTTTGAATGGAGCTGATCCCTAAGTAGAGTGTTGAACCCTATGGCCCAGAATGTGGGGAATAGCAGCAGGGCAGTAACCCTCGGCAGCTCATGCCAGGTGTATTCCCAGGGATGCTGAAGTAAGAAAGCACAGGCTATGAGTTGAACTGTGTCCCCTGTCCCCCCCCCCCCCCCAAATGATATGCTGGAGCTCTAATCCCCAGTGCCTCAGTCTGTGACCTCATCTGGAAATAGGGTTTTTAGGAAAGTGGCCAAGTTGAAATAAGGTCATTAGGGTAAGCTTTTATTCCTACATCCTGAGAAGAAGGGAAATCGGACACAGATGCAGACGTGAAGGGATGATAGCATAAAGAGACACAGCGAGAAGATGGCCATCTACACATGGAGGAAGGTTTGGAGAGAGCCTCCAGACGAACCCTTCCACGGCACATGCACAAGGACAGTGGCTCTGCCAACACCTTCATGGTAGAGTTCTTGCCTCCAGGACTATGAGACCATAAATACTGTGTTTTCAATCTGCTCAGTTTGTGGCACTTTGTTACAGAAGCCTCTAGAGCTCTAGAGGTTAGTTTGACTTCTTCTCCTTCTCCTTGTCCTTCTTGTCCTTGTCCTTGTCCTTGTCCTTGCCCTCGTCCTTCTCCTCCTCCTCCTCCTTTTCTTCTTCTTCTTCTTCTTCTTCTTCTTCTTCTTCTAACCCAGAAGCTGAGGCTTAAAGATGTTCTTTTAATCCAAACCTTGCTTGTACCTCAACCCTGCAGAGTCCATATTCTGAAAAATGCATGCTGAGGAGTAGCCCGTGGGAAAATGTCATCAACTGAATGGCTAATCCTCAACAATCTGGGCAGAAATGATTGCTTTGTCAGACCAAGTGCAATGGAATTCTATAAAGCAGAACGGAATAATTGTGTAAGAATAGTTGACTGCTTTTATACTAAACACAGGTAAAAGAGTATCTGCTGAGAACCTTTAATAAGTGCCTTCTCTGAAATCTGCTTCAAGATTCAAATGCTTAAATCACACTTCCTGCAACAACAACAGAAAAGAGAGCCAATCAATGATTCTTATTTTGTCTTTAGACTTCTCTCCATTTCTTCCCTTATGCTAACAATTAGTCTTTTAACTGGTACACCCACAGCATATTAAAATACACTCAGAGTCCGATCATGTACTAAAAGACATTCGCTAACCACCTCCACTCTTGTTCCTTCACACTTTCTTCCAACTGGCTATGTAGCTAGTTCTAAATATACGATTAATATTTTGTGAAATGAAGAAGATTATTTGTAAAATTTAACTTACTGTAAGGGCAGCTTCATATCTGCTAATGCCTTTTAAAACACAGTACCTGAAAACCCAATTTACAATACTTACCACCAGCATCTAGATTCAACATTTATTGCTAGCTCTAAATAAAAGCAAAACATGAGGAAGGAATAAATTTAATCGGATCAAATGATTTTGAGCCACTTTCATATTTACATTAAACATCTACATAATTTGAGGGAGGACGCTTTTAAACATCTTTGGGTTGTACACAGACGATAGTTCCAGAAGTTGACGAAGCTTCAAATACTTATCTGATAAATTGACCCTTCTAAGGTGTTGACCTGAACTGGATCTTTGGTACATGGATTGCTCTAGCGTATGCTGTGTGTTTTCAGGAAATTGAGTTTAGTCAATATGGTTGTCGGGAGGTCTGACATCCTCCTTCCTAACTTTGACATCAGATCCTCTGACTTCTTCCTTCCTAACTCTGCCTCAGTGTTGCTCCAATATTCATCCATTCTCCAGTTTCAGGGGAATCCTGATTGGAGTAAATCAATCTACTTGTATTTCTCTGTCATTCAAGAGTGGACTTTACCTAAAATGGCCCAGTTAATATGGAAGAAAAGACATTTGCATGCTGGGAGACAAGTCTGTCTCTTTATTTCTCTCTCTCTCTCCCCCACAGATCACAAATCTAAGTGTGCTGCTCTGTCTTTCTGCTTCTTACAGCCATTCTGTGATCATCAGGAGAACCAACATGAGGACAAAGGTAAAGGGGTGACGGATAAAACATAGCCAAACACCAAGATAGACACGTCTTCATTAAATTGCCAAGTAAGTCTCAGAACTGCCCGATCTCATTTCTTTTTATGTGGCATAATAAATGTCTGGATTTTTTAAAGACCGTTTTTGCATATGAAAGTCTCCTAAGTGAATATGTCAACTTTGTTACTGAGTCACACTAGAGTGGACCTTGTATTGATCAGAACATGAGCCAAAGTCAAATGATTTATAGGAAGAGCATGAGAAAAAAATTCATGCTTTGATGCTGGCTTAGTACACACTATGTCCCTCGTTAGTACTCCAACTAGGTCAAAGCAAGCTGATATTGGGGTGCCTGGGTGGCTCAGTCGGTTAAGCGTCCGACTTGGGCTCAGGTCACGATCTCGTGGTCTGTGAGTTCGAGCCCCGCGTTGGGCTCTGTGCTGACAGCTCAGAAACTGGAGCCTGCTTTGGATTCTGTGTCTCCCTCTCCCTCTCTCTGTTCCTGCCCCGTTCATGCTCTGTCTCTCTCTGTCTCAAAAATAAATGAACATTAAAAAAAAAAAAAAGCAAGCTGATATAATCACACTGTACCTTTGGGGAAATATAAATATAAATATCATTTATTGAGTGCTTATTATGGGCCATACCCTTCTTGAATATATTTATAAGGACTAATCTCATTAAATGTGTCCAAAATTTCCCAAGAAATTTGGATAATTAACTCTATTTTACATATCAGGAAATAGAGGCACAGAGAGACTAAGAAAATTCACCTGTGTCATCTAATTGGTAGGTAAGGGAACAGGATGTCCTAAGACATTTGTTCAAAGACAGTTGTGGATTCAATCACCATGTTTTAAAAATAAGTGTTTCCAGGGCACCTGGGTGGCTCAGTTGGTTAGGCGACTGACTTCGGCTTAGGTCGTGACCTCACAGTATGTGAGTTCAAGCCCCACGTCAGGCTCTGTGCTGGCAGCTCAGAGCCTGGTGCCTGCTTCGGATTCTGTGTCTCCCCCTCTCTCTGTCCCCTCCCCTGCTCACACTCTGTGCCTCTCTGTCTCTCAAGAATAAATAAATGTTAAAAAAATTTAAAAAAGTTAGTGTTTCCATGGAAAAAGGAAAAACTGGGAATCAGTATGTCATACATTAATAACGATATTTTTCCCATAAAAATGTAATAATAAAATTAGTTGTAGAGTGTTATGTGAACATATGTATAACCTAAGATCGCTGAGGAAAAAAAAATCTTTGCTTATGGATTATATCAAGTTTTGGCTCACTATACTTTTTTCCCTATTAACCTGGGCACTATCATCAAGACTTTCTTATACATATATTTTTTGTTATCTTCAAAAGCACATGACATGAGATCTTCCTTCCTAAATTATTAAGTGTAGAGTACGGTATTGTTCACTATAAGCACAATGTTGTATGGCAGGTTTCTAGAACTTTCTCATCTTGCATGACTGAACCTTTGTAACCAGGGAATAGCAACTCCCTATTCCCTGCCTGCCCCCCCCCACCTGCCCAACTCCTGGCAGCCAACATCCTACTTTATGCTTCAATGAATTTGACTGCTTTAAATACCTCTAATAAGTAGAATCATGCAGTATTTGCCCTTCTGCAACTGGCTTATTTAACGGAGCACAATGTTTTCAAGGCTCATCTCTATTAAGCCATAAGACAGCATTTATTCCCTTTTTATGGCTGAATAATATTCCATTCTCTGTACATAGCACATTTTCTTTATCCATTCATCTATTGAGGGATATTTAAGTTGTTTGCTCCTTATGGGTATTAGGGACAATTTTGCCATAAACATGGGGGTGCACACACATATGTTTTTGAGATCCAGATTTCCATTGTTTTGGATAAATACTCAGAAGTGGGATCATTGGAGCATACGGTAGTTCTATTTTTAATTTGTTTTGAAGAATCTCCGTAGTGTTCTCTATAACATTCCCACCTACTGTGCCCAGGATTCCAATTTGTCCACATCCTTATCAACACATTATTGTTATTTTTTTAAATCCATGTGAGGTGCTATTTGACTGTGATTTTGGTTTTTCTTTCCCTAATGATTATTCATGCTGGTCATTTTTTTCATATACCTGTTAGCCATTTGTATGTCTCCACGGGAGAAATACCTATTTGACTGTTTTGTCCAGTTTTAAAAATCAGGTTATTTCCTTTTTGTTACTAAATTGCAGGAGTTCCTTTATATTTTGGATATTAAACTCATGTCAGATATATGGTTTGTAAATATCTTCTCTCACTCCAAATGTTGCCTTTCGCTCTGCTGCTTTTCACTCTCTGATTCTTTTGCTGCGCCCAAGCTTTTTAGTTTTTTTCCTCGTTTTTTATGATTTGATATATATCTTTAATACAACAAATATTACCGCAGAGACTTCATTACACACACATTTTTTGATATATCTGATTGTATATATTGATTTTGAATTAACTTTGAATATATTAATGTATCTGGAATTGTGGAATCAAAAGTTTATTTACTACTAGCTTCATCTCGGCTATTTGTTCTCTTTTTGTTATGTTTTTATTTATTTGTTTAAGTTGATTTATTTTGAGAGAGACAGAAAGAGTGCAAGCAGGGAAGGGGCAGAGAGAAGGAGAATCTCAAGCAGGGGGGCTCCACATGGGGCTTGAACTCATGAAATTGTGAGATCATGGCCTGAAATCAATATTTGGACATGACTAACTGAGCCACCCAGCACCCCAAGTGTTTACCCAAATTCCAGTTAGTTAACAAACAGTGTAATATTAGTATCAGTGTATAATGCAGTGAATCAATACACACTTCAATACAACAAAGGGTGTTTACCAAGAAACTAAGCTTTTTAATTTGATGTAGTTCTACTCGTTTGATTTTTTGCTTTGATTACTTGTGCTTTTGATTGCTTTGTGTTTGGGTCATGTCCCAGAGACCATTTCCAAGACCAGTATCATCAAGATTTTCCTTCATGTTTTCTTCTAAGAGGTTTACAGTTTCAGGTCTTAACATTGAAGTCTTTAGTTCATTTTGAGTAGATTTTTGTGCATAGAGTAATAGCCCAATTTCCTTGTACCTTTTTTTTGGGGGGGGGGGCATGTGGGTATCCAGTTTTCCCAGCACCATAATCAAAGAAACTATCCTTTCCCCAGTGTGAATTCTTGGCACCCTTGTAAAATAGCGGTTGACTTTAAGTATAAGCGTGTGTTTGTTTGTTTTGTTTTTTTCCCACTCTGCAGTTTTTTTTTGGTCTATGTCTCTCTTTGTGCTAGTATTGTGCTATTTTGGTTACTGCAGCTTTATAATGTGTTTTAAAATCAGAAGTGTGAGGGGGCACCTGGGTGGCTCAGGCGGTTAACTGTCTGACTTTGGCTCTGTTCATGATCCCTTAGGCCGTGAGCTTGAGCCCTGCATCGGGCTCTGTGCTGACAGCTCAGAGCCTGGAGACCGCTTCGGATTCTATGTCTCCTTCGCTCTCTGCTCCTCCCTCACTTGCGCTGTGTCTTTCTGTCTCTCAAAAATAAATAAATGTTAATTTTTTTTTTTTTTAAGCAGAAGTGTGAGGCATTCAACTTTGTTCGTCTTTCTCAAGATAGTTTGTGCCCCTTCCCCACTTGTGCCCTGCCTCTTTCTGGCTCTCAAAAATAAATAAATGTTAATTTTTTTTTTTTTTAATCAGAAGTGTGAGGCTTTCACCTTTGTTTTTTCTCAAGATTGTTTTGGCTATGTAGGATCCTTTGTGGTTCCACATGTATACGAGAATTTTTTTTCTTTCTGTAGGTAATATAATTAGGATTTTGATAGGGGTGGCATTGACTTTGTAGATTGTTTTGGGTTATATGGACATTGTTTTTGGTTATATGGACATTTCAACAATTTTAAGCCTTCCAATACATAAACATAGGATACATTTCCATTTATCTCTATCTTCTTTCTTTTAACAATGTTCACAGTTCCCCACTGTCAAAGTCTTTGCCTCCTTGTTTAAGTCTATTCCTAAGTATTTTGTAATTTTTTATGTTATTGCAAATGAGATGGGTCTCTTAATTTCATTTCCCGGTTGTTCATTGTTGCTGTGTAAAAATGCAATAGATTTTTCTGTATGTTGATTTTGTATCCCGCAATTTTGCTAGATTAGTTCATTAAATCTAAAAGTTTGTGTCGCATCTTTAGGGTTTTCTACATCTAAGATTATGTCATCTGCAAACAAAAATAATTTTACTTCTTCTTTTCTGACTTGAATGCCATTATTATCTTTCCTTGCTTGATTCTTCTGCTTAGGGCTTCCATTTCCCTGCTGAATGGAAATGGTAGAGTGTGAGCACCCTCACCTTGTTCTGGATCTTGGAGGACAAGATTGCTGTTTTTCACCAAGTATGATGTTAGCCGTGGGTTTTTGATATGGATAGTCTTCATCATGTTGAGATAGTATTCTTCTATTCTTAGCTTTTTTGAGTGATTTTTTTTATGAAAAACCATTGAATTTTGTCAAATGCTTTCTCTGCATCTATCGAAACAATCGTGTGGTTTTTATCCTTCACTTTGTTGATATGATGATGTATCATTTTGATTTGTTTAGTATGTTGAAACACCTTTGCATACCCATTTGGCCATGGTGTATAATCTTTTTTTTGAATTTTTTTTAATGTTTATTTATTTATTTTTGAGAGAGAGAGACAGAGTGTGAGCAGGGGAGGAGCAGAGAGAGAGAGAGAAAGACACAGAATCTGAAGAGGCTCCAGGCTGTGAACCATCAGCACAGAGCCCTATGCGGGGCTCAAATCCACAAGCCGTGAGATTATGACCTGAGTCGAAGTCGGACGCTCAACTGACTGAGCCACCCAGGCACCCCGGTGTATAATCTTTTTAATGTGCTGTTGAATCCAGCTTGCTAGTATTTTTTTTTTCAAGGACTTTTGCATCTATAGTCATCAGAGATATTGGCTTACAGTTTTTTTTTTTTCTTATAGTATCTTCTGGCTTTGGTATCAAGGTAATGGTGGCCTCATAAATTGGATGTATCCAATCCTTGTCAAGGTTTTTGAAGAATTTAACAAGGACTGGCATGAATTCTTCTGTAAATACTGAGATTTTGCCAATGAAGCCTGGTCCTGGGGTTTTGTTAGGAGATAATTGACTACTGATTCAATCTCTGGTTAGTTATGATCTATTTATATTTCTTTATTCTTTATGGTCAAGTATTGGTAGATTGTGTTTCTAGAAATTTATCCATTTCTTCTAGATACAACTTGTTGGCACAAAATCGCTCATAGTAGTTTCATGATTCTTTACATTTCTGTCTCATCAGTTGTAATGTGTCCTATTTTGTTTCTGAGTTTGTTTACTTGAAACTTGTCTCCTTTTTCCTTAGACTACCTAAAGGTTTATCAAACTTGTTCATCTTTTTAAAAAATGAACTCTTACTTTCATTAATTTTTTAGTGTTTCTCCTCTATTTTTATTGTTTTTTTATTTTTATTATTTTTATTATTCCCTTATTCTCCTACAATCTTTGGTCTTAATTTGTTCTCCGTTTTCCAGTCCCTTGAGGTGTGGAGTTAGGTTATTTGAGATCTTTTTTCATTTTTGTTGTGCTTATCACTATAAACTTTATTCTAACTACTGTTTTTGCTACATTCCATAAGTTGTATTGGTATGTTGTGTTTCTATTTTTGCTCATCTCAAGATATTTTGAATTACTCTGATGCTTTCTTCTTTGATCCATTGGTTGTTCAAGAGTGTGTTGTTTAATTTCTACATGTTTGTGAATTTTCTAATTTTCCTTCTGCTGTTGATTTCTAGTTTCACTGTGCTTTGGTTAGGCAAAAATACTTGGCATAAAAAAAAGACTTGCTATGACTTTAATTTTCTTAAATTTGTTAAGACTTATTTTGTGACCCAATGTGATTTCTTCTGGAGAATGTTCCATGTGTACTTGAAGAATATGTATTATGCTGTTGTTGGGGGGGATGTTCTGTAGATGTCTGTTAGGTCCATTTAGTCTATACTATCATTAAAGTATTCTGTTTCTTTGTCAGTCTTCTGCAGATGTTCTGTTTCTTATTAAAAATGGAGTATTGAGATGTACTTCTACTAGGTTGGTGTCTATTTCTTCGTTACTTCCAGTAACGTTTGCTTCATATATCTAGGTGTTCTGATGTTGGCTACATATATATTTATCATTATTATATCTTCCTGATGAGTTAGATTTTCATCATGATATAGTGCCCATCTTTGTCTCTTGTGACAGTTTTTAACTTAAAATCGATTTGTCTGATACAATAATGGCTGCCCCTGGTCTCTTTTAGTACCCACTCTCATGGGTATCTTTTTCTCCCCGTCTTTTCCCTTTAAGTGTGTCCTTAAATAAATCCATAGTGAGGGTCGCCTGGGAGGTGCTGTCGGTTAAGAATCTGATTCTTGATCCCGGCTCAGGTCATGGTCTCACAGTTTGTGAGTTCGCGCCCCACACTGGGTTCTTCACTGATGGAATGGAGCCTGATTGGGATTCTGTCTCTTCGCTCTGCCCCTCCCCTGTTTGTGCACTCTCGCTCTGTCTTTCTCTCTCTCAAAATAATAAATAAATAAATAAATAAATAAATAATAAATCCAAAGTGTATTTCTTATAGACAGCAAATGGTTGCATCTTGTCTTTTTTGTTTTTTTTTAATCCATTTGGTTACTGTATGTGTTTTGAATGAAGAGTTCAAACTATCTACATTTAAAGTACTTATTGATAGACACAATCTTATTCTTGCCATTTTGTTCATTGTGTTTTGCCTTATAGTTCTTTTGTTCTTATTTTTCTTTCTTGCTGTCTTTCGTTGGGTTTCATTGGGTTTTTTTTTTTTGTAGTGACATGTTTTGATTCATTTCTCATTTTCTTTTGTGTATCTTCTACAGGTATCTTCTTCGTGGTTACCATGGGGCTTACATAAAACATCTTATACTTATAACCATCTATTTTAAGCTGATCACATTTAAGTTCAACTGCATACAAAAAAAAAAATCACACTTGTACTTCTCCCTCCCCCATACCTCATGTTATTGGTGTTACAAACTATATCTTTTTATATTATATATCCATTGACATATTTTTATAGTTATAGCTATTTTTTTACACTTTTATCTTTTAACTTCTGTATCAGAATTAAAAGTGATTTATGTACCACGATTACCGTATTATGCATTTGTCTATATATTTATTTTTCTCAGCAAGCTTTATACTCAGTAAGCTTTTTCTGTGCTTTTGTATTGCTGTTTAGCACCTTCTAATTTCAACTTGAAGTACTCCCTTTCGCACTTCTTGTAAGATTGATCTAGTAGTGATGACCCCCCCTCGGCTTTTATTTATCTGGGAAGGTCTTTATATCTCCTTCATTTTTTTGAGACTTTTTTTCAGAGCAGTTTAAGGTTTGTTGCAAACTTGAGGGGGAAAGTACAGATATTTCCCTTATGCCTCTTCCCCCAGACATGGATCGCTTCCCCATTATTAATAGCCCCCCCACCAGAGTGGTACATTTGTTACAATTGGTGAACCTATATTTACCCATAACTACCCCAAATCTGTAGTGTACATTACAGTTCACTCTTGGTGTTATCCATTCTGTGGGTTTTGACAAATATATACTGACATGTATTCACTGTTATAATATCATATATGATATCATATAATATCATATCTTTGCCCTAAAAGTCCTCTGTGCTTTGCCTACTCATCTCTGCCTCCCAACTAACTCCTGGCAACCACGGATCTTCTTTATTTCCTCTGACGTAACAGTACACTGTTCGGTTCTTTTTTGTTCTCAACAGTCCCCAGGTATCTAGAGTATGCTGGGTCCCATCAGCACTCTTAGACAGCTGAAACAGAACCTACGGCCTTTCCCAACACCAATAGTCAGTGCATTGTATGCATAGTTTAGTCTTCTCTTTCTCTCCCCAGGAAGAAGCCAGGAACCAGGGATTTCCTCCAGATCATGTGGCACTGCCAGGAGAAGGGGCTGTGGTGAGACGGTGCCATGAATTTACCTACTGGATTTGCTACAGTTACTTTCGCACTCACTTGGAGAACAAGAGCCTCTTGATTGTTTTCTGGATTTCTCACAAATGGAATTGGTCCATGAAGAGTTATTGAATTCGTGTCTTCATGGTAAGTGTGTCTGGGGCTTCCTATTCCACCAACTTGATATCACTACCTTCTCATACAAATATGCTGACATACTTGTAACTTACTCTTGTATTAAAGCATATTGTCATCCAAAGAACTTGTGTTGCCTTTGAAATGCTTTTTCTTTCCCTTTTCTCTTTCCCAAGTTGTATGTGCTGGAGTATGGGTATTATAATCCATTATAATATGTGTAATAGACCCTAAGAGTTGGACACAAAGATGTAAGTAATAAAAACTTAATAGCGCATTTGTAGCATAATCAAATGTTAGAGGAAGAGAACTCCCCACAAAGATTACCAAAATAGCACAAAATACAGATTAGAAATCAATGGAAAAAATGAATACTGGGTGCAGAGCTCAGAAGAAAACATAAAAAAAATCAAATTATTACAAAGAGGGAAACCACATGTGAAACCAAAAACGTAGAATAAAATAGGACTTAAAAGAACACGATGCGGAAACTTCCTCTGGGAAGATGGAGTAGACCAGCTTTTCCCTATTCCTATCACTGAGTACAAGAGTACAACTAGAAACCTTGGATATCACATATACAGCACAAATTTAAAACCTTGGTGATATTAGAGACGACTGCACGTGGAGCTGGACTGTAATCCTCACTTGGTAGAAACAAATCTCCACCCTCCTCCCTGTGGTGATTAGTGGAGATGGCATGGGAGCCTAGACTTCCGTCCCCACTTGCAGTAACAAGACTCCCTTATGTGTTGATGGAAGCCACATGGAGAAACTGAACTTCCAACTGTCAATAATACCGCACCCGCTCTTCCCTTGCTGGATCGGTGTCACAGAAAGACAGATTTAACAATGTTTAAATAAGACTTAGAGTCTCATAGCATATTAAAACATTTCCTTCAATTCAAAGCCACCCACACACTGAGCACCAAGAAGTTCTAAACCGAAGGAAGAAAAGTAGTCAGCGCATGGAAACCTTGTGATGGCAGAATGCTAGAATTACCCAATACGGATTTTAAAGCAGCTGTGATAAGAATGCTTCAGTGAGTAATTACAAATACACTTGAAACTAATGAAAATAGAAAGTTTCAGCAAATATATAGGAGACATACAAATATAAAGAAGAACCAAAGAGAAATTTTGTACTAAATAATACAATAACTGAAAAAAAAAAACAACCAACTAATGAATGGGCACGACAGAATGAATGGCACAATGGAGGACACAAAAGAAAAGTAGCAAATTTGAACATAGAACAATGGAAATTGTACAGCCTGAACAAAAGAGGAAAAAATATATTAAAAATAAAAAGTGTCAAGAGCCTCTAAAACTGTAACAAAAGATCAAACATTTGTTTCATCAGAGTTCTGCATGGAGAAAAGAAAGCGAACAGCTTCAAATGATACTTGAGGAATAACTGTTTCAGACTTTTGAATTTAGGAAATGACACAAACCTATGAATTCAAAGCCCTGTGTAAACCCCCAAAATGGTAAAACCAGATTTCTACACAAACACTAGAATCAAACATATGAAAACTAAGCAAAGAATAAAATCTTGAAAGTAGTGAGGGATAAATGACGCTTTATAAAGAAAAACTATTTGAATGAGAGTGGGCTTCCATCAGAACCCATGGAAGTCAGAAGTGATGCAAAATCATTCAAGTGTTAAAATATCAACTCGGAATTTTATGTATAACGAAATTGTTCTTCAGAAATATAGGATAAATTTAATACATTCTCAGGTGAAGAAAATGTAAGCTAATTTTGCACATTTAGGGTAGCAGACCTACCCTAAAAGAAGAGGAATTTTTCTAAACAGAAAGGAAATGATAAAAGAAGTTTTCTTGGAACATTAGCAAGAAAGAAAGTACATAATAAACAAAATATGAGTAAATACAATAGACTCCCTTTTCCTATTTAGTTTCCTAAATTATGTTTGATAGTCAAAGCAAAAAATATGACGTCATAATGTAGTTCTAAATATATGCAGAGGAAATATTTAAGATAATTATATTAAAACCACTAGAGAGTAAAGAGAGGTCAGGTTTCTACATTTCAGTTGAACTGATAAAAGGACAACACGAGTAAACTGTGTAAGTTGTGTATGTATTATTTAACACATCAAGCAAACACCCCCAAAGTAGAAGATATAAAAAGAGATATACTCCAGGGGCACCTGGGTGGCTCAGTCGATTGGGCGTCCGACTTCAGCTCAGGTCATGATCTCGCAGTTCACGAGTCCGAGCCCCCCGTTGGGCTCTGTGCTGACAGCTCAGAGCCTGGAGCCTGCTTCAGGTTCTGTGTCTCCCTCCCTCTCTGCCACCCCCCTGCTCATGCCCTCTCTCTCTCTCTCTCTCTGAAATAAACAAACATTAAAACAAATTTAAAAAAAAGGAGATATACTCCAAACATTGCAATGTATCAAAAATAGGATTCTAAAATATATTCAAACCAAATAAAGCCAGGAAAAAAAATCAGAGAAATAAGAATAAACACAAATACATAAATACTAAATAATAAAAAAAATGCAGAATTGAACCTTAATATGTCAATAATTACGTCAAATGCAAATGATCTAAATATGCTAATTAAAAGACAGCTTGGTAGAGTATATGAGAACATGAGCCAACTCTATGCCGTCTGCAAAAACTCAACGTAACAATATAGACAGTTTTAAAGCAACATGATGGAAAAAGATATATCATGCAAACGTGAAACAAAGGAAAGCAGGAGTAATTATATTAGTGTCAGATAAAATAGTCATTAAAACAGAAAATTACCAGAGACAGAGAGGGACATTACATAAACACCAAGGGATGTTACAATCCACCAAGAAAACATACTGCCTCTCCAACCTACGGCAGATTACAGACATGTGAGCAAGCCCAGCCAAGACCAGAAGAAGTGCTCATCTGACCCCTAGACTCATGAAGAGTAATACATGCTGGTTGTTTGAAGCCATAAGTTTAGGGTTGGCTTATAGCACAGCAGTAACTAACCAGTACGCCAATTAGATTAGGTGCTGAGCAATGAACAGAAGCCACTTCAGGAAGTACTGTGGAATGTTTTCAGTGGTGATCACAAAAGAAATGAGCTCAACACTTCAGAGAGAAAGAAAAGAAAGAAATCACTGGATTACTCAATTTTAGAAAAAGGAACTATAACAAAACTTTAGGCCTTAGTTTGGGGAAAAAAAAAAGAAGAAACACACACACATATGTACATACATATATATTTTTATCCAAACACCTACAGAAAGCCTCTGGACCTCTACAAATACCAAATACCACGGCACCTGGGTGGCTCAGTCAGTTGAGCATCTGACTCTTGATTTTGGCTCAGGTCGTGAGCCCAGCTCATGGGACTGAGCCCAGCGTTGGGCTCCTCTTGAGATTCTCTCTCTGTCTCTCTCTCTGCCCTTCTCTCCTGGCTTTCAATCTCTCTCTCATTCTCTCTCTGAAAAATAAGAAAATAAGAAATAAAAATGAAAACACAATCAGAATTCCAGGAAAGATATATGCCATGCCCCTGAAGCTCAGACATGCGAACAAAATGCCCCCTGCTTTAGTGGCAATAAATACACAAGAGACTCTTCTGGTGGACAGCATCTTTTAAAAAGTAATGCCCTAAAGAAGCAATAAAGGAGCCCAGGAGACACTGGACGTCAAATGCGAACTTAAAAGTAAACAGGCCCCCTCCAAAAAAAAATTTATCGAGGCATCTGCAAGCAACAGCACAGCCCATAATATGTGGTTCTTTCAATAAATTAGAGAGAGCAAGCCAGACAAAAACAGTGAGATGGACATCGTGCAAGAGGTCCGTTGAGAACATAAGAAAGTGATGGCAGAAACGCTCAATTAATTCTTGGCATCAATCGTGCCTGAGGAGGGCTTTAGGGAGTTTCCTACTCTCAAATTGTCTTGTGATAGAGCCAGGTCGGAGGTACGAGAACAAACGACGCTAAAAGCACAAGGTGTGCTCAAATGAATCGGCTTAACTGAAGGAAGATTGTACGTTGGCATCCTGGCACCCCACCAAGTATTTTGAAGAATGTGAAGGGTGCAAAGAGTTCTCCCCCACCAAACTGGGCAACTGTAACAGAGGGCTTCCCTCAAAAGGCATTTGATTTTATATCTGGACAGTTGGGAGAAACTATATAAAAGAGTGGGTTCATGTGATATTTAGGCAAAATATGCTAGAATTATCTGTTGAGACTTTTGTTCGGGCTGCTGTAGAAGCTGGCATGAGGGGTCCTGTGTCTTTGAGATTTCACAAGAAAAATAAAGCCAAGTTTTGCGCTCTGAATTCTGAGTTTTTGTCCCCAAGGAGTTATTAGCAGCTTTGGCGAGTCAGAAATAAAAGTGAAAGTTGAACTCAAACCATGAGTCCAACCCAAACTTCTCTTCGTGGGGAGTCTAGGCATACTTGCTGTGAGTTAAGCTGAATGGTTCCTAGGAGGAAGGAGAAAAAAGCTGAAGGTGAGAGAAAGGGAATAAATGTGATCTGCCTGAGGTTGGCGAAAATCCCATAAGACTGAGAGGAGCAAGGGGGCTTGGGTAGTTTCTAGAAATGGCAGACAGGACCTGGAGGGCCAAGAGGAGAGGGAAATGGCTGTAAGGGACAGATGTCAGCTGCTGAACCAAGAGGCATTGAGAACAGTAGTGAAGATTTGAGTGATTAGATCTGGGGTTGGCAAAGAGGACCATTGGGGCAGACGACTGAGTCCCCACACAGTGTCATGCCTGAGTGATGGCGAGGGCAGACTTGTCAGCAACATCAGCTAATGAGAAGAGGGATAACGAGAGGAGGGATAATATTAAGGGTAATTGCCACAGACCAGGAGCTTGGCTCATGCCTCCGTTTTTGGTTGTCCAATAATCACTAAGACCGAACGCCTCACCTATCTTGAGTGGGATTCAAAATTTAGATCTGTGACATTTAATGGATATGAGTATTCTCAGAAACTGCTGAACTTACTCCTACAACTTATCAAAGTGAAATCTTTTTAAAAATAGAAATCGTCGCTGATTAATCCACTTGAACTATTTGGAAAAATAGCCTGAGAAAAATCAGCAAATTTAATTTATTTAGCTGTTTAAAAGACCTTTGCCAAACTTCTCTGACAAGAACTATTTAACATTTTTCTCTCTATTTGGAATTAGGAAGCATTTCTTGTGTTCTGAAAAGGTCAGAACATGAAATAACAGACACCCAAATACTGACCACCCAGATTTAGTAGATGCTAACATTCTATTGAATTTGCTTCATATCCTATTTTTAAAAGTAAAAATGAAATCTTGTACACGGAGCTAAGTTCTCAACGCTGAGGCTGAGTATAATATTGTTTTATATTTGATTCTCTATACATACTTCCATAAAAAATACAATAGTAGTACTTTGGGTTATACAATTTTTACCTAAATGGTATCATTGTAATAGATTTTTTATATAATTCATTTATAATTTTTAATTTCTTCCATACCTGTGGATCTATGTTCTTCTTTCATTACTAGTGTCGTGTATTTGTTTCCTCTCTCTTTTTCTACACACTTTCCTTCATTTAAAAACTTTTCTGAGCCCGCTGGTATTTGTATATTTCACAAGGCTTTCAAACAGCCAGCTTCTTCTTTGTTTAACAAATTCACTTGTTTTAATTTTTTCCTTTCTTATTGACTAATTTGTTCTGACTTTTTCCATATTATTATTTGTTTTGCTTTCTATATTTATAGCTTTTCTGTTTACTTCTATTCTCTGATCTTAGCTCTCTGGCCTATGTGTGATATTCTTTTATCCCTAAATGCATCAATATATAAAGTAATATGTATAAAAATATGTAAGGGTATATATGTGAGATTCTAAAACACATTTAGTGGAAACTATTCTTCTGAAAATTAACAACTTCCAAAGAACGTATCTCTTGACTACTCTCTCTTTCAAATGAAATACCTAGCAAAGGGTTTCTGAGCACGTTATGAACATTTGGGCTGTATAATTCTCTGTTGGTTATTCTTCGGGCTATTGCATGTTGTGCGGTATCCTTGGCTTCTATTTGGTAGATGCCAGTAGTGTTTCCCCCTGCCCTGAGTTGTAACAGCCAAAAATGTCTCCAGAGGTTGCCAAATGTCCCCTGGGGGAAAAATTGCCCCTGACTGAAAACCACAGATCTAGCACATTGCACTCTGTCCACCAGTGTGCCAATTCTATTGTGAATTTTTCAGAATCTTGGAAGTGACTGTCTTCTCCAGGTCAGACTAACATTTTATTCTTTTAATTTAAAAGCAAGGCCAGGGGCGCCTGGCTGGCTCAGATTAGATCAGGTCGTGAACTCGCAATTGGTGGTTCCAGCCCCGCCTTAGGCTCTGTGCTGACAGCTCAGAGCCAGGAGCCTGCTTCAGATTCTGTGTCTCCCTCTCTCTGCCCCTTTCCTGATCTCACTCTGTGCCTCTCTCTCTCCGAAAAATAAATAAACATTCAAAAATAATTTTTTTAAGCGAGGCCAGTATTGAAATCATTCAAGAAAGTCAAGGACTAGTCAAAAGTGGTTTTCCTATTGTCCTTTTATTGTGTACTCAAAACATTATACATTACACCATTCAGACATTACTAATTTTTTTTTACTTTCTCTTTTTTTTTCTTTCTTAAATTTTTATTCCAGAACAGTTAACACACAGTGTTATATTAGTTTCAGGTATATGATAGTGATTCAATACTTCTATACATCACCCAGTGCTCATCACAAGTGCCCTCCTTAATCCCCATCACCTATTTCACCCATCCCTCCATCCACCTTCCCTCTGGTAACAATCAGTTTGTTCTCTATAGTTAAGAGTCTGTTTCTTGATTTCTCTCTCTCTCTCTCTCTCTCTCTCCCCTTCGCTTGTTTGATTCTTAAATTCCACATATGAGTGAAATCATATGGTATTTGTCTTTGATTGACTTATTTCACTTAGTATTATATTCTCTAGCTCCATCCATGTTGTTGCAAATGCAAGATTTCACTCTTTTATATGGCAGAATGATATTCCATTATATATATCTATATACTTATATATAGATATATATATACACATATAGATATTCCAATATATATATATTCATATGAATATATATACCACATCTTCTTCTTAATCCATTCATCCATCAGTGGATGCTTGGGCTGTTTCCATAATTTGGCTATGGTAAATAATGCTGCTATAAAGCTAGAGATGTATGTATCCCTTTAAATTACTGATTTTCCTATTTTTTGGGTAAATACCCAGTGGTGCGATCATGGAGTAGTTGCATTTTTAACTTTTTGAGGCATCTCCATACCGTTTCCCACAGTGACTGCACAAGTTTGCATTCCTACAACAGTGCCAGAAGGTTCCTTTTTCTCCACGTTCTCACCAACACCTGTTGTTTCTTGTGTTTTTGATTTTAGCCATGCTGACAGGTTTCAGGTGGTATCTCCCATGGCTTTGATTTGCATTTCCCTGGTGATGAATGATGTTGAGCATCGTTTCATGTACCTGTTGGCCTTCTGGATGTCTTCTTTGGAGAAATGTCTGTTCGTGTCTTCTGCCCATTTCTTAACTGGATTATTTGTTTTTTGGCTGCTTCAGTGTGTCAATTTTTTATATATTTTGGCTACGAACCCTTAATCGTATATGTCATTTTCAAGTATCTTCTCCAATCGAGTGTGCTGCCTTTTAGCTTTGTTGATTGTTTGCTTCAGTGTGCAGAAGCTTTTTATTTGAATGTAGTACCAATAGTTTATTTTTGCTTTTATTTCCCTTGCCTCAGGAGACATATTTAGAAAAATGTTGCTATAGCCTATTATGTGAATTTGAACACACAGCTTAAGTGATAATTATTTTTCACAAGTCTGCATATCAAAATGTGCTCCAGTTTGAAGACAGTAACGAAAGTTTCCTGATAGTTAGGTTTCTGCTGTATATGAAGAAGGTGATCTGGATAGTCTATACTATCTTCTGTCATAAAAGTAACTTGCCATGATGTTTTCATTTCACACCTCCATTACATCATTTGAGCTAATTTTAATAAATAGATTCCATGGTTTTTAATGGCATCATTATGAAAGGCTGGCAAAATTGTTGGACAAAGACTGCCTCTAATTTTGTTACTCCTGAATGTTTTCCATTCAGTAAAGTGTTTTCTTTAGTATGAAAACAAATTTCTAGACTTGTGCCATTTTTTTTGTGGTTTCTCCCGAAATACTATTTTTAAGTTGGAACGTAGCTCTTAATCATTCATGTGCTACATTATCTTTTTTCTGCTCACTTTCCTTTTTCTCTGTATTCTTTGTGAAATTGAAAATTTATTGATCAGCTAATTTTCTGTTTTGTTCATTGTATTTTTTTACTTCTCACATATTTGACCAATGTTACGGATACTCTGGTAGTTTTATTTCTTTTCAATGTTTTAAGTAATTTTTAACGATATAAGTAGTATGTCTATATTTAATTCAAAAATATTTGGGGATTTTTCAAATATCTTTCTGTTCTGATTTCTAATTTGATTCCATTGTGTTTAAAGAACTATTTTTGTATAACTTGAATTATTTTGAATTTATTGACACAAACTATGGTTTCTGTAGGTAAATATTTTATGTACACTTAAAAAGGATAAATAGTCTGCTATTGTGGGGTGGAGCTTACTATAAATGTCAAGACGTGACTTGTTGATAGTATTGTTCAGAATTTTGGCATCTCTCTAAATTTCTAGCTGCTTCTTCTCTTAATTAGGGAGAAAGGAATATCTAAAATCTTTGACTATAATTGTACATTTACCTGTTTCTCATGAAATTCTGTCACTTTGGGATTTAAAGGATACTGTAATAAGTTAAAGATGTATATTATAAGCCACTAAAATGACAGAGTTATATCTAATAAGCTACAAATAGATATAGAAGAATGATTAAAAATATGAATAAATTTTGAACATGTATTTTGAAGCTTTGTTATTAGCTCAAGAAACTTCAATAATTATTATGCCTCCTTGACGAATTATGCCCTTTATCATTATAAAATCCCTTCTTTATCCCTGGTAATATTTTTTTTGTTTTGAAGTCTGCTTTGTCTAATACTAACATATCAACTCCACCTTTGATTTAATTGATATTAACATTATATGTGTGTGTGTGTGTGTGTGTGTGTATCCTTTTGCATTTATCTATTTGTGTCTATTTTATTTTTTTAATATAATTTATTGCCTAATTGTTTTCCATACAACACCTAGTGCTCATCACAAGTGCCCCCCTCAATGCCCATCACCCACTTTCCCCTCTCCCTAACCTCCCATCAACCCTCAGTTTGTCCTCTGTATATAAGAGTCTCTTATGGTTGCCTCCCTCTATCTCTGTAACATTTTCCCCCTTCCCCTCCCACATAGCCTTCTGTTCAGTTTCTCAAGATCCACATATGAGTGAAGACATATGGTATCCCTCTTTCTCTGCCTGACTTATTTCACTTAGCATAATACCCTCCAGTTCCATCCACGTTGCTGCAAATGGCCAGATTTCATTCTTTCTCATTGCCAAGTAGTATTCCCTTGTATATATAAACCACAATTTCTTTATCCATTCATCAGTTGATGGACATTTAGGCTCTTTCCATAATTTGGCTATTGTTGAAAGTGCTGCTATAAACATTGGGGTACAAGTGCCCTTATGCATCAGCATTCCTGTATCCCTTGGGTAAATTCTTAACAGTGCTATTGCTGGGTCATAGGGTAGATCTATTTTTAATTTTTTGAGAAACCTCCACATTGTTTTCCAGAGCGGCTGCACCAGTTTGCATTCCCACCAACAGTGCAAGAGGGTTTCCATTCCTCCACGTCCTCGCCAGTATCTATAGTCTCCTGATTTATTTATTTTAGCCACTCTGACTGGCATGAGGTGATATCTCAGTGTGGTTTTGATTTGTATTTCCCTGATGATGAATGATGTTGAGCAGCGTTTCATGTGTCTGTTGGCTATTTGGATGTCCTCTTTGGAAAAGTGTCTATTCATGTTTTCTTCCCATTTCCTCACTGGATTACTTGTTTTTCAGGTGGGGAGTTTGGTGAATTCTTTATAGATTTTTGATACTAGCCCTTTATCCGATATGTCATTTGCAAATATCTTTTCCCATTCCTTTGGTTGCCTTTTAGTTTTGTTGATTGTTTTTTTTTTTTTTTACAGTGCAGAAGTTTTTTATCTTGATGAGGTCCCAATAGTTCATTTTTGCTTTTAATCCCCTTGCCTTTGGAGATGTGTCAAGTAAGAAATTGTTGTGGCTGAGGTCAAAGAAGTTTTTTTCTGCTTTTGCCTCTAGGGTTTTGGTGGTTTCCTGTATCACATTCAGGTCTTTCATCCCTTTTGAGTTTATTTTTGTGAATGGTGCAAGAAAGTGGTCTAGTTTCATTCTTCTGCATGTTGCTGTCCAGTTCTCCCAGCACCATTTGTTAAAGAGACTGTCTTTTTTCCATCGGATATTCCTTCTTGCTTTGTCAAAGATTAGTTGGCCATACATTTGTGGGTCCAATTCTGGGGTCTCTATTCTATTCCATTGGTCTATGTGTCTGTTTTTGTGCCAATACCATACTGTCTTGATGATTACAACTTTGTAGTAGAGGTTAAATTCTGGGATTGTGATGCCTCCTGCTTTGGTTTTCTTCTTCAATATAACTTTGGTTATTCGGGGTGTTTTGTGGTTCCATACAAACTTTAGGATAGTTTGTTCTAGCTTTGAGAAGAATGCTGGTGAAATTTTGATTGGGATTGCATTGAATGTGTAGATTGCTTTGGGTAGTATTGACATTTTAACAATATTTTTTCTTCCAATCCATGAGAATGGAATGTTTTTCCATTTCTTTGTGTCTTCTTCAATTTCCTTCATAAGCTTTCTATAGTTTTCACCATACAGACCTTTTACATCTTTGGTTAGGTTTATTCCTAGGTATTTTATGGTTTCTGTTGCAATTGTCAATGGGATCAGTTTCTTTATTTCTCTTCCTAGTGCTTCATTATTGGTGTATAAAAATGCAACCGATTTCTGTATATTGATTTTGTACCCTGAGACTTTGCTGAATCATGTATCAGTTCTAGCAGGCTTTTGGTGGAGTCTTTCAGGTTTTCCATGTAGAGTATCATGCCACCTGTGAAAAGTGAAAGCTTGACTTCTTCTTTGCCAATTTTGATGCCTTTTACTTCATTTTGTTGTCTGATTGCTGATGCTAGGACTTCCAACACTATGTTAAACAACAGCAGTGACAGTGGCCATCCCTGTCGTGTTCCTGATCTCAGGGGGAAGCTCTCAGTTTTTCCCCATTGAGGATGATATTAGCTGTGGGCTTTTCATACATGGCTTTTATGATGTTTAGGTATGTTCCTTCTATCTCGACTTTCTTGAGGGTTTTTTTTTAAGAAAGGATGCTGTATTTTGTCAAATGCTTTTCCTGTATCTATTGACAGGATCAGATGGTTCTTATCCTTTCTTTTATTAATGTGATGTATCACAATGATTGATTTGTGAATATTGAACCAGCCCTACAGCCCAGGGATGAATCCCACTTGATCATGGTGGGTAATTCTTTTTATATGCTGTTGAATTTGATTTGCTAATACCTTGTTGAGAATTTTTGCATCCATATTCATCAAGGATATTGGCCTGTAGTTCTCTTTTTTTGCTGGGTCTCTGTCTGGTTTGGGAATCAAAGTAATGCTGGCTTCATAGAATGAGTCTGGAAGCTTTTCTTCCCTTTCTGTTTTTTGGAACAGCTTGAGAAAGATAGGTATTGACTATGCTTTAAATACCTGGTAGAATTCCCCAGGAAAGCCATCTGGTCCAGGACTCTTATTTCTTGGGAGATTTTTGATAACTGATTCAATTTCTTCCACTAGCTATGGGTCTGTTCAAATTTTCTATTTCTTCCTGTTTGAGTTTTAGTAGCATGTGGGTATTTAGGAATTTGTCCATTTCTTCCAGGTTGTCCAGTTCGTTGGCATATAAGTTTTCATAGTATTCCGTGATAATTGCTTGTACTTCTGAGGGATTTATTCATTTTCATTTGTGATTTCATTTGTGATTTTAATTTGTGATTTTATCTATTTGGGTCCTCTCTCTTTTCTTGTTGAGAAGCCTGGCTAGAGGTTAATCAATTTTGTTTATTTTTTCAAAAAACTGACTCTTAGTTTCATTGATCTGTTTTACTGTTTTGTTGTTGTTGTTGTTTCTATATTGTTTATTTCTGCTCTGATCTTTATTATTTCTCTTCTTCTGCTGGGTTTGGGGTTTCTTTGTTGTTCTGATTTTAGTTCCTTTAGGTGTGCTGGTAGATTTTGTATTTGGGACTTTTCTTCTTTCTTGAGATAGGCCTGGATTACAATGTATTTTCCTCTTAGGACTGCCTTTTCTGCATCCCAAAGGGTTTGGATTGTTGTGTTTTCATTTTAATTTGTTTCCACATATTTTTTTATTTCTTCTCTAATTGTCTGGTTGACCTGTTTACCCTTTAGTAGGGTGTTCTTTAACCTCCATGCTTTTGGAAGTTTTCCAGACTTTTTCCTTTGGTTGATTTCAAATTTCATAGCATTGTGATCTGAAAGTGTGTATGCTAAGACCTCAATTCTTTTATATTTATTGAGGGCTGTTTTGTGATCCAGTGTGTGATCTATCTTGGAGAATATTCCATGTGCACTTGAGAAGAAAGTATATTCTGCTGCTTTAGGATGTAGAGTTCTAAATATATCTGTCAAGTCCATCTGGTCCAGTGTATCATTCAAGACCATTGTTTCTTTACTGATTTTCTGTCTAGATGATCTGCCCATTGTAAGAGGAGTATTAAAGTCTCCTGCAATCACCACATTATTGCCAATAAGTTTGCTTATGTTTGTGATTAATGGTTTTATATATTTGGGGGCTTCCGTATTTGGTGCATAGACATTTATAATTGTTAGCTCTTCCTGATGGATAGACCCGGTAATTATTATATAATGCCCTTCTTCATCTCTTGTTACAACCTCTAATTTAAAGTCTAGTTGGTCTGATATAAGTATGGCTGCTCCAGCTTTCTTTTGACTTCCAGTAGTTAGATAGATAGATAGTTCTTCATCGCCTCACTTTCAATCTGAAGGTGTCCTCAGGTCTAAAATGAGTCTCTTGTAGACAGCAAATAGATGGATCTTGTTTTTTATCCATTCTGATACCCTATGTCTTTGGATGGGAGCATTTAGTCCATTTACATTCCACGTTATTATTGAAAGATATGAGTTTAGAGTCATTGTGTTATTGGTAGATTTCATGCTTCTAGTGATGTCTCTGGTATTTTGTGATCCTTGCAACATTTCACTCACAGATTCCCCCTTACGGGAATTGTAGGGCTGGTTTAGTGGTGATGAATTCCTTCAGTTTTTGTTTGTTAAGGAAAACCTTTATCTCTCCTTCTATTCTGAATGAGAGGCTTGCTGGATAAAGGATTTTTGGCTGCATATTTTTCCTGTTCATCACATTGAAGATTTCCTGCCATTCCTTTCTGGCCTGCCACGTTTCAGTAGAGAGATCCATCACTAGTCTTATCGCTTATCCCTTTATATGTTAGAGCATGTTTATTCCTAGCTGCTTTCAGAATTCTCTCTTTATCCTTGTATTTTGCCAGTTTCACTATGATATGTTGTGCAGAAGATCAATTCAAGTTACGTCTGAAGGGAGTTCTCTGTACCTCTTGGATTTCAATGTCTGTTTCCTTACCCAGATTGGGGAAGTTCTCAGCTATGATTTGTTCAAGTACACCTTCAGCCCCTTTCTCTCTCTTGTTCTTTCAAATTCCTATGATACAGATATTGTTCCATTTGATTGAATCACCTAGTTTTCTAATTCTCCCCTCCTGATCCTGGATTTTTTTTTTTTATCTCTCATTTTCTCAGTTTCCTCTTTTTCCACAATTTTATCTTCTAATTCACCTATTCTCCCCTCTGCCTCTTCAATCCATGCTGTGGCCGCCTCCACTTTATTTTGCACCTCACTTATAGCCTTTTTTAATTCATCCTGACTATTTTTTAGTTCCTTGATCTCTGCTTCAATAGATTCTCTGCTGTCTTCTTTGCTTTTGTCAAGCCCAGCAATTAATATTATGGCTATTACTCTAAATTCTTGTTCAGTTATATTGCTTATATCTGTATTGATCAATTCTTTAGCTGTCACTTCTTCCTGGGATTTGTTTTGAGGAGAATTCTTCTGTTTCATCATTTTGGCTAGTTTCTGTCCCTTATGACTTTTAAAAGCTTGTTATGTGCTCTGCACCTGTGAGCACTGCTATATTAAAGGTGGGTCATACACTGTCCAGGCCTGGCCCTTCAGGAGGTGTTTTTTGGAGAGTGTTACTTTCTCTTTGTTGTTGTGACTTTGGTTATTTTATTTCCCTACTCATAGTGATGTTTTGGACCCTCCACCATGTGTGCTTTGATTTGTTCCTTGAAGTAGCCCTATGGCTGCTCAGGTTGTCCTGGTGTCTCCCTGGTAGATTCAGTCTCTTTTCCTCCCAGACTCTTGGGGTTCAAACATTTGGGTTCAGCCCTTCTTTGTTTGAGAGATGCAGAAAGTATGGACACCCCTACTTCTCCACCATGTTGTCCCCTCCTTCCTACTTTTGTCTATTTTAAAGTGCATTGCTATTGTTATCCACCTTGAAAACTTCTGCCTTTTAATTGGGGTATTTAAACCATTTACATTTAATGTGACTATTAACTATCTTGTTAGTTGTTTTCTATTTGTAGCATTTGTTCTTTCTTCTAGTTTTCTTCGTTTTCTGCTTTTAAAATTTTAAAATTTATTCATATTTTTATCATTCTTTTATATGTATTTTGTAGCTTATTAGCTATATATAACTCTGTTATTTTAGTGGTTTATAATATACATCTTTAACTTATTACAGTATCCTTTAAGTGATGTTACACGACTTCTGAATTTATATAAAAGACTTACATTCATAACTTCCATTTCCTCCTTCTTGACTTTCCTGTTTTATTTTCATATATTTACTTTTACATATTCTCACATACTAAAATTATAACTCCTCACTAAATTGTTATTTTTGTTTAAATGTTCAATTATCTCATAAAGAGATTGAAATAATAGGGAAAAAAACTAGATTTACCCATGCCTTTAACATTTCCAGTGTTCCCAATTCCTTTGTGTAGAACTAATTTTCCTGGTGTCTTTTTCTTTCTGCCTAAAGGACTTCCATATATATATATACGTATGTATGTATATCTATATATCTATATATCTCTCTATATATATATTATTTAAAAGAAAAAACTTAAAAAAACCAAATATATATATATGTATATATACACATATATATATGTGTATATATACATATATATATATATATATATGTTGTATATATATGTATATATACATATATATATGGTTTTTTTTTAAGATTTTTGTTTTAAATAATCTCTACAACCAACATAGGGCTCTAACTCACAATCCCAAGATCAAAAGTCTCATGCTTGGCCAACCAAGCCAGCCAGGTGTCTCAGTATTTTTTTGTAGCATGAATCTCGGATGATCAGGTCTGAAGAATGTCTCTATCTGACCAATTTTTAATGTTGTGTGTGTGTGTGTGTGTGTGTGTTTGTTTTGTTTTGTTTTATGTTTGTTTTTCTTTTCTTTTTTTTGCCAAATATGGAATTCCATGTTGACATTGGGTGTTTTGGGTTTTTATCCAATCCTTAATACATGTTTTTCCACTGTCATCTCATTTATATTGTTTCTGTAAGGAAACTTCGTATCATTCTCATCCTTGTTCCCTGACATATAACCTAAAAAACATGTCCTCTGGTTGCTTTTAAGATTTTTTTCCTTTACCACTAGCTTTGCAATGTGATATGATGTGCCTTGATCTAGTTTATGTTTCTTATGCTTGGTATTTGCAGATCTTCCTAGATCCATGAATTTATCATTTTTATCATATTTGGAAAACTTTGGCCATTATTTACTCAAATATTTTTTCTGTCACTAACCCTCCCTTCTCCAGGGACAACAATACAATATATGTTAAATTGTGCGAAATTTTCCCACAGCTCACAGATGTACCATTCTCTCTTCTCTCTCTGTCTCTGACTCTCTCATCTCTCTTTCCCCCGCTCTGTGATCCTTGTTTTAGTAGTTTCTATTGTATGTCCTTAGGCTCATTGATCCTTTCCAGTATATTTAAAATCAAAAATTGTAGTTTTCATCTCTTAAACTCCTCTTTGGGTCTTTTAACAATATTTTCATGTGTCTTCTTAAGGTTTTATTTTAATATATTTTTTAATTTTTTTATTATTACAAAAATTTTTCATGTTTATATATATACATACACATATACATATATTAACTTTTATTTATTATTGAGAGACAGAGAGAGACAGAGCATGAGCATGGGAGGGGCAGAGAGAGGAAGAGGAGACCCAGAATCTGAAGCAGGTTCCAGGCTCTGAGCTGTTAGCACAGAGCCTGACACGGGGCTCTACGTGGGGCTCGAACTCACAAACTGCAAGATCATGACCTGAGCTGAAGTAGGACGCTCAACTTAAGGTTTTGAATGTATGGAATACAGTTATAGTGAACTGTTTTAATTTCTTTTTTAATTCTAAAATCTGTATCAGTTCGTCTTGGATTTGAATAATTGATATCCCTCCTCATTGTGAATTATATTTTCCTCCTTCTTTGAATGTCTGGTAATATTTGATTAAATGCTAAATCTTGTGAATTTTATCACTTGAGGTGTGGGATATTTTTGTATTCCCATAAATATTCCTGAGTTTTGTGCTGGGGTGTGGTTAAGTTCCTTAAAACAGTTTTAGCCTTTTGGACCTTGCTTTTAAGATTTGTTAGGAGGGGGGCGCCTGGGTGGCGCAGTCGGTTAAGCGTCCGACTTCAGCCAGGTCACGATCTCGCGGTCTGCGAGTTCGAGCCCCGCGTCAGGCTCTGGGCTGATGGCTCGGAGCCTGGAGCCTGTTTCCGATTCTGTGTCTCCCTCTCTCTCTGCCCCTCCCCCGTTCATGCTCTGTCTCTCTCTGTCCCAAAAATAAATAAACGTTGAAAAAAAAAATTAAAAAAAGATTTGTTAGGAGGAATCAAAATAGCACTCATTCTGGGGCTGATTATTCCCAACTACTGAGGCAAGACTCTTATGTGTCTTCTACCCACTGCTCCATGAATCTTGAGGTTTTCCCCTCTGGTTGGTGAGAACAGGCACTGTTTCAGTCTTATGTGACTGCTGGGCACAGTTACTGTTAATCTTTTGTGTGGTTCTTTTACCAAACTCTCAGTTTTCTCATGTGCTTGCACTTAGCAGTGCTTAGCTGGGTACTGGAGAGAGACCCTTTTTAGATGTCTAGAGTTCCGTCTTTGTCCAGCTCTTTCCTCTCCAGTACTCTGTCCTGCAAACTCTAACCACAAGGTCTTCCTAGACTCTCAGCTCTGTCTCCTCAACAGTCCACCACACGCTACCTGCCTTCTTCTGCTGTATCCTGGCAAGTTTCCAAGGCAGTGATGTGAGACAATGATGGTGCTCATCTCATTTGTACCCACTCGCTCAGGGATTAGTATCATTCATTGCCTGATGTTCAGTATCCTAGAACTACCGTTTCATGCATTTTGTTCACGGTTTGGGTTATTTTAGGATGCAGTGTAAACCCGTTTGCTGAAATTCCATGTTGAACAGAAGTAGAAGCTCAATCAATTCATTGTTAATGCCATCATCAAGCATTCATACCATATATGGTAAAATCAAAAGGATCTCCTTAATCATTTTCACATGCTTGTTCCAGTAACCCTTCCCACAGTATCATCTGTCAGGGATTCAGAATGTCTCCGTCTACTTCCATTTCTACATATTTATATACGTACACAGATTTTTAAAAATTAAATTCTAATCTGGATTTATCTTTCAAGTATCATTTTGTTTCCTAAACATCTGTAGATATTCTTATGTTTATGTCTTCCACCTGAAAATTATGCAAAGCTTTTCAGTTCCATAAGAAATCAAGGTAAATATTTTTATAGTATATTGTATTCATAGAAAACCGTGAAGAGAAGTGTTATGTTTACAATAATCGGTAATGATATGCAAAACTCTGAATTTAAAATGGAGATATCATCACTTTTATTTACTTAGATCATTCACTAAAGGCTTAAACTCTCTCTTTAGCTATCTATGTATCTCTGTATATCTGTATCTATAGACACCATTTTTCATATATATTTATATCTATAGAGATCAGAGATATATATCTCTATGTATTTATACTATCTATAGATAGATACAACAAATGTTCAGGATCTATACTTCTATATTTATAGAAATAGATATTTCTATCAATATCTCTAGATTAGATAGATGATAGATAGATAGATACATACATACATACATACGTACATACGTACATACATCCTGAACATTTATTGCGTGATCATTCCTAATTACCTCATTATTTGTGGCTAATTGCAACTGAGGTCCATTGGTCCCTCAAAATTCTACATCCAGGAAGCAGGCTGGGAAAGCTGATGAGTCTCATACAAGCTTTCATAATCTCTCCACACGTGGCCAAAGATGATGATGTAAGAAGAATGACATCACTGAGGGGCCTCAGGAGTCAAGAACTTGGAAACTATTTCAAGGAACGCCATCAAGTGCTAATGAAAGAACATTCAGAATAGAATATGCTTGTAATATCCTAGAGGAATTTCAGAGTTCTTTTGGGCCAGGGACTACAGAATCTCTCCCCACCTCTTTTCTAACTTGGAATGTTTATTTGAATAACCTGATCCTTTCGGCAGTTTCATATCAGGAGCATGAAGGACAGACAACTTGTCATTTTGGTTCATGGATTTCCATACCGAGAAGAGATACATACAGAGTTTTACCCAAGGTGGTGATTGCATAGGTCTTGGGAAGGAGGCAAGTATAATGTAATTGGATAGGACTTGGGAAGGAGGCAAGTATAATTCGCTGACAGAAAGAAAAGTCAGCCATATATTTGTGACTAAAAGGGTTGATTGTGATAGTCGGTAGGGAAATTTTTAACACCTATCCGTTTTCTCATTTTGAGCACAAAGTAGGATTGTTCTAAACGAATTTGATCTCAGGCCTGGCTCTGTGACTTGCCTTACAAATGCAGTGTGAGTGAAGGTGACTCATGTCACCTCTGGGTAAAAGCTTTAAGGGTCAATGTTTAGTTTTCCATGCTCCCTTTTCCTGGCTTTGCAGTCAAGGAAGCCAAAGGAGAAAAGGAAGTTCTCTCAGCCTGGGCCACACAAGGCACAAAGATAAGCAGAACTTTCCAGCTGACCTGTGATAGGCAGGATGAACAAGAGCTACACTTGTTACTTGTAAGCCACCAGTATTTATTTGATGGTCGGTTTTTACCTCATCTAATCTAGCTTATAAATGTGACACGTACATTTTCCTGTCTTGATGCTGGAAGTTAATATTTTTCAGAAATATCCTCATTTTCTGCATCTTCCGAGGTTTCTTTTCTACGCACCGCTCAAATTTCCCATGTCTTAGGTATGTTTTTGTGTTTTCTTATTCTTTCATCTCATAGAAGTCTATATGGATCTGAGTTTTGCCCATAGACATTATTTGCGGATTATCCCCATACATACCCTCCGTTTTCTACACCCAGCTAAGTAGAATGAATCTGCCACCGTGACATCAAGAAATGTGTCCACTGTCGGCATTAAACAGGCATCTTCTCGGTAAGCGCATCTTTTGCTGGTGAGGTGGGAGTTCATTTCTACTGCCCAGTGTTCTCACTATTATGCTAAAATACCTACACTTTTTAAAGTCTGAAGCTCATGTATCGTTCTTTTGCTGCCGCCAAACAAACAAACAAGCGACCCCTCTGCACGAAATACTGCTCGCAGATGTTTTGCTGGTCTCAATCCTACCTACGTGATTTGTATGGCCGGTTTCCCAGTATATATTTTAAAGCAAAACCAACCTTTCAGGTTGGAAAGACTAAAACAACAAAGAACTATAATGTGCACGACACAATGCCCCTTTCGTTGGTTCCATTTATTATTTTTCTCAACGTCTATTACATTGAGAATTCCTGCAATTCCATTTATTTTTCCTGTTTACTGTTGGCAAAGTTATTTTACTAGACTTTCTTGGAGTCTTTTCCTTTTTCTCGCAAGAGTAACCGGGGTGATCCTGGGAGCCAAATCATTAAAGATTTGATTTTGGTATTGTTCAGTCGTTTCCAATCAATCCTCGTGTTGCCTTAATAACTAACTGAATATAATAGCTCTTAAGATATTATTCTAGAAAAAAAAAACGCCTGCGCATATGAACCCACCAGATTTTTACACCAAGATTCTGGGGTCCAGAATGAATAGAGCAGGTAGCTGCCTCCGTTGAGAATTGAGCCTTAACAAGATTTATTCCTGTCTGGGTTCGTTACACATCGCACAAGGACATCCAAGGAAATGTCAAATGAGATCTTTTCGTTTTCATTGGGATAAAATTAGACTAGGTCTGCTGAGCCAGAAGAGTGCGATTGAGGGCCCTGGGCACCAGCTTCGTAATGTGGCTGTGCCCACAGACTTACCCGCAGAGCATTTCTCCTGGGATTCTGAAACCAGCTGCCAACTTTACCACTCAGTTCCTGTGCTGTGTTCCATGTGACTTTCTGCTTATCCTGGCTTTGCTTCTAGTCCTTTTGCACTCAGCTGGTTATCTTGGCGCCCCTGCCCCCAACTTCCCCAATAATCTGCTTCTCTGGCTCCCACTCGGAGCCCCTCTATTGGAATACAACCTTGATTTGACACTATCCTGAACTTGGTTACTGGTTTCCTCCCTGAGAGAAAGGCCTTTTTCCCAGGCAACAGCCGCCAGAAACTTAACCCAGCTAACTCCCCTTGGCTGGAAATTATTAATTGCTGGAGGCTCGCTCTCTTCCTTTCTCTCTCTCTCTCTCTCTCCCGCCCTCTCCCTCCTGTCTTCCCTTCCTCTATCACGGTTATTATACTAGTTCTCACTCCTATTCAAATTAATTCTTCGAAACTTGTTCGCCCAGTAAGGACAGAAGGGTACCATTTGACCTGCTATCGGTCTTTGAAATTTTAGCTTGAGCTTGGATAACGTCATTTCCACAAGGCTTTTCTTGGTAAAGCCTTGACAACTACATTCTTTTTTTTTTTTTTTATCCTTCACTTCTAGCCATTCTCACCCATTTCACACACTTACCCAGGCCAGCGTTTACACTGCCATCATCAAGATACTACTGTTCACATTTTAGCTCAGTGTTTCTCAACCTTGCCACTCTTGACAGTTGGGGCTGGATGATTCTTTGTTGTAAGGAACTATTCCTGTGCATTATACAAGATTTAGCAGCCTTCTTGCCCTCTACCAACTACATAGCAGGGTCAATTCTCCCCCTCTGCCCCAGTCTTGACAGTCGAAAGTGTCCCCAAACACTGTCGGGTACCCCACAGGAGGTTTGTGGAGGGCAAACTTGCTTCCAGTTAAAAACTACTGTAGCTGATGAACTTCCATTTGGAACACCCTGAGAAAATGTTTTAGGTGTCCATGGATTGCCTGCAAGAGGCTTCTCAAACCCTTAACTGGCTTTTTTTCATTTTCTGAGGACCCCATACGAAGCTTTTCATCACCAAGTTGGATGCAGGATTTCCCTACCTGGGCCCACGAATGGACAAGCTGAGATTTATATGCCGTCACCCCATCAGCAGGGACCAGCCCCTCAAGTTAACATCTAGTTTTTGGCAATTGTTGACCTAACAGCTTATCCCCTCCTGCTTCTCCATTGCTCTCTGCCACGCTTCTAATTGAAGAGTTTTATTTGACTATAGGAAAGCAGTTGCAGTC
Source organism: Prionailurus viverrinus (assembly GCF_022837055.1). Taxonomy (NCBI): domain Eukaryota; kingdom Metazoa; phylum Chordata; class Mammalia; order Carnivora; family Felidae; genus Prionailurus; species Prionailurus viverrinus. The sequence continues at coordinate 49,038,211 of NC_062573.1, forward strand.
GTGAAGTAAATTCTACCATATGTATTTTTTTTTGTAAAAAAAAATATATCTATTTTTAAAGCAACTTTTCAGACAAATTCATTGTGAGCACATGTCAAAATTTTATTTCAAACTTGTCTGAGAGGGAGAAGACTTAGATTTCTTTTTGGGTGGATTTTATAGGAAACTAAAAGTGGACAGAAAATAGCTAGGTGTAAGAAAGAAACGTCTAGTTAAAAGTCATCCAACTCATTGAACGAATGATGATTAGCTGGGTGAGGAAAATGTAATTTCCCAGAAAAAAAAAACGTAAACTCATCAAAATCTATCAGCAATGCTACTTTCCAGAAGAGTTTATTAATAACATCATAAAACAAAGTTCTTCTTCTAACATCATTTTCTAAGGCTTGAAAGGACTTTTTTTTTCTTCACACTTACCAACTTTTAAAAAATGAGTACATATAAGGGGTACGGGAGAGGTGGGAGTGAAATATGAATGTGTCCTTTTACCGGAAGATATAATTCCTAAACTTCCTTACCTATCCATTGACCTACCTCTTCCCCTGATAGAGCATCATCTTTAGACCTCCACCATATGATTTTCCACTCACCTTTTTAAACATCTCCACCTACAGAATCTAATTTTGCTCCAGGACTTCTCCTTCTCCTTCATCAAGACGCTCTTAAAGCCTAAATAGTTAATGATAAAGCTCCAGGTCCGACAGCAGGAGAATCCATTTGGGGTTTTGATCCACACAACTCAGGTTCTCATGAGACATTGCCACTGGTATGGAAGTAGATGTCTTCCCATGGTGTCTACTCGTGTGGACTTCTTTTTTTCCCCCTCAGAAACACACAAATATACACACTCAGGTGCACATGCTCCTTAAAGAACGAACATCAATTCTTAGAGACTATACCATTTTTTTCTAACTACCCCTATTACCAACAATCGAAGTACACTGTTCATTACAGTGCCTTTTCATTTCCACCTGCTTTCATTCAAACCACTCTCAGATCTACTAGAAGTAAGAACTAGGCATAAGACCGAGTGATATGATCTTTCTCATAACTATCCAAAGACTGCTAACTTTCGGGTCTTATTGCTCCCATGGCTTAGTTGAGTTCTCAGGCAAGGCAATGATTGTGATAGAAGGCTGACCATCAGGGCCAGTTTTATGCGCTGCCTCAACATCTGGGAGAAAACAGAGAGCCTTAAATGGCCTGACAGTGAATCCCTCTCTCCAATCTGCTCCCACAGCTGGGGCCCCCTTGCCAAGAAACCTTCTTTATTAAAAGGACCCGGTGCAATTCCTGCCCATCCCTGAGATGTGAGCTGTGGTACCTCACCAGTCACAGGATTGACCACAAGTCCGTCATCATACCTTCCCATGGGAACCAAAGGGCACCCCAAACTCATGATCCTACAAACAAAGCCTTCCTACGAAAGCCCTCTCTTGCATGCCAGCGTGCAACTCCCGTATGGTCCTTCATGGTGTGCCGTGTCCTTTCTGGGCTATGGGTATATGTAGTTAATAAACCACTGGTTTTCTCATCTGTACAATGTCAGGTATTGTGCGTTCAGCCATTCCCATAACCCTAGGGTGGGCTTCCATCCCTCACCAATAGGGTGAATAGGAGGCCATCAAACAATGGTGACCCTCACCTTTGCATTAATGGTGGTGGGAGAAGAGGGCTGTTATTCCAGGAGCATTTTAAAAATTCGATGTAGTATACACAGTGACATGTACAAATATTCCGCATATAGCTCAATGAATTTTTGTATGAGCTCTCTCGTATTTGAGTTTATTTTTCAAACACTTCTAAATCATTTTTATTAAGGTTAGTATTTCATAGTAAATGCTTATTGTATTTATCTCCATTTGTATCTATTCCCTACACTGATTCTTTAATTGATCCCTCTATTGATTCTTTAATTCCATTTTTTCTTTTTCCTTTTCTTTTTTTTTTTTTTTAAAGTAATCTCTATTCCCAATGTGGGGCTCAAACTCAGGACCCTGAGATCAAGAGTTGCATGCTCTATGGACTGAGCCAGCGGGCGCCACACCATTTTATTTCATTGGGTTCTATTATCTTCTTTCTGAAGTATACTCTTTAATAGTTCTTTCACTGAAGGCCTATACAGCCAAAGCTTTCTTATTATGTTTCCTGAAAAGGGCTTTATTTTGTTTGTAATTTTGAACGACATTGTAGCTAGTTACAGAATTTCAGGTTTTAATTTAGGCTTTCCGTATTTAAAAGGAATTACACGGTATTCTGGCCTCTATTGCCATTGTTGATAAATCTCTTGTCAATCTAAAATGTGTTACTTTATAGGCAATCTTTTTCTTTTTGTGGATGATATTAAATTTTCGCTTTTTTTCTTTTATGTTCTATACTACAAAATGCAGGTGGGTAAGCCATGAATGAATGTACATTTTTATTTAATGATTTATTTTTTTCTTGAGCTACAGCATATTCAGTCAAGTGTACGTTTCAACTGGAATGTTCAGTGAAATTTTAAGTCTCTATATATCCTTTTGTAACAGCTACCGCAATTAACATATAAAACATTTCCATCACCTTAAGAAGTTGACTCATGTAGCTTTCCTGTCAATATCATCCAGAGGTCACCAGTAATCCAGTTTCTATCATCCTAGCTTTAATGTTGCCTGGTTTTGAACTTTGCACAGATGGAATCATTCAGAGTGCACGCTTGTAATATACTATTGTTAATTTTTGAAAAATTATTCTTAGTTTTTTTTTTCAGTTTTGTGATTCATATATTTACAAGTACAGAATATAAGTGAGAAATAATTTTTAAATTTACAGTAAGATATCATTTGATTTAGAACAGGCATTGACCAATTTTGTCTGTAGAGGATAGATAGTGTTTTAAGCTTTGTGGGCACATAGCCTCTGGTTCATATTCTCTCTCTCTTTTTTACAGCCATTTAAAAATGTAAATATTGCTCTCAGCTTAAGAGCCAGGTGCTGAAGGCTGTGCCTATATTTTGCCAATCCCTGGTTTAAAGTGCTATTTTCACAAAACGATTATCATCTGCTTTCTCTTTCTCTAATCCAATTAGGATTTGCTCCACTATCCTCCCAATTACAAGTTTATGAAGAATAAATAAACTGCACACTCCTGCTTCACAAGTTTAACTCATAGAAAATTTTATAAGCTAATCCAGTATGAAAAAAGATGCCTAGCTTCCAAAAAATTAAAGTATTTTCTAATAAGATTTGTGAAATAGCATGTGGTCAGAAAGCAGATAGCTTAAATTCCCATAAATCATTGAAACGCATTTAAAAGGAATTAGGGTGCTTAATACATTAATTCTGTCAACTAGTCCCGCCCCTTCTTTTTTTCTCCCTCGTTTTGAATGATCCTCTACATTGCCTTGGCCTCTGATTTAAAGAAATCTTTCCCGCGTCTCCCAGTAGTTATACTGGCAGGGTAGCTTGTCCAAAACTTGAGACAGAAACCTATTTATTATTTTTTTATTAATTTTTTAATGTCTATTTATTTTTGACAGAGAGAGAGAGAGAGAGCATGAGCAGGGGAGGGGCAGAGAGAGAGGGAGACACAGAATCCGAAGCAGACTCGCGGCTCCGAGCTGTCAGCACGGAGCCCCCGTCGCGGGGCTCGAACTCACAGACCGCGAGATCATGACCCTGAGCGAAGTCGGATGCTCAACCGACTGGGCCACCCAGGCGCCCGGGGGGCAGAAACCTATTTAAAGTAGAGTTGTGTCTGTGAAAAACACCGGTTAGCACAGGTAGCAAGGTAGTGCTTTCCCCCCACAGCTATAAATGCAGGGGGAATAATTTGCTCTATCAGCACGTACCATCTGTCTCGCCTTATTGGGTGTTTGATCTGATCTCTCTGAGAAGAGGGCCAGCCGATGTGCTAATTGTGACCTTATGTAACAACTTCGGTAACCCGGGAAAATATAAAGTTTCCTAATAAAAGATGATTCAGTCTTCCTCAGCCAGGCCAAGGGGTTTTATGATTTTGGAATAATCTCTATCTTTGGAAAACTCTAAATCATATTTAAGAGACACGTTTATGTTGAGAGTCAGCATTGCTGGGACCCTTTGCGATAAGCTCGTAGAACTGGAGTGCTGTCATAATCTAGTCTTTCAGGGTACTTTTTTCTTTCTCTTGCATTCTCTCCCTTATTTTTTTTGTTTCCATCTCTGTTTCATAATTAAAAGATCCTCGGGTTTGATTGCCAGGGGGAGCCGGTGCCAGCCCCTCTTTTGGCGAGGCCTGGTTTTCCAGAAACGCACATGTCTTGTTTTGCACGCACTGGTTCAGGAATCAGATAATCATGTGCTGAAGAGTGATGCCTGTCATTTAAACTCCCAGCACAGGATCCAGCCTGCCAAAGGACCATTAAAATGAATATATGAGAGGGAGAGAATGTGGAGAATTCTATTGAGAGGCCTGATCAACAGCTAAATTTTAATGAAGTGAACTTGAGGTGCAGTTTGATGGTATCACATCTGGAAATCTGCTTATAAACTTTAAGATCTACAAAATAGCCAGAACCCCCTGAACTTTAACTGAGCTCAACTCGTACCCACAAGGTTCTCCCCGTCCCCCCCCCCCCTTCCCTGGCTGGAACTTCCCGTTTCGCTGTGATTGTGCTTTTTTTCAAACATCAAGACACTTCTGTATTTTACTGTCTTGTTTGACGTTAAATATTTTTTCATCCCTGTTATTTATTGGTCCACAGGGAGAGAGAGAGAGAGAGGATGTTAGATATGGAGAAAGGATAACACATCTCTAAGCTTCTTTTTGAATAACATCTTGCAACATGGCTGATTACATAAATTTGAAACAAATACCCATCCTAGAGCATTTTGTAGAGCAGATCCTGTTTGTACATTTAGAAACAAATATGTAAAAATATGTGCCTATGCAAGCTACATGGTTTCTTTTCACTCTGTGCATGTTTTGTCCTTTTCATAATGTGTATGTTTTGTTTTACAAATAAAACATATGAAGATGCTATCCAACAATTGAAGTAGAAAGCATATTTTTCCCTTTCGAGACGAAGAGGTCTCCAGGTGGGGAGATGGTGCAATGGTAGCTGTGGCTTTCAAAGGATCTGCTGTAGGCTCCAAAGGCATCAAGTTTGATAATTCATATTGAAAGAGTCACAAAATCATCATTTAATTACCCTGAAGACGTATAGCTTCTCAGCCTTAGGAGAATTAAACGCTTTTCTACCAGCATCCTTTCCTTTCATGTGCAAAACACATCTGATAAAAGAAAAAAGAAAAAAAATGAACTACCTAAAAAATAAAATACTTAAGGCCAACAAAGGGGAGGGGTGGGGGGGGTGGAAATCCCTTAACATCTCTTCTGCTGCCTAATGAGCCAAGGGGTCATCTCCATTTAACTTAAAAACCAGAACTTCCACATTTTGAGTGTATCCCCTGAAGAGCGTGTTCTCCCTAATACTGGATTTTCTCACTAATGCGCAACAGGAAAAGTGAAAAAAACTCTGGGCACAGAGTGAATCATTTAATTAATCCTGCTTGCAACAAATTCCCTGATTCCGTGCTATTCCTAGAGCCTAAGCTGAAAAGAAAGTACAAGAACAGAGATGCCATAATCACTTGGTAATCTTGTCTGCTCGTTTTCCATCCAAACACACTCTAGCAACTGTACTTAAAGAAAAGTCTGACACAGTAGAGAGTAATATTCCTCAACCACACGCTGACTTAACATTTTCTTGCTAAGTGTTTCTGGGACCTGCAAAATGCTTCAATGCAAATACGAGATAGTTAGAAACCCATGAACCCCATTAAAATAAAACTTAATTGCACTATATAGTCTTATGATTAATCACTTTCAGAGTGGTAGTTGTTCTGTTTCAGGTTTTTCTGAGAGATCCTTTATATGTCTTTTCTCCTTTAATCCTCATACGACTCTAGAAGGTGAGTATTCTGATTTTCACGTTGTAAGTATGAGCCTGAGCCCGGGAAGGTCAAGTGACTTGTCCAAAGCCCCACAGCTGGTCACTGGCAGAGCTCCCACTACTGTTAGGATTCTATAAGCAAGAAATGACATCTCGCAAGGTTACCTTAGTGGCCTCTGCGAACCAGAGATTAGTTAGCAGAAGAACCGAGCATAGTATCCTGGCCCTTTGAGTTTCTGCCCGGGGCCCCTTCCAATATTCCACATCTTGTTTACTGCAGCCTAAAAAGTAAGTGGTCCTTTCAGTGAACCGGCTGCATAAGGTAAAATTTCTAAAATCTGAAGTCTCAACTCATAGATCTTTCAGTAACCCAGAAATTTTAGTTATGAACCATAATGCAGATGCTTCTTAAAGTTCATCAGAGGTACACTTCACTTGAATAATCTTTTTTCCAGTGGCTAATCAATAAGAGTCTGTACATTTCTTTTTTCTAATTTAATGAGTGACATTGATTTTTCAATGGAAGAGGTATTTTTTTCTTCTTCTATTTGGACAATGACATCCTGCAGTTAAACATAAGCACATAAACTATTTGTACTGCTGCAGTTTCTAAACAATATGTAGCCTAATTAAAACCACGCAGTCAAATGGCTCAAAGCTGGGATCCCTCTGCATTCCCAAATGTCTGGAACACAGGACACATTCTGTATCCGGAATATATCAGCCTGGAAAGCAGACATGCTTCCCATCATGCAAACAAGAACCCAAACTCCTGTCCGCTATAAGAAGCCTGATGGGTCATATACTGTAATGAAATCACAGGCTTTCCATTGCAAACTCATAGTCTGATGACCGATTTGCTTGATTTTCAGCTTTAGTCATACTTTAGTATTCTTTTGCTAAATGTTAGTATCATACTAAAGATTATTACTTTTATATATACCCACTGCTGGGAAATTGTGTGAAACATAGCCGTGTATTTGAACGTCTGTTCTTCTGACAGAGATTCCAGGATCCCAATATGCCTGCAAAAACATCTTGGTTTTGAAAAGTACAGTGTAGCAAACTTCAGACAACCAACCTAGGAATTCAGGGTTTGGGATTTAGTTTCTCTCAAAGGTTCCACTTCAAGTAATTCGTTCCCAAATTAGCAATGCTAAGCACTCCCATGCAGCAGACCCCAAATTAAGAACAGACCAAGTCTTAGCCAAAGAGTGGAGAAAGAATGGGACTAATAATTAGGGCAGATGGAAGAAAAGTATTTTGTGAGCAAAGCCAGGTCAACAGTTACCTGTCAGCAGCAGCCACCATTGGGGGTCCATTATTGGGATACACTGGACTTATTTTAAGCACTAATCAGAGTGCTTAAACCATCTTTCTTCCTCTTCCTCTTCTTGACTGAGCTGCGATTTTTTTTTCACACCTGAACTTTCTTATTAATGTTTCTAGGGTTTTTGCTGAAACTTTTGAATGTCTCTGAGAACTTTGAGGGATTTGGTGACAAAATGCAAGCTAATCACCAAAACTGCGAAGGACAACACCACGACTCATCCATTTCTTGTATTATTTGACCGGTTGCATTTTTACATTTAATTAATTTTCTCCTTGAAAATCAACTTTTGAGTGAGTCAACCCATTTATGCCAAGTTTGTAGCAGCCTAAAAGGAATTTAGATCTTTCCTCAATTGTATTGTATTTCAATTGTGTGCGGTTGTATTTCAATTGTATACAACTGTACAATTGTATTTCACCAATTGTATTGGTGACTGAAGTAGAGGTTTCCATCTAGTGATGACTACCCTGAATGAAGTTACAATTCCCTGTTAGTTTTAATTGTATTGACGTGCCTGTAGAAAGCCGTCTTAAGCCACGGTAGTTTTATATCTTTCATTTCATTATCACCATTTTCCAGGTGAAGAAACTTAAGGTCAGAGAAGCACAGTTTTGCCAAAAGTTATGTAACTAAAAAGTAGTAACACTTGAAAGCAGGTTTAATTTGATTTTAAGCCCATTGTTCTTTCTGTGTATATGGCTTTAGGATATAGTGCAAAAATTGATTATATTCATTCCATCATGCTTGTAAAAATGCAAAATTCAAACTTGTTCTTATTTATTCACTTTATGGTCAGGGCTTAGTCTCATACATAAAGAAACAATTAGTCTGAGAATAAATTTCTAGGCAGAAACTTAATCAATTGCTATACTTTCTTATTATCGACATTACCTGACTTCCTAACCCTATTCTTCTGCTGGCGTGCAATCAATCACAAACTGAAGGTTCTTAAGATGCCCCAGCAAAAAGTGAAAAGACAAGACACTTGTAGGAGAGAATTAAATGTTAACTGAATCAGAACCCATTTCCTAAAGTGAGTGAACCTAGAAGAAAGATTTTAATATCATCAAAATATATCATAGACAATTGTGGTATTGGCGTTTGAGAAAACCTCAGAAGCATATTAAAAAAATAGATTGAATATTTGTGTATTTAGTAAAGGAAAGGGAGGCATCTAGTATGTTCACAGCCCTTTATTAAGCACCGTAGAAACAAAATTAATTCTAAAATATGGTCTGGAAATCAAAAAGCTAATGATCAATTTGATGAAATGTGTGTGTGTGTGAGACAGAGACAGGGCAAAATATAAGGGATATATAAATCATGAGCCCACATAAAATTATAAGTGATAATTTCAGGTATTATAAAAGTACAATTAGTGATATATAACGTAAGTTTTCTGACTGAATTTAAATAATCTGTACATTCTACTGGGTTTACCTCATTTTAGTTTGATTAAACAAATTATTATCTATAAATTGATAATGCCCAGTGGATTCTGTCCAATCTATATGGCCCGCTGCCTACTGGACAGATCTATTTTGCTGCCATGTAGGAAACTCAAACTCAATGTGTACAAAACTGAGCTGATAGCCTTTCCACCCAAAACTACCCCTTTCTGTATTCCCTTCCCTTTATCATGGAATGACATCACAACCTATTTAATTGATCAAGGTATTGCCCTAGTTATTAGCCTGATTTACTGAAGATTGTAACACCTGAATAATATTCTTATTTTCCATTCAAGCCCCAAACATTATTAGAATCAACTAAATGCCTATGTTGATAACCTAGTCAATACCACATGCTTGCATGATTTCTTGTTTTCCCATATCCTATGGGGTGTTCCTCCAGTTAAGAAAACCTGCTTGATTCTGTGGTCATATTCTGGAAATTGTTGTCACCTGAAATTACTCCACCCTGAGAATCATTATCCCAACCTACGGCTATTCTGTCCTTGTATCTTTTTACTGCAAAATGTTATGTCATGGTGCCTCTAATTCATCAACTCAACCATTTCCTTTCTATCTATCTGCCCCCTCCCCTCCTCACTTCCTGTATTATTGAGTTAATTTCACATGAAATAGCAGCAAAATCACTTGTAGATATATTCTTTACTCTCTTGTGCTTTCTTTTGGTTGTACTCCTTGGGAAAAACTTAGTGCTGACTGAACCAAACTATTAGATATCTTTACATTGTCACCTTAAGCCTGAGTGTTACTTGGGGCCCCTGGATGGCACAGTTGGTTAAGTGTGGACTCTTGATTCCAGGTCAGGTCATGAGACCTGAGATGATTGTGAGATGGAGTCCTGTGTTGGGCTCTGCCCTGATAGCCTGGAGCCTGCTTGGGATTCTCTCTCTCTCTCTCTCTCTCTCTCTCTCTCTCTTTCACTCACTCTTATTGCCCCTCCCCTGCTTATTCTCACTCTCTCTCTCTCTCTTTCAAAATAAACAAATAAACATTAAAACAGATCGAGTGTGGCTAGAAAAAAATCATATAACATGCCAGATTGGTAATATTCATAAATTCATGGCTACCAGCTTGAATTCAATACCCAACATTACTACATGAGGATGCAACTTTCCTCTGATATGATTTTATTTCCATTCTTATACCTTTTCATTTTCTTCAAACCTCGGTAGTTCCCCTAAAACAGCCCATTAGTCCTTCTGTCTTGTTTTCTGAAATTGCTCAGGCTTCTGTTCTTTTATAGATTTGCTTCTTCATTTTTTTCTTCAAGTTGATAACTTACATAAAAAAAAAAATCATCAACATTGATTTCATCAATGGACTCCAATATGGAAAGTGATAACTATAAGTAGGTATATTTCAAGTGACATGTGTAGGCTTGACTGATTGAGACAGAGTTAGAAGGCAGTGAGGGCTCTTGTATGCCAGGCTGAGGATTTGGTGGTTCTTGTAACATAGTAGTGAAGCATCTGGTTCATTTGTCACTTAATTTTTGCTCACTGACACTAGAACATTAGGATACTTAAAAAACATTTTCAGAAAATTGGAGTTGATTTATTTTTGTGCCATTTAACAAACTCCTTTATTTTGCAACCCCTACTAAATGTGTTCACATCTATTAACTATACATATCTTGAATTTTTTGCATAAAAAATGCCTAAATTATAACATATGTCGGTAGACTAAATAACAGAACACAACAGTATCTTGGTCCTAACGCCTAGAATTCATGAATGTTGTCTTATATGGCCAAAGGGACTTTGCAAGTATGATCATGTTAAGAATCTTGGGGTGGGAGATGATCTGGATTATCTGGGTGAACTGTGAATGTAATCACAAGTGTCCTTATAAGAGAGAAGCAGTGGAACAGTTGACTACAGAAAAAGGCGGTGTGACAACAGAATCAGAGGGAGAAAAGGTAATGTGAGGACATGAGTGGGTCATGAACCCAGGAATAAAGGTGGCTTCCAGAGCTCAAAAAGGCAAGGAAATGGATTCTGCCTTAGAGATTCCAGAAGGAACCAACCCCACCACCCTTGATTTTAGCTGTGTAAGACCCATTTTCAGCTTCTGACCTCCAGAAGTATAAGAGAGTAAATCTGTGTGGTTATAAGCCACCGAATTTGCAGCAAATTGTTGCAGCGACCACAAGAAACTAATGCATGTATTGGCTTTGTCTTTCGTACTTGCTTTTTCACTCATGAATTCACTTTTGAAATGTCTCCATGTTGAAAAGATATATCTCATGCATTCATTTTTTCACTGTCATCCAATACAGTACAATATAAATAAATTGCAACCTATTTGTTTACCTAATGGGAGACAGTTTGTTTCAAGTTTTTACTATTAACCATACATCCAGGAACATTCCTGTATACGTCCTCAGATACTTTAAAACACAGAAATAGTCCTATCTACAAATGGAAATGTTAGGTTGTATTAATTTTCTATTGCCTTGTAACAAAGTACAGCAAACGTAGTGGCTCAAACAACATTTTTTTTTTTTACCCTTACAGTTCAGAGGTCAAAAGTCCTAAATGAGTCTCGGACTAAAATCAAGATGTTGACAGGGCTACATTCCTTTTGGACATGAGCCTCCAGGGAAGACTTCATTTTCTTATCTCTTCCAGCTTAAAAAAAAATTGGGGTTGGGGGAAGAGTTGACATACAGGGTTACGTTAGTTTCAGGTCTACAATGTAGTGATTCAACTTCTCTACACCTTTTCTATGCTCACCACCAGCGCAGTTACCATCTGTCACCATAAAACACTATTACAGTATCATTGGCTATATTCCCTATGACTTATTCATTCCATAATTGGAAGCCTGTATCTCCCTCTACCCTTCACCCATTTTGCCCATCCTCCCATCCCTTCCCATCCAGCAACCATCAGTTTGTTCTCTGTATTTATAGGTCTGGTTCTGATTTGTTTGTTTATTCATTTGTGTGTATTTTTTGTTTGTTTGTTTGTTTTAGTTTCCTCCTATGAGTGAAATCATAATGTATTTGTCCTTCTTAGTATGACTTATTTTACTTAGCATAATACCCTCTGGGACAATTTCCAGCTTTTGGAAGCAGCCCACATTTCTTGGCTTATGAGCCTCCCTTCCATCCTTAAAGTCAGCAAGCGAATCATTCTGACCTCTGCTTCTCCCAGCACATCTTCTGACTCTCTTGCCTCCCTCTTTCACCTTCAAGAGCCCTGGTGACTACATGGGGCCCACCTGGATAATCCAGGGTAATCTCCCCATGTCAAGATCCTTAATCACATCTGCAATGTCTCTTTTGCCATGTAAGGTAACATAATTAAAGATTTTAGGGAGTAGGACATGGACATCTTTGGGGTACCATTATTAATGCCTCCTTATAGGTCATAACGTACGTAGATGTTCAACTTCGCTAGCTATTGCTAACTCTTTTTACAAATATATTACATATTACATATTTTAATACATGTAACATATATTGCATATTACACATTTTAATATTACATATTAAAAATAGATGAGTTTCACCCTTTCCAAACACTTTGTGTTAACAAAATTTATAATATTACCCAGCTGACAGGAACATGAATTATTGTTTTTATTTGAATTTTTTCTGACTACTAGTGAGGTTTGTCATTTTTCATATTTTGATTACACATACCAGTTTAACTTTCTTTTATTTCCTTCATATTCTTTGCCTTACCCTTGTAGTCTAAGAAGGCTGTTCTTTTGATATTGATTTTAGTTTCCTTTAAGAATACAATTTTAGGGGCACCTGGGTGGCTCAATTGGTTAAGGGCCTGACTTTGGCTCTGGTCATGATCTCCTGGTTTGTGGGTTCGAGCCCTGCGTCGGACTCTGCTGTGACTTGGAGCCTGGAGCCTGCTTCGGATTCTGTGTCTCCCTCTCTCTCTGCCCCTCCCCTGCTCATGCTCTCTCTCTCTCTCTCTCTCTCTCTCTCTCAAATATAAATAAATATTAGAAAAAAAATTTGTTTAATATAATTTTAGTGGGGCGCCTGGGTGGTTCAGTTAAGTGTCTAACTTTGGCTGAGGTCATGATCTCGCATTTTGTGGGTTTGAGCCCTACATCGGGCTCTGTGCTGACAGCTCAGAGCCTGGACCCTGCTTCAGATTCTGTGTCTCCCTCTCTCTGCCCCTCCCCTCTCTGTCTGTCTCTCAAAGATAAATAAATGTTAAAAAATTATCAAAAAAATATAATTTTAGAAATGTCAGTTTAACATTTGACAACATTTCTTCCTCATTGTGGCTGATATTTTGACTTTGATTGCTTATTTAATTTTGCAACGTTTCCTAAGGCACACATTCATAATTTTTTTTCTTGTGGCTTTTGCTTTACTTTGTTTAATAAATGTCAAAGATATTTTTCTACATGTTATTTTACAGTTTTGCCTTTCAAATTTTGGTGTTTTACCTAACTGAAAATATCTTTATATAATGTGAACTAGAAATAGAATGTTTATTCTTTTCAACATGGACAATTTATATACAGAATATTTTTCTTCTTGGTCAAATAGCAGACACTTATCTTTTTACTGATTAATTTTGTTCATGTACATTTATTGTGATAATCTTGATTCTTTTCATTTAAAAAAGTTGAGATCTAGCATGTAATTTTAAGTATAAATTTTGGTGATTTTTAAATGTGTATCTTATGAGTTATAGTTACTCATAAGATACGGGACATTTCCAGAATCCCAGAACACTCCCTCTTGCCTTCTCTAAGCCTATCCTTGTCTCCACTGCTAACCACTAATCTGATTTCTATAATCATCAGTTAGTTTTACCTACTCTTGATTTATATAAATAGAACCATGCAATATACTTTTATGTACCTGGCTCCTTTTGCTCAACATAATGCCTGTCAGACTTATTGATGTGGCAGGTACTAAAAGTTTTACTTTAATTCTTAGTAGTATTTCATTATATGACTACATCACAATTTATCTGTGCTCTTTTATTTTTTAATTATTTTTTTGTGGTTCCTGGGTGGCTCAGGGTGCCTGAGTGTCCTACTTTTGATTTTGACTAAGGTCATGATCCCAGGGTTGTGGGATTGAGCTCCATGTCAGGTTCCATGCTTAGCTCAAGACTCTCTCTCTCTCTCTCTCTCTCTCCCTCTGCCCCTCTCCCCTGTTCACACTTTTTGTCTCTCTCTCTCTAAAAAAAATATTATATATATAATTTATAATATTTATTAAATTTATGTGTGTGTGTGTGTGTGTGTGTGTGCATTGAAGTAATCTTTTCACCCAGCATGGAACTTGAACTCACAACCCTGAAATCAAATGTTGCATACTGTACTGACTTAGCCTGCTAGGTGCCCCTATCTGTTTACTTTTTGATGGAAATTTTGACTGTTTCTTGTCTGGGGCCATTTTGAATCAAACTTTTATGAACAATCAACTTCGTGTCTTTTAGTGAAATTTTTAAATTTCTTCTTTCTTTTGGGAATATATGTAAAAGTGGAGTTGCTGAGTCATATGAAAGTATATTATTGCATTTATTAGGAACTGCCAATTTTCCAGAGTATTTGTATCATTACATTCCTAACAGTGATAAAGGAGAGTTTCAGTTAATTCACATATTACTGATACTTTCACACTTTAACTATTCTGGTTAATATGTAGTATTATGTCATTGTGATTTTATTTTGCCTCTTTCTGAGAAATAATGATGTAGAGTATCTTTTTAATCCTTCTTAGCTATTTGGATACTATCTTGTGCAAGTTCTTTTCCTTTTAAAAATCTAGTTGTTTTTATTTTCGTATCAATTTATGGAAGTTCCATATTCTGAAGACTAGTCCTTTACTAATACCTCTTACAGTCTGGCTTGCTTTTCTCTTTCTAATTGGATCTTTTGATGACAGAAGTTTTAAATATTTACAAAATCTAATTTGTCCTTTTTTTATAATTAGTGTTTTTGTGTGTGAGTGGCACTTAAAAATATTGGTTATCCGAACTTATAAAAGTTTTTCTGATGTTTTCTTCTAGACGTTTTATAGGTTTTGCTTTTACACTTACGTCTATGGGCATCTTGAATTAGCTTTGGTGAAGAGTTGTGAAGAAGAAATTAAGAAGTTTTTTTATATGGGTTTCCATACTTCCACATTATTTATTGAGAAGACCCATCTTCCTTTAATAAATTCCATTAGTGCCTTTCTCATAGGCTCATAGATCGTGTAGCCATTTAATTGTGAGTCTATTTCTGGACACTGTTCAGTTTCATTGAAATATTTGTTCATTTTTTTGACACTACTATTTTGTCATATTTAGTAAATCTTTGTAGTAAATCTTGAAATACTGTAGTGTACGATCAAAAACTTCACTTTTTATGCCAAGATTGTTTTGGCCATTATTCTATGTTCTCTGCATCTTTGCATAAATTTTAGAATCAAGTCATCAATTTACATACACATATTTTCTGGCATTCTGATTTAAATGTATTAAAGTTATAATTCAATAGTCTGGTTTCTCTTCAGATCGAGTAAGTCTTTCACCTTTTACTAAAGTTATAATTCAGTTTGAGGGACATCGACATCTATATAATATTGAAACTATCTATCCATGAACATGGCATATTATTCCACTTAGGGAAATCTTGTTATTATTTGTTCCAATTATGATTTGTTGTTTTCATTGTAGAAGTTTTTATTTTTAAATTTTAAATTTAAATAGATTGTTAAACTTATTCCTAGTATGTAAACTTTTTAATGCTATTATAGTCTTATTTAAAATTGTTGACACTATTTTTGTTACTAGTATATAGAAATATCATTTAATTTTTAAAATGGCATTGTACCTAACAATATTGCTAAATTCATTTATTCTAGTAGTTTATAGATTGTTTTATATTTTTGTTAAAATATAGTTTTATGTTTTTCTTTCCAATTTTTATGCCCTCTACTATGCCATATTATCATGCCTAACACCTTTATTACAACACTGAATAGGAGGAGTAAAAAGTGGAAATCTTTGTCTTGTTCTTAATCTTAGGGTGAAAACATTCAGTATTTCACCAGTAAGTACAATGCTAGCTGTGATTTTTCAAATAGAAACCCTTTATGAAATTTTTAAAAAGTCACTCTTATTCTCAATGTGTTGATCAATTGCTATGAGCAGGTATTAATTTTATCACTTTTTGTGTATCTATAAAAATGAGCATTTCTATATATAGTTTTTTTCTCTTTTATTAGTTTAATGTGATAAATTAAATGATTGATTTTTAAAAGTTAAATGAAGTTTTCATACCAGGGATAAATCCCACTTAATCATGATGTATTATACTTTTTGTATATCACTGTGGTCAATGTTCCATTATTTTATGGAAGAGTTTATGCATATGTCTTCATAAGAAATATTGACCTATTATTTTCTTTTTCTATTAATGTCCATGTCAGTCACCACTGTCAGACCTTCATCAAATTAATTGGGAAATGTTCCTTCTTTTTTTTTTTTCCTTTCTGAAGGAGTTTCAGTGATATTGATATTATTTCTTGCTTAAATGGAAAGAATTCACTAATAAAACATGTTGGCCTGGAGTGGGTGTTTTGGTTGTTTTTTGGTTTTTTGGGGTTTTTTGGTGGGAATATTTTTAATTATAAATTTAATTTCTTCTAGAGATACAGCATTATTAAAATATTTACATTTTTACTTGTGTTAATTTGGGAATTTGTGCTTTTATAATTAGTTTATTTCATTATATTATTGAATACATTAGTTTACAATAGCACCTTATTTTCCTTTTTTAATATCTACAGGATTTGCAGTGATATCTCTTATTTCATTTCTGATACTGATAATTTTATATCTTCTTCTTCCTTAGAGTAAGATACATCCTACTAAACATTTATTATTTCATGTTAATTAACTTATATTACACTTTTCGACAAACCAAACGTTGACTTTGTTGATTTTCTCTCATAACTCTTCTCTAAAGTCAATTACTTTTTTTCCCATTCATTCAGCTAACATTTATTGAACTTCTGCTATATGCCAGGCACTGTGCTAATTATCACATACGTACAAAGCAGAAAAGCTATGGTCCCTATCATGGAATTTACAGTTTGATGGGGAATATTCATACCAGTAATCACACTCCATTATGGTAAGTCCAGTAATGGAGGCACAGACATAGTTCAGTGGAAACATAGAGAAGCCAGGGAAACTTTTACAGAAAAGGCCATAAATGAGCTGAAGCATACAAGACAAGAAAGAATTTTCTAATCAGAGAAAGGGAAAGAGACCCTTCAAGGAAAAGGGAATACATTTACCAAGATCTAGACATTAGAGCACAGTGTGTTTCTGAAAATACAAATGTTCTCAGAATTGCTTTTGCTAACAGTTCAAGTTAGAGAATTGCAGAACATGAAGCTTGACTGGTAGACAAGGATTGAATCATCAAATTTATGGCAGGCCATGCCAAGAAATCTACTTTTTATCCTGTTACCAAAAGGCAACTATTGAAAAATATTTGCAAGGGCATCATATGATTAGAATCTGTCTTTTTTTTTTTTTTTAATTTTTTTTTCAATGTTTATTTATTTTTGCGACAGAGACAGAGCATGAACGGGGGAGGGGCAGAGAGAGAGGGAGACACAGAATCCGAAACAGGCTCCAGGCTCCGAGCCATCAGCCCAAGAGCCCGACGCGGGGCTCGAACTCACGGACCGCGAGATCGTGACCTGGCTGAAGTCGGACGCTTAACCGACTGCGCCAACCAGGTGCCCCAGAATCTGTCTTTTTGGAAAAAGGAATATGGAATTAGAGGTACAGGGACAGGAGGCAATGAGGCAATAAAAACATTTACTGAACATTTACTCTGTACCAGTTACTACCTAAACTCTTTATATCATCTTATTTAACCCTCCCAACAATTTAATGAGGTGAAAACTGTTTTCATCTACCATTTTACATGTAAGTAAACTAGGGCTCAGAGTGGTAAATTGTCCAAGGTTTCGCATAGTACGTGGCAAAGCCAAAGTTTTCACCCAAATCTGCCTTACTCAGCCAGTTCCAACCGTGATACCACGCTGCCTTTTAGTACAACTAGGGAGGGTACTACAAAAGTCAAGACTAGAAATGGGTCCTGGACAAAATCAGCAGCACTGAGGATGAAGAATTGACTGAGCACAGGTTTAACTCGGACTAAGAGGTCAAATGGATGAAATTTAAAGTCAATTATTTTTGCTCTTATATTTATTATTTTCTTCCTTTCATTTTTTACTTTAATATCTTTTAAAGTTTTATTTATTTGTTTATAGAGAGAGAGTGAGTGGGGGAGGGGCAGAGAAAGGGAGAGAGAATCCGAAGCAGGCTCTGTGCTGTCAGCGCAAAGCCCAAGCCTGGGCTCCAACTCAGAAACTATGAGATGATGACCTACCCGAGATCAAGAGTGGGACGCTTAACTGACTGAGCCCACCCAGGCACCCATTATTTCCTTCCTTTTAGTTTCTTATGATTTTTAACATTTCCGAAACAATGCAAGAATCACACAATAACTATCTGTGCTTTTTGTGTTGTGTGTTTAACATGTCTGCATGTATAAACAAACCCCTCAACCATATTTCTAATTGTTATTTAAGCAGCTAATTTTCAGGGCACGTGGGTGGCTCAGTCGGTTAAACGTCCGACTTCGGCTCAGGTCATCATCTCCAGTCGTGAGTTCGAGTCCTGCGTGGGGCTCTGTGCTGACAGCTCAGGGCCTGGAGCCTGTTTCAGACTCTTTGTCTCCCTTTCTCTCTGACCCTCACCCATTCATGCTCTGTCTCTCTCTGTCTCAAAAACAAATAAACGTTAAAAAAAATTTAAACAGCTAATTTTCTCTTATATTTTTTATATTTACTCACGTATTTGCCACTTGGTTTGCTGTAGATTGCTTCCTACAGTTTTGTTTCCATCTTGGAACATTTTCCTTCAGCCCGAAAAACTTGCTTTTCTCTGTTTTGTGTGCCTACTGGCAATACATCCTATTAGATTTTATTTGTAGGAAAGCATTTCAATTTGGTTTCAGTTTAAAGACTGGGGGGAGGGGTTAAGCCTAGCATTTGGGGTGGGGTGATAGTTTTTGTATTTTCTTTCAACACCTTAAAAATGTCATTTCACTGAGTTATCGATTCTATAGTTTCTGTCGTGAAGCTGACCATTAGAATTATTGTTTATTTGAGGATAATACATCTTTTTGGGATGATTTTATATTTTTTTGTTTAATTTTATTTTCAATTATTTGTCTAGGATGCTAAGTGTAATTTTTCTTTCTACTTATCTTTAGTTCTCTCTAACTTTTTTAATGCATGGGCTGATTTCTGTCATCTGTCCTGGAACATTCTCAAACACTGTTGTTTCAAATATCGTTTTAGCTCCATTTTCTGTCTTCATTTTCTGCAATTCCATTTACATAAGTGCTAAGTCATTTGTCCGTAATCTTCATATTTCTTACTCCGTACATTTTTTTTTAAGACTTTTTGTGTCTCAGTGGGATATTTTCTCTTTACCTGTATTCAGATGAGCTTGGGACATCTTATGTGCCAGAAAACAAGGAAATGCTCAAAAAATTTTGCTGCCAAAGGCCAAACAATTTGCCTGGCAAAATAAATAATAATAGTGATGGATTATTTATCATAAAATAAAATATATATATATATATATATATCCATGAGATCATAGTGATATCGATAGATAGCTGGATCAATCAATAAATGATGAGATCGATAACTGTCCAATGCAGTAAAATTCCAGTTAATTAGTGCAGAAGGAATGATAGCAATAGAAAATCCCCACTTGGCAAACAGCCCATTAAAAACTATTGTAGGTAAAAATCATCGATGGCTGCTGAAATTAGTAAGTGAAAGTATGATGAGAATCAGGATATTTGCATGGTCCCAAAGTATTTCCCCACATGATACTTATTAATTACAAAGGTAAAAATTTAATAACTTTACAGTGGAGAAACCTGGCACACACACCTCTATTCAAACAAAGTTAACATCCCCAGTAATAAAGCATCATGTGCCTACTGATATAACGCACCGAAAAAGGTCTAACATTACTTCCGTGATATCTTTGCCAAAAATGTATAACCTCAATTCAATCATGAGAAAACATCAGGCAGACAAACTGAGGAACACTTTACAAAGCAACTAGTCAGTATAATTCAAAATTTCAGGGTCATAAAAGACAAAGGCATACTGGGAAACTGTTCCTGACTAGAGGAAATTAAGAAGACGTGACAAGTAAATGCATTGTGGGATCCTGGATGGGATCCTGAATAATAATAATAATAATAATAATGGGACAGTTGGTGGAAGTCAAATCAGGTTTGAGGTTAATGATATTAGATCAACATTAATTTTTTTAAATTTTTTAAATATTTATTTTTGAAAGAGACAGACAGAATGTGAGCAGGGGAGGGGCAGAGAGAGAGGGAGACACAGAATCTGAAGCAAGCTCCAGGCTTTGAGCTGTCAGCATAGAGCCCGATGCGGGGCTCAAATTCATGAATGGTGAGATCATGACCTGAGCCGAAGTCGGATACTTAACCAACTGAGCCACCCAGGTGCCCCGTATCGACATTAATTTTCTGATCTAGAAAATTACACTGATTATATGAGATGAGATGGTAACACTAACCAAAGAGAAGGGAAGGCTGGACTTCAATGTACGATTTTTGCAACGGTTTCTAAGTCTATAATATTGGGAAGCAAAATGGCCACAACATTATGTGCTTGTCTTCTGAAAAAATCTAGATCACAGCAGAAACAAGATCTGTTTCTCTTATTGTTCTTCTTGGTTTCCAGTCAATTTGTACTGTTATGGCATGCCTCATGATTTTTGATGTAATGTCAATGTGGATGAAAAATTAAGACCCTTGAAGATGTTCTTTTCTTCCAGCGGAGGTTAATTTTTCTTGCAGGCAAATGCAACACAAGTGGAGCTCTTAGCTCCTACAAAGAAGTGGTGAATAAAAGGGTCAGAGAGTAAACCTTTTAGGCTTTTGTTTCCCCCAGGGGCAGGGGTTGTGGGCATATATGTACTCAACTGTTGTAGCATGAAAACAGTCGTAGATGATATATGAAGCCCTGGATGTGGTGGCTGTGGTCCAATAAAACTTTATTTACAAAAAAAGTTGGCAGGCCTCGCTATAGAGGATTTGTAATGGCTAGCGTGTTGCAATTTCCCCCTCACTTCTAGCATATGGCCTTCCGGAATCCCAGTAAAATGCTGGAAATGGTTGCCATGCTCTTTAACCTTATTGAGACCTGAACTCTAAACTCTGTCTTCCCAGCTGTCGAAATCTCTATTCAGCCCTTTAGCCTTCCAGTTAATGCTTTCCACTCAGTTCCTCAAAGTCTGGCCCTGGGACAGCCAAGGAGTCAGCCAGGGTTTGAGAGCATTTGTATGTAGACATGGCTTTTTCCTCTGACTCTGTGCTTTTCAGGGTTTTCTCCCCACTTATTTCAAGTCTCTCTGGCAGCCCCAAACCTCTAGTCTTTCCAGTACACTAAGATGCCTCCCTGGCCTGCTGAGAATTGGGGAGTGCCCTCAGAGGTAAATGGGGAGCTCACCCAGAAAACATACCTTCTTTCAAGAACTCTGCTCCCTACAGTTTCTGGCTACTTTGGATGTTCTCTGATACCTTCAGAAAATCAAGGGTTGGGTCGTACTGTGTTTCTTTTGTTTTTATTTTGGGGGTCCAACTTACATAAATTTATCTGTAAAGAGCACATCTAATATAAGCTACCTCACCATGACCAGAACTGGAATTCTTGCTTATTTATTTTCCACAATGTTACTTTGTTTTTTCTCTTTACTACATTTTTTCCTTTCCTTTCTTGCATTTTATGGCATTTTTACTCGTTTTTTTAAAGTTTACTTGTTTAGGGGTGCCTGGGTGGCTCAGTCAGTTAAGCGTCTGACGTCAGCTCAGGTCATGATCTCACAGTTTGTGAGTTCGAGCCCTACATCAGGCTCTATGCTGACAGCTCAGAGCCTGGAGCCTGCTTTGGATTCTGTGTCTCCCTTTCTCCCTGCCCCTCCCCTGCTCATGCTCTGTCTCTCTGTCTCTCAAAAATAAATAAACATTAAAAAATTTTTAAGTTTATTTATTTATGCTGAGAGAGAGAGAGAGAGAGAGAGAGCAGGTGAGAGACAGAGTGGGGATGGGGGGGAGAGAATCCCAAGCAGCCTCCACACCAAAAGTGTGTAGCCCGATGCAGAGCTCATACTCATGAGCCTGTAAGATCACGACTTGATCTGAGACCAAGAGTTGAACGCTTACCCGACTGAGCCACCCAGGTGCCCCTGCATTTTTACCTCTTAACCAACTTTGTTTTCCTCTCTTCTTTGCAAGTTGATCATTTGCTTTTTTTTCTTTTGGTGACTACTATTAAATGTTTATTTTTAAACTTTAAAAACTATAAACTCAATCAGTACATTTTCCTTCTGGTTCAGTCAAGGGGCAAAGTAAGATAATGCAAAGAGGGTTGATGTATCAAGGGCCTATTTACAGAGATGAGGGGGGTGAGAGGATTCACATTGGAGAGTGCAGAAACAGGGGTCAAGAAGCAATGGGTGTCAGTATTTCTAGTCTCAAAGCAGAGAAAAGAGGGAAGAGGTATGGGAACCTGACAGAGTTGTGCCTCCATTTCCTTGATTCCATCAGTAACCTCATTGAAGGAGATGTCTGTCCTCAGTGAACCCACAGAAAGAGGGCAAGGAGAATACATATACTTGATCTCACTTTCCACTCTCCCTCTGACCTTCTGCCAGATTCCCAATTGGCAAAACTCAACTGGAAGCTCAGAACCAAGATGATGTCATATATCCGGGTGAGCCTTCCTGGGCAGAGGGTAGATAGAGTTGAGATTGTATCAGGTAGGGTGAACAGCAAATAAAGCACAACCCGTTCTCAGCACAGTGGTATATTAAATACCTCAACACCAATTACTCCCTCTTGCCGGAGCATCGGTTGAATAGCGGTTAACATAGCTGTCTTCCGACTACTTCCTTCCTGACATGTTTATTGTTTTTCAGTATTTTGGTTTCATCTTAATTTCATTCCCCCAAACTATTTTTTAATATTGTTATTATTTTAGGGGCGCCGGAATGGCTCAGTCAGTTAAGCGTCCGACTTCAGCCCAGGTCATGATCTCGCGGTCCGTGGGTTCAAGCCCCGCATCGCGCTCTGTGCTGATGGCTCAGAGCCTGGAGCCTGCTTCAGATTCTGTGTCTCCCTCTCTCTCTGCCCCTCCCCTGCTTGTGCTCTCTCTCTCTCTCTCTGTCTCAAAAATAAACATTAAAAAAATTAATATTATTATTATTTTATGTAGTCACTGCTTATTTAAGTTGACCCATACGCTTATCATTTTTTTGCTGTATAACTACTGTTTTCTGTGTGACACACCTTACTGAGTTTACATTTCTTCTTTCTGAATTCGATGGTAGACTAGTCTCTTTGGCAAGGGTTTGAGTACAATCCTCTAAGCCTTTATACAAAAGTATCTTTATTTCGCCCTCTCTCTTGGCCAGGAATTCCAGGCTGACAATTATTTTTTTCTCCACCCAATAAAGAAATGACTCCATTGTCATTTGGCTTCTATAGTTGTTGTGGGGAAGTCTGTTTCTATAGTTCATAATTCATGTTCCTTTGAAATTTATCTTTTTACTCTCCTTGCATTTGACATTTTCTCTTTGTTATGTATGCTCAGCCATTTTAGTAAAATGGTTTTGGGTATGGATTTGTTTTTATTCTGTATAACTTGCTGCACTTCTTAACTATGCGAGTGCTTCCTTTTTGTTAATTCTTGAAAATTGTCAGCAACTGCCACTATGGTTCCGCTCCACTCGTGGACTGCTTTCCCTCACAGCCATTTCTTGTTGTCACTGCAGTATCTTAGAATGGCTGTATCCTGCAAGCTACTCTTCTCAATTCCTTAATTTATAATTAAATTTAATAATTTTCATATAGTTATATTGTAATCTTTAAAAGCAATCGCTATGGGGGCGCCTGGGTGGCGCAGTCGGTTAAGCGTCTGACTTCAGCCAGGTCACGATCTCGCGGTCCGTGAGTTCGAGCCCCGCGTCAGGCTCTGGGCTGATGGCTCAGAGCCTGGAGCCTGTTTCCGATTCTGTGTCTCCCTCTCTCTCTGCCCCTCCCCCGTTCATGCTCTGTCTCTCTCTGTCCCAAAAAAAAAAAAAAAAAAAAAAAAAAAACGTTGAAAAAAAAAGAAAAAAAAATTTTAAAGCAATCGCTATGAACTGAATTTCTTGGGCATCTAAACTTTATTTCTTTCGATCTGTCAATTCATGTTCAAGTTGATCGGGATCTTACAGATCTTGTATTTTAAGAGGGGGGCTCATACCTGGACCACCCAGGCAGAGAGAGTGTTTGTCTAGAGAGGTTTTGTGTTTTGTGTTTTGAAGTGTAAATAGATAAAACAAAATCAGTTGGAAGATACTGGCTCCTGAAGGTAGATGGTGCATACTTAGAGATTATTATATAATTCCCTCTACTTTTATATATATATATTTAAATGATATGAAGATAAATAAGTTGGTCAGTTTGATTCTTCCTACAGTCATTGAAATTAATGTGATCTCCTAGGTAGTTTTAGTCCTTGCATATATAGCAATGGGTTGTATTCTTAGGCTAGTATATTGCATGATGGTAATGAGAACTTTTTATGCCTTTCTTTATTTGCTTATTCAGCAAGTACTCATAAACTGTGCCATGCTAAGTGTGAACGACACTGACTGAGTCCCCACCCTTGTAAATCTTATCATCTAGTAAGGCCATCAGATTATTATTAAATCAATCGCATATACCAAGAACAGAGGAAGAAAGCTGGAATGTGAAGCCCCAAGTCAGGCAAGCACAGATATCGATTAAAAGGGGATATTGATTGAAAGACTGTTACATGTTAAATACGACGTGAGGTACTGTCACTAAGGTATGTTATTTACAAGTATGACTATCTTGCGGAAATCACTAAACAAAGTCAATTCAAGCAATGAGGTACAATAATTTTAATCAACAGAAAACATCCATATTGGTGTTATTCTTGATGGCCACAGTCCATCAAGACTGTGGGGTTTCTATCACCATGTCCGGTCCTCACAAGACACGGCAACGTAGGTGTTTCTAAAACGAGAAAACTAACCGACAGAAGTAACTGCCCTAGTTTATAGAGCTGTTAAGTGTATGAGCGAGGATGTGAATTCAGGTCTGTGAGCCTCTAAATCATGTTCTTTCCACTACATCATGCTGCCTCCCAAGTAGACAAGCACCTTCTCCATGGAAATGTGGGATCCTTAACTGCCCAGATATTTTAACATTGTGAATTAAAGCCCTGCCTGAGGTAGGCACTGGGAAGCCTTCAATTCATTACAATAATGTCTTTTTTTGCTCAAACATGTGTCTATTTTTTGATTACTTGCCTTGATCCCATGTGAAGGAACTTTTGGAGTGTCAACATCATAGCTAAATGTTAGGCTCTGAATTTTATGATGTAAATATTTACAATGTGTGTGCTAGATCACCAGGGTGACCAGGCGGTTCTTGTCCTGGTTTTGAAATACTGGGGTCTGGAGGCAGAAGAAGAAGGTAGAGCAAACATTCCATGTTTGATAACAGCATAGCGTGGCTCAGAAGTTTGGCTCCTCTTATTTTCCGTGGGTTTACCTTCGTGCCCGGAATATGGTCGGTAATAACTCCGTGATGCCCAACACCAGCCTCTCAGAACCCGAATCTGTAATTTACAACTTTCTTCTTGTCAGATGGTCAGGGTTGACCTTGCTGTGCTTTAATCCTACTGACCACCTCTGGAGACTAAGGACCGGCCCACCAGTTTCTCCTCGGCAGAAAATGAGAAAAATAATCACATGTTTGAAGGAAAAATAGAAACCTCTACCAGTTTAGATCTTTCTCCAAGCAGGAGATTTCTGGAAAAGGAATAATCCATCACACACTTTTCCAGAAACTCTCACTTCATTATCCCTGTAAAAGAGTTTAAATTGCTGAATTACCTCCTTCTGTGGTGTGGCCGTTTAATTCTGCCAGTAATGTTATATAGAGATGCTCAGTGTCCAAAACTTAGAACTCATTAAAAAGTAGCTGAAAATAATTCAAACCCTTGCCAGTTACCAAAAACAGAGATTAAAAAAAAAATCTTATTTTGACCTATATCAACCCTATAATCTAAACCATTTCTAAGAAATCTCAAAGAAATATAATTTCCACAAGAGCAAAGTCTCTCATGCAAATTCCCTCAATTTTTCTTACGTGACACATAGTATTTTGTAGAATAACGTATTTTCTTAGATTGTCAAATACATAGAGAGGGCATTATTTCATTTGGGTAACTTTTGTTATTTTTCAATTAGAAAAAATTTTCAATAGTTTTGATGGAGGGATATATATATATATATATACACACTCTTCATTGGGATTGTTTTAAAGTCATTACCTAAGAAAGATACATACAGAGGATTACGTACTGAATTTAAACATTCTCAGAAATTTCCATGTAAGTTTCCAGAATAGGAAAGCCTGTACCTGCATATCTCTCATGGACATATATGTGTATATATCGCAGTCAAATCATTTTAAATTTGAGAACGGGCACATTTCTTGATTTTGTTCCACGTCCTCACATTTCAAGAGAAATTCTCTCTTGGTTTTGGTACCTCATTGAGACAATTTAAAACATTTTCTATTAAGTTGATTAAGAGAATTCACTGCTGCAGGTGTTACCCTTATACAGTGAACTGTTAATAACATAATCATTCACACTTGCAAAGTGATTCAGCATCTGGTTCAAAGCTCCCTCTTCTAGGGGGCCTGATAAGTGCTAGAGAATTTTTCAGGGGAAAAATAAGCAATATGACTAATGGTACGCAGCAGTTGCCACAGACTGTTTATTGTTTCCATCTCAACTTCACTTTGTTTCATTGCCAATGCCCTTGTGAAACGTCAGTGGAGAAGCTGACGATAAGACCGCCACATTTCCACGGTCCCCTTCAGATCACGCAGTTATTTTGAACATTCATTAGCAAAATCGCAAGAATAGTCAGGAAGATGGGAGTGGGCATGGAGTCGAGACACGCTTCAGAGCAAGACTCAAGGCAGCAGTTTACAACAGGAAGCAAAGAAGATTGTGTCTAATTAGAACTTCAGGGGTAATTTCAAAAGGCCTAGTGTAATTACCTGAGCGGGAACTTAGCCAGATGCAGCGTAGCACCTCTAGTTAGGAGAACAAGTCCTATTTATATTCACGAACTCATTCAACTATAACTTCTAAGTGCCCGTGGAGGAAAATAAGATTTCTACCTTTCAAAATGTTATGTTAAGTATATTTCAAGGTTCCACGAGCCATGATTCTTGCTAAAACTTTACATCGCTAAACAACAAATGATCCGCTAAGCCGATGTTAAATCTAGTCTCATTTGGAGATAAAGGTCCAAACTCTGAAATCTCTGTTATGAAGGGGTCTTGCCCTCAAGCCTAGTGAAAAACGTCTAAGAAGTCATCAAACTTTTAAATGTTTTAATCCAGTGCATATGTTAAAAATGGTTTTCAAATTCAATTTTTTTCTAAACAAGCTTCAAAAACTTGGATTGTAGAATATGACAATGTGAATTATTCGGTGGATTTAATTTAAAATTTAAAAATATGCTCATTCCCTTGGGGTGCCTGGGTGGCTCAGTTGGTTAAGCGTCCGACTTCAGTTCAGGTCACGGTCTCACAGTTCGTGGGTTTGAGCCCTGCATCGGGCTCTGTGCTGACAGCTCAGAGTGTGGAGCCTGCTTCCCATTCCGTGTCTCCCTCTTTCTCTGCCCCTCCTCCATTTGCAGTCTGCCTCTCTCTCTCTCAGAGTTAAATAAACATTTAAAAAAAAATTTTAAATATGCTCATTCCCACTAGTTCATGACAAAAACAAAATATTATGCTTGAAGGGAACATTAATGTGGGATAAGGAATTCGTTTCAAATTTGAGTAGCAGTGTAGTCAAGGTAACATAGAAACACATTTTCTTTCTTCCTTTCTCTCTTTCTTTCTTTCTTCTTTCTTTCTTTCTTTCTTTCTTTCTTTTTTTAATGTTTTTATTTATTTTTGAGACAGAAACAGAGCATGAGCAGGGGAGGGGCAGAGAGAGAGGGAGACACAGAATCCGAAGCAGGCTCCAGGCTCTGAGCCGTCAGCACAGAGACCGACGCGGGGTTCAGACTCACAGACTGTGAGATCATGACCTGAGCTGAAGTTCGTCACTCAACCGACTGAGCCACCTAGGCGCACATTTTTTTTCTGATAAACACACACGTAGCATCTTCCATGAATGTACTTAGAGAAAAGGAAAGCTTACTTTGAAATTTAATAGGGTGATGTTGACAAGGAATAAAATGTGAGATTTCTTTATATGCAATATATGCAGCATATTGAAATTATTCTAGGCAATTTGTTTCATATGCTAAGACTAAGGACAGCAAATAATTAATATTTTACTATGCAATGCTGTGGAGCTGCTTGCTGTTTTTATCTTCAAGGTGGGAATTATAGAGCCCTCTGCTTTTACTCTTGAGCTCCCTAATATGGTGTGGCCAACCACGATGTGATTCCAGCTACTTTTCTCTTGTCAGTGATTTTAACCTGACACTAGGTCAAGGCCATGGAGCCACACTGTTCTCTTTGGAGAAGAGAGACGTTTACTTTGTCTACTACGTCGTGCTTTTTGTAAAAAAAGCAGCTTTACAACACGAACTGCTGTTGTCTGCTAGTCACTGGAAGGTCTGTCCTAATCAGCAACATTAAACGTACTTGCCCTTGGGGATGAGGAACAGAGATGAGGAGGAACCCAGCAGCCACGAGTGTATCCCACTGACCGGTAGCAGGCATTTGGGCCATGCAGCAAGGGCTGGTGTCATGGTTGGGGACTTAGAGCAGCAGAATGATAATAGAAGCTAGGCTAGTCATGCCTAGAAAATGCCATGAAACAATAAGAAGGTAAGAAATGAGAAAGTCAGAAGTAGGCCCTCTCTGACCACATCTTTGGCTTTAAAATTCACAAAAAGTGACATTTCCAGGATGGACTTCTGTCTTTAGGAGGCTTTCTCTTGGCTGCAGTCTCTTTCTCTACCTTAGAGGAGGCTCACTGCACGGAGAAGGGTGGAAAGGAGCCAAGTTTGAGGAGTCCCCAGCACCATCCAAATTCCCAAACCTAAATCATTTCAGTAGCAAAAGAAGTAGATCTCTGATTCTGTGAGTTCCTCTGTGACGCCCAGTTCCCTGTGCTTCTGCTCTGGCGCAAACATTGCTGTCAATCACCCACCAGCAAGCTCTGGCACTTGGTTTCTCCATTGCCACAGACAAGGCCAAATGGTGGACAGGGAGGGAAGGAACCCAAGAAGAAACAGTCAAAACTTTGGCTTAATAGTCATCTTAGGGTTTCATGAAACCAACTCTTGCCTCTGTAGTCAGGCAAAATTTAAGTTGCCATTACACTGACTGGGGCTTAGAATGAAGGAGAATGAAGTAGAAATTCCATTTTTTTCGCATGCTGAGTCTCTTCTTTAAACTGAGGCCCTTGGCTTACAATTTCTGATTCTAATTCTCCTTTCTCTTAACTATTATAAAGCTTATATTGATCGGCCATTGAGCACATAACAGCATTTCACTAAAATCAGAGGGTCTAGGAAAGATTAGAAGTATTTACTGGAAATCTAATTTGGCTAAAAGCAAAGCATCTGGCGAGTTCCTGACTTCCTTAGGTTAAGATTTCTAGACCCAAAAGGTAGAGAAAGTATAATGATGTGAACGTTTATATCCTCTTGTTGGCAGATTGGGATAACGCGACCATGTAACCTTTAGTAACTTGATAATTCGGGGAGAGAAAGGCTAAGCATCATGAGATAGGGATGCCAGATAGGAGGAGGGTAAGAATGAAAAAGGCAGGGGCGCCTGGGTGGCGCAGTCGGTTAAGCGTCCGACTTCAGCCAGGTCGCCTCCGACTTCAGCCAGGTCACGATCTCGCGGTCCGTGAGTTCGAGCCCCACGTCAGGCTCTGGGCCGATGGCTCGGAGCCTGGAGCCTGTTTCCGATTCTGTGTCTCCCTCTCTCTCTGCCCCTCCCCCGTGCATGCTCTGTCTCTCTCTGTCCCAAAAATAAATAAAAACGTTGAAAAAAAAAACCACTCTATTCCCAATTTCAGAAAAGAGGAGCAGACATCCGAGAGATGCTCCATGTCCCCTATTAAAAAAAAAAAAAAAAAAGAGAATGAAAAAGGCAAAGCAAACACACAAGTAAACACGAAATCGGGCCTAAAAATACCTCGAAAATAAAAGTGGCAGATGGTAAGGCAAAGATTTCAAAATTAAAAATCCTAATTATCTTTTCATACGTGATCGCAGTAAGGAAGGAAAGCAGAAGCGTATTAAGCAGGAGGGTTTCTTGGATAAGTTGAAACCGGAAGAGCGTCTGTTAAAGCTAACCAGGAAGGCTTCTGACCAGGAAGACTTTGGAAATGGCACAGGCCTTTATGACTGTATCAGAGAAGCTAGATTGTAGGAGGTGCTGAAGCACTGGAAAATCAGGAGGCAGACATAAAAGAATGCTTTTTAAGTAAGACAATTATTTTTAGAGTGGAAACAGCTTTACGGGACGAAGCTGCTTCATTTTGGATCGTAGGAGGGCAGCACACTTTTTTGTAAGAGGTGGAGATGAAGCCCCGTAAGACAAAGATATCACCAACACCACACCGCTGATGAATGGAAGAACCCAGACCACGTTGCTGTTCTTCTGAATGTGTGTCCTGCCTTTTCCTGTTTTCCTCGCTGCTGAAATGATGACCATCTTACGAGCTGACTCAGAATAAGTAAGATACTGCTCGTAGGACTCAACCCCAACTATACAAGTCCTGGGATAAGGGAGGCCTAGCTTCAGAACAGCGTGTTTGAAGATTAACTCAGCCTTTTCCACAGACTTACCATTCTACTCCTTACTCAATATCGTATAAACAATCTTTGCTGATGTTTGTTCTATACTTTGGCTAGACAACTCCAAGAACAGTGTATCCTTTATGGGTCACATTTCGAGCAAAGAGAGGCTATAAACCTCATTCAGGAGAGACTGAAATTAAGAAGATTCGAAATCATGTCATCTGTGTAAGTTTTAAAGCACGAGTTGCTCATTCAAACACTTATAGTAGCCAGGCTACTAATATAAATAACTGAAATGGAATAGGAGCAGAGAATGACTTCTCTACTGCCAGGGGAAAAAAAAAAAAAAAATCAGTGTAAGCCTGATGATAAATAAAGAAAACCTGGAGTTCTGCCTTGGGGCATGTGCCACGGTAGAGCATGATAGGACTGTGGCACACTAGAAAACTTAGGCTCATTCTAACAAGGCATGCACCACCCTCCTCTGGCCAATATACAGTATACAAATGCTTACCCAGTGCTACCAGAACTCATTTTTATAAGTGAATACTGACATTTGAGGATGCACGCAAAATTGTCCCAGTTTTTATGCACTGGCCCAGTAAATAAACAAGCCAACGACACCAACAATCAATATGTGCAAGAATAAATTATTTCCAAACTTGACCAGGTCCATAAACCAACATTTTACTACCTCTGAACTAAAGGATTTAGGGATATTTATTCCGAACAAGGGCGAATTCTAATGGTAACCTCCATTTTTAAAAAGGGGTATTAGGTGAAAGAGGGCATCGGTTATTTGTTCTAAATGCAGAATGAAAACTAACACAGGCGGATCTAAGGAAGAACCTTCTCAGAGAGATGTCTGAAGATGATGTCCAAAGGCATTGCCTCCGTGAACTGCTGACTCTGCTAACACAGAACGACATAATACCATATTGATCATAATCAAGAAAGAGATACAAAACATTGCTCTGTGTGTACCCAAACCATGATGTATCTTTTTCTCAAATAGATGTAGAGCTTCAACCAATGAATTTCAAGAAATTTGTACGTCATCTTACAAATGGAGGTAAAAAAAGAAAAAAGTAAAATGATCAAGGAAATGGTGCTACTCCTTTCTAGAACAAATATAAAAAATTAAGAATCTTTAGTCTGTATGTAAGATGGGGAGGTGACATAATTATAGATCAGCACTTAATATGCTAGCATGTAATCTGTATTTCTTAAGGGGTTATGATGCTCTGACTTTCCCCGACTTCTTTGTCCTGGTCCATTGGAACTTCTTGGGCCCCCTCTGCTCTCTGCGGATATTTGTGGTGTTCATAATTCCATGGAAAACACTTAGGAAGCTTTGCCATGGCTCACAATTTGGGGATATTGGAATTATAGGAACTCAGAGATCATCAAGCCCAATTTCCCATTTTCTGATGAAAAATTAAGTGATTTTTACCAGTTTCCCAAGTATAGGCAATGAAAGTAGGACTCATAAATTAGACCCTACATCATTACTTTATACCACATTTCATCCATCTCTAATCATGAATGAAGGTGCCTGCTGAATGTCAATTTCAAACCAACTTGGAAGTAGAAGACCAATCCTTGAGATGAGGCGAGAGAAAAAGAAATGAGTAAAAATTGGAAAAAAAAAAAACAAGAATACTGAGAAATTAAATAGATAAATGTTATAAATACAATAAATATTACTCATACCAGCTTTCCATGCCTGCCCACCTTCTCAGTATATCTGTAACTGCAGGTTTGTTCTAGAACTATCTTCTTGTCTAGCCTCATGCTATTCGGTTTAAGTAAATAATAGGACCCTGAGCTCAGGCGGATGTAAAAGCATTGAACAGAAAGCATTCTAGTGTTCATACTCCTGCTCAGTGGGAGATCAATTTACAGATTAGATGTTAAGCAGGAAATGATTCTTCTCATGAAATGGTGTCTAAGTGTTCTTCCTTTCAGCACTGCCCGTGACTAAAACCTCTGATCCCACAGGAAAAAATACGTCGTCCAGGAAGAAGGCAGGCATAGAATGTGGACTTAGAAACAGCCAAGGCTGTAAAATCACGCAGAAGATTTCACTGGCAAATGAAACAGCTTTTGTCAAAGGGAGATGGATGTGGGAAAATGTATTGTGCTCGATCATTCATCAAATCCTTACTGAGCTTCTATTATTATACACTCCGGACAGGTTAGGGCTACTGTAGTGAATAAAGTAAGGGCTTGGTTCCTGTCCTCATGAAGTTTTCTTTCGTATTGGGAAAAAAACAACAATACCCCAAAATAAAAATAAATACTATCAAATCAAATCATAATAACTATTGGGAAAAATTAAGTAATGTGACGACAGGAAAAGAGGAAGTGTGCTCGTTCAAAGGTGATATGCGAACAGAGATATAAATAAAGTAAGAATTAAATGAGTAAATAAATGGAGGAAGAGTTTCTGGGAAGAGAAAACGGTAAGTACAAAAGTGTGCTCTAGGAACAGCTCAGATAAGTGAGCAGAGGAGAGACCAGCTATTTAGAACTGACAGCTAATGACAATAAAGACTGGATTGTCCACAAGTTCACGAATAACAATCAAAAGTTAGTAATAATGGCCTCAAAATAGGATATGAAACTCCAGGTCAGAGCAGCTTCTGGAGAAAGAAGTTTCATGAAGCAAAGATTGTAAATGTCAGCATGACAACTAGGTCCTCATCTTAATTACTTGCAGATTATTAACGCCCTATGTGGCAGAACCGTAAGTTGATATTATCTACACAATGATAAATGGCTAAAATGATGGAATTTGGAAACAGAGTATGAGAATTGTCGTTCTGGAGAAATTCTTTATCTTCATAAAATTCAGGGTAAAGAATTCTTTTAGGTACTTTTTATTCAGAGATACCTAAACTAAAGAGTCATTATTCCACTGTCCACTTGCATGAGCTATTGGAGTATAGATTGATAAAAATATCCTGGCAAGCTATTAAGCTTTAGTGGATAAAGAGCCTTGAAAAAAATCCCATGCCATTAGACAGAATAATTCCACTTCTAGGAACTCATCCTAAGGAAATAAACAAATACAGACAAAGATTTATGTGCAAGGATATTCACAATAGCTCTATTTATAATAGCGAAAAATTAGAAACAGCCTAAATGTCCAACAACAGAAATCATGGTACCTCCATATGATGGAATATTTTGCAACCATTCTAAGCTGTGATTTCAAAGATTTTGAGATGGGAGAATACTAATGAGCTAAAATGAAATGGGAAAACATTTTAAAACATTATATATACAAAACATACAGAAGATGTATGTGTCCATACATATCAAGGACAAAAAACTGGAAGGATATAAACCAAATAGCTGAGTAGTGGAGGGACAGATAGTTTTTATTTTGTTGATGCTACTTTTTTTTTCTCAAACTTTCCACATTGAGAATCGATCGCTTCTATATATTAAAAAATAAAGGATGTGAATATTTGACTCTCCTCAGAGAGCTCCCCTTAGTGGGGGTGGAAACTGGCTATTTCTTTTAACTTTTCAAGTTCGCTCTAGCAGATATTATCTTGGTATATTTTTGTAGCTGATGTCTCGATCCAGAAGCTGTATGTCTCTTGAGCCTTTAAAAAGATGCTTAGGTCTCCACCAGAATTTTCCACAGTTTGTCTCATTGAGTTTCTAGGAGACGCGCTTTGAAACAAATATTTCTTTGATAAAATAAATTTGAGAAAATGCTGCATAGTATATCTTCCTCTTAAAAGTCGTATTGCAGATGAAGATGTTTATTCCCAAGATGTGCTATAATGTAGGAAACTAAGTGTGTTTGTTTATCCAACATATACCAACCTTGATGAGAAAAAATTTTGTTGTTGTTGTTGTTGTTTCTTCACATACTTTCTTGTAACATTTCTTCAGCACTAGAGTCCCATAGGAAACACTTTACAAACTATACGATTAGATGACTTGGGGGAAAACAAATCGGTAAAGGTCTGTCTTGGAAAATGGAGTGTGTGGGGGGAAATGCTTTCAGAATTAAGACTAAAGCCTTCAAGTTGATAGTAAGAAATACAACCTCAATGTTGTAACTCAATGTTTCCATTTTACTTCTGTCAGAAACCTGATTCTCTACAGGATCAAAACGTATTTTTACTCGCAGGCCTGGATGTAGACAGAGACTGATTCAGCTTAGTTCATTGGATTTGATCACTTTGTTGTGGAGGAAGAAAACTCACAACTTAGTTACAGGCCCACTTTCTCTTTGTGCCTAAATATAGAGATGTGCAGCATAGTGCTAATTTAACATCTATCGATAGGATAAGTGAGTTGAAAAATAGAAGTTATTCCCATCTATCGCCTTGAATACAGCAAGAAGGGCACAAACACCACTACATTTTTGTCATGATTTTATTGCTGAAAAAGACTTAAAGTGGTCGTTTACTTCAACCCTTGTGTCTTCAGAAAGCTGAGCATTCTTAACTTCCTTTTCAAGGGCAAAGCAAGGGGGTTAAGGGACATGCTCAGGACCATACAGTTGTTTAGTCTCCATCCAAGATTTCTTGGCCCTTTGCTTCTGGGAAGGAAGAGTTAGAGGTGACTGTCTGAGCCGACGTGCTTGGGAGAATGACCAGCCACTAGCCCTTGGAGGACGTCTCATTTTCAGTCACCGTGACCCTGTGTCCACCTGTGGGAGCCCAAAGTCACAAAGTCAGCCACTAAACATGCAGAATTTAAACCTAATTCTTCAACGTCCTCATCTGCTCTGCTCTCCTTGGGATTGGCATTTGAACAAAAACCAAGAAAGAAAAGGAAAAAAAGGAAGAAAGAAAGCCAGATTACCCAGGATCTTCCCTTACCTATTTGTAACAGATAACGCTCCCCACTTCCTGCATCAGAGATACTCAAGAGCAGAACCCACGGCTCTTAGGACTTATTAGAATCTCCTTTGGCAGGTTACAGCTTCTAAAGAGAAGTCTCCCTCCTTTCTTCATCAGGATGCTTCAGTGCTTTCTTGAATGGATTTCAACTTTACAAAAGATGGGAAGAACCAGTGTCTTCAGGGTGCTTCTGCCTTTAAAGCTTTCAAAATTCCCCAGGTGGGGAATTTAAAAGGCCAACTGCTGCTTTCAACTGGGGAGAGGAAAAATATAGGCAGAGTACACAAAACAAAATAGTAAGAACAGTGACAATAATCATTATAGCGTCCATTTACTGAGTGTTTTTCATCAGTCACCCAATAAACACATTTTCACAATTTTACATAATCCTATTTTAAGAAGTAGGTCTTCTCCCCATTTTATTTTTTTATTATTTATTTTGGGGAAAGAGAAAGGGAGAGCGAGTGAGCAGGGGAGGGGTAGGGAGAGGGGGAGAGACAGGCTCTGCCCTGCGTGGGCAGAGTCCAACACGGGACTCCAACCCACAAACCGTGAGATCATGACCTGAGCCAAAACCAAGAGTCGGACGCTCAACTGACTGAGCCACCCAGGTGCCCCAATCTTATCCCCATTTTAGAGATGACGAAAATGAGGCTTAAAGGAATAAGGAGTATCTGGCCCTTCCTAGGTCACTCAGCTAGTGATGCAACAACGCCAGAGGTTGAAGCCCCACTATGTCATCCCTCCTAAACTCACACACTTAGTATCTGCATTACTAACTGTCAGAACTTCAGAATAGGGTCCTCCTCTCAAAATCTAAGATGGCAGTAGGTTTTGTATCAATAAAGTTGGTTAGTATTTAAATCAATCGCATCAGTGAAGGCAGATATCAGTCCTGTAGTTCGTGTGTGGGCTTGTTGATTTCTTCCCTCTGGCCACAGAATGGGTCTCTAATCTCAGCCAGCTGGCCGCCATTGAAAATGTGCTGCTATGAGACTTGATAGCCAAACATTTTAGATGGCTCTGTGAAATCCACCAAAAGTACACACGCTCAAACGACGGAAGGTCAATGCCATCGTCTCTGCGTGAGAGGGACAGGGTTATATAAAATGTCAAAGTTAAGTCCTCTGAGGAACTCAGAGGGTCAGGCACAGAGCTCTGTTTGTTTATGACACGACCTTAGTAGGATAGCTCGTTTCTTGTGGCCATCCATACACATTTGGAAAATTCCGGTTATTACATTTTACCAAATGTGGTTGCAAGCACCAAACATGCTATGAGGAGATGCTGGCTGGCCCACTGATGAAAATGGGTCAACTTATTAACATGCCCACTAACAAATATTTAGAAAAATGGGCTTTTTCCCTTTAGTCCCAGGAATATCAAATCAGTGTTAGAAATAAGGAAATACTAGTTTCAGCATAAGATTAGAGACTTTGAAAGGTCAGTCTGAGGTGTTTATAACAAACTAGAGTCAGAGTGAGGCAAAGAAGAAACAGAAATTCCCTTTTTATTCATATACAGACAAAAAGTACATGGGTAATTGCCTGAAAATTATACTAGATTTCAAAATGAAAAAAAAATTACGCTTCTCTGATGTCGCATGAGGATGTAGATGACACTAATAACATAGCACATAACATTTCTTCTCAAAAACCTTTAAATTTTGCATTTGGTTGTAAAAATATGCACAAATATAATGGAATCAAAATAGCTTGACGCTGTAAACATTTTGCAAGTTTTCACTTGAAAACACGTTAACTTAAAATCCTCATTTGAAAAGAACTTGGTCGAAATAATTGTATACCTTGAAGGAAACCATAGACCTAGGTCCAGAGCCAGCCTCTTTCCTTCCCCAAATTAGTGGGTGATACTGATTTACACTCAGCCATTGACCACGCACGTCCTCTAATGACATCGTCACAGCTGTTGTAATCTAGTGGTCCAATAAGCCATGAATTTCAAATACTTTACCAAAATTGCCACTCCATTCGAGCACCTGTATCTTAATTGAAAGAAAAAGGTTTCGATGAAAATGAAGAATGGAAATGTGTGTGTGTGTGTGTGTGTGTGTGTGTGTGTGTGTGCAGTGTTGAAAATAAAAAGCGAAAGGATAGAGCACAGAGAGCCCCAGGTACAATTAATCCGATGACAAAGTTCTTGCCGAGGGTCTGAGAACCAAATGCTTTTCTTTACTAAATCTAAATCAACGTTTTTCCGGGGCTATCATTTCATAACTGTACTTCTCATGCCCACCTTAACTTCTTTTTCCCTTTAAACACCTTTCCTTCATATCCACTGCTTCGATGTCCGCCCCCACCCCCACCGAAGGGTCTGCCTCTGAAGGCACAAAATCTCCCTAATGCTGAGTGAAAGTCCACACTTCATCCCTTTATCACTCCACTGAAGTTTTATATTTTGCACACTGGAAGACAGATCTTGGAGACAGATAGAACTCTATCCTTCCTTAATTGTGAATTTCTTGGCTTTTGTCACTTCAAACCAGATCCTTCGTGTTATTTAAATGTGACCCCCCCCCCACCTCCTTGGGGTAAGGGGGAGGGTAAAGAATTTAATGTTATTTTTAACTGAACTATCTTGTTAACCTTGGGGGACATCCCTGGAGCTGAAATCCATTCAAGTAATAATAGCTCAGCGACTCATTCCCTGCAGAGAGCTCTGCCGAGTCAGTCTGGAAAAACTCTTTAAAAGCACAGTCTCTGCCTGGCGCTTTTCTTTTGGTTTCTGTGGAATTTTTCTTAGTAACAATTTTTAGCTGAGGGGGTTGGCGACAATTGTAAACTAAGGAGCACTGAAAAGAGAGAGTGGTGGGGAGGGCTGCTTGCTGCACTAATTAAAACAAAGCCTGCTTGTGTGAGCTGCATCCAACCCGCCCCCCCCCCCCCCATCCCCGCTGGGTGCAAAGGGGCAAACAGCACAAGAGCCTCTCGGAGCACACAGTTCTCCAGTCTGCAGGGACTTATATTTTTAAATACAATTAAAAGTAATGCCCCTTTGTTGATTATACGCGCCTGGCCAAACTTGAGGACCTCCAAAGCTGCCAAACGTTTACTTTGAAATTTCGTATGCCAAGCTGCCTTCCAAATGCTGTCAGTCTCACAGAGGGTAGGGCAGCCTGTCGTTACCAGCTTCCCCAATTTCTAGCGAGCTGCTCAGACAATATTTCCCATGGAGGCTGCTTCGGAGACTGAGCAAGTCGAGCCAGAATTTGGTGTCACTTCCATCTTTAAGAGGGAGATAGAATCGTGCTTGCTTCTTGATAGTGAGCAAGCTTGAAAGGGAAGAACACACATCAGTGTGTGCAAGCAGCAGAGTATGTAGACCAGACCTGATTCGAAAAGGCTTGTCAGATGAAAGTGAAATGCACAAACATGTCTGTACTTTGTCCTCTGAGTTTTAAAAGCATCTAATGTTACATAGCTCATGTGACTTTATTTAAAGCACAGCCATCCACCAAGTATTCCCTTTAAGGTTTTAGTGACCGTCCTCTTTCCTTGCTGTTCATGACTGATTATTTTATAAGCTTTTCTGTAGCTGGGTTTATTTGACTTAACCTTTTAAATGTAGCTTTGTTTCTGAGGATACAGGAAGTATAATGCCAAAGGAAAACTCTGCTTGGGGGTGGGGGTCGGTGCAGGAGACAGACACATGATTTGAAATCAGAAGTCTTGGGAAGACAGTAAACTAATTTGGGAGTTTCTCGATTTTTCCAGTGTGGCTATCTATAAAAGCTGAACGCCAAGGTTTGATTCCTAGGTTTTATAAGGCTGCAGAAGTACAAAACTAATACTTGGCTAGGTGTTCTTTTTTTTTTTTTTCTGATGAAAAATGCAGGCATGAAAAACAAGGTGTAGCATCCGTTTTCAATTAAAAAAATAAAAATTTAAAACCTCACCCTCTGGGCCTGGTACTGAGCCAGGTGAGGGAATGGGATGGGTGTAGTCACTGAGAAAGTAATAAGAAGAAAATACACTTGTGCTTGAAGTAACCTTATATTTCAGAGGGGTTCCTGCCCCTCCCCCCTTCCCCCGCTTCCAATAAAGTAAGTTACACTGTGCTATCATTTTATTTCAAATGTTTTTTTTTTCTTTAAAAATTCACTTACTTTAAAATTTTACTAATTCCCAAAGGCATTGGGTTTGATTTCTATTTTCTCTGTGCATCTCTGATTTCTGTTCGATCCCACAGGGGTAAATATTTGACATCCAGCCATTCCCAGGGGTGGCAGACCAATGTACTAAACACAGAGTCGTTTCAGTTCACCAAGAGATGAAGTCAGGCTCCAGGGGATAAACAGCCGTCCATAAATAACCTCTCAGAAATAGCCCGAGGAACATGTCCTGCAAAGAAACCCTGGCTCAGGACATTCTATTTTGTTTATTTTGCATAAAAGTTTTCTTTGTCTAGATTTGCACCAGCATAAAAGCACTTTCAGCAAAACATGTCTTGAAAACAAAACAAAGCCAAGTTAAAAAAAAAAAAAAAAAGAAGTCCCACCTGAAAGGAAATTAACTGCTGCCCTTTGAAATGCCAGGAGAGAAAACCAGCTTACCTGTCATTCCAATGACTAAAGAGTGAAAGAGCACATGGCGAGAATTCCATGCCAAGTACTCACATTCATAGCCTCTGCCTGAAGCCCAGGACCCGTATGCCATAGCTGAAAGCACTTTCAGTATCTGACTCTTGGGGCCAGATCCAATTTTTTTTGTCGGTAGCAAGGAGACACGCTTC
This sequence comes from Prionailurus viverrinus, assembly GCF_022837055.1. Taxonomy (NCBI): domain Eukaryota; kingdom Metazoa; phylum Chordata; class Mammalia; order Carnivora; family Felidae; genus Prionailurus; species Prionailurus viverrinus. The sequence goes on from NC_062573.1 coordinate 49,078,489, forward strand.
AAGACTTCATCTTTGGCCAAGATATAACTGACCCATCAGTACTGGGAAAGAGCTTGAGTTACTTTTTGATAACCTGGAGGAAATTTACTATTGTTAAACGTTCTTCTCGAACTGCATTTTACTGAGATGAACTCAAGCAAAGGGAACGGGTGGTGGGGAAGTGTCAGATGGCTCTGTACTGTATTGTATTCGTGCTGGAGCACCGTCATTTAGCTCAGTTTCACTCGTAGTGCCCAAAGATGTGATCCAATTGATATATTTGGATGACTTCTGTATTTAAATCGGTTTCAGAGGATTCACAAAAATAGCACAAACTCCAAAGACCCCCACCCACCCCCTACGGGGTCAGTTAGTGAGTATAATTTATTTTTTAATTTTTTTTAACGTTTATTTATTTTTGAGACAGAGAGAGACAGAGTATGAACGGGGGAGGGACCGAGAGAGAGGGAGACCCAGAATCTGAAACAGGCTCCAGGCTCTGAGCTCTCAGCGCAGAACTCCCGAACCGCGAAATCATGACCTGAGCCGAAGTCGGAAGCTTAACCGACTGACCAACCCAGGCGCCCCTAGTGAGTATAATTTTTATGTTAACAAGTACCTCCTAGCTTTTTAACAGTCAAATACTTCAATTGTGATGAATCTTAGCCAGTTTTCCTTTTAATTCCTTTGGTTTCTGTCTCCTTATATGTATTATCATCACCCTAGGTCAAATTCTTATCATTTCAGAAATGTATCATTACAACATCCAGCCTCTGAACGGGCTTCACCGCCTTCAAGGTCGTCCCTCCAATATATCCCCATCTTCACCTCTGGGTTAGTTATCTGAAAATCATGCCTGACATCATAAATTCTCCCTGCTTAGGCTTTGTGTTGGCACCCAATTCCTAAAGGAGGGATTCCAACCTTTAGCTTTTCCCCTGCTCTTCTCACATGTCTACGTACCTCTCTAACCAAACTCGCCAGGAGCAACCCTTTAAAATCTCTCATGTTCTACTGCCTTCACCTTTACTTACCGTGTCCCTGCTTGGAGTATCCTTTCTTCAGTTTGATGTCTCAAGGTCTAATTTAAACCCACCCTTGTTCCACAATGATCTTTACTTTTTCTGAAGTGCTATGAAGTAATATATCACTATGGATTATTGATTTATCTTGCTTACAGAGCCTGTAACCCTAACTAGGTTGCAAATTCCTTGTGGACCAGAACTGGGTCTTCTAAATCTTTGCATTCCCCAAGCAACGTTTGTCCACAATTAGTGTGAAAAAACAATTCCTTCCTTAGGAATGTTTGAGCTACTTTATAAATATGTGGTTATCAAGAAGAACATTTCTTCATGGAGTTGGTTTTGGCTTCCAAGGAGTAAGACCATTTTCAGCCTTTCTGAACTGATGAAGGGGACAAACTCTCCAACCAGAACCAAACATGAGGGGCAAAATCTGTGGAGATGAGAGAATAAAAGATTAGCTATTTTCTCTTGTTCTCAACTCAAGAGTCTGTACATCCAAGAAGGCATTCTTCCTTAGAGGGGTTCAAAAAGATATCTGTCACATGAAGAACCCAACAAGGAAAGAGCGTCTGTAATGGGTACCTGGCTTCAACAAATTAGTCCTATTATGTATCCCAGATTGACTAATCTGCTGTTAATTTCCTTTTGCTGTATGGAAGCCTTTAGTAAAGTCACATTAAATGCTACAGTCTTGTGTTAGATAAGCTACGAGAAATCAAAGGAACGATCATCTGTCTCTTGTTAAGGAGAGAGTTTTTGCCATTGGTGGCCAATATGATGGTGGCGACATTGGTTGGAGAGACAGATCAATCCTAGAAGTATGTTGCCCAACTCTCCTGCTCACCAGGAGAAGACAAAATCAAGAGTTCTGAATTTTACATTATTTTTAATTTAAATAAGAAAAGTAGCAAGTAACATTTCCCTTTTAAATGCTTATTAAAAGATCTAATAATACTCAAGTCTTACAAACAGATATTATTTTTCATGTATTGATTCAGTTGTAGCAAGTTAGGAATCTATGCTTTATAACACAGATATAGAGAGAGAGCATTTCACTTTCTGTTGCTAGAACTTGTTCATAAGCTTCTATTTCTACCTAGTTGTGAAAAGAAGTTTAAATTTCCCTATCAAATAACTAGTCACTTTTAATTTGAGTTTTAAGTAAGACTTTTCCCATATAATCAGCCTTTTAAGGCAAATCCTTAGTTGTTAGGCTTTTCTTCCCCATCTTTTCTTTTTTTTTTTTTTTTTTTTCTCTTGAGGCAACATTTGGTCACAGAAGAAACCTTCCATAACATTTTAGACTCAAGAGGATGAGGTGAACCATTGGGTTGTGATTCCCTACCTCACATTAAAAAAAATTTTTATTCAAAATACATAGACCTACATGTGAGTCCTAGTATAATATATATATAGTATAAAATATATATATATATATATACATATATATATAGTATAAAATATATATATATTAAAAACATAGAAAATCTTTGTGATTTTGGGTTAGGGAAAGATTTCTTAGAGAAGGCATAAAAAACACAAACTATAGAACAAAAGTATTGATATACTAAACTTCTTAAAAATATATAAAACTTCACCAAAACACTATTAAGAAAATAAATAGACAAGTCACAGACTGGGGGAAAACATAAGCAAAGCACTTATCTTATAAAGACCTGTATCCAGAATAGATATATAATTGTTACAATTAAATAAGAAGAAAAGAAAACAATTTAAAAAACGAGCAAGATTTGAAAAGACTCTTCACCAAAGAAATGATACAGATGTCAAATAATCATATAAAAAGAACCTCAACATCATTAGTCATTAGGGAAATCAAACTTAAAACCACATGAGATACCACTACATACTTTTATTTAAAAATTTTTTTAAGTTTATTTATTTATTTTAAGAGAGAGAGAGAGCGTGAGCAGGGGAGGGGCAGAGACAGAGGGAAAGAGATAATTCCAAGCAGGCTCTTTACCCTCAGCAGAGAACCTGATGTGGGGCTTGAACTCAGGAACTGTGAGATCATGACCTGACCCAAAACCAAGAGGCGGATGCTTAACTACTGAACCACCCAGGCACCCCTACATAACTTTTGGATTGGCTAAAATCAAAGACAGGCAATACTGAGTGCTGTGAAGACGTGGGATGCTCAATATGACAGTTGCTCTGGGGACAGTTTGTAGTTTCTCTGAGAGGAGGGAGAGACTGCCAGCTGTCTCCCCAAGTATCCATTTTCTGATGCTCCCTTAATAATAGCTGGAGGTGACAAGAAGAGTACAGTCAGAAGACTACATAATGCAATCTCCCTTATTAGTTTTCTATGGGGCTAAATACTTGCCAATAAAATATAGGCATAAATTGTTGGGTGGGGATTCCAAGGAAGCTCTTTTAATCATCACTTCCAACAGAAATACAAGGCAAGACACAATGGAGAGTCACATATGTAATTTAAATTTTTCTAGTAGCTGTATTACAAAAGTAAGGAGGAACAGGTGAAATTAATTTTAATAATGTACCTTATCAGGGGTGCCCGGGGGGCTCAGTTGGTTGAGCGTCTGACTCTTGACTTCGGTTCAGGTCGTGATCTCATGTTGCATGGGATCAAGCCTTGCATCAGGCTCTGTGCTGACAGCAAAGAACCTGCTTGGAATTTTTTCTCTCTCTCCCTCTCTCTCTGCCCCTCCCCCATTTGTGTGTGTGTTCTCTCTTTCTCTCTCTCTCTCTCTTTCTCAAAATAGATGAACAAACTTAAAAAATACTAATTATGTACTTTATCTAACCCAAGATATCCAAAATGTTATCATTTCAACACAAAATCAATAAAACAAATTATTGAGATAATTTACACCCTTTTTTTTTTTGGTATAAAATCTTCAAATTCTGGTGTGTACTTTACACTCAGCACATCTCAGATCAGACTAGCCATATTTCAAATGCTCGGTAGCCACATATAGTTGGTAGTTACTGTGTTAGAGAGCACAGTTTTAGATAGATAAGCGTGTTTTTCCCTTCTGCCTTTCTTCCTTCTGAGATAGAATATATTTGTGTTGGCTGGAGCTTCAGCAGCTTTCCTAGACCATGAGTTTTCTTGAAATTACAAGCTGTGGAACAGAAAAGTAAAATATGTCTGTTTATGGACACCTATGTGATTCCCTGAACAGCCCTTCAGCTGCCAAATTCTGGACTTTTTCTTACATGGCTGTAATGATATCAAACAGTATAAACTATCCATATTCATTCTTAGTGATAAAGAGGGCCAGTAGATAATAACAGAAAGCAGAAAGACAGTACGTTACACTGGTTAAAAACGCAATTTTAGGAGCCATATATCTAGTTGCACATCCTGACATTGCCACATACCGATGTGTGAATTTGAATAAATTACTTAAGGTCGTCAAACTCAATCTCTTTACTCAACTATGAAATGGAGATAATATCTCCTTCTTAGAGTTACTGTACGGACTAAAATCAGTGAATATATGTAACAAACTTAGATTATGTGTATCACATAGTAAGTACTTTGTATGAGTCAGCTGTTATTAATTCATTAAGAAACTGTAATAATTCAGAACTTGTATGCACCCAATAATGTAAGCTCCAAATATATAAAGCAAGATTGACAAAATTATACAGAGTGGTTGAAAAATCCACAATTCTAGTTCAAGAGTTTGACACATGTCCCGATATCTGACAAATGGAGTGGACAGAAAAAGTTTTAAAATACTTAAATAAATGAATGTGATTAATGTGTGTTGGGTAAGCTTCACATCTGATGATCTTCAAATTTGAATCCAAGCCTTCTGAAAACTATTACAAATATGAAAACATATCAGTTTAAGTAATTTTTATTAGGACAAAAAAGAATACTATTTTCTTAGGTTTATCCTGTTATTCATATTTGGGGAGAAAACATCTATGTGCTCAACTCTTTAGTTTCCTTCCATTTCATTCACACACTAAATATATAAAAATCTGTATTTCAATTTGACATAAATCTTTAATTTCATGATTTATTTATCACATAAATGTTAAGATTCTGGTTACAAACTCTTCAGTCACTGTGTATACCCCTTAGCAAAACAGCATAAGCAAATGAGTGGATAATGCTTTCTTTGGAGTTTGATGAATGTTCTCTTCAGTGGGAAGTTTCTAGCATAGCCTTTTTTCACCCTCTAGACAACTATTCCTTTAGTCTGCCTCCCAGTAAGACACAGCAGGTGGAAGTAAACCCAAACTTTTTAAGTGTTAAAACACTTGCAATGATTTTCATTTATAATATCTCCTTTAAAGTCAGGGTACTTTACCCCCAACTTTTGACTATCTTAAAAAAGAAATTACCTTTTGTTTGCTTGTTTGTTCCACTGAGATCATTTGTCTCATTTGTGTAGAATCAAATTGAACAGGATTTATTAAAAAAAAAACAGCATTAACTAAATATTAGACTAGAGCCTGAGAGATGGAAAAAGAAACAGGACTCAGCTCAAATTTACTAAACAATCTCAATAGTACAGAAACTCCAGGCAACTAAAATACCCTCTGGAGAGTAACATTTCATGCTTAGGAAGAAGTTATTTACTTCGTGCAGGAAAGTACTTTGCTCCAAAGAGGGGCCCTGGCTCACCATAATATTGGGTTTGGCCTATCATGGGACTAGACCTAAAATATTTTATGTTCTCAATTTATTTTCTCCCACATCTGGATTAAGGATAATTTTTCTAGACCTGAATTATGGAAAATTTCTCTTGTCAAATATACATGCCATATACTTGACTGTAAACATATCAGTCTAATTGCAAAATTTACCACTGGGAAAGCTAATCATTTAAGGTGTGGGTCCAAAGTAGAATTTCCCCACCTTTATGTAAACCACAAACACGTATCTCTGGTAACTTGAAGTGTTGAACTCCCCTGCAAGGCAAAGAGGCATTTCCTGCTGGGCCCTCCCAGGGGGAGGCTCAGGCCTTTGGCTAGGGGTGGTTTCCACAGGCTGGAATCTTTTTTTCCTGGATGTGGGGGTCCTCTTAAACACAGGGGAATTGTGGTGGCCCTTTGAGGTTGCACAGGGAATTATTTGAGTGCCTCCTTTCAGTTTCACTCATATCCCTTAGCATTGCTCTAACAAGGAGCCCATTCTCTTGTTAAGGGTTTCTCTGGCAATGCCCTAGGCTGGGCTATTGCTGAACTGCCTCCTGTCTATACCCCCATGTTCGTTGGAGCCAAGAGAGCAGAAGAGAGGGATTCCCTTTTTGCTTTGTGCCAGGCACTTTCATAGTTCTGCCTTGTTTTTGTTTTTCTCCTGGGAAGAAATCAGGAGTTTTTATTGTCTCAGGGTACCACTTCTCAAGCTTGAACTTTAATGGCAAAAACAAAAACACAAAAATCGTGCGTATGACTAAAAGAGAAATATTACTGCTTTTATTTAAAAAAAATGGCAATACCAATGCAGACAGCAAGCATGAATGCTTAATAAAGAAGATTTCGGTTGTATATTATTCAGTATATATTCATTAGGTACCTACTGTGTACTAGATCTTGTATTAGGCCCAAGGTTATAAAAATAAATAACTACCTGGTTCTACTCTGAAACTATTCGTACTCTTTCCTGGGAAATGTGTGTAGTGAGGTGACAGGTATGCAAACATATAATCATAATGCAAAGTGTTTGCTATTGTAGCTCAGAGAAACAGTAAGCTCTGACTACTCTGCCTTACAACAATTGCATGGAGTAAGCAATATTCAATGTGGGTCTGGAAGGGTGAGTTGAATTTTAACAAGGAGAAAAACAAAACCCTTTCTAGGAAGTTGAGACAGTATGTAAAAAAGGAACAGTGACCAAAAATAGCATGGAATGTTTGGGGAATAGATAATATTTTGGTGTGGGCTGGAGGCAGTGTTCAATGGATGGCTCCATGGGCTTGAGGCTAAGTGAGTCTGGAAAAGAAATATTATCCAGGTGAGAATGCATGTTAGAGGAAATGTTAAGAATTTGGGATTTTGTTCTTTAAACAATGGAGTTGGCCTTTGAAGGCTGAAAGAAAGGAAGTAATAGGATTTCTTACTGAGCACTTACCATATGCCACACATTGTTCTAAGAACTCTAGATACATTCACTTACATAATCCCCATTATAACCTACAGTGACGTCCACTTTACAGATGACCTTGGGCAAGGCATCAGTTTCTTCACATCTTCAAATTGATCTTAGGTCCTACACAATACCAATCAAAACCACAGCTGGCTTTATTTGGGTTTTAATTAATTAATTAATTAATTAATGTGAAATTGACCAGCTGATTCTACATTCATATAGAAATGCAAACGTCCTAGGTTAGACAAAACAACTTTTATAAAGAACAAAGTGAGAGGATTTATACTACTTAATGTCAAGATTTATTGGGAAGATGTAGTGATAGTGTGGTATTTGCATTGAGATTGAAAACTAAAATAGAGAGTCCAATAGCAAAACCACACACATATGGACCACTGTTTTTGTTTGTTTGTTTACAAAGATGCAAAGGTTATGCAGTGGGGAAAGGATGGTCTTTTCAACAAATAATGTTGGAAGGGTTGGATAGCCATAGGCGAAAACAAACAAACAAACAAACAAAACCTTTGGGTTCATATCTCACACCACATGAAAACTTAATTAAATGTATTACACACCTACATTTTAAACCTAAAAGTATAAAACTTCTGGCAGAAAACATAGGAGAAAGTCTTTGTGACAGATTTGGCAAAGATTCCTTATATATGACACCAAAGGTGTGATCCATGAAATAAACACATGATACGCTGGACTTTATCGACTTTATCAAATTTAAAAACTTCTCTTCCAAAAATACATTAAATTCATAAAAAGACAAACCACAGATTGGGAGAACATATTTGCAAAGCATGTACCTGATAAAGGACTTGTATGCAGAATATATAAAGAATTCTAAAACTTAGCAATGAAAGAACAAACTGTCCAATGAAAAGATGGCAAAAGATCAGAAGACACGTGTCTCCAGAGAGGACATGAGGAGGGTAAATAAGCACATGGGAAGACTCTCAACATCATCAGCCACTATGGAAATGCAAATTAAAACCAAAATAAGATACCATTACGTGTTTACTAGGATGCCTTAAATTAAAATGTTTGATCACTTGTGATGTCAAGGATCTGGAGCAACTAGAACGCCCAAACACTGCTGCTGGGAATGAAAATTGGACAGCCACCATTGATTAACATTTTGGCAGTTTCCATGAAGCTAAACATATACCTACCATATTATCCAGCCATTTCTCTACTAAGGACTCACCCAAGAGAAAAGAATGCATCCATCCAGAGCCACCTGGGCAGCTCAGTCGGTTAAACATCTGACTCTTGGTTTAAGCTCAGGTCATGATCTCACAGTTCATGGGACCAAGCCCCACATCAGGCTCTGCACTGACAGTGTGGAGCCTCCTTGGGATTCTCTGTCTCCCTCTCTCTCTCTCTGCCCCTCCCCTGCTCTCTATCAATAAATAAAGTTAAAATAAAAATTAAAAGAAACACACATCCCTACAAAGACAAGTACATGAATATTCATAGAAGCTTTATTTTTGAGAGCCCTAAACTGGGCAAAACTCAAAAGGTAAATATGGATAAACAAATCACAGTATCTTTACACAGTGGAATATTGTTTTCTGTCAAAAAGGAATGAGCTACTGATACATGCAACAACACAAACAATTACCGCGAGCGAAAGAAGCCTGATAAAAAGAGTACATACTCTTTGATTCCATTTCTATAAATGCTGTGAAATACAGATGCTTCTGTAGTGACAGAAAGCAGATGAGTGGTTCTTGGGGAGGAGAGGTAGAGAGATAAGAGGTAGAGATTACAAAAGGGAACAAGTAAACATTGGGGATGATGGATGCCTTCATTATCTTGATTATTGAGATGGTTTCGCAGGTGTAAACATATGTCAAAGCTGATCCAATTGCACACTTTGAATATTTGCAGTTTATATTATATCAATCATACCTAAACAAATCTATTAAAAAACAAAAATTTAGTAGGAAGATGCTGAGTCTACCCTGTGATTTCACACTAAGCCTGGGGGCAAATCTGTACCCTTAAAAGCCATCATTACAACGAAAAAAGGATCTCTAGCTTTTCATATGATTCTTGTATTTGTTCATCCAGCAAATACGTATCAAATGCTTGTGGATGGCAGCACGGCTGGGTATTCCAAGTCCTGGACATGTAAGACAAAATGGAGTCTGCCTGGGCACCCGAGTGGCTGGGGTTGGTGGGTTCCAGCCTCATGTCTGGCTCTGTGCTGACCTCTCAGAGCCTGGTGCCTGCTTCAGGTTCTGTGGCTCCTTCTCTCTCTGCCCTCCCCACCCCTGGTCATGCGCTCGCTCTCTCTCTCTCTCTCAAAAATAAATTAAAAAAAGGAAAAGAAAAGAAAGGAAAGGAAAGGAAAGGAAAGGAAAGGAAAGGAAAGGAAAAGAAAAGAAAAGAAAAGAAAAGAAAAGAAAAGAAAAGAAAAGTTGGAGTCCTCCTGCCCTCACAGAGTTTGTTTCATCCACGATAGCAATATAATAAAGAGGCTGAAAGTACAAACTTCAGAGTTCAGAGTTGAAAAAAATCTCCCAAGAATTCCCCAAAAGTCTTCCACTCACTTTTTCATTGGTCAAAATTGCATCACAGAGTCAATTTGTAAGTTGCGGGGTCAGAATTCAAAGCCAATTTCAGAGATTTTGTTTTAACTTCTCTTTGACCACTCAGTATTAAGAGACTCGACCCTAATTAGAAGGATTGACATAGAACTGAAATGTATTAACTATCTTACTACGGATGGCATGCTGTTGAAAGTCGTAACTATGTACCACCTAAAATTGTCCTTTATACCATCAGGGTTATATGTGCCACCCTGGGAAACACTGGGCCAACTGTTCTCCAGACTCACTTTTGCCTCCCATACCTTGAAATCGTGTATTCTGGGTTTTGTTCACATGAAAGTAGAGGATAAGTCATGCCCACCGTAATTGCCTTAGCCTTCTTTACCCTACTGGGAAAAGATAACATGCTTCTGTCGGGTCAGAGGATATAATGTAAGGTTCCACCTCAGCATGCGTATGGTAGACCTCACCTTTTTTCCTTCTATATGTTCCTGGAAGTTGGTGGTGCGTGTGAGGATGTGGGAGGCAGCAAGAGATTCCAAACTGGTTCAATCCAACCCCTGGTGAGCTCAGAACAATAGAGCAGAACTGGTTGTTGAACAGAAGTGGCCTCAAGGGCAGTGTATGAAGCAAAGTGGCTCCTTTAAGGTTCTTAAGCAGGGTCTTGACTCCTTTTATTTGATGTTGGATGAGCCCCCAACTTCTAGCATTACCTGCAGTGAAGAAGAGTCTCCATTCGGCAACTGGCTAAGATCCAAAATTGCCAGTTCTATAGCCCAGCAACTTTCACAGAGGACAAAGTCATTCCAAAGTAGAAGGTTTTTGTCTCATGGCCAAGATGCAAAGTTATCTTCAGAGGTTGTGTGCAGAACACAGAAGAAGTATGGTCTTCTGGGTCGTACTCAGTTAGCGACGTATACGCACACCGCTGTGACGGGCCTTCGTCACCATTTATTTCTATTCTCAGAGGTGCTGTTTCTTGAGGGCATTTGCCAGTCACAAAGAACTGGAACAAAACTGATTTCAGAGAATGCCACTCATGGACCAAAGCCAGTGTTCTCCTCCCTTTCTCCTGACAATACAAAGAGTAGGCCGGCAGTTCTGTGTCTCTCTACCACTCCGGTAGGGTTTCCAACATCAGCACTTTTGACATTTTGGGTCAGATAATTTGTTGTTTAGGGGACTGTCCTGTGCACCTCAGAATGTTTACCCAAATCTCTGGCCTCAACCGATTAAGTTCCAGTAGTGCTGTTCCCCAGTTGTGACAACGAGAAAGGTCTCCGGATACTACCAATGTCTCCGAGGGGACAAAATCAGCCCTGCTACTTTAAGGTATCTTTATTTCAGGGTCCTGAGTAAGGGCTATCCTCGTCTGTATCACGCATTCTTATAACTCAGTCTCAAGGAGGCGAGATTGAGAATTTATTGGGCCTCTCTCCTTATTCGGATTTGCCTGTTTTCTCCCCAGCAGGTTGTATAACAGAAAGAAGGGCTTATTTATTAAGTTAAACGAGAGGTCACATTCATCTTACCCCTAAGGCCCACAGCCTGCTTCCCTTATAGTTACAAAACTAAGAAGGCAGAGATTACAAAGAAGGGTCACTTAAATCCTGCTCCAAACTGATGACCTTAAGCCAGAGCCCGTGGTTGCTTCTATTAGGGAGGATAAAAGAAAAAGAAAAAAAAAAAAAAAAAAACTCTGGTAGGAGTCTCATTTCATTAGAGTTTTATTGGGGGTCATATCCCAATTAGCACTTTTCAATTCGGCCTATCATAAATAAATCACACAGAGGCTGCATGTTACTTTTTTTTTTCTTTCTTTCTTTCTTTTTTCTTTTTTTTTAAATATTGTGCCTTGGGAGGTTGAATATGCCTCTCAGTGATAATCACTGGTAAGGGAAACATGCTGCCCCCTGCAGTGATTCGACAAATAGATTGCCTAAATACCTTCCTGTAAGAATTAAGGAGAGGTGAGTAAACAGAAGGTAGCCATTCTGTGTTTCTTGAAACCAACTTCAGGAGAACAAAGGTAGCAATTAGGATTCATTTTCTCTCCTCATCAAGACTGTGCTCAGCCCCTCTGCTGAGCGAGCCTTTGCAAGAGATGGCATTTTTCATCAGTGATTGATAGCGCCCACAGCTTTCAGGCGGGAAAATGTTCTTAGTGACCTCCACAGAGTTGAGGGGCTGAGTTATGTCTCAAAAGCCCGATGGTGCCAAGATGTCGAAGCTTGTGAAGTTTCAAGACCAACATTATCATGAATTGGTTGATGATTTCAAAATGTAGATTAGCTTTGACGACGGACTGGAAGCCACAGGAAGAAATTATGGAGGAACAGGACTTCTGAGTTACGAAAAGCCTTTTGAATCCGTTTTGAGAAAACTGACCCAGCTTCTTTCGTTGTCTAAAAATCTTACTGAAACGGACCCCGTGGGATTTTCTCCGAGTTGTTCTCAAGTTTGTCCTTGACCCCATATATTTTCGCTCCATCTCTGTTTTCCCTTGGTGTTCCCAGATACTCCCATCTCTTAAAATACTTAGCCTTGTGCACAGGACTCTAAAATCTATCTATTCGAGAATCACACCATGACTTTAAGGGACTATTGTATGCACCCTCGGAGGCTGAGCACTTTATTTATTTGAAAAAAAAAATCTTTTTTAAGTTCATTTATTTGGAGAGAGAGAGAGAGAGAGAGAGAGAGAGAGAGAGAGAGAGAGAGAATCTCAAGCAGGCTCTGCACTGTCAGTGCAGAGTTGGACGCAGGGCTCTATCTCGGCCTGAGCCAAAATCAACAGTCTGGGAGCTTAACCGACTGAGCCACCCAGGCGCCCCCAACTGTTGAGTACTTTAAACCCAACATGTCCAAAACTAACTTAACACCTCGCCTTCCAAGCATCCCCCTCTTAGTGAATATCATCTTTAAACTCACCATCCATGCACCCAGTCAAGGATATACTACCCTTCCTCACACTAGCGGGAACCATATTTCCTCACATCATCAGGGACCACGTTTCATCATCCGATCAAGGACAATGTTCTGGAGATTCTACTTCCTAAATATCTGTCCGAATGTCCCCATCTCCAGCCCCACTGCCCCCTCAGCAGCGACAGGATTTTGCACGAGGATCTGGGTTGGCCCATCTGACGTGACTTGTCTAACCTCCTCTGTCATCCTCTGCATTGTAACAGAAGTGATCTTGCTACGCAAAACACAGATCTGATTGTGTCACAGCCCAGCTTTAATATTTCGGGGTTCCTGAGACCCCCTAGCCCTTCCCACCCACGTATTGTAGATGAAGCTTCCACTGACTTAGGGGAAAACTCTGTGGCCACCAGTGTTACCCCATCTGTTTCCTGATTCTCACATGCGGGTGGGGTGTCTCTCAGTGCTTTATAGTGCCGCCCACATTCCAACTCTTCTCTAAAATTTTGTTTTCAATTCTAGGGGCGCCTGGGTGTCTCACTCAGTTGAGCATCCCACCTCGGCTCAGGTCATGATCTCGCAGTTCGTGAGTTCGAGCCCCACTTCGGGCTCTGTGCTGACAGCTCGGAGCCTGGAGCCTGCTTGGGGTTCTGTGTCTCCCTCTCTCTCTGCCCCTCCCCCACTCATTCTCTGTCTCTCTCTCTCTCTCTCTCTCTCTCTCTCTCTCTCGGAAATAAAGAAACTTTACATTTTTTTTCAATTATCATAGAAATTCCAAGTAAGTTCATTTATTTGACAAAAATTTACCATATACCATGTGCTCTCCTACGCACTTCAGAGATACTACTTAAGTTTGAAACAACCTAAAACAAGTTTTCCTGAAACGAAGTAGAAATATGTATGAATGGCACTACCTAGAGACACCCTCAAAAACATTTTCACTGCAATATCTTATCCATCACTTAAGTGAGAGTTCTCAGAAACCCTGAGAAGTTGGGATGATGTCAGGACTTAATTCGGGGGTTCTAAATTCTTTCTACTAATATGTTCACCTTCCCTTTTTCCATCTGGCAGGCTTTCGCTTATTAACTGTGTACCGAGGATACTGAACTCAGTGGGTTATAAACGTGAAGCAGTCATGTATCTTCTGACCATTGCTTTAAAAACAAGGTAGCATGTGACTCGGGGCATGTAATTTAACCTCTTTGTGTCTCCATTTCCTTTCTTAAAGACAGAAGAAATAATGTTACCTACCTCCTAGAGTTGTAATGTCTAAAGCAGTACCCGGCATATAGTAAGCACTCAATAAAAGCTGGCCATGATTTCTATGCTCCTATCTCCCCTTCTAAACCACAAGCTCTTTGAATTCCAAGAGCTTACATAGTATCTGGCACATATTAGGTGCCTCCAAAATATTGGCATAATAACAGATAAAAAGTAATCAAAATAAAGATTCTAGGAATTAAACAGAATTTGAAGTTGATTTGATCACATAATGCCTTTTCTCCTAAGGATTTCAAAATAGCATTCAGACAATACTTGATTCTCCTAGGAGACAATGACTATAGACAATATCTCTATGACAGAGAGAATAATTTAGCTGGATTCAATCACAGAGAGATTCAATTACTTTCCTGTGAACTGGCAGACGAATTTGAGCAATGACTTCATTGGTAGACAGTGAGCATTCTAAACACATTAAGATGGCAGAATTAACCTTTGTACATTTCCTTCATCTGATTCTATCCCAGCCATTTTTTTTTTTTTAAAGAGTGGCAAAGAACAAGTTTCAAAGATAATAATTCCTCAAAACTCTGAAGGATTTTATAAAATGCTTTTTTGTCAGGTGCTTTGGAAAGCGAGATGATCATGTTCCCTACTTTCTGCAGGCATGTTTCAGGTAGTTATATGACATCAGAGCCCGGTTGGATCACAATGCAAAAACAAAACAAAAATAGTATTTTTTTTTCTGCATTATAACAAACAAGCAGAACTTCTGGGTAGGTGTGGCTTCATTTGTCTTCAGTTAAGTGCCCTCCCTCACTGTTTCTCCGAGGGTCAAGGAAACAAAGCCAAAATTAAAAAGGAAGAGCAAAATCAATCATAGTTATCTTTCCAAATAGTCAAGTATTTAGCGTTATGTAGACTAAACATCTGGGTGATGGTTCAATTTTTCCCCACTTTTTATCCACATTTCTACCCAAAGATTGAACCCTGTCTGGAAAGGCTCAACCATTAGCCTCCAAAAGCTGAATTAACCGAGCTGATCAGCACAGAAAGTATAGTTATCTGTTGAACTAGAGGTGGTCATAGGGGGAGAAAACGAGGCAATCTTAACCAAAGTCGGTGGTTTCGTGGTTGACTTTTTCTGGATTTATACTAATGAAAAAAAAATGTGCTTCTGTCCAGAAGATCCATTCCAAAACAAATAAAAACATTGTCACACTAGCCTTAAAGAGATGCCCTCACTTTCAGTAAGGGCCTGGGAGGAGGAAGGTCCTTGGAGAACCATCTAGGAGTGGCTGACATACAATTTTGTTTGCTAAACATTCTTGACCTTATGGTCCTCTATAAAAATAGTTTCTTTCAGTGCAGCTGAGAAAGCTGTGATTTTGCCGCCCAGCCGATGTAGGCTGGACTTGTCCATCATGGTGAGCCTAGGTGCGCCTTCATTCCCAAGGATAAGAGAAAAAGGTGGCAAGCTTAGCCACGTCCTCTTCCAAGGACTCAAACACACTGCATCCGCCTCCCGCACTTAGGATCCTCCGCTGAGAAAGCCCGTCATAGGATCCAAGCCCAAAGTTTTTGAGTCTGTTCAAGACCCTGCATATAAAACGCGTCTCTGTTCCTCTCTCGTCTTACCCTCTTTTCCTGCCCCCGACTTGCGAGGTTCCGCACGGCCAAGGAACCCTGGGGTATCAGGCGGAACATTCTGACGTCCTCCCACCGCTGTTGCTGTGGCTATCCAGGCTGGAGGATTTATTAGTTGTGAACGTTCATTTTTGTTTTTCCTGGTCCAGTGCCAGTAAATAAGTCACCCAAACCATGGCTGAGTGTCATTTGATAGGAAAAGGCTGGGATCACAAGGAAGCCTTCTGTCTTTCAACCAAAAAAAAAAAAAAAAAAAAAAAAAAAAAAAAAAAAAAACCAAAAAAAAAAAACCAAGAAAGCAAAAAACCACCACCGCCACCACCACGACAAACTGCTGAGGTAAGCGGTGTCAAACCCAGCTGCGACAACAAGCCCGTGGCGAGACAAACGACAGCTTTCACTGCTGGATCTGGGGCTAGAGAGCCACTGGCCCGCAAACCCGGGCATGGACGAATTCAGGCCGGCAGCGAGGGGCCGCTTTCTCAACCTACCGGCTCTGTCCATTTCGATCTTTCTAGCACACGACCACGGCGCAGCTGCAAGGCGACTGGAGATGAACGTCGACACACACGCACGTATGCACGTGCGCCCACCCTTGCGTGCACGCACACACCCCCACGCCCCCGCCCCCACGCGCATGTTGCTGGGGCCGAGTGAGAAGGAGCTGGTGAAATCACGCCGCGCGCGAGTCCCTGGGGCGGGGAGGCCAGAGTGGGATGCGGGTGGGCGTCTGGAGGCCCAGGATGGGAGAAGCAGAGGAGGGGGGGAAAGGGAGGGAGGAGGTCAGAACTTGGGAGGGGACGGTGCTCCCGCCAGGCCCGCCAGCTCCCTGTGACTGTTGCCCGGGCGATGGCTGGGGACGATCGGGGAATGCTTGGAGCCCGCAGCCTTCTTTTGGACTCCGGGACGGAGCAGAAGGGGGTGGATGGCTTTTCTCTTTCTGTTCCTGCCTTTCATATTCAGCAGATTAGAGCGGCGGCGGGTTGCTGTGGCGACCACGCAGAGGAGGGCTCCGCGCACCTGCACCGCCAACGCCAGCCGCCAGCGTGGGCTTGGGCTGTCCCCAGGGCAGATTCTGCTGTGGGAAACACGACAACAACAACAACAACAACAGCAACAACAGGAGTATGGCAAACGGGGGGGGGGGGGGGGGGTAGAGGGAGGAGGAGAAGGGATCAGGGAGGCAGGGAAGGAAGAGAATACACTCCCAGTTCACGCCAAGGCAGCGCTGCTCTTTCATAAAAGGGGGTGAGAACGCACAGGACACACAGGTGGTGGCCCAGAAACTTTGCCCAGGTAGCCAGCGGGGCTGCTCAGCTGTGACCGGAAGCGGGGAGACCGTCACCCACGTCCAAGGGCCGCCCGCTGCACACGCCGTGGTGGAAGGGAATCATGAGAACAGGGAGAGCTTTAAAGCTTCGACTCTTGCTAAGTCACCCGAGGAGATGCCTACGAGGAAAGTCACTCTGTGGTGACCCAGGACTAAAAGCGACTCGCCATTTTTCTGCGACTGATTTTTCAACGCAGAGGAGAGCCTCCTAACGTGGGAGAGATACCATTATGTCTTTTCTAAGTTTGCAGAGGCAGAGAGAAGGAGAGGAGAGAAGGGGGACAGGGGAGGAAAACCGATGAGCTCCTGAAGCTGTGGAATGTTCCGGCATGGTTCCAGGTTCTGCTAATGAAGAAGTCAGCTCCACGCAGGGTTCGGGCCTCACCTCTCTGGACACCCTGGGCTCTGCCTTCAGTCTGCCCCTTCCTTCCTTCCTTCCTTCCTTCCTTCCTTCCTTCCTTCCTTCATCTGCCTCCTCCTGGTCCAGTCTTGTGATTGCCTTCCGCATTGTTGTCTCTGTTTCCATTAACAAAACATCACAACGCATTAGCCTGCCCAAAGCCCTCTACAGCGACAAGATTTACAGAAGGTGAACTAAAATATGTATAGAGATTGAGAGTGAATATGCAGCAGACCTTTTGAACCGAGGGCACGCTGGGTTTGTTTGTTTGTTAAACTAGATTTCTCCTGGCTGCTTCAGCTTTCTCGCTGTCTCTCAAACAATCCAGTTACAGGGAAAGATGATTCCAGAGACATATTCTTTAAAAAATGTGTTTTTTTTAAAAAACACATTTCCCAAGCAATGCTCTTTCCCAAGCAATGTGATTCGCAGGCAGCGGGCCTTATGTCTTCCATTTTCAGCATGACTGAAACCAGGAACATTTCTTTGGGGTAGCTGTGTCACAGCAGACCGAGAGGAGACAATTACAATTGACTGTCCCATCAGCACATACACGAACAACACTGTGCTGTTGTTCCTGAGGTCCGTGCACGGCTTCTTATTGACTCTAGCTGAAGGAATTTCATACGATGACCTCATCTCGAGTATAGCATCTTTTCAAACACCTGTGTATGTGTCTCTACCTTTAATAGAAAGTCGATACACTATTTTCACCAGGAAGATGGCAATACACTAGATCAAGGATTGGCAAACTTTCTGTGTAAGGGGCTAAATATTTTAAGCTTTGGGATCCATACAGTCTCCAGCAACACTTAACTCTGCTATTGTACTATGAAAACAGCCCCAGACGACCTGCAAATCAATGGCCTGGCTATGATCCAATAAAACTTTATTTACAAAAACAGGCAGCAGCCCCGTTGGATCTAGGCGCCACAGTCTGTCGACTCCTACACCAGATCTACCCTCTTTGAGGTGTAGCACATTGAAGAGGTTAGAATGCTAACTCTCAGAAGAGATCGCTGTTCCAACCCCATTCTTTTCAGTTCCTACTCTTACGAGGCATATCTAGTAACCAAGAACAAACAAACAACAAACTAGTTCAACTGAAGAGAGTATCCAACCTGCTCATGGGACGAGGATTTCTTGATTCCATCAAAAAAAAATCAAATAAGAACCCTGAATGTAAAAGAATACTACATTTTTGAGCTGTTACAGTATATGTATGTCTAGTCTTATAATTCGTGATCCACTGGCAAACAAATGACCAAGCACATTACGTTTAGAAAGAGTAGAATTTGTGCTTCTCGATGGTCACAGATTTCAAAGGCCTATTTGGTGCCCAATTTTCTGTAGAGTCTTGTGCCAAAATGCCTTTTATCACGGGGAAGCAAGCAGTGCACTTAAACATATTTTGTCGACTGGGCACCATATGTGGAAGTGACAGCCAGAATTCCCTGCCAGTTCTTTTCCGTAGGAGAGGATGGGTCTACAAAGGTTCAAGCATCTTCCAATGACTCACGCTTGAGAAGTCAGCAGGTAGGGGGTTGACTGCACAATTCTAAGTTTCATTCTGAGAATGATTTCTTTCCTAAATATGGATTTTGATTATTACTGTCTCTGAAATTTATTCCTTATTTTTAGGAGTTGTATATGTTATTCTTGCTATAACTTTGTACACAGACAGCAGAAGGAAGTAGGAACATATGCTCACCTTCATTCCAGTGTATGAATTCCAATGTGGATTGTAATGTTTTGGCCCCATATGTGGTCTTCTTAAAGACTGAAAAGCCCATTCTTTGGGAATGACACTGATACCTGATTATGGAATTCTGAAAATTTGCCCTAATAGAATCCTGGGAAGAGGTTACAATTGACCATAAGTGATGGGATTTGTCCAGAAAAACATTTCCATTGCTTATAACTGGGCAATAAATGAGGACTGAGAAAGCTGAATCCCAAGCAGAGTAGTCGTGTTCCAGGGTATGCCCACAAGACTCGGGGGCAAAAAGCCACAAGAATGGATTAGAAGAATCAATCTGAATTCTTGAGGAATATCCCAGAAACACCTATGGTAAGAAACTCGAGGAAAAGCTAGGCTTGTTTTGGTCTAGCCAGTTTGGGATTCAGATTATTGCGATTCTTCCCACTTGGTAAAACCAGGGACACAGAGTTCTATTCCGTATTATGGCCCTTCACCAAGAAGGGCCAACTTAGACGTATCCCTTTGTTGCTGCAGAAAGACTTTGGACTACTTTGTTTGGGACATCCGTGCAGACAAATTCGCCAGTCAATCGGTAAGACATGTGAAAATGAGGATCGTATAGGAGAAAGAGTGGAGTTCCATTTTCTAAAAATAGTAAGTGTACAAAAAGTCACAGAAGGGGTGATTCCCCTCCCTCCCACTGACAGCTTGTGTAGAAGTGGAAAGATACAGATGATCAGTGTTCTCTTCCATTCCATCAGTACGAAAGAATAAGGTTAAACTAAGTTAAACTAAGGCAGACAGAACATCGTGCATAAAAACCCAGAAACAACATTATCCACTCATGTGTGTTCAACACAAAATGAAATAATTTGGAATTCAGATGAAGACTAGACCTGGACAAGGCCCATCATTTCGTGTGAAAATGGTGAGGAATTTTACAAAAGAAATAGGATCCATTCTAAGAAGGCATTTTCCAGGTGAACTCATAATGGGAAAGTCATTGGACAGAAACTTCTGGTGGTATTGAGAAAGTCAGATATCAGTAAACTCGCACTCAAGGAAATACCTGGGCCTTTGGGAAAGTTGGCATTCCCTTTTACTAGTTAAGAGAGATTTGGAAAGCGACCAGCATGGTGGGTTTTTGTTGTTGTTGTTTGTGTTTTTAGTGCTTTGTGCGTGGGAGTGGTTGCATCTAAATATTCGAATTTATGGAAATGGGTTATGAGAGAAAATAGTGTTAGTGTTTCTTTCTGTGTTCTGCCAGGTTAACTTTGGAGCATTTGAATCATTGCCTGATAGGAAGGAGTGCTTTGGACAAGTGCACGTTGGTTGTGACACCCAGATCACCTGCCACCCAGATCTGCCACACAGTGTGGACTGGTCTGCCACTGAGGGTCAGGATTATAACGGCCTCTAATTGCTATTCCCATCTGTTGTAAAGAAGAGATAAATGTTTGTGGGTGGATTTTTTTTTTTTTTTTACAAAATCAGAAAAAATGATAAATAATAGGCTTGGAGTAAAACCACTTTTCTATCAGTCGTAACACCAGCTAGTCAAACCGGTTCCAAGGGGGTCAATTCAGAAATAAGAAATCGTTGTTGGTAACTGCAGCTTGGTTCTTCAGCTTTAGGGCTAAAATCAAACTAAGAGTCATATCTAATGGAGAATATATTGCTGGGGAGAACAGAGACAGAAGAGCAAAGGACATCACACTTGCTGCTTGCCACACCCATTAACATCCCCAATGCCTACAGGAACCCTATAAAATAGGTGAGACTACTCCATTTGCAGACATGGAAACTGAGGCTCAGAGAGCTTACAAAATTTGCCCAAACCTTTGGCTGGCAAACAGGGATTCTAGGAAAATTTGTGACTTGGAGGTCTTTGGGACACCTTGTCAATTGGAGTAATGATTTCTTAGCTTAGGCAAATCTTGTAGGAAAGTAACCATCTGCAAAGGAGTTTTTAAAGCATCATCTCTGCTACCCAACCAGAACTACCATAAAAACCAAAGAAGTCTTAGTTTCATAAGCATGGGATTATAACTGACAATAACAAAAAAATAGAAATATGTTCCTGGTCCCTTAATTTGCTAATAATTATTGCTGCATTAATGACCTTAGCCCACAATGACCATTTCCAGAGTCATGGTGACACACATAGGTAGTAACAAGCAGGAAAAAATGCCTTTGTTTTTCAAGGTGAATTCAAGATGAAGAAACACACTCTTTTTGGAATTGTGTAATTTATGCAAAATAGTATGATGCAAAATAATATGATGTCCATAGTATGAGCGCCCTTCAGGTGAATGAGAATTAAGTGAGGTTCTATTAGAAAAATGACAACTGAACTTAAATGATTGTAATCTATGCTGGAAGGAAGGGAGGGAGGAAAGAAAGGAGGCAGGAAGGAAGGAAGGGCTGACTCAGTGGGTCCTACAGGAGCCACTGGAAAAAGTCCACTTTTCTTAGTATGGTTAAAAACTGTGCATTGAAAGGATATTACCAACAGTCCTTGAAAACCTCAATAAAAGAAGCAATAAACTTCTCCTAAAATACTTGATGTCCGAAAATGTGAAGTTAAACGTTCTGGAGCCTATGTTGATTTCCTTGAGGGGGGGGGGGACAAAAACAGCCAAGGGGATCCCCAACTGCCTTGTCCTTGAAATTCTAATCATACGCTAAGTGAAGTTTCCAGGGACCCGGGTAATATATGAAACAGACTGCGAGGTTGGAAAATCCTGGGTGAAACTGTGGTGACCTTGTTTGTGAGGGGCTACAGGTCCCAAGCCCGGAGAAAAGTTCCTGAATATTCCACCCTGTGGTGGGAAAGCCAGGGAAATGGGGCAGACTGACGAAAAGTCTAACGGCTGAAAATATTTGCCTAGGCTTCTCCTACCTTCAGATCACGTGTCTCTGCATTTTCCTTCAATTCGGTTGGAATCCCCAGGCACGTGTGAAGCATCTTGTCAGGTACGATTCAAAGCACTGGAGAAAGAGGGTATCGTCTGCTCGCAGATATCTCAAATAGCCTGGAAGGGGGAAGGCAACAAGCATGCCTCTTGAAGTTGGCAGGCCAAAGGCAAGACCACTTACCACGTGTCTAAATATTTCAAATGTGTCAATCGTGCTAGTAACCTTTAAATTAAATATATTCGACTTTCCAGTCTGGAACACAAAAAGTCCTTATTCTGATCTGGAAGACCGGGTTCACGTTACACGTGTCAGATTCCTTAAAGCTCTGCAAGGAACATGGTGGCTTTCAGAGAGGGGGACGCAGGCTCCCAGTCCATTCAGGGCTCCGTCCTGTCTCATGGAGGCCTCGTGCACAAGATACGCTTGCCTTTACTCACAAGCTCTGCCCTCTGCTTTCCTCCACATACATACTGCGGCCAGCCACTCTTTGGCCTCCCAGGGCCAGGTATGGGTGGCAGGTTTCATCTTCCTGAGAGAGAGACTCAAGGAAAAGGCCGGCACAGGCCTAAAAGTGGCCTCAGGGAGCTCTGGGAAGAAAATTTTGGAGTGTTGGGCATCCGGAGTATGGTCTAGAAAGGGAGGCGTAGGCTACAGGTGAGAATGACCCCTGGACCCTCAGACACCTGCCTTGCTGGAGGGGCATTTCCAGAACTGGGCATTTCTAACATGGGTGCCAGAATAGGGGTGCTCTTGCCAGGATCTGAGGGCAGTATTCATAAGCCAAGTGTTAACATTGAACTAATATAATTCCCCATAGGTATTATCAAAAGACTGTATTTCAGGTTAGATTTTGTTGGGTTAATTTTCTTCAACTACCGTGAGGAATGACAAAAAGTATAAGCTAGGCGTTTCCAATTACTTATGTTCTTTGATAGAATAAAAACTATGGAAAGGGCTCACTTCAAGTGAACCAACCCTCATAACTGAATTTGCAGATATTTGTAGGCACTTACTGGTCTGTTAACCCATGTTTTTGGTAAATAAATATAAAAATCACTATCATCATGTTATGTTTTCTTTAAACTAGAAATTTTAGGATTCCCATTCCTTTTTGGAAACACATCTTCAAGTATGACCCTGCTACACTTTTTTTTCCCCATTGTAACTGGTGCAGAAATTTCTCTGAATTTCTTTCAAGACTGGCTTTTTGGATTTATCTCATTGTAGATTCCCTTTTTTGTTTACCATGACTGTTAATCATTTATTACATTAGTCTTTACCTAACCAGACCTCTAATTGTAGTGTTCATGTTGACTTTCTGGTACATTAGTCCACAAATGGTACAATCACTCTATTGCCCTTGTTTTGAATGACTTTTTTTTTTTTCTAAATTTTTCTGAAAATCCAGGATTAGCTCCCCACACTGACTTTTCTTGCACAGCTTCAAGCTGCATGGTATATCCTTTTCTGTAGCAATATATCATAAATCAACCAAACATTAGTTTGATTTTATTCCTCTTTTTTCCAGATAGAACTTTTCGTGTCAATGTATTTAAGGTTCTTTACCTGGAGTTGTATTAATCTCTAGTTTGAGATAAGTTATTCAAAAATTTAAGTAGATTCTTCCAAGTCTTTGACTATGTTTGAATCCGAACTGTAGAGCTTTGCTTTCTAAAAATAGATCTTCTGCAAATTTCATTAATTCTTTGGCACATTCAGGCTCCTTACTAAGTGCATTAAATTGGAAATTGGGATGATTTCTCATTTTGTCAACAATGTTCAAAGTGTTGTTGGATAAGACCTTTGTTACTAATTATACTTTAGTCTCATTAAATTTGAGCCTATCTGGCTCCTAAGTCATTCCTATATGTAGTATATTATGAACTCAAGGAAGATAAATTATTCACTAGTTGTTCACTAGTCAGTGTATGGGATTTGGGTTTTTCTTTAATATGGAAAGGTGAGTTAGTGGAAATAAAACACCAAGTTCAGACTGGGGGTTGGCCTTTAGGTAAAGTAGACTGGACAGGTGGCAACCCACAGAGTCTCGCCTTAGTGTGGCTGCACAACACTTTACTGTCTCCCTTACAAGTCGGCCAAGGAAGATATTGGTACTTAGATCCAGATCCAGGTTTCATTTCTAACCCTTAGAAGCTTCTAGATTTATCCAAATTATCTAACCTCTTTGGGTCTTGATATCCATAGTTTATAGAAATAGAACAAAAGACCATCTTCAAGGCCACGTTTAACTTTTATAATCTATTCTTCAACTGTTCTAGCAGGCCTGAAATTTTCCCCATCAATTACTAATGAGTCACTGATAGGTTGGACCACACGGATTGGAGTGTTATCTCCAGACTCCCACAGTGAAGATGCACTGAACACTTTAACAGAAGTATGTATTTTTGGTTTAGTGATGGGTCACTGGAAGCAGAGAGTAGGACTGAGAACACGGCAACTTGAGATTATCAAATCAGAGAGAGTGGGCAAGGGGACTGAAGAGGAGAGTGATAGAGGAAAATAAGGAGCCACCAAAGGCATCTTGGCGAGGGAACTTCTTGGTGAAATTGGCCACCCAATCATTGCCAAGCTACGAGGTTGCTAAGTTAATGTAGACTGAGACAATCAACAGTCACTGTAACAATGGTAGGCATGTCTTATATCTTTCAATGTGGTAAAGAATTGAATAAATACTACTAGACAGATCGTAAATTCCTCTTGAATCTGCTTGTTCCCATACTCCCCATCTACAGAGAATCATATCCATCATTCACACTTGACTCCGAGGCTAACTTCTTCAAGTCCCCTCTCCCATGTCACCAGGCAGAGCTAAATTCCTCTTCCTCCACATGCTGATGGCATGTTACCCCCAGTTCTCTCATTAGGCTCCACTTTAGCGGGAGGTGTTCTAATACCTGCCTCACTCTCGCCTTGCCCACCCCTTACCTGCAACCCTGTGTGAACACCCTGAGAAGGGCAGCAATCCTTCTCTTCTGTTCCTATCCTTTCCTGTATCAATGCTCCACTCCATTCCAGGCATTTCCTTAGGATTCTCTAAGAGCTTCATTGGGGAACCCCACAATGAACGTGAATGGTGTCTTTTCCTCTCCATTCCTGCCGTTATAATCCAAGGTCTCCTTTGGGCTTTGGAACTAGTTCTGACTAATTCAAAGAAGGAAAAGTAAGAAAAATACAAAGATTAATATTTATCTATTTTATTTTGCTACACTTGAGTGACAAACTTAGCTTCCAGTCTATAATATTAACTATAATTATTTATTACATTATTATTATTATTATTATTTGTAGTTTTTGTAGGTGGCACCTCAACCAGGGATTTCCATCAAAATCACCAAATAAGCTTTTGAAATCAACATACCTAGGCCCATTGCTGATGATCCTGATTCAGTAGGTTACAGCTGCTTCTTGCATCTGAATACAAAATGCTCTCTGGAGATCTGGCACAGAGCACAACTTTAGGTGGGGACCTCTTATCACTTAAAACTCAAGGCCCTGAAAGCACAGACTTGAGTGTGACCTTGGGCAAGTTATTTAATTTCTTTAAAAATTACATATATACACCTCTATAACCTTTACAAAAGTGTAGCAGCATTTTCATCTGGGATTAGAATAAATGGAAATGCCAGTTTATTTCGGAGAACATACTCTAGTTTATGTTTAAAACAAACACCTGGACACCTGAAAACAGGTACTAGGTTTTTGTGGGTTTTTTTGTTTTGTTTGTTTTGGGTTTTTTTTGGGGGGGGGAGGATTGTTTGTTTTTGTTTTTAGTTTTATTGAGGTATAACTGACATACACTTAGATTTTATTTATAACAAAAATTTTGACTTGGCCTGCTACGTATGGTTACTGATCAATTTTAGAGTTCAAGTCATGTGGTTCGCTCAGATTCAACTCCGTGAGAATCACTGTTTCACCCTGAATTACCTAGAATTAACCCACTGGCACTGACATTTTTGGAAATGTTATTTTTTTTTTTTTACCCTCGGGGGATTGTTTGCAAGAGTTCTTATTCTGTAATATTTGTGCCTTTGAAGGAATGTCTACAGGTTGATGTTACTTTATAAGGATGAATATTTTTCTTTCTCAATCCACTTTGCTTTACTTTCTCAACTGTTTCACACTTCCCAAGAACATTCCTTCCAGTGAGTGTGTGCTTAGCAAGAGATGTCTTCTGGCGATTATGTTACTAGTTAATTTTCTGGTTCCCTGATTTGAAAACTTGTTAGTTTTCAAAATTATTTTTCCACACCTTTGTAAGCTTCCCTCTTCTGACCTAGAGTGTTCCTGCCTGATCTATCTAAATTCTCCCCATTCTTCACGTCCCAATTTTTGGAAGATTTTCCCTAATCTCTCCTGCTCTATTATTGGCTTCCTTTCATTTTGTCTATGAGTTATTGTCTATATTGTGTATGTAACGCTTGTCGTATGCTCTGGCATAGTTTAATATGTTGTTTCATTGTTTTAGGAGTGTATCTTGTCTCTCTAATTCTTTAAGCATCACGCTAATGGAGTCTCTGTGGAATATCTCTGTGCTTCCTCTCAGATCAAGCAGTGCCTTGCAAAAGCATGTGCTATTCTCCTCTGAGGAATACTGATGAGGGCGATATGGCTCTTTATATATAGTAAATAATTATACATGGCAATATTGAAGGACAGATAGCAAAGCATTATTTATTTGAGCAGAAACAAAGGATTCCATCCTACTAATGCGGATTCTTTTGGCCCGACATTCTGCTACCAGTGAGAATTACTTCACAAGCTTGATCACTGGAAAAATCCGGGTATCTTCCACTGATGTTAGGATTAACTCAGCTCATCTCAGTTATTCAGAAATAAGAGAACAAGGCCGCATGTGCATTCCTTTCCTGTAAAAAAAAAAAAAAAAAAGACTTCCGGGTCTAGTTCTCAGCATGTTGTTTCAGTTAGAGTTCAGTAATATTTACTGGCCTTCCTAGATGCCAAACACCTAGGTCTTTGTTTTACCCTAGTTGGGTTTCATCTTCATCTGTCCCGAGTTGAGGCTTCCCCAAGGTTTCCTAGAAGCATATTTCTTATCTACTTCCTTTCCCAAGGCTTCTGGAAGCTTTGCACGGTGGCTAGAGATTCTCATGCGGTTCCTGATATTGTTCCGTGTTCCTTTTCAGAAGGCAGGGGAAAGCAAGAGATCTGTCATTAAAGGTTCACAGTTGCGAGATTGGAGGGGGTGGGAGTGGGCAATAGCTCACTAGCAAGTGAGAATCTTTCTCCCTGAAATGCTGTTCTAACCCTTAGCTACTAATAAAGACAAAGACATTGTTCTCCCCAACATTGTAATCTTAGCTCCTATCATTTTGCATACCACAGAGTTGGCAACTGATAAGCTCTTGTTGAATAAACACAGGAGATCAGATGCTATCTCTTCCAAGAAGCCTTCCCTGGTCTACTGAGTAGAACTGATTACTTCCTCTACTGTGTTCCAATGCACAACACATCCTTCTTCTCTTACTAAGTTTATCTCAGTGAATGGCACGGATTTGTATACTGTAGATTTATCTTTCTCAGTGATTCTTTGATAACATGCCTGCTTTACATATTTTAGTATCTCCAACACCAAGTAAGCACAGTGCTGAAAGAAACAGCCCCCTGAAACTGCTGTCTGTCTTCTGTAAAGGTTTCATCAGTAACATTATTCACTACATTTCATGGTATCCTTTTTAGAAGATTTTTCCAGAAATTTATCTCTGGAATTATACCCAGAATATATGTGATTCCCTTAGACAATATTTGTGCTTTGGTTCCATGAACACTATATTTTGTGTCTTTCCAGTTATATTTGGACCCATCCGTAGTAAAGATTCAATGTCAAATGCTCTTGTGTTAGTCTTACTCTTGGTTCTGATTTAGGTATGTAGCATTTTTTACCTTTGTATTTCCTGCCTACTTCTGACATATGCTATTTTGTTGTATTTATGTGTCATATAAAAACCTTCCTTGAATCCCTCTTTTGGAGTCAGATGGGGTAAAAGCATACACCTATAAAAGAGTATGTGTAAGTTGAATGTGCTCATGCATTCAACAGAATGAAGGTAGAAATCATTGAGAGTATGCTGGTCTAAATTCCTTTGATTTGAAGAATGGAATTTGGGATAGATTGAATATGAGTAATGGATTGGGAGATGTCAAAGCTCATGCAACTATTTGGATGGTGCCACTCTCTGAATTAGGAGAGAGAGGAGGAAGCCCAGATTTGGGAAGGCAAGGACAAAACAACTATAACGTAAATAATAATTATCGTAACTCACAGCCGTATAGACTTGTGTGGCTCACAAAACATTCCAACACAAATGATAGTTGTAATAATGAACGCTTGTCTAGTGATCTCAAGTTCGTAAGGATTATTTCCTGTGTTCTTACAAACCTGTGAGTTGGCAAGGGCCAATGCAATGCCATTCCCATTTTGCTGATGAAGAAGCTGAGTCTCTGAGGGGCTAAACCACTCAGAGGGATTTGGAAGGTCTCAGGTGTGGGGGTTCTGATTTGCTGCCCTATGGTCTAACCTCCCCCTCCCTCATTTTACCGCTGCTTCTAAATTGGAAGTACATCACAGCCAGAGTGAGAGGTGCAGGGGTCGTGTACCTCTCTGGGTGTGGGACAGAAGGAAGCAACTGCTAAAGGAAGCATTATTACTAAAAACCCTCTCCATTCTTAAAGCTGTATTTCCCGATGATCATTTCCTGTGAACCGCTCCTGTAACTGTTCCTCCGTCTTCTGGGCGGGAGCTCCGCCCAGTAGAAGTCTGACACACGGGGACATTTAACTGGATTGTTAATTCTAAAAGCGTCTTAAACAGAAGGGACAAATGACATTTCTGACATAATCTACCTCTTTTTGAATAAAGTATGAACAGAGTGTGATAGGTATTAAATATTGATTGATTGTAGGTTTCATAGAGCATAGTAAATTGATAACCAAGGCTTAGAAATACTGCCAGACTTCTGGTTAGATACTTACACACACACACGGAGCAAATTATAGCTTACGGCATGCATGTATTTGAATATAAAGAGGTAACTTTCCCGCTTGATCTCGTGTCCCTCAATGGTGGATAACCAGAAAACAGGAAGTTAGACTCAGGGGAGAGAGGGTTAAGTCAAAGCCACGATATGAGTATACCTTCTGTGTATCGCCCAGTCCTGAGAAGGACATTTTCTGATTTCTCTGCCTTCACCACATTGCCGGATTTAATGCCGAGCGTCAGCCTTGAGAGACCTAACTGGCGGTCATTTGTCAAAAATGCCAAGCACCCACACCTTCTGATATAAGATCACAATGATCACAAGCGGACCCACCACCATTAAAGTCTCCCGCGATGTTTTCTGCACGCTCTGTCTAGTAAGATAGGTTTTGGATGGACTCCAGGTTTGAAAAATAGGTGGTGAAGAAATACTTCCAAGCGCTATTTCTTGTCCCTATATCAAAAGAGACCAAAGAGGCATTAGATAAAATACGATGCTGAGTTGGTTTTCAGACAGATTTTCTGGACATCTGTGACCTCCACCAATCTTCGGGGGAGAAAAAAAGCACCATACATTTCTGAATGTTTGGGCCAGGCTCCCTTAGTTCTCTATTTTTCTTACCACCCGGAGACTGAAGCATTTGGCATACGTGGGATCCTAGTATTTTAGAGCTGGAAGGGAAACTCTCCCACCCTGGTTTTATCTGTAGGCTGGATAAAGGTTTGGGATTTAGCAATAGGCTTTGCTAGCTCAGCTTGTGAAAATCACATTCTTTATCAACTCCCCAGATGGTTTAGATCATTAAAAACACAACAAAACAAAACAAAAGCCCTTCAGAGTGTACACTGTGAAGATATTCTCTAATTTCCAAGAAAAATAAATATATGTCGAATCTCTCACAGATTTCTCACACTTTCTCAGTATACAGCCTGAATTGCTGTGCTGAATGGAGAACTTAAAGCCATCGTTTTTGAAACTGCAAAGCCTTGTGCTGAATACTTAACTTCCAGCAGCCCCTTTGCCTTTCTAGTTTGTCCATCAGCCCAACTCTAAGTCAGTATTTATCTGTTGGGGCTTAGCTCGCACTGAAAAGTGGATGTCTTTATTCAATGAATTTGGGACAACTGGCTCTCAATAAGCAACAAAAACAAAAAGGCTGTTTCAAGTCAAAGAGACCTCAAGAAACTATCCCACCATCTGCTGAGGAGAAAGAAATGAGCCTGTGGGCCAATAGCTCTTTATTGAATACAAGAAATAGTATTGTCGTCTAAATTTTCTGCAACACCCTTTGGATCAAAATATTATAATCGCAGCAAATAGATGCAGCAAATAGATGCGGCCACACTTAATGGATACTCAAAGGGCCAGACCACTGCTTGGCTTGGAACGTTTACTGTCATTTGGAAGCAAAACTGGGGGGCTAAGGGGATTGGGGTTGGAGGGAGAAAGGGAGACCTTACGTTAAGCTGGCATGCACCAGTGAATAAATGGCTGGCATTTGCCGAGCTGCGTTGCAGGGAAGCTTTTAGCAGTTTGCCATTGCCAGCTGATGTCTCTGTGAACATCAGTGCCAAGAAGCCAAAAATGAAAGCAGGTGCAGGGGCAGAGGAACTGAGTGTTAGGGAGGGGGGAGGGGGGCTTTCAGAAACAGAACTTCTGTTGTTAAAAATTGGTTGCCTTCATTAAAACCTAAACAATGCCTCACTTTAACTCCGCATAACATTTTTAGCCCACTAGAATCCTGCACACACACTTAAGACAAGCCTCTTGCATTTATGCACTGGACTAAGAGACTGTGTTTTGTTTGTCTCCCTCCAAAGCTGTGGATTGTCTGCGAGACTGCTGAACTCTGATTAGAGCAGCTTTCCTCCTGAAGCCAGGAGCATCTGCTTCTGAAAGTGCCCTTTTCCTCCCCACCCTCCCCAAGTGCCCCTTCTTCAGAAAGTCCCACTTCTACATAACCGGGGCCTGGGAACAGGGAATATTCCTGAACTCGGCATGTCTTTGCAGGGCCCCGGTGTCAGTTCGACTCTCTGAAATGCTGCTTTCCGATGAGAAAACAGACGGGACTCGGTGCCGCCTGCAATTTACATTCCCTCAAAAGCTCTATGATCCTACAACATTGTTCCCCAAGCCCCACCACAAGTGACAGCAAGGGAAAAAACAATAGGGGGAACCAAAAGGAAAAAGGAATAAAGGTAAAGGTTCAGGACCAACAGAGGAAAAGAACTAAGGCTTGCCACAGGGCACAGTAAAAATCGAGAATAAAACAGAAAGACATCTGCCCCCTCCACTGCCCTGCACGGCTGAGCCGTTCTCAGCATGGACTTTGTCAGCGACTGTCCTCCCACACTGCAGAATGTGAAAGTCATCTTTCAGGGAGATAGGACGAAAATACAGATCACACGCAGCCTTCTCACAACTGTGATAGAGGGAGAGCAAACCTGACAAGAGGAAACAGCAGGCAATCTGTGCTTGGTTGAAAATACGCTGTGTGGTTTTTTTTCTTCCCCCCTAATGGACATTACTGCAAAGGGAGAAATATAAAATATGCGGGTTTGTTTTTACAGGCTTTTAGAGAAAACAGAAATAGCAAGTTCATCTACGAGCCAGATGCTCTACAGGAACTAGACAGAGCTCAATCTATTACAACTATGAGATTATGACTTTGGGGTCAACGATTTTAATTATAATTTAAGGTGCACAAGTATAGTGATTCTTGGGGGTCGGGTTCGTTCTGTGACCTTAATGCTCGGGAAGTTTGTATACAATCTCCGTGGCTTCAACTACCGAGTGCTACTGTCTTGTCCACGGTAGGTTTGGTTATTATCAGCTTTTAAAACCCAGAAGAAAGTTTAACAACTTAAATCAGAAACATAAACGGGGTCGCATGCCAAAGAGTCAGTGGATGAAAAGGAACGTGGTTCATAAAGGAAGTTGAGTCTGGGCTTTAGTCTGAATGAAATATTGAGTTGGGACAAACAAGAGACTGCAAAGCTTCAAGAGGTCTGAGAGAAGGGAAATGCTCTAATAGGAAGAGAAAGCACAAAACAAAAACCTATCTGGGGATAGGAAGAGGCATTCCAAAAAAAGAAGAGGCGATAGCTAATAACATAAAACCAGTTTCAACCTCAGGACTAAAAACAGCAACATTTGAAAGAAAAAGCATGTTCAACTACAAAATGTGCAGATTTAAAAAATATCTATTCTCGATATTGTGGAGGATTTGAGTGAAATGGGCTCAGATCTTAAAGGGAAATTGAAAAATGTGTGTCGAAATCTTTTCCACCTCTAGGAATTCATCTTGCTCAAATGTTGAGGGGTGTAATATATTTATGTATAAGAGAGTTCATTGCAATATTTAAATATTTAAAATTAGAAATATGTTAATTATTAAAATATAAGAGATTTACTAGGAAAATTACGGAATAGACATAAATTTGTTTTCGGGGCGCCTGGGTGGCGCAGTCGGTTAAGCGTCCGACTTCAGCCAGGTCACGATCTCGCGGTCCGTGAGTTCGAGCCCCGCGTCAGGCTCTGGGCTGATGGCTCGGAGCCTGGAGCCTGTTTCCGATTCTGTGTCTCCCTCTCTCTCTGCCCCTCGCCCGTTCATGCTCTGTCTCTCTCTGTCCCAAAAATAAATAAACGTTGAAAAAAAAAAAAATTTTTTTTAAAAAAAAATTTGTTTTCAAAAAATGTTCTCCGACATGGGAAACTCCTTGCATATGTTTGCTTAGTGGAAAAAAAAAAAAGAGGTTGTAAAACAGTAAATACAGGACGATCTTAATTACATGTGAAGCATCTACTCCAAAATGTTAACAGTAGTTATTCTGAATTTCAGGCTTATCGGAGATTTTTTTTTCCTTAATTTTTCCCTGTATTCCTTCTGTTTTTCAAAAATTATACAGTGAAAATGTACATGTTTTGAACTTTGTGTTGAAGAGAATTCTGTATGTAGGCAAGTGCACAAATAAGCATACAGTTTAATGGATTTTAAGAAATGGAAGACATTCATCTTAACCAGCAGTCTCATCAAGAAACAGAACATTACTGGGGCGCCTGGGTGGCTCAGTCGGTTAAGCGTCCGACTTTGGCTCAGGTCACGATCTCACGGTCCGTGAGTTTGAGCCCCGCGTCGGGCTCTGGGCTGATGGCTCAGAGCCTGGAGCCTGTTTCAGATTCTATGTCTCCCTCTCTCTCTGCCCCTCCCCTGTTCATGCTCTGTTTCTCTCTGTCTCAAAAATAAATAAATGTTAAAAAAAAAAAAAAGAAAAGAAAAGAAACAGAACATTACTAGCCCCGGAACCACACTTCTGCCTGTTCTGGTTCCCTACCTGCTCCACGGGGGTAAACTCTACCCAATTTGGAACACCGTAGATGGATTTTGGCTTTCGTATATTTTAAGAAAGGGAAGCATACAGCATTTGATCACTTATGTCCAGATTTTTTCCTTCAACATTGAAAATATACTGTTTTAGCCAGCAGGTGTGAATAGGAAATTAAAACCGTTCGTGCAGGACTCTGTGCTCTATCAGAGCTTTTTCGGGGACTGTAGGCCCCCACTCCTATCCACTCCCCCAGGGTGCACTCTGAATCGAGTATTGGGCCTAAACTTGCCAAGATCTCTCAGCTGCAAATGTCCTTTGCCTTCTGGAAGTCTTCTACCATGCGTATCTTCGATTAGGAAATTCATCAGCGCCGTATTATTTATTGTTGCGCTAAACTTTTAATTATCGCCTTCATGTTTACTTTGTCACGTGCTGTTCATATTTCACGACCAGTCACTGGATTCCTACTATGTGCCAGATGCACGATACCTGTAGGATAATGTTTCTCCATTTTATAGCGAAGGTGGGCGATCTTTCCTAGGTCATAAAGCTAACAGGTGACAAAACCCATCTCTACCCAGGTCCTTGGCTGCTATACCAGATGGTCTCTCCACCACACCTCTTTCTCTCATTTGCTTGTATTTTAGCTCCTCACTGGATTAGAAGATCTTGGAGAAATTTAAAAAAAAATGTACTTATCTTTCTTTGGATTTTCCCTCCTAGTATAGTGCTTGGCATGTAATAAGTATAGTATTTGGTTACTGAGCATAGTAAGTGTGCTGATTTTTTATTGGATTTTTCTAGCACCACAACACTCTTTACAAATATCTTTGTTTAATGAAACTGTCATAATGTTTTATAGTGTTAACCACCAATATGGCCTGACGTTCTGATTCTAATCATTCTGTGGAGAAAATGGGCTTGATAACTGGCATGGCCAACAAATGTAAGTGGAAAAGTGGACAAGTGGGCTTGATAACTGGCATGGCCAACAAATGTAAGTGGAAAAGTGTAAGGACAAAAGTGGAAAAGTGGAAAAATGTAAGTGGAAAAGTGGACAAGGTGAACCACGTGCAGGGGTATAACTAATACATTTGACGTGAAGAATTGATCATCTTGTAAGTATCATCCTCCTTCATATGACAAGATTATTTTGGGTGATAATTATGGAATGAATTAAAATAATGATCAGAACATACCTGTAGGAAGAAAAATAAAAAGAAAATAAATATTTAAGGACAAAATAAAAGGTAATAATTTGAGAATTTTTAATAGCATTAACAAATATTTTAGAAACAAAGTGACAACAATTTATACCTATAAATGGGTCTGTTGTGGGAGTGAATAATAATATTACAGCCTGTTCCTTAAACTTTAAATTTGTGCAAATGCATTGATGACCTTGTCAAAATTAATCTTCACATCTTCATGTTCAATATACAGACGAGGCAAATTTGTCGACCTATTTTTACGTATAGTTAATCAAAGAACACAGTTCATTAAACTTTAATTTCAAAAAGTGTCTTTCACGTAAAGTAACATGAAATAAGAGATCAAATTCCAGATATTACAATACTGGTCATGTCCTTGGGATCGATTCTAGCAACTTTCAAATATCTCAAGTCAAATCATTGTAAATATACATTCTCATCCTTCTGTTTAAGAATTTTCCTAACCACTAGTTATTGAAATAACTTAAGTTTTATAACTTCATATTTACAATCACTGGGCTTTATTTCACATCTGCTCTTTAAATGCAGGGAAATATGGTACCACAGGGGCTGGAGAAATGAACTTTGCGAAAGCAAGCTCTAAGAATTCTAAACTATTACAAACTTGAGTCAGCCTGTGCCATGGCCCACGGTATAACTAGGACTCCTGAATAGTTTCCAAGTGGAATAAGATGTTTACAAAGGAAAAATTAAAGAGTAAGTGCTAATTTAAAGCTTGCATACATTATTAAAACTCAATAATAACCCCTAAAAATCCATATGACCCCCATTACCTCAGAATAAGGTGGGTCTTTAAAGAGATAATTCAATTACACTAAAATGAGGTTAGCAGTGTGATCCCTAATCCAATACGACTGATGTTATTATAAGAAGAGACAGACACAGAAGAAAGACCATGTGAACATGTGTATGTTTGAATGTATGGGTACAGGCCTACGAAAGACTGGAAAAATGTTCACCAAATTCTAATGGGCAGTAACCATTTGGAAGTGGAAAATAGTGATTTCCACTTTCCACATTTATGCCCTTTCATCTTGTTGGGATGATTTTTATGACAAGCATGCATTCTTTATATTATGTCAAAAGGTAGTAAATATCAGTGGGGTCAACAAATGAGAGTTTTTATGTAATATAATATGAGTTCATTTTTCAATCACAGTTAGAAGACCTGGGTATACAAGTCACATGAGCATCCTGTGTGGTTTTACAAGAGAAAGCTAGAAACAATGTGTGGACATTGAATGGAGGCAAAGTTCTAGATGAGTTTATGAGATAAGTTCTTTGCCATCTGATGATCGAATAGTCTAGCAGCATTGTTTACAACGGCAATACAAAACAAAAGCAATTGAAATCAACCTAAGTGTCTTCCGATGGAAAATTGAATAAATGAAGTATGATGCATCCATACAATCAAATAAAATACAACGGTGATGATGAGTGACCTAGCGCTAGCTTCATCCACACTGCTCAATCTCAGAAATACATTGCTGAGCAATAACAGAAAGTTGCAAAAGAATATACACCATAGGATCCCATTTAATTGAAGTTAAGAAACATGGAACCCAGTGCTCTGCACTGCTTATGGATATGTATTTATATGACACAATTACTAAGCAATGCATAGGAATGGTGGTTACCAAATTTGGGATAGAGCTCAGCCTTCAGAAAAAGGAGAAACGTTAGAGAAAGGTACCGAGAGACTTGAATTACATTAGTTATGCTTTCATTCTTTTTTTTAATGTTTATTTATTTTTGAGAGAGACAGAGACCACACCAACGTGGAGGGGCAGAGACAGAGAGAGAGGGAGACACAGAATCTGAAATAAGCTCCAGGCTCTGAGCTGTCTGCACAGAGACTGACGTGGGGCTCGAACCCACGAACCATGAGATCGTGACCTGAGCTGAAGTCAGACACTTAACCAACAGCCACCCAGGTGCCCCAATAATACTTTTTTCTTATGCTAGATGGTGGGTATATGAGTCACATAATTGGTTATGCTTTTACAAGTGAAATATTTCCTAGTAATAATCATGATAATAGCAATATTAATAGTTACTTAACACTTACGATGGGGCAGCCAATATGTGTACTAACTTAGTTCTTCCTCAATGATGTTATTGACATCATTTTACAAAGACGCCAACCAATCAAAACACAGGAAAGTTCGGTAACAAGTCTAAGATCACACATAGTAAGGGGCAGAGCTGAGAGCTGAGGCCAAGCAGACATCTACGTATTTGTCTCTTAACTACGTATAGACACACATATGAGAAGGGTTTTCTTGTGAGGTAATGTCTTGTCTTCTCTTTTTTTCTCTTTTTTTATTTTCTTTTTTTTTTTTTCTTTCAAACCTAATGGGTTACCTGGTGAAGTAATGAGAACCGCAGCTTTGAAAATGTAAACAGGGGGGGACCAAGTGTCAGATTGCTTGGGCAGCATTACACTGTGGTTTGTGGGAGGTTGGGCTTTGTAAACTGAACTTCCCATCCAATGCCAATTCTCTGATTTTTTAATGCCAGGAAGAGTTTCTCCGGAGGAAAACACAAGGAGCTCTACTTTAGGCATGGGGAGTTGGAGGTAAAAATGTGGCTAGCAAATAGAGATGATGGAATTCAATTTGTGTTACAGCTAGGAATTTGTTAGCATAAGAGTCCAAATATAGAGATGGATGTGATTATCCAGGAAATATGGAGAAAGGAAAAAATGAAAGGCCCACACCTGGAGCGGGAGACTATTTCTGTCTATCTGTCTATTTCTCTCTCTCTCTCTCTCTCTCTCTCTCCACATGAACACACACTCACATAGACACATGCATTTAGTTTTTAAAGTTAATATAAACAATTCTATTTCTCCTTTTCATATGTGTGGAAGCAATTCTCAAATACGTGTCCAGAAATGAAGAAAATACCCCTTTTGAGATATGTATTAAACACATCGGTGTCATTCAAGTATATCTTTCTACCCCCTCCATTCCATCTGCATTAAAACCTGAAGAATTATTTTTAGACACACACACACACACACACACACGCATGCACATCTTGACCACTTTTCTTTATAATCCCATCTGTACTCTTAGAGAAAAAACTGGGCCCAATAACAAATACTCCCCATTTCAGCCTCTACCCTGGTCAATTAAGAGAAAGAATACTCAACACCATGGTAGTTTTTAGAACTAAAAGTCCCGCGAACAATTTATAAAAGTATGCTATTTTTATTAAACTTTAAGACCATTTCATTTTACATAGTGAACCTCATTTTAAGGAAATCGAGAAATGTGTATTTTTAGAATGCTCACTTTTTTATATTCACAGATTAGCCTACTAGATAAAGAGGAATTTTTTTTTTTTTCCTGAGTTCAAGCAGTTCAGATCAGCCCGTGGACGGATGGGTAATTTCTCAACAAACGGGTTATAATGATTGTCCTAAAGTATGAATATCATCGTATATGAGAGGCAGTGTTAGTTTGATCCAATCCTGGCGGGATTTTGCTTCATTTCCTCTTTAGTAAGGAAGCAGCTGTATTGCAAAAGTGGGTGATTGGAAAAGGGGGCCGAGAGAGAAAGTGAGATGAAGAAGGGAGGCTAATAAGTACTTTGTACCATAACAGGAGGCTATCCGTGTTAATACTCTAGGCAATTGTCCTGTTATTATCGTCTCATTTTTCGGATTGTGCAACTAAGTTTCAGAGACACTGAGTAAATGTCCTCAAAGCCACACAGGACACAGGCTCCAGTGTGCCTTGGTCCACACTCATTTATAGCTCCATGTGCAAATAAAGAGTATTAGAGTGTGTTTATCCAACAGACGTTCTATCCGTTCTTTCACCTCTAACTTGGTATCTGCAATCAAACGGAGATTGTTTGCTGGTTATCAGTAGATTTTTTAATACCTGTTTCATACCTGGTAGGGAAAGAGAAATTTTTGGCCACAGCTTCTGCCAGTACTTTTGGAACACGTTTCTTTTCTTTTTCTTTTCTTTCTTTCTTTCTTTCTTTCTTCTTTCTTTCTTTCTTTCTTTCTTTCTTTCTTCTTTCTTTCTTTCTTTCTTCCTTTCTTTCTTTTTTCTTTCTTTCTTCTTTCTTTCTTCTTTCTTCTTTCTTCTTTCTTTCTTTTTCTTTCTCTTTCTTCTTTCTTTCTTTTTCTTTTTCTTTCTTTCTTTCTCTTTCTTTCTTTCCTTCCTCTTTCTTTCTTTCTTCTTTCTTTCTTTCTTTCTTTCTTTCTTTCTTTCTTCTTTCTTTCTCTTTCTTTCTCTTTCTTCTTTCTTTCTTTCTTCTTTCTTTCCCTTTCTTTCTTTCTTTCTTTCTTTCTTTCTTTCATGCTTAACCTAACACTTGGAGTTGCTATACTTTGCATTTCCAACATGTAAATTAATTTTATTACTTGGTAAATATGATTCTGACTTGGTTTTACATAAGTCATTTTCTATTTGTGCCAAAGAGACTCCAGCCTACCATACTTTCACTGATTATTGGTTTGTAAGAAATGTATGAAAAGTTATATTCTTAGTGGTAAATTTTTTTCAATTTTTTTTTAATGTTTATTTATTTTTTGAGAGAGACAGAGACAGGATGCGAGTGGGTTAAGGGCAGAGACAGAGGGAGACACAGAATCCAAAGCAGGCTCCAGGCTCTGAGCTGTCAGCACAGAGCCTGACGCGGGGCTTGAACCCACGAGCTGTGAGATCATGACCTGCGCCAATGTCGGATGCTCAACCGACTGAGCCACCCAGGCGCCCCCTTAGTGGTAAACTTTTTAAAATGAGAACTCAACATCAACTGGGCACTAGGTTTTATTTCCTGCTGCACCTCTGCGTCTCCAGCAGTGCCCAGCACAAAGCAGATCACCAATAAATTATCACTCCCGTCTACCACCCCTCAGCGTACTCTCTTTGTTGTTTTTTTTTTCCACTAGCAACCAGTCATGAGAAAAGGCACGCATGAAATAATACGAGTTACAAAAGATAGAATCGATTTTGTTAGCTAACATCCATTGTGTTGAGCCTCCACTGCATGTTATTATATTTAATTTTCACAACTCTTCTGTGAGACTGGTATTGTTATTATGATCGCTGTTAATTGTCACTTGACAGCTGGAAAGAAACAAGGCTTGACAGAGTCAGCAAGAAGTTTGGGTTTGAACTCAGAGCCCCAGGACTCAGGAGCCCTTGCATATATACACCCACAATAATAAAATGTTTCCTTGTATGAAAATTAGGCAACTGGTATGTTAATGAAGCCACCAGGGCTGAGCAGGATAATTGAGTAAGTGTGGGTAACAAAACAATGGTAAGGCAAACAAAGAATTTCCTTGCAGATAGATCCCCAAGGGAATATCTACTGGAACCCTAGTTCTTTTAGCGCCTTCTGTTCTCCGGTGTCTAATGTAGTGGAAGGTTGGGAAGGGCCAAGGATTGGGTTGGGTCGGGGCTGGAGATACTCCCGAATTTTCACGACTGTGTCCATTAACCTGGTTAACAGCCAGTCTCTCCTCATCAAAATAATGCTGCTGCGGCTTCACCGTTGCCTCGGCAACCCCTCTAGTCACCACAGTGGGTGCCACTCACATGATGTCTTTGGTTCCAAGCAATAATCGTGCCTTCCGCCATATTGTTGCCAATAGCACTGCCAGCTTTTGGCCTGGCCTTTGAAATGTTGCATCACTCACTTGACGTTCATTCAGTGAACGTAACCAGTGCCAGACATTCCACCATTAGAACTGTGTCTGGTTACTGTGCCTCTTGGAGGCATGTGCCTCCTTCACTCACTGAGGCAAGGTTGCTTCACACCAAAATTATAGATTTCTGCTCTGGGACGGACTTCCCTTCAGTTCTGTGGGTCAGTTTGCACGGGGAAGGATTTACCATGTCTCTCTCGCTCTCTTGTTTTTTCAGGAGCACGGGAGGTCTGATGCATCAGGGTGCAGGGGCTATGTCTTCTCCCCACATGGCATCTCACAGGGACACTTCCCTTTCAGTACTGTGTTTCTCCCCCCAAAAATCACTTCAGTCAGAGGACTCGCGGTCGGTGAAAAACCCTGGCTTGCCCTGTTCTCTGGGAGCACTAAGGCTGAGTCAAGTACAGTGGTAGGCAGGAAAAGAACAGGTACTAGCCTTCTCCTTCTTTTCCTTGCTCCCTCTCAGCCCATCTCTGCAGAATTACCTCTGGTCGAGACACTGGCACTGGAGCAAGGGATAGGGTGAGTAGGAATGGCCTGAGGCAGCCACAGTGTCTGCAGAAGTGAATGCAAAAGGATCAGGGGCTCAGTCAGTTGAGCGTCCGACTTCTGCTCAGGTCATGATCTCACAGGTCGTGAGTTTGAGCCCCGTGTCGAGCTCCATGCTGACGGCTCAGAGCCTGGAGCCTGCTTCGGATTCTGTCTCTGTCTCTCTGCCTCTCCCCCGTCTCTTTCTCTCTCTCTTCCTCTCTCTCTCAAATATAAAATAAAAAAAAAACATTAAAAAATTAAAAAAAAAAACAAGAATCAGTAAACCATCACAAAAGGGGCATCAAATAAAGAGAGGAAGTACCCTCCACTTGTGGTGTGAATTTTTCCCTTTGCACTTAGTGTTTACATTCAGAACCAGAGTCAAATCACACATTGTCACCAAGACTTTTGGTTGGAACCCTTCCATGGCTCCAGCTTCATTGTGCCTTGGATAGAACATCTGCCACCTTAAACGGTCTAATGACTAGTT
This sequence comes from Prionailurus viverrinus, assembly GCF_022837055.1. NCBI lineage: Eukaryota > Metazoa > Chordata > Mammalia > Carnivora > Felidae > Prionailurus > Prionailurus viverrinus. The sequence continues at coordinate 49,119,578 of NC_062573.1, forward strand.
GCCAGCAAGGCCAGCCCAGTGTCCCTAGAAGGCAAATCAGATGTCAAGGGTCTTGAAGAATTTAAAGCTAAGGAAACTGGCCTTCTCCGTCCGGGGTAGAAGTATCACGTATAAACAAAAATTACTATCGGCTTACCAACGTGTTTAATACTACTGAGAAAAATACAATTTAGGGCAAGATTGGAAGAAATGCAAACTCCTAGCTCCACACTACATGCCCTCGAGATAAATAAGGAATCGCTATTAATTCTTGCTTAATCTACTAAGCAAGGTAGTTTCACTTCTCAGCCTAAATGGAGCCCAATATGACCACCTTCCTAGCATCAAAGACTGCCTAGACTGTCCACATTGTCAGTACTTGAAGCCTGAGGACAACAGAGCCATTTCAGTCCGTCCTCTGTACTTAAGAGCCAAGAAGCCCTTAATCGGCTACTTATTCTAATTACTCGAAATAGAAACTTATCTGTTCCTGTGTCCTCCTAGACCAAAGGACTCCAAGTCCTTGTATAACACCCTTAGAGCCTTCTCTTTAAGACTGTGTTACTTCTGTGGCTAGCTCAGAAAAGCAAGGAAAATACAAAAAGCCACAAGTCTGGCTCATGCAGAACCCCATCATCAGCACTCAATTTATACTGAAATAATTTGTCCAACAATCAAAACCAGACTCTGCTCTTTATAATTTGAGTTAGGCCAACTTCCTCTTTCTCTCTCTTTCTTTCTCTCTCTCTCTCTCTTAAAAGCCAATTTGGACAAGACAGAGTAGTTTTTTGTTTTTGTTTTTGTTTTTTAACAATTGAAATAATTGCACAGTGACTTCTTCAGACTGGCGTGCATGGCATAACGTGTAAGAAAATTAGAAAAAGTTCTAAGGAAGCTTGAAAGAAGCGGGGAGGCGTATGGTAAAAAGTAAACCAATAAACTGAAGAGCCCAACTGTCAGCTGCCTAGGGCAGATCTGTGTCCTTTTCCTCCTGGTTGTCGATTTGGAAGCCAAATACAGCAGAGCAATGCCACACCTTTGGGGACAAGCTGGAAGGAAATAACATGTCCTTTTATTCAGAACACGAAAAAGATCTAAAATTAAGTATATTTAGTTGGATTCAGAGTATGATTTAAAACCCATAAGCATCAGGACGCCTGGGTGGCTGAGTCAGTTGAGCCTCTGACTCTTGGTTTCAGCTCAGGTCATGATCTCACAGGTTCGTGAATTCGAGCCCCATGTTGGGCTCTTCACTGACAGCACAGAGCCTGTTTGGGATTCTCTGTCTCTCCCTCTCTCTCTTTGCCCACTCCCCCAGTCATGCTGTCCCTGTCTCTCTCAAAAATAAATAAACTTTAAAACGCTTAAGCATCAAGAAGTCTCAAACATGAATAAGGTTAACTCTGAAAGACATGTAAAGTTTACTATTAATAATAAAAATACATGATTCATAGACTTGTTCTAAACTGAACTCATGAGCAAAAACAGTGAAAGGCGAGCAAAAGGAGATTCTTAAAATCATCGATTCAGGCCAGGCTGATGAAATGAAATTGTAGATGATGGGACTTGGGCCATCAGTCTTATAATTTTGTACATTTTGAACATCATCCAAAAATATTAATCTGCTGTTGAAATTCTGTGAAAGGAAGAGGGGAGAGAAATATTCTTCCTCTTGCCATCTCCCACCCCGAAGCATTCACAACTGGTCCTAAATGGATCAGGACTGCATCGAGACCTTTGTTGGGAATGCTCTTTCTTTTGTTTGGGATTTGCTTTTGAACCCTCTTCCAGAAGTTGAATATTTAGCAAGAGCGTTTTGTTTGTTTGTTTGTTTACAGTTCTTTTTCCACTTCAATCTCTGACTTCATACAAATGATACCAAAATAAAGATGAAAATGGAAAAAATCACACGTATATTCAATTTGGAGGCACCAGGTTTGGCTTTCCAAAAAAATGCTCTTTTATATGTTTGGTGGTTGTTGAGGGAGAAACAAGGAAAATAGGTTAAAATTAACTATTCGTGCTGTCAGATTTACCCTGGGCAGACTTTTAGAAAAGCTGGAGTAATGGACCACGGTCTTTTATATGTGAAAGTTTGCTTATGTTTTCTAGTTCTTGGATTTTTCATTTCAGATCACCCTCAGCTAATTATTATAATCTGTATGGCAGATAGTCTCCTCAAATCATCTTCTTTGATGTAATGCAAATTCTTTCTTAAAAGCTAAACAAATCTCCAAGCTTCCACATTCCTCTGTAGAGCAGTAAGAATGGGGGGGAATGGGTCCCTCCCAGAGGACAAAATGCCTAAACACTTCTCCAGTGATGGTCTACCTGTGGCCTCCAGTGAGAAAGAAAGCATTCCTGTCTCCTATTTGTTGGGAAAGAGATCAGTTTCTCTAGCAGCATCCAAATCACAACTATGTACATCAACACACGGTTTTAGTCCACACATCGATTTTGAAGACATACGATTATATTCAGTACTGCATTTTTACTCCACACGCTCCTTTGACCACACAGTTTTGAAGATCCACACTGTAACTTCTGATAGCAAGATCTTTTAATTTCAATGAGGCTGTGCTTGTTAAGAGTTTTAAACTTTCTCTGGTCACTGAAGTTGACTTCTCAAATATAAAGATGCCAAGCCTATCATACGCCTATAATGATTTCATTTAAAAATAGGTCTGAAAGGGGCGCCTGGGTGGCTCAGTCGGTTGAGCGTCCAACTTCGGCTCAGGTCATGATCTCGCGGTCCGTGAGTTCGAGCCCCGCGTCAGGCTCTGGGCTGACGGCTCAGAGCCTGGAGCCTGTTTCGGATTCTGTGTCTCCCTCTCTCTCTGACCCTCCCCCGTTCATGCTCTGTCTCTCCCTGTCTCAAAAATAAATAAACATTAAAAAAATTAAAAAAAAATGGGTCTGAAAAAAACCTACATTACTATTCCTTTCTCTGTTCAAATTAATAGTTGACTGTATTAGTGTCAAAAAGGCTTCCTCCACAGAATATCAGTCAAAAAATGAAATATATTTGCGGTAGCACTGACTGAATTTTTAAATAAGTAAGCAGCTGTAACTACGTTAAAAAACAAAACAAAACAAGGAGGGGTGTAAGTAAGGAAGGGGATATTGTGTAAGCAAATAGGAAACCTCCTCACAATGGGGCAGAATGTATAAGTTACAAAGCCAACACCAAGGTTTCCTGCCAGCCAAGAGACATAGAATCCAAATGATCTTTTCATCTGTTGAGATACCAAAAGGAAATAAATAATAGTATTCAGGCATTTATTTTTAATGCAAGAGGCAGCCAAAATCAAAGTCAAAAACTCTTCACTAAACATAAGCAAGTGCGTTAGGATAGCTTGCACACAAAGGCAGAATGTTTTTATTTGAGTTTTGCGATTACAAAACTGCAATTCTCTTGAACGGCACCCTAAGTGCGTTCCTCCAATTCCCAACAAGTTCTAATGGGATAAGTATATATTGTGAAATAGGATAGTAGGAGAAAGAGAACATGCTATAATGATTATCCCTGTAACTTTTGCATACTTTTCTGTATTGTCAAGTTCCTGGCTCTTTCATTGTCAGAATCATAAGTCATCCTTCAAGATGTCAATTCATTTGATTTCAGGCATGCCAGGAAGTAGAAATATTGCGCAATAGATAAAATATAATTGGAAGTGTTTTTTTAATGTTTGTCTATTTTTGAGAGAGAGAGAGGCAGTGAGCAGGGGAGGGGCAGAGAGAGACGAAGACACAGAATCTGAAGCAGGCTCCAGGCGCCAAGCTGTCGGAACAGGGTCCAATGTGGGGCTCGAACTCACAAACCAGAGAGATCATGACCTGAGCAGAAGTCAGACGCTTAACCAACTGAGCCACCCAGGTGCCCCTATAACTGGAAGTATTTTTAAATGGAATATGGGTCTGAGCACCCTGGGTGCCTGTTTCCTCATCTAAAAAGAGGATTGGGAGGATATAACCCAAGGTCCTTTTCAGGTGAGAAATTCTGTAATGCATGCTTTTGCATGACTGTACTCAACATAAGAGAAAACATGAGAGTAGGAACAAGCACCTACTTGCAGAAATTGAAATTTCTGAAATTAAGATTGAGTCCCAGGTAGTTGAGTGTGCACAAAAACCAAACCTTAAAGTCGTCTGCCAAAGCCTGTGGACTAGGTGACAATTTAATGGGAACAACAAGCTCATCTTACCACGGAATAGTAATGGCCAATGCAAGACGGGAAGGACCTGACTTTTATTAACTGCTTCCTATGAACCAGGCACCACGCGGCACCCTGGTTGTACATATGAACTGCCTCGTGAGCTCCTAGCCCCGTGAAGGAGATAAGTGAGCACGAATCTCAGTGTGGTCCAGATAAACACTGGTAAATACTATGGTAGAGACGAGTGCAAAACGCAGTGGAATGGTCTGGAAAGAAACTGATGCAGGCAGAGAAGGATATACACCAACAGAATCTTGAAGGAGGTGACACTAGGTAAAGAGTACTTTACACTCCAAACTTAAATCTCTAAATCTATTGGAGAAAACTTTCCCTTCTCCGTCTTCGAGGTTGTCTCAGACCCTTCTGGTCCTTTAGTGTTGCACATGAATTTTAACATCAACATCAGTGTCCTATGAAAATGCTACCAGGATAAGGAAACTGAATTTATCTTTAACACGCATGTCTTTCTTTTCATAAAAACTGTATCCATTATTTTAGTTTTGTTTTAGAGCCTCCCACAAAGTTTTAAATTTTCCATACACAGGGACTTGTACATGTTTTATTCATTACTCTTTTGAATGGAATCTTTAACTCCATTAGAGATGATTTATTTTAAATTATTAATGGCCTATTAAACATTGTTTACCTTTTATATTAATTTTATATCCAGGAACTATGAAGAATTTTTTTATTGGGTCTAATAGTTTGTCATTAGACTTGGATTTTCCATGAAAATAGTCATATGACTTTTAGATAATGATACTTTATTTTTATTATTCCTTTTTAATCCTGTGAATATTTACTTGTTTTGATATTTCTTTCACTAGTTTGTCTAGGACTTTTGAAACAATGCTGAATGCAAGTAATTATTATGGGCATAATTATCTGACTTAGTTAAAAGAGAATGCCACACATTTTTTTTCATCAGGTATGATATCTGCAGTAGATTTGGTTTTTTTCTTTCTTTCTTTTTTTTGCTACATTATGAATGGATGTCATATTTTGGTGACACTTTTATCATTCTTAATCTTTTATTTATTATTTATTTATTCATCTATCTATCTATCCCGTTTGTTTTGTTTTGGTTTGGTTTTAATTTTGAGAGAGAGTGTGTGTGCAAGTGGGGAAGGGACAGAGAGAGAGGTAAAAAGAGAGAATCCCAAGCAGATTTTGTGTTGTCAGCACAGAGCCCGACCTGGGGCTTGAACCCACGAACAGTGAGATCATGACCTGAGCTGACTTCAAGAGTCAGACTTAACCAACCGAGGCATCCAGGCACCTCTCTTCCTAATCTTGTATTATAAAGTAAGCATACCTAAATATATGCAGAGGTACACAAACATATAGGTTTTATTTTTTTTCAATGTTTATTTATTTTTTGGAACAGAGAGAGACAGAGCATGAACGGGGGAGGGGCAGAGAGAGAGGGAGACACAGAATCTGAAACAGGCTCCAGGCTCTGAGCCATCAGCCCAGAGCCCGACGCGGGGCTCGAACTCATGGACCGCGAGATCGTGACCTGGCTGAAGTCGGACGCTTAACCGACTGCGCCACCCATGCGCCCCAAACATATAGGTTTTAAAAGAATAATTAAACCAACATCCTTGTAAGTATTACCCAGGTTAAAGAATAGAACAATGACAGCAGTTTTAAAGTCTGATTCTTCTTCTCCAATCATATTATCTTCACCATCCAATGAAAGAAGCACTATCATAATATTTGTGACAATTATCGACTTGATTTTCTTTACTATGCATCATATGTACATATGGGAAATAATATTGTGTTTAGTCCTGCTTGTTGCAAAGCTTTATACAAATGGAATTACACTAACAGTACTCTGGTAATTTTTTTTTTCTCATTATTATGATTGTGAGGTTCAGGCATGTTGCTATGCAGGGCTATCATTCATTTGCTTTCACTTTTGTATGATATTCTAGTGTGTGAATGTATTATAATTTACTTACACAATCTACTGTTGGTGAACATTCAAGTTGTTTCCAGTTTTCTGCTGTTACAAGTAATACTTTCATGTATTCTGATGCACAGTTGCATGAATTCTTTAAGGTACATGTATACGGCTAGGGTACATGGATCTTCAACTTTACTAGAAAGTGCCACACTCTTTTCCAAAGTGACTATTACCAAAGTTCAGACAGTAAAACGTGAGAACTCACATTGAGCCACATCTTCACCAGTGATTAGCCATGCCAGTGTTTTTAAGTGCTGCCCTACCAGTGGAGATGTAAAGATGACACATTGTGGTTTTAATTTACTCTTCCCTGAGGTTGAGCAACTTTTTGCATGTTTATGGAACATCCACATGTTCTGTGAAACGCATGTACAAGTGGTTTGCTCATTATTCTTCTGAGAGCCTGGATTTATTTGAGAATTCAGGACATGAGTATTTTGTTAGTTATATGTGTTGTAATACCTTGCCCAAGTTTGTGATTTGCATTCTAAGTCTCCCTATATTTTCATTTGGCGAACAGGTTTTAATCTTGGTGTCATCAGAATTACCTATTCTTTTCTTTGGTTTATGCATTTTTCAGACGTGTTTAAGAAAAATTTCCCAGCCCCAAATTTGAAAATATATTCTGTGTAATAGCAGATTTAATAGTTTGCATTTGCTTAAAATCTTTAATTAACCTACAATTAATTTTATCTATAGTGTGAAGAGGGATCTAAATTCATTTTTATGTATAACAGCCAATTGTCCTAACTTTTTAATGAAAAACCTATCTTTTCCCCAATAATCTATAATGCCCTCTGCCATATTAGCTGTCTGTTTATGTTTGAGTCTATTTCTGGGAAGCTCTATCTACTCTGTTTCATCGGTCTGTTTGTCCCTCTGTGAGTGATATAGTTTGCTAATTACTGGACGCTTGTAATATTTTTGATAAATGGGAGGGCAAGTCCCTAACGTTTTCTTCTTCCTCAGTTGTCTAGACAATTGTTTTCATTTTAACTTCATGTAACCATTTCAGAAGAAATTTACCAAGCTTCAAAAAATAAAATATCAATACAAAGGAAAATATCATGGGTATTTTACGATCCATAAAACCAATGTGAAAAAACGTGACAATTTTTGCAGTATGAATTTTTTTCAATTTGCCAGTTCATCAATCTTTATTTCATATCATATTTAATGTCACTCTACATGAGTTCAAGACTTACTGTAAAATTACAGAAATCAAAACAGGGTGTTGTGTTGAAAAAAGGTGGATAAAGAGATCAATAGAATCCAAAAATAGACCCATCACTATGGACAACAGATTTTGTCCAAATGGACAAAGGTAATTCAATAGAGAAAGTAGCCTTTTTGTAAAAAACCAATGCTGAAACCATTAGAATACTCATGTGCAAATATATATATATATATATATATATATATATATATATATTTATACACACACACACACACACACACACATATATATGTATACACACACACACACACACACACACACACACACACACCTTGGTCCAAGGCACCTGGGTGACTCGGTTAAGTGTCAGACTCTTGATTTTGGCTCAGGTCATGATCTCACGGTTCATGGGTTTGAGAGTAGCATTGGTCTCTGTGCTGGCAGCGCTGAGCCTGCTTGGGATTCTCTCTCTCTCTCTCTCTCTCTCTCTCTCTCTCAAAATAAATAAACATTAATTTTTTTTTTAAACCTTGGTCCATACCTCATCACATATATGCAAAAAATTAACTAACACTAAATAATAGGTCTTTGTCTAATAGCTAAAACTGTAAAATATCTAGGAAAAGATAGGGAAATAATTGCTGTTTGGGGCTGACAACAATTTCTTAAACACGACAACAAAAATATGGTCTATAACCCATGAATTCATTTGATTATTATATTAAGAGATGGAAAAACTAAGCCTAAGACTAGGAAGAGATACTTGCAAATCACATATGTGGTAAGGAACTTATATCTAGAATATATAAAGAACCTTCAACGCTCAATAACAAGGAAACCATAGCCTTAAGTTGCAGGCAAAACACTTGAACAGACGTTTGACCAAAATGGAAAATAAGCACATGCAAGGATTAAGGAAGTTTGTCATCAGGAAAACGAAAATTAGAGCCACCACGAGATAGTGCTACACGCCTATTTGAATGGCTAAATTTTTTTTTTTTAAGTACTTACCCTAACAATTGCTGACGGGGATGCAGAGCAACTGGAACTTTCATACATTGCTGGGGGGGAAAGCAACATGGCCCAGACACTTGAGAAAACAATTTGGCAGTTTCTTATAAAGTTAAAAATACATTTATCATACAACCCACTCCTAGCTATTTACTCAAGTGAACTGAAACCTTATGTTCACACAAAAACTTATATGTGAATGTTTATAGTGATTTTATTTGTAATTGCACAAAACTGGAAACAATCCAAGTGTTCGAACTAGAGACTGGTAAAACAAATTCTGGTACATCTATATCACAAAATACTGCCAGAATAAAAAGAAATGAACAAGTAATACGCACAATAGTGTGGCTAGATCTTAAACACGTTATATTAAGTGAATGAAGTTGGTCTTGGAGTTTACATCCTACATTGTTCCATTTATGTTACATTGTGGAAAAGGCAAAATTATATAGACATAAAGCAGATCAGTGATTTCCATGAGCTACTGGAAAAGTGTTGACTGCATATTTAGGAGGCATATTTAGGAAGCATAGGCCGGTAGCCTATTTAGGAAGGGGGATGGGTGATGGAAATGTTTGCTATCTTGATTGTGGTGGTAATTAAGAGTCTGCATGTATTTGTTGAAACCCACAAACTAGTATAAGTAAAAAAAAATGTGAATTTTATTGTATATGTTTTATACATTAAAGAAAAACAAAAAAAGCATCCTACTTCATCTGATTTTGTTCATTCTAGAAAGAGAGAGAGTGCAAGCAGAGGAGGAGGCAGAGGGGGACAAAGAGAATCTCAAGCAAGCTCCATGCTCAGCACTCAGTCCAGAGCTCTATGGGGCTCGATCCCCCAACCCTGGGACCTGAGCAGAAATCAAGAGTCAGATGTTCAAATGACTGAGCCACCCAGGCATCGCCATCTGATTTTAATATAATCACACCAACTTAACTTTGGTTTGTGCTGGTATGTCTTTTTCTCTCCATTTTTCTGTGATCTTATTTACTCTTAGAGCACTTATTTTAGGTAGGACTTTATTTATTATTTATTTAAATAAATAAGGGCACTTATTTTAAATAAGACAATTTTTTTTCTGTTTAAAACAGTCTTGCGATCTTTATCTTTTAACTGGTATGTTTAGCTCTTTTATACTTAATGGAATTACTGATCTGGTTTGGTTTAAATTTGCCTTTTTGTTAACTGTTTTACATTTGGTCTATGCATTTGTTTTTTACTATTTTCTTTAATATTCCTTTGGATTAAGTATCTTTTCTTTAAATTTTCTCCATTTTCCATTTTTACTACACTTTTCTTCCTTCATTTTTTGAGACTGCATCTATTGCTCCTTTGTGGGTAATTAGCCCTCATGACGGGCCTATTAGAGTTATGTCTATCTCCACTCTCTCCAGCTTCAGGATGTTAACAATTCTCACTTCAAATTCTTCTTAGGTTTTGGGGCCTGGAAGTTTTGTCTTCTTTTTTAAAGCCCAACACTTATTTAAAAAACTTTTAGGTATATTTTACCCAGCATTTGTATGTGTTTGTATTGAGTGGGTCTCTTGTGAGCTTAGTTTTCCATTACGCCAAATCCAGAAGTGAAAAAGGCTTTAAAGCCAAGATATGTAACTTTGGAGAATATGAAGCACTTCTCTGTGCCCAGAACATAGAGTTCTTAGTGGAGGGAGAATGGTGGGAAATAACCATTTGGACAAGACTCAGATCGTGAGAAGCCTCATATACTGTGCTCAGGCTTACAGACATTCTTGCAAAAGCAATGGAATACAAAAAAGAAAGTTTAAATGGGACAATGTCATGACCAGACTTGTATTCTTAGATTATGTTGGCTTCATTGGGGGATCGAAGATAATTTTCATTCATTTGTGCATAAAGCCTCAACCTCTGATACTCTTCTTTAAGAAATTCTGATTCATGGGGGGAAATTTCCAAACATCTTTACATGTTCCTCAAATTATCTCTATTGGATGATTTAATTATCATGAGCACGTGCCACTTACATCATCAGGAAAATAAAATAGAACTACTTTCAGGTTGCAGGGAAAAATAAGTCCAAGATCTTTGGCCCCCAACTGAAGATGTATTTATATATTCAGTTGGGAAAACAAGACAACAAAAATGAAACCAAAGAACCGAGCTTGAGCTATATAACTGGAGCGGATGAATACTGAAGAAACAAAGGAATGCCTTCGCAGAGGTCATGTTCACAAAAGCAAAGTAATTGCTCATGCTTTGTTACCCTTTGCCAAGGGAACACAGAGGCCACTGCTAGAGTTCACACCAGCCCTGCCTGTGTGTGTGTGTTTGCCTCCTTTTAGATTTTGCCACGAACTGATTCCCAGCACCTTCTGTTTCAGTGGGTACAGGGCACCGCGTCACAATGAGTTATAAGAGTAGATGGAGAGGCTGAATTCCGTCAGGCCCCTTCAGAGTTATAGGACTGTAATTCCGAGTTGCACCTTCTAGATGAAGCCCTCCCTGTTGACTCCCACCCATGCTGGTATGCCCTTTTTCTGAACTCCTGTTACCCTATGTACTTTGGCATTTGTTTTCTCATTATTAAAGCATAGTATTTCTAATAAATACAATTTATTAGGTTTTTACTGGATGCTAGGGATACCTTATGTCCCATGTACATAAGCACATTAATTTTTGTTGTGAATTTTTTAAAACTCTATGAAGTTCAGTACTATTTTTCCCATTTTACAGATGAAGCAACAAATTTATAAATAAATGGCCCAAGATAACCCAGCTTGTTCACTCACCCCCAATATTTGGTATCCCCTATACCTATCTTCCAGCCTCGAAATTTAAGTGCTTGGCACATATATTTTAATGAATCCTCATAACATGTCTGGAAATAGGTATTTTGATCACTATTTTACAGATGAGGAATCTGAGTAACAGAGATAGTAAGTAACTTGCATACACTCACCAGGCTGGTACGTAGGAGTTTATAACGCAGATCTGGCCACCTCCAAAATCTATGCTCTAGAGTATATTCCTTCTTAATCTGATTTGTCCATCTATTCCTAAATTACTCAATATCTGGACGTGTGCTTTACATTGTGGGTCCCCACATCATCCAACAGGTACTGAGTATAAAGAAAAAAGGTGCTGATACAAGAGGAGTGCCAAAAATACCTGAATAAATATCTTAATATAGATTAATAAATAATTGCCAGAGAAATTTAAGGAGAGACAATACAACGTATCCCATTACCTAACGTTACCTGGGAATGACAGTTGGATATGAATGCGTCTTTTCAGATGCCTCAAACGAAAGTGTTTACATGTAAACTATTGTTCATGGAAACCCTTCTAGCAGAATTATGTCTTGCCTTGTTACATAAGGTGATCAATATAACTTAATCTACTCTTGAGAAGTCAAGATCGTTGTCAGAAAATCATTTTAAAATTAGCTATAATCTAATGATGCTAATATAATGTGTTTACCATAGCTCATCTCTGAATGAAAGAATGTCTTTAACTCTTATCAGCTTTAAGTTATTTATTATGACAAGACATGTGCCCCAGTGGTAACATATTAAAATTTGCTGCTTCTAATTTCTTTGGGCTCGGGGAAAAAAAATAAAAGATTCAAGCCCAAAAGATTTATGTGTGCGGTAAGTAGAGTCTGAGAGAGCGTCTGAAGCTACCAAATAAGCCTAGAGAACAAACGTAATGCGCTATTTTTGCTATTCAAGAGCCTTTGAAATAGACTTCCAGGTTTGTTTGTTTGTTTGTTTGTTTTCCAGAGGGAATGTGGAACCAGATTAGAACTATCAGAAGTCTGGTTCATTACCTGAATTTATATTTATGATCTTGGTCATGATGATAATAACAGTGTTTCCCATCAGGCATTCTTCTCTCCCTTCTTTGTTCATCTCTGTCTTTTCTAACTCATTAAATTTGAACCATTCATAGAATGGGGCTGGGGGACTGGGATGGAGTGCGTAAAATGGAGTTAATGCCAAAAAAAAGCAAGATGTCAAAGTTAAATGTCATTAGTTATCATTGAGAAATAATTTCATATTTCAATTGAAGACGCTGGAACTCTGAGGTCAAGAGATGCTATCAGTTTACATGGCTAATTGGAGGCAGGACACAGAACTAGATCTCGAAATATCTGTTCCCATATTCCTTCACTGTTACCAGTATCTGCATAATGGAGTCATTGCAGATTTCATTTCCCTTTGGAATGGCAGTGGAATAATGATCTATGATTTATTCTCATTACTTTACATCTCTACATCAGCCTGATTTTTAGACCTCAAAAGGCAAAAAAAAAAAAAAAAAGACAAAATCCTGAGTATTGTAGAGCAGAGACAACAAATACAGTTTGTAAAACCCAGTCAGTTATAAAATATTTTCTGTTCGCCTCTTTTGTGTGTTAGGAACGCTCAAGGTCTATGAGCTGTGAAATGCAGGATCAGACTTGGTATTGGTCTCTTTAATGAATCATTCCCTCACTCAGAATGCTGTTCTTGAGCACTACTGTGCTTCCAAGCACTCCTGGAATGACAGGTGACCCATCAAGAAACGAGAGACAAAAGCCCCATCCTTGTGGAGCTTACATTCTTGTAGGGGCAAACAATAATAGACAAAGAATCTAATATGGAAGCAATCTTTATAGTATGTTAGAAATGTTACAGGGGGAAGAAAGAAGAAGCTAAGTAGGGAAGGTGAATGGAAGTTCTGCGGGGAGGGACAGACAGACAGAGTTGCCTGCTGCGTGGATTGTTGCATCCCAAGCTAGTTGCGCTCATCTGAATCATGAGTTGTCTCTAATTTTTCTGTGTGTAAGTAGTATCCTCTTAGCTCTATGTTAAACTTCAATGTCTTACACTTATTGTTTTAATTTGATAGAGAGAGAGAAAGAGAGAGAGAGAGAGAGACAGTCCCAAGCAGGCTCCATGCTCAATGCAGAGCCAGACACAGAGTTCCATCCCACGACCGTGAGATCATGACCTGAGCCAAGATCAAGAGTGAGATGCTCAACCAACTGAGCCAGCCAGGTGCCCCCCCCCAATGTCTTATGCTTCTTAGAGTCTCCATATTACCACAGATCAGGCCTCATGGTAGAAATTCAATAAATACTCGGTGATTTACTATAGGCTTATTTTATTTAATGGATATCATTCATGAAAAACTATTTTTTTAGATTAAAATTGCACTTTGGAAGTGACACACTAAATGAGCTTTAAATGTTCATTTCTAAATTTAGATTTTTTTCTTAATTATCTAAGGCATTTGGGGACTAAGGAATAGCCCTTGATTGGGTACCAAAAAATAAAAAATAAAAAAAAGGCATATTATTTCCATTAAGCCTTGGTCACCCATTAGATAGTGTTCATAGCCCTTTACTTTGATATTAGCTTGAGTGCCAAGAGTTCTTCATAACTAGAAGCAGGGAATTTAGCCAGAAGTCAGGAGAAATGGACAGCATAGTGGACAACTTAGAATCCAGGAGAGCATGTGTGGCCCAAAGAATGATGGCAGTCTCTGTTTCTTAAAAGTCTATGGCTAAGTCACCAATCCATGAAAGATGTCCTGAGGGTCTGAGTCAGTGGTAAAAAGGAGCATATGTTCTTCTGCATTGTAGGGTTGTCAGGTTTAGGATAATACTATTAGTTTACATGGCTAATTAGAGGCAGGACTAAAAACTAGGTCTCTAGAAATCCATAAATCCATTTCCATGTTCTTTCAACATTACTATTATTTGCATAATGGAATCACTGCTATTTCATTTCCTTTGGAATTTAGAAAAACCTACAAATGACTTTAGGCCAAAATGGGAATTCTATCTGACAGTGAGGAGGGTAAACTCTAAGGCATCATTGCTCAGTTCAGACAACAAACACAGTCCGATTACATCAGCTAAGATGGAAATCAGAAAAAGCCAAAGCACTCTATATTTCGTAACTTTTAATTTTATAATAATAATGGCAATATAGGAGCTGACATTTATGGAATATTTCTTATGTGTCAGGCTCTCTCCTGCGTACGCTATGTCCGTTCTGAATTCTCCAAGCATTCCTACAAGGCGTAACTCAGGTTATTTTTAAAGGACACATGAGAAAATCTGGGACAAAGAAAAGGAACTGGTTCCATGACCACACAGAAAGTGACAGAGCCACAATGAAAATCCATTCTGGATTCTTAGGTTTGAAAAATACCTTAGAATCTTCCTACTCCAAGTGTTCCAATGAGCCAACAATATTGGCTTCACCTCGGAGATCTGCTAGACATGTAGAAAACTCATGTCTCCGCTCAGACCTCCAGAACCGGAAACTGCATTTTAACGTGATCCTCACATGATCCGTATGCCCATTGAAGTTTGAGAAACACTGTCCTACAATATCCTAGATGATTGCTCAAATAGACTCTTGCTTCCAAGATGACAACTCATTAAACCACGGTCATTCCTATTCCTTTGTAGAATGGCTTTTGTTGCTTTTTTTTTTTTTTTTTTTTTTTTTTAGAAAATTTCTCCATATTTCAATTTTCCTATTTTACCTTTTGGTCTTCAGATTTTATTTTCCAACCACATATAAGGTCAATCCTTCTTCTTATGCTATTTGTAAGCATTTGAGCATAGTTATATATTTGGATCTGATGTGGCTATTCTGATCTCCCTGCCTGTGTCCTCAGTCCTCTCTGTACTCAGACCAAAACTTACCATCAAAGCATCCATATATTATTTTATCCATTCATTTATTTTAGTTCAGTTTAGAGAGAGAGAGAGCTGGGGGGAGCAGAGGAAGAGAGAGATCACCTTAAGCAGGCTCCATACCTAGAGCAGAGTTCGATGTGGGACTCAATCTCACAACCATGAGATTGTGACCTGAGCTGAAATCAAGAGTCAGGCATTTAATCGCTTAACCAACCGAGCCACGCAGGAGCCCCAAAGCATCCATCTTTTAAAATTGTTTACCTAATCACTGCTTTCTCTCCTGGAGACATCGCAAAAAAATTCATTCCTTCTCCTCTTAGTGGGAACTGAATTCCAGGTGTGACCAGTCGCCTTCCTCATGCTGGGGACATTTCTTCCATCCCAGACCTTCTTTAGGGGACTTTGCCTTTTTTTTTAATTTTTTCTTTATTTTTCGTATTTATTTATTTTGAGAGACAGAACACAAGCAGGGGGGGCAGAGAGAGAGGGAGACAGAGAATCCCAAGCAGGGTCCTCACTGTCAGTGCAGAACCCAATGTAGGGAGGGCTCAATTTCACGAACTGTGAGATCATGACCTGAGCTGAAATCAAGAGTCAGATGCTTAACCGCCTGAGCCACCCAGTTGCCCCGCCTTTGGTTGTTATATTTGGGAAGTAGTTTTATGATATTTTGTGTTACACGTAATTCTAAAATGTTTGCAGCTACGCCTTGCACGCAATCTCCTGCTACTCATGGTAAAGAAGTAAAAAGTTGAGCTCTATATACCTTTTCTTCCTTACCTCTCCAATAGTGAATTGATTCAAAAACTTTCCTTTTCACTTACTGTTAAACTTACTGATAAAGAAAAAAAGTGGTAAAAAAAAAATCCCAGATAGTCCTCAAAAGTCAGATATCTGTTGTTGGAAATAGTTCAGTTTTCTGCTGAGTTTTTAAGAATTTTACAGGCATAGCTTAAGACTTCATGTACTTGGTTAATATTATATTGACCCCTTGAATAAAGAATTCAGAATCTAATATTGAAAATCATCTTCTCCATAGGCTTTCTAGTAGTCTAGATGAAAATGCACATGTACATAATTAGAAACATTCTTTTAAGAATCCAAGATTCAGGGACGCCTGGGTGGCTCAGTCGGTTAAGCGTCTGACTTTGGCTCAGGTCATGATTTCACGGTTTGTGAGTTTGGGCCCCATGTTGGGCTCTGTGCTGACAGCTCAGAGCCTGGAGCCTGCTTTGGATTCTATGTCTCTCTCTCTCTCTGCCCCTCCTTTGTTTGTGCTCTCTCTCTCTCTCTCTCTCTCTGTCTCAAAATAAACAAACATTAAAAAAAAGGTTTACAATGTAAAAAAAAAAATCCAAGATTAATCGGTTAATGGTTGTCAAATTTCATAGTACAGGACTATCACCAGAAAAAAAATTGTTAAAAATTAAAATTCTTACACTCATAGGTTCTAAATCATAGAGTCTTAGGTACGAGCTAGGAATTTTCCCTTTAACAAGAATCCTGTAAGACAAGTAGTTCACAGACGACAGTTTAAAGATCTAGATCTTACATCAAATTGGATAGTTTCTTTATTGATTTATCAGCATCTACATCACACATAATGTTTAATTTTACTTGGCAGGGAATGATCATCATTAACCAGTGTTCAGTCAAAGAATATTGCGCAAGGCCCCACACTAGATACCTAATCAAGTGGTAAAGCTTTCAAAAATGAGAAATATTTATTGTCATTGTCACTCAGCTTTACTGAGAAAAAGCTACTGAAAAAATAACATCAACAATTGGGAGGCACCATGGAGTTCTTCGTGTTCCAGGAAATGGTTAGGATATATGTCTCCTTGACACTTTATACACATGTGCAGTGTCATTGTCAGTAGCTGTGTCTTTTAATACAAATAATAAGATATAATGGTAGAATGGGAGGCTGAAAATCTTATGTACTATCTCCATGCCTAGAATTTTCCATTTCCTTTCTAAGACATTTCCCCTGATAAGAAGCTTTATGAAAGAGCTTTACTGTATATATGAATAGTCCAAGTGTATAAACGAGACTCAAATTTATTGCATATCTTTCCAGATTTAAATGGGTTGAGAAATGGGTCAAACAGTCATAAATACTATTATGTATTTTACTATTACTTGTTTTTCGAGATGGTACTTAAGTAACTACTGCTTTACCTCAATTGAGGAAAACTCTTGATTTAACTAAAATGAAAAACCTCTCACTGGTAAATTTGTTCCAAGAACTGGTGTACTCTGGGGCTCCGAATTTATTCAGGTGTTATCCATTTATTTAATGTTGAGTGAGCACAACAAAATGCACATGTGAAAGTTATGGTTTAATTGAAAAGCATATAGCATAACTTAACTAGACCCTGCTGCATCGTGCTAAAAGTAGCAGCATGTGGGGCTAAGTTTAAAAAAAATCTAATTATAGAAAGAAAAATGGTAAAGTTCAGCCAACGCCTGCAAGCTAATATTTAGTCTTTTCAATAGTTTATGACTATATATTTGATAATTTACAAACCTGGCACTGTATGGCATTGATACACACAAGTTAAACACAGAACATGCACACACACACACACACACACACACACACACATACACACACACATCAAGAGAACCTCCTTACAAATCAGCAGTCACTTGATTTACAAATTCTTCTGAGTACGTATAATCTTGTTCATGTGTCTTTTGGCTCTCATTCAGGATTTTTTACCCTCAGCCTAGGATAGATAAATAAGATTTTCATCTAGTAGAAATCACCCGCTATTCATCATTGAAAGTCGAGGTCAAAATGTAAACTCTCTGATATTGAGAGATGGCCTCGGTGTTACCAAGTTGGTAGACATAGTAAGAAACACTCATCCTAGTAAGCTGTGCTGACATATGCTGGTGGATGTTCATGATTGAATAGATGCTCTGTCCTGTCCGTTTCCTGTAGATCTGTAGGTTAGTTTAGCTAAACGTGGGAATTAGAATAAGGAGCCAACTTTCGTCAGCCTTCCCAAATGGCAACTTCTCTTTGTTCAAGCTACCCTAAACAGGGGAATGGAAGCCTTATCTTGAGCTTGCTTCCTTGTTTTCTGACAGCTTTACTGATCTTTATTTTGTCCAGATATGAGCTTCAAGAGGCTCAAAGCAGATTAGCTCCTTTGGGAACTGAGGGATCATCAAACCTGAGCATGTGCCTTCGTGGTCCCTGGAAACTGAGGGGACCCTTGATTTGTAAATCAAGTGACTCTTGGTTTGTAAGGAGCTTCTTTTGAGGTGTGTGTGTGTGTGTGTGTGTGTGTGTGTGTTTAATTTGTCTGTATCAATGCTATAGAGTGACCTCTTTAACTTTGGTAGCCTTTGGTCATTTCTCTTATTATTCATGGATGTTCCTTTCCTTTCATAATGAACTCCTTCATCTAACAAATATGCTTAAGGTTGCTGGCAGTAGGAAAATTTGTAAATTTTGCTTGTGGAAATCCAGTGTTGCAACTGGCAATTCCAGCCTTCTATTTGCAAAAGTATTTACCAACATTTCTCTTCTGAAATGAAGAATCTCTAAATTTAGCAAATTTTTGTTTGGTTGATATTCTTTCCATCTAGTTGTCAAATATTATTTGCTTCATATTGGGACCAAATTCAGCCATGAATTGGCTACTGAAGCTTTAGGTTTAAATACAAAATATAGATATCATCATGCAACACACCAGGCAATCAATCTCGCTACTATAGATGAGAAAGATCGTTCTTAAACTCGGCATGGCTATGTTCAACTGTGAAAGTTGAATTTAAACATACAGGGGGTGGGGCGTAGGATGTAAACCATGCCTTTTGCTTCAGTCATTTCCAATACACCTGGCTTGGGGGAAAAGAGAGATTAACCAATTTCTAAAATCTCCCTTTTGTCTGCGTATATTTCCTTACAGTATGCCAGATGAATTATGGCTATTTGTAAACTAGCCCTTAGGGAAAGTGCCAGTTTAATACACTGAAGATGGTTTTAATAACAAGTGAAGTCATTTCTCATAACTAACAGGTCATGTTGATATAGCCAAAACAGTTACTCAAAACAGTGTCTTATATAAATGGGTTAAGATTTTCACCCAGATTCTGCTGCTAGAACTGTTCTTTTGGTGAGTCTTTGCAGAGTTTTTAAGAGCATATTTAACTAATCATTGTAATTAGATGAGAAAAAGAAATTAGAGACAAGAGAAATGGAAAGGAGAAGGTAGAATTATCACTATTTGGAAGTAATATGATTATATACTTGAAAAACCCAGGAGAACCAACTGGAAAACTATTCAGCATCAGAAGCTCATCAGTTCTCCATAAGTTAATGGTTAAATTTGCCACGATATGAATTAAAATACCAACATTTTTCAATGAAACAATCTGATTTGATTAACTATTTACCTTAAAAATGTTTAAAATAGTCAGGAAGCCTCTGAAAGAGAACAATGAAGGAAGACCAGACCTATCGATTTTAAAGC
The DNA here is from genome assembly GCF_022837055.1 of Prionailurus viverrinus. Taxonomy (NCBI): domain Eukaryota; kingdom Metazoa; phylum Chordata; class Mammalia; order Carnivora; family Felidae; genus Prionailurus; species Prionailurus viverrinus. The sequence goes on from NC_062573.1 coordinate 49,139,106, forward strand.
AGGTAGTTGAAGTAACTAAATCATAGGGGCATATACATAGACAAACCAATTTAATAGACTAGACTGTTCAAGAATACTGAGGGAAAGGGAACCTGGGTGGCTCAGTTGGTTAAGCATCAGACTCTTGATTTCAGCTCAAGTCATGATCTCACAGTTCTTCAGTTTGAGCCCCACATTGGGGCTCTGTGCTAACAGTGGAGAGCCTGCTTGGGATTCTCTGTCTCCCTCTCTCCCCTTCTCTCCCTCTCAAAGGTAAATAAATAGACATTAAAAAAAAAAAAGAATACTACGGGAATTTAACATGTGAATAAGCTAAAATCTCCAGTCTATAGGGAAATGATAGTCTGTTCATAAACAGACTGTTCATGAATAAATGTTGACACAACTAGATAACTATTGTTTCCCATAGCACCATAGTAAATTACAAATGGATCAAATATTGAATTGCCAAAAGTTACATAAGTGATAAAATGGCAACAGGTAAAGGCTTCCATATGCATGACTCAAAATCCAAAAGAAATAAAGAAAGTTTGATGTAGTGGGCTGAGTGGCTATTTTCATGGCCCCAGGAGCCACCAACAGAGATTCTAAGGAAAGGAGGACAGTGAAAGTCTGTCTTCAACCCTAACCCACTCATCCAGTTACCACGTATACCCCTCCCTTCACCCTCCGGAAACCACTTGTATTACTTGATTTATCCTACCAGAGTTTTCCTTGATTGACAATGCAAGAAAATACAAAGATGGACTTTTATATGTGTGCTCTTTCATGGACAAAGATATATTCTATATTCACTATTTTGCACCTTGTGTTTTCATTCCATGGTACACCTTGCTAATCTTTCTGAATAATCTTTCTGAACAGAGTTTCCTCATTCTTTTTGCAAATATCTGATACTCTATTACAGTGCTATGCCATTATTAATTTAATAAGTACCTCCCTGTGGAATTTTGAATTGTTTTCAATAATTTTTTCTTGTAAATATATTAGAAATGCAACTGATGATTTAAAACAGTATCTTGACACAGCTCTTAGACGTGTAACATTCTCATTCAGAAAACAGGCTTTACAAGAGGTGTTATAAAAATCCTGAAGGCATATCATAATTAAGCTACTAAAGACATTGTTGATAAGATATAATAGTTTCCCCCCAAAAGAATCTTACAAGCAAATTTACGATGATGTGACAGGCAGTGTTAAGAGACTATCTCATATAAAGCGAATATGAAATTATAATCATTATAATGATCAAATTACTGTAATTAGTACATAGAGCAGAGAATTTATCTGTGCCAATTCCACATACTAAAATAGTTTAGGCAATAGTTATCTTATCAGTCACAATCCTTCCCAGAGAAGAAATAATGACAACTCTATAACGTTCTATTTTCAACTTCGTGGCACAGAACTTGTTAAATGTTATTTTTATTTTAAAATGATGGTAGCAGAGATAGGATTGTGACATAATGTATTGTAATGGATTCATTTACCCATTTTGGCAAATCCACCTATTAATTATCTCAACCCCATTCTACCAATAGGGTTAACCTGATTACTCACCAGAAATAAGAATCAATATTTCATGTGTATATTTCCCAAATTTTTGTCCAAAGTTTCTCTAAGATGTAAAAGGATTGCATGGTATGCTAAAATATATATATCTATATATATCTATATATATGTATATATGTATATATCTATATGTATATGTATGTATACATATACATATATATAGCTATATACATATATATAGATAGGTATATATATGTGTGTGTGTGTGTATATATATATATATATATATATACACATACATATATATATATATATATGTATATATATGAGATTTTGGTCACCTCTGGCTCAGAAATATAGGACTCACAAGAAATTTTATCCTTCTAAAGTATTCTTGATGGAGCGTCATGGTGGTAATAATTAATTGTAATTGGTTCTGTTTCTGGCTTTTAATTTGGGGGCTACAGTGAGATACCGGTCCTGAAAGGCATCTCAGAAATAGGACAGCTGTCTGGCTGATGCCTTGTTTTAACTTTTCACTGCTACTAAGAAAGTCATTGTCCTATAGCCCCATCTCACACAGGTTTATACTGTTTTCAAAATGGTAACTGATATATTATATGAAACTGCACAGGTTGTGGTGATCCTTTTGAAGTTTAATGCTCTAACCCTACAGGTTTGCTTACAACCACTTATCTTCCGAAGCATGAGACAGCCTAGCCTATTTTGTATTTTTAATTGATTCAACATTAAAACTACTTTAAGAATTTTGCAATTCCTTGACACTGATAAGTTACATTACAAAGGCCTCTATAACATCTGGAGAATGTGTTTCCAAAAACATATTTGGTAATAATCATACTTGAATAATAGATAATGGCACACTTATGGTCAGAGGAGAATGGTTCATTGGCTCTCCAGAAAAAATATTTCAGTTAAGTGTTCAGCTGTCACACTCACAGGAGAGCTGAGCAGAACTCAGTGGGAAGAAACTGGGCCTTGCTTTGGTCAAAATGAAAAAGAATATTCTTTATTTTAAATAATATGTATACATGCAGAATGGAGATGCCATCTTGGAATTGGTGAATTGTTCAGTATTCAATCCTAGAATGATCTCAACATGGTAACTAGCATATCATATAGAATTACAGAGGTAACAGTAATCAAATCTGGTGTAATTTCTCTAAAACAAGAAGGAATGAACTGAATGGCAAAAAAAAAAAAAAAAAAGAAAGAAAAAAAAAACAAGCAAACAAATACAAACAAAAGAATTACAAGAGGTCAAGGTGGAAAGAACAAAGTCTTGAGATCAGGTTGAGCTCAGCTAAAATCCTGGTTGTGGGATTTTGGACTAGTTACTTTCCATCTCCTATGTTTCCTCATCTATAAAATGAGAATAATGGAAATTCCTTTAGAGAGGTTGGTATAAGGATTAAGTGAGGTCATTCTCAAGCACAAGGCTGGCATATAGGAGGTACTTAACATTTTTTTAAAATTTTTTAATGTTTTTATTTATTTTTGAGACAGAGAGAGATAGAGCATGAGCAGGGGAGGGACAGAAAGAGAGGGAGCCACAGAGTCCGAAGCAGGCTCCAGGCTCCGAGCTGTCAGCACAGAGCCCAACGCGGGGCTCGAACTCACGGACTGTGAGATCATGACCTGAGCCGAAGTCGGACGCTTAACTGACTGAGCCACCCAGGCACCCCTTTTTTTTGTTTCATCTTTTCTTTCCCCTTCTTTCATTTTTCATAAAAACAGAAAAGCATCAGCAGCATCCACTTGTTTCTGGCCTATATTGCTTATATTTATATATGATAATAAGTGACCCAATTAAATTTCTCCCTCTAGCCTTACTGACAACCAAATCACTTCTAAATCATTCCTCATAATTTTGTATGTATTTTTATGATCATAATATAAAATATGTCTGGTAAAGCAAATTCCACAACAATTATCAGCTGGACACAGGATTTTATTACCTCTCCATCATTAATATTTTCAATATTGTAAGACAGAAATCCTTTTGCCTTCATTTAATCATATTTTTCCTCCTGTCATCAATATAGATGTTGGTCAATCGATCTCAAACCACATAATCTTTCTCTGTTTCTTTTGTAACAACTTTCAAATGGGAATGATATAGGTCACCTCATTCATTCATACAGAGGGCATGAGAATAGTTGTGGAATATTGCCGGGACCTTGCTTTCGGAAGATGACTCTGGAAAAAGAGCATACAATTCCTTAGATCAGTCAGAACCTGATGCATCGCCTACTATAGCCAAAATGTCAGAGATTAGAATGAATGGCAAATTAATTTTTTTAATGTTGAAATTGTAGCTTGATCACAAAGTGGATTGTTATAACCCACAAAGGCATTTTTCATACGTGTGATGGAAAGAAGTGTGGAAAGGAGTCCCTTTTTCTCTGGGTTCCTTCCCTTATAGTTTAGCTTCCTCTCCCCTCCTCTCTTCTCTTTTCCCCCTCCCCTCACCTCTTTCCTTTCCTGTAAGACTGTTTATTTACAATGTCGTTTGAGCTGCTATTCCAGAGATTGTGAAAACTCTTGGCCAAACCAAATGCCACAGGCTGCTATTTGATGGGTGCCTCTGGTTGGTCTGACTCCCAGTCCACCAAATGTAGCAACGTCAGAGGCACGGCAGCCTTAATTGGGGAGATAGCGCTTTTGTGGGGGCGCTGGAATGCAGACAGCACCTGATGTCTGGGAAGGGAAAATAAACAGGGGTAAATGACCATGCTGATTTTGGCAGGATGTGCAAAAAAAAAAAAAAAACAAAACAAAAACACCACAGACTAAATGCCCAGCCAATCTGATAGGGCTAGGAGAGGTCCTACACATTTAAACAGTGACCAGAAAGGAAGTAGGAACCTGACATGTAGGAAGCAAGAGAGAAAAGAAAGGGCGAGAGACATAGCAAAACGTGTACACTCAGGAGCGCAGAAACATTGCTACATGTGCACGTGATGGGCCCGTCTTGAATTAATCACTGACCAGAAGGCTGTAGTCAGAAAGCTAACTCTTTTACGTGGCATTTTGGTGGCAGGTTTATTCCACTGAATGAAGCCACAAACCATTCACAGGGTTTGTAGGCCAAATTTCATTTTCAACATTCATTGCTTTCGGAGACAGGAGTGAGCCTCGGACTCAGGGAGGAACTCTAAAAGTTAATCCGTGTAATCCATTTTACGGATGAGAAAATCAAAGCTCAGAGAAGGTAAATGATTCTTCCACTCCCGCTTTGCTGGCTGGTGCAGAACACGGTGGAGACCCCAGGAGTCCTGGTACCCGACTTCGGGCACATTCCCCTTCACGCATCTTCCACTCATACTCTATACACGGTCCCCTCTTGGCCCCTCTCAACCACTCTCCTCCCCACCATCTCTTTACCGACATGGACATTTAAGAGCATCACCCGGAAACCTTCAATTACGAATCGTGGAAGCTGCTCACCACCCCCTATGTTCTGTCATTCCTAACAAGTGACCCCAACTCAAGGGGAGTATACACAAATAATGTTGACTTCCATTTTGCAATCATCCACCATCTGGTGCTCCTTACCTGCGATAAAGGACAAGTGGTATGCATCACTGCCTCACAGTTTCTTGTGCGTGTGTGCTGTTCTTGTTTCCCAACTCACCTCTGCTTTGGGAGAAAAATAGTGTCACAATCACAGCAATAAATAATATTCTTAGGACTCTCCTCAGCTCACAATTTTAGGACTCCACCCCTTTTCTCAACATCCTCCCCGCTTCCAGGTATTTCTGGAATTCTGCAAAGAGCGCATGTATGAGGATGAGTAGAGTTGACATTTCCCACGTTCCCTCACGGATCTAACGCTGGAGAGGTTGTCATTCAGTCACTCCGAGTCCATCCCAAAGCCTCCAACCTCTGCAGCTGCTCTGTACCGAAGCTTCTCGGGCTCCTGGATCAAACTTTCTGAGGCCACCCCAGTGCTACAGTCACCACGTACTCCCCACTGTCACCTAGCTCTGGGACAGACACCATGCCGCATTTGGATCCTCCCAGATTATTCTATTGTGATGTGTTGTTCTCGGATTAAAGTTGTCTGCTTCTAATTTCTCTTCGCTTGGGATGATTTACTTACCAGAAAGGCTTTCTTGGTCCCTTATGCAACTAAGATTTCTGACGGATGTATCCCACCGCTCCATAAGATGTCATACTCCATATCCAAAAGATATGATGGAATCCAAATCGCACAAAGATGTATGCGTTAACCATGTGAAGGACCAATGAGGGTTGAGATGTAGCCCACACTCCACTCACCAGACCCCACACCCAGGACTATGTCTGCCTGAGAGAGTGGCTTCTTCTAACTTGCAGCTGGGCTGTGGCCCTGCCTGAATTCTTATTTTGAGGTTTCAAACAGGAATTCCTGCTATATGGAAAACAGGGACCATAACTTGCGTTTCTTTTGTGTAGACCTCATCATACGGCCCAGCGGTGGGCATAGAAATTATTATTTGCTAGATACAATCTATAAGGTGGCAGATAGTTCATACCTAGGCAAAATCTCTGGCCCTGGGAGTCTTAAAAAAATAATATAGAGGTGGGCGCCTGAGTGGCTCAGTCGATTAAGCGTCCGACTTCAGCTCAGGTCACCATCTCACGGTTCGTGAGTTCCAGCCCTGCGTCGGGCTCTGTGCTGACAGCTCAGAGCCTGAAGCCTGTTTCAGATTCTGTGTCTCCCTCTCTGTCTCTGCCCTTCGCCCCTTGATCTCTGTCTCTCTCTCTCTCTCTCTCTCTCTTTCAAGAATAAATAAACATTAAATAATAATAATAATATAGAGGTAAGAAAGGTAAAGGGCTTTCTAAAGGGCAAAATGCTGGCTTTCTCTCAGCTTCTAAAATTATATTCAATTAGGGGCACCTGGGTGCCTCAGTCAGTTAAGGGTCTGACTCTTGATATCGGCTTAGGCCACGATCTCATGGTTCCTAAGTTTGAGCCCCACTTCGGGTTCTGTGCTGGCAGTGTGGAGCCTGCTTGGGATTCTGTCCCTGCCTCCCTTTCTGCTCCTCCCCCACTCATGCCGTCTCTGTCTCTCTCAAAATAAATAAACTTAAGGGGCGCCTGGGTGGCGCAGTCGGTTAAGCGTCCGACTTCAGCCAGGTCACGATCTCGCGGTCCGTGAGTTCGAGCCCCGCGTCAGGCTCTGGGCTGATGGCTCAGAGCCTGGAGCCTGTTTCCGATTCTGTGTCTCCCTCTCTCTCTGCCCCTCCCCCGTTCATGCTCTGTCTCTCTCTGTCCCAAAAATAAATAAATGTTGAAAAAAAAAAAATTTAAAAAAAAAAATAAATAAATAAACTTAAAAAAAAATTTTTTTTAAATAAATAAAATTAAACTCAATTAACCCCATGACACGTCTTTCCCTTTCGTAGATTGAAAGGGAAGTCCTTGAAATAGTGTTGTGCTCAGGACAGTATTCTGGTTTCAGACAACCTTCCTACTCTAGGCATCGAATGTTCCCAGTCCAGTACTGTATAATGCCATAGTCCTCCTTTCTTAGCATGTGGTAATTTCACAAAATAAGGAATGTCTTACAGAACTTGATTTGTAACGTTAGTGCAGTCACAATTGTTGCCATGAAGACACTGAGAGGTAAAGAGGCCTAACGACCGGCCCTTAGTGGAGGCCAGATTTCACACCGAGGGGCCCAGCCTTTCCCTTCTTCCCCTTGGTCGATGGGGTTATGCTAGCTACCTAGTGAGGACTGTCACAATTATATCTCCAGCTTTTTGATTCTAAACAGTATCTCATTGGGTGCACTCAGCTAGCCCTCACTTTCATCTTCTTGCTTTTGGCAAACCTATACCTAACGCCCCCCAAAGTTTTTCAGTTTATCATTAAAGTTCACGGATTCAGCACTTGCCCTTTGCAAAAGTCGTGGAAGCCCCATACAAAGATTAAACGCTGCTGCATGAAAAGTCAGACAATCCAGCCGAGGAGCTGAAGTGGTTCCCACCCTTCACACTCGCCACACCCCGTCAGCCAACAATAAATCCCCTCCCGACATAAAAGTCCCTCTCCCCCACTCACCCGAGAGTAAATCCCCTGTTGGCAGGAAGCCAGAATGAACAGATGTGTCTGCCACCAGTTCCTGGGGTGGGGTCAGGCTGCATCTGCTTTGATCAACCAAAAGGAGGAATTTCCAGTGTCACGGGGCCCTCGGCAGAGAATGCCCCCGGGCCTACTCCAAGAAGTAAAGGGACCAGGGATTAAAACACAAGTAGGAGCATCCCAACTGGGCAGAGGAGCACAAAAGACTTGTGCATCCAGAGAGGTGATGTTGTGGTCATTCTCCTCATTTCTCTCACAGTAGCATGAATGCAAGTCAATCCACCTTTCATAGCTAGAAGCTCTTTCCGGAGAAAGGAAATGCCATAGTGATGTTGAGTTTAGTCGTCCCTATTATGCAGTCATTATTGCTCGTAAGCTAAACACACAAGAGAGAATATTAACCCTTATGCAATGAGAAGATGTGTTACAGTGACATTCAGTGTTTATATTGGACCCGACCTGAAATAGCTCCGTGAACCACTGAGCTGACTCCTATAAGGCACCGCCACTATTTTCACTCATGACCTTCCACCCGAATCACATATCACAATCTCCAGATAGGCCATTAAGTTGGGCCCATCTCAGTGCCTTGTTTGCAACCGAGGTTGTAAAATGAGAGCCTTAAAAAGTATGGCCACATCAGTCATTGAAATTGAAGGCAATTTCCATGGTGACGTATGAGAAAATGTCTTGCTCAGTCAGCCGCGTTTAGCTGCACACTGCCACTCAGGAAAATTATCAGTGCATTCTGTTTGCAACCTCGTCCTGGTAGGAGCACATAGGACACTTTGGAGATTGTGGTAGTCAGAGCAGGCTAAGTATTATCACAAATAATACTAAATCTCAACCACTAAGGTCCATTGTTCACACTCTTACCGGTCCTGTGCAGGTTGGGAGGGGTGGGGCCGGAGTGGGGGTTGGGGGGGATGCTCTGTTCCAAGCGGGAATGGGGTTCTTTCCCTCCAGTGGCTCTGCCACCAGGCTCTGGAGTCCTATACTGCAGCTGTGCATCTGGCCAGCATACGATGGGACTCAGAGAACCGGGAGCGTGCACCAAGACTTTTATGGGCTCAGCTTGGCAGTAGTTGGTGTGCCTTGTTACCCTCACCCACACTCCTTAGGCCTCGGGTAGCTGCAAGGGAGGCTGGGAAATGTAGTCAAGTTCTATGCTCAGCAAATACCAGAAAATTAAAGGTTGGCAGTGGCCAGAGAGCTAAAGCATGTCGTGGGTCAAAGTTTTGGATAAGAGTGTTTGCAATGAAAGAGGGGACTTTTTTGTTCGCAAGAAAGGACCTGCCTGTTCCAGTTTAGAAAACACCATGTACAGCCTTTTCTTGACAGTGTGGTTTTCTAACATTGATCTCAAAACTTTCAGATGGTGGAAGATGAGATGAGGTGGAAGAAAAATGAAGCACCACGCGCATACCCACACCTACCCTGTGACTTTGCCTGAAGCCCAAACACTAAAATCTGCATTTAGCTTCATATGCTTACGTGCCCCTGGCAGCTGAAGAGCTTTTGAGGCAAAGGTGATGTTTTCTAGCATCACCTTATTTTGTATATACATTTTTTAAATGAAGTCTTGTTCAGTTGTTTCGGTTATATTTGATTTAAAATGCAAGAGGGAACTGTGGAGGATGGGGATAGGTTCATTGAGAGCTTAAGTTTTTTGTTTTTTTTTTTTTAATTTTGAAAAGTACTACTATCTTGAATGATAATAAGTTGGCAAAGTATTCAAGAAAATCCATACAAAGGAACGCAGGTGTGCTCTGGGTCAGATGGGGATGTCACTCCCACAGGGCAGGTGCAGTGTGTGAGAAAAAGAATGAAGAGAAAGAAATTAGTCACTGTCCCTTCTTCCTTTTTGCTTCCCCTTCCTTCCTTCTCCAAGGCACAGGCCAGTAGGCCAGTGAAGGGACAGACTGTGGCAGGAGAGACGGTAGGCTGAGGAAAGGGCCATGATGGTTGGAGGACTGGCCACACGGAGCAAATAAGCCAATTTAGCAAAGAATTGAATATACTGGGGATAACGGAAGGCAAACTCCTCACTTCTGGGGTAGATTTTACAGAGAAAGGAGAAAGAGCGGAAAGAAACCTGAGGTGTTGAACTGAAACTGGAGGTGAGCTCATGGCACATGACTATGTAAATGTAATCGAAGATCTGTACCCTTTAAGACCATCGAGGACATGAAAACCAGGGAGACTGAGGAAGTGTTCCAGATTGAACTTTTCTGAAAATGCACGATAACTAAAGGCAAAAGTATTCTGGATAAGATCCTGGAACAGAAAGGCAAATGAGATGTGACAGGGTCAGCTGCCGAAATTTGAAGGGGTCCATGTGCGGATGGTAGGGTTGTATCAGTGTAGGTTTCCTGTTTTGGAGTGTCGTATGCTGGTGATTTAGGAGAGCATTCTTATTTAGGGAACACGTTCTAGAGTGTTTCTGATGTCATCTCACAGTAGGCTTTCAAGAAGTTGAAGAACAAAGCTAATGATAATGGGCATGTCAGTGAGCGATTATGGAAATGTGACGGCAAGTTAACATTTGGGGAGCATGGGTGAAGAGGTTATAGAAGTTTTCTGTACTATTCTGGCAATTTTGCAAGTTTGAAATCTCTGGAAAAGAAATAACTAGCAATAACACAAAAAGAACTTCTCCACTTACAATACTGTCTCTCCGGATTTCAAATTGGATATACTTTGATATTTTTTATTAGCTCCAATTAAAATGTGTTTTGCTATTAGTTATTTCTGCGGCCAAGTCATGTTTTTCTTATGAAATTCCATCTCTAGAGTGGACTCACGGAATCCAAAGTTTCATTCAGGCTATAATATCTAACTTGTATTAAGTGCATACTAAGCTTTTATTTAGTGGTAATATCTAAGTTTTATTAAACACAAAAAATTCGTCACACATACTGCTTCATCATATTACCTTATAATCACTCTAGGGTTTAGGTACTGTTACTGTCCTTCTTTCCTAGATGCGTTATCGGGATTAGCTTCGACTGCATATTACAGGGATGATCAAAGTGACCATAACTGACAGAAATTTGAAGTGTTTTTATTTACTTATTTATTTTCCTATCGAGACGACACCTGAAGATAGGGTGTCCAGAGCATGTCATGGGCTTCTTACTTTCTGCTTCTTGCTTTCTGCTTTGCAGTCTTCCGTAAGTGATTTCCATTCCGGTAATCTCCTCAGGAGCCAACATGGCTGCTGGAGCTTGGGCCTCACATTTGCATTTCCAGGCAGTGGGAAGGAAATAAAGCAGAAATCGAGGGCACTCATCTCTTTCCTTTCAGGGCACCTTGCCCCAAAGTTCCAAGCATTATTTTTGTGACGGGCCACGTGCCCACACTGAGCTGCCTAGGAGGTTAGTGAAGGTCATGTTTTTGCTGGGCACATTGCTCTGAATTCTGCTGGTGAAGGAGTCTGTCAATAGTGGGAGACAGCCGGTAAACGCTACCACAGAGGTTAAGAATCCAACGTCACTCACTCAACTAGTAAACTGTGGAGACTTGGTTGTCCAAGTCCAGAGCTTGGGCAGTTACCATGCTGAGAAACCACCTGGTCCTGCATGAGCTAGCTCTGTCGGTGCCCACATCATGCTGAACTGACCTTGGTCCTCAGTATGCTTCAAGGTCATCAGGGTCATCAAGGCCAAACATCACCACAGGAGGCAGAATTAGAGAGGAAAAAATACGAGCACCATGTGGTAATCGAGAGGACGGTATCCCTGAGTATACCTGAAACATTCTCAGTCATAATTGGTCAGGAGAGCCCACAACAGGAAGAGGGGATCAGAGCAGTGTGGCCATTGTGGCCTCTGCTATTGCCCTGTATGCCGGGGAGGGGTCTGTGATACATGGGAAATCTGTAGATATAGTGGCAACCTTCAGAATATTTTCTGAGTCTGGGGGCTGAGAGGTGGGTGGAAATTATTTGGCCTCATTCTTCCCTCTTACATTTTTCCTGTATATACCTAAATACGTTAACCATAGCTACAATATTCTCACTTTTCATGGAATAAGTTAAAAACATCTGTACCTACTCCTGGCATTCCTGCAGAAAGAAAGTTCTTCACATCTCTTCCAAAATCCTCGAGAAGTATTTGAGGATGTCTCTATGGGAGGCTACCAGATGCTAGTTGCCTACAACTGGACCCAAGCCTCATCCTAACAAATTGGAAGGTGATGATGGGCCCAGGTAAAGCTCCTCACTCTGGTGATGTCATGCCTCCAAGGAAACAGGAGACAGCTGATAAGTTGTAAACAATGACAATGGATGATATTTACCACTCAAGCTTGGTGGGGGGCATTTCTGACACCTTCTTTACTCACTGACTGTATAATTACACTTTCATAATGAAATCTCCTTGAGCCAGAGGAGGAAAAAATAAAGTTTCCCCAAACAGTCCAAAGTAAAGTTGCTTTTGGCTGTTTCCAAACCTAAAAGAATCAGCCAAAACAATTTCAATCAAATCTTTTTGAAAGCACAACAACAACAACAACAACAATTCCCTCTGAGGATAGGGGTGGGAAGGTCAAGGTCTAACCTGGTGTAAACAAAAACGTCTCAGTAGAGCAGAGTTAGAGGTTAAATAAATGTTTCTAGCAAGAGGGATTTAAAACAGGACTATTAAAAATATGTTCTGCTGCCTGCATAAAAGAAGAAGGTGATGGCTATCTTTAACCTTATTTCTGAGTTCAGAGTGAGAAATACAGGTTCATGAACATATTCTGGAAACAAAAGAAGAATAAAATAGATTTATTCTAGAAATCTAGAAATATTAATGAAGACATCTGGATAACAAGTAAGGAAAATACTCATCGAAAGTGCATTGCATCCTCGTAATTTTGATAAGGTACAAAGTCTTTAAAACAAAAAAATATATTTTTAAAATATATTCATCTTTTCCCAAGTCGTAAATGGCCATAGATGAAAAACAGTACCACCCGAAAATAAAAATCAGTGCTAAATCTCAATACCCATTAAAAGTTCATTTTTATTAATATTTTGGAGTATTTGTTTCTTTTCTGTGCATATTCGTATCTATATTTGCAACTTCCTCCAGCTAGCATCTCATTACAAGTACTATTCTGTAACATCTCTTCTCACTTGGCAGTTCAAAGTCAGCATTATCCTGTAGCACTAAATATTGTTCTAAAGCATGGTTTGAAATTGTTTTAGATCTTCCCTCCTTATGTACAGACTCCTTTCCTTTCATCTGAACACATATTATTTTCAAATTTTCACTGTTATAATTAGGTCTGCCATCAATTGATGGAAGGATAAAGAAGATGTGGTTTATATACACAGTGGAATACTACTTGGCAATGAGAAAGAATGAAATCTGACCATTAGCAGCAACGTGGATGGAACTGGAGGGTATTATGCTAAGTGAAATAAGTCAGGCAGAGAAAGACGGATACCATGTGTTTTCACTCATATGCGGATGTTGAGAAACTTAACAGAAGACCATGGGGGAAGGGAAAGGGAAAAAAAATAGTTACAAACAGAGAGGGAGGGAGGCAAACCATAAGAGACTCTTAAATACAGAGAACAAACTGAGGGTGGAAGGGGGGGGTGGAGGAGAGGGGAAAATGGGTGATGGACATTGAGGAGGGCACCTGTTGGGATGAGCACTGGGTGTTGTATGGAAACCAATTTGACAATAAACTATATGGAAAATAATAATAATAATTAAGTCTGCAACTTACATTTTCCAATGTGCGTCCCAGATTCTTTTCTCAGAATCATTTTTTACAGTGAGTTACTGGACCAAGTGGCAAGAACATATTTAGCAATTTGCAAGACTATTTTCAAATGGCATCCAGAGGCATCTGGGTGGCTCAGTCGGTTAAGCATCCCACTTTGGCTCAGGTCATGGTCTCACGGTCTGTGGGTTTGAGCCCTGCGCCAGGCTCTGTGCTGACAACTCAGAGCCTGGAGCCTGCTTCAGAGTCTGTGTCTCCCTTGCTCTCTGCCCTTCCCTCCTCTCTCTCTCAAAAAGAAATGAGTATTAAAAAAAAAAATTAATGGCATCCAGACAAGCTGTACCATGATCATTCTCACCACCGGGGTGAGCACCCCTATTTCTTCATCCTCAAAGATATATATGTAGATATACAAGTTTACCTCTATTTTCATAAGTGAAATACTTTTATTGCTCTCATTTCTGATAGAGTCAGACATTTTGCGTGTAGTCAGTATCTTAAAGTTCCTTTTTTGCTCCCCGGTCTCTTCATGTTCTTTGACTACTCTCTCACAGTCCACTTGCATTGTTCTCACTAATTTGTTAGAACTCGTGTATTCGAAGTGGCAAAGATGTCTGTCAGTTTCTCATTTGCCTAATTATTTTGTTTATGATTACTCAGTTGTCACTACTGAACACAGAATGCTGAAGTTTTTATGTAGTCAAATCTAAGTTTTGTTTTTTTTTTTTTCAGTAGTGCACCTGTTTATGAAGACCTATCCTATTCCCGACTGGGTTAAATGTCCAGTTTTGTTCGGTTGTGAGTCTCAAATTTAGATTACATTATAGCGGAAAGAATTAAGACACCGACTAGCTCAGGGATTTTTATGTGATAATACAGCACACTGGGTGAGGACACGGTCAAGGAAAGAACCAGCACGTCCCAGGGTTCCGGAGACAGAGGGGATTTCTGACGCTGGACTACAGGAAGTAGAATGGAGTAAAAAAATTATGAAGAGTGAGGGAAAGTGTCCCTGTCAGCTGAAAGTCAGAGTGGTCTTTATGACCGTTATCACAGCCGGCCCTAAGATCTGAGAAACAGAAAGCACTTTCACATAGCATGCCCCTGCAGTAGGCCCTAGAAGAAAGCGAACCTTACACGTGTCTACAAAGCCAGGTAAAAAGTAATTAGAGCTGTGTAAAAAGTTCTTGAGGCAACTGTATTTGAAGGCTGAGCGTTTTGAGGCATTGCTTTGAAACAGGCAGAGGGTCGGGACCGTGGGTAGCTCAGTCAGTTACGCAGCCCATTCTTGATTTCCGCTCTGGTCGTGGCTCCTGGGTTCGAGCCCTGCATCGGGCTCTGCGTTCATAGCGCGGAGCCCGCTTTGGACCCTCTGTCTCCCTCTCGCCGCCCCTCTCCCGCTCGTTCTCTCGCTCTTTCTCTCTCTCTCTCTCTCACTCCGTCTCTTTCTCTTTCAAAAATAAGTAAACATTAGGGGCGCCTGGGTGGCTCAGTCGGTTATGCGTCCGACTTGGGCTCAGGTCATGATCTCCCGGTTCGTGGGTTCGAGCCCCGCGTCGGGCTGTGCGCTGACAGCTCGGAGCCTGGAGCCTGCTTTGGGTTCCGTGCCTTCCTCTGGCTCTCTGCCCCTTCCCCACTCCCTCGCTTTCTCTCTCGCAAAAATAAATGATCATATTTCACACAAATTTAAATAAATAAATAACCGCTAAAAAAAAACCTTTTTAAACAGGCAGAGGATTGGCTTTTAGAAGTCCTGCCCGAAGAACATGGCATTTGGATCGGAGTGGTGTCGCACAGCAAGATGGACGGAAAACAAAGGAGGATACCAACAGCAGACGATGATTTTTTTTTTTTTTTTTTTTTAATGAGACCAAAGAAGAGACCGTGCTCTTCAGCCACATTTGACTAGAAATGTTATCATCTCCCCTCCCCGTGTGTTGCAGTCAGGTTGACATTTCAGCCTGGCTGGTGAGAATTTCCCTCAAGCTGACCCTTGGGCACCAGAGCGTGGGTTCACCCTCAATGTTTTTTTTTTTTTTTTTTCTGTTGTTTTACAATAACTCTAGTTGAAAGGTCTTGTCCCAGTATTACCGAAGGCAGGATCCTGACACGCATGGTCTTGTGTGACTACTGCAACCCGGATTTCAGTGCCCAGAGTGGAAGCACGCGGTCTCCTTACGGGGAAGTCTGGAGGCAAAGCTGGTCACCATCTGGGAATGCCATGTTTCTCTCGCAGTAGATCAGGGAGTCAGCTGGGCTTGGTCGTGAGAAGGCAGAATAAATTGTTATGGGAAGAGAATACCATCAGAGGAAATCACGGAGGTGGTGAGATTTGTGCACTGTTTAGTGTAGTTATTAGATGCTTCAGCATAGGTGTCAGAAATGGCTTCACATAAAGCCCTCCCACTTTCCAGCTGTGAAAACCCATGCCAGCTCTTCAATTTCTCTGAGGTTCAGCGTCCCACTCTGTAAAACAATGTTACAATTCTCAACATCGTAGAGCTGAAGCGGGGATTAAATGAGATAATGTATATTAGGTACTTAATCTTCCAGTCGCCTAACCACAGTTATTTATTGGCTCGCTAAGTGGGGACTAGTCCTGTCATTATAAGTAGCAAATGAGGAAAATTAATCATGTGTTCCCAGAAGAGTCCCTGCGTAAAAATTCAAGTGAAATGATCATAACCCAATATCTGCCTATGCGATATGATTGATTACGATCCCATCAATTATTATTGTTATTGAAGTTCTAAAAAAAAAATTGCATGTGGAAGTAAAAGCTCTAATACCACATGGCATTGTCAGATTAGGGAGAAAATGGAAACACGGTCAGAATTGCAAGTTGTTAGTAATCTGATTTAAAGTTTGCGTTCATTAGGTTAGAAATAACCTATCATCATACAGCAAAACCAAATATAGATTCACCGTTCAATATTTATCGAGCCCTTACCCAGGCCTTATGTTAACTGCTCTCATTTATTTTTTTAAAAATTTTTAAAAATATTTATTTATTTTTGAGAGAGAGAGAGAAAGAGAGAAAGAGAGAGTGACAGAATGCAAATGGAGGAGGGGCAGAGAGAGAGGGAGACACAGAATCCGAAGCAGGCTCCGGGCTCTGAGCTGTCAGCACAGAGCCCGATGTGGGGCTCGAACCCACGAACCCTGAGATCATGATCTGAGCTGAAGTGGGACACTTAACCAACCGAGTCACACAGGGGCCCCCGTTCTCATTTAAATGATCTCATTGAACCTTAATAGAACCATGAGATGAGCACTGTGGCTAATATTTTACACAAAAGGAAACTGGATCTACTAAGGATTTAAGAAAACTGTGAAATTAAACAGCAAGTAAATAGTTAAGGTGCAATTTTCACCCAGGCCTTCTAGAACATTTCAAGCTTGATACTCTGCCCACACACCATCAAGCATACAGAAATTAATCTGTTGTAAACTGTGCAAACTCACAAATGGCTTTCCTTGCAAATGCAACTGGGAAAAGGAAAATGCATAACCATACCCACCCAGTCAGAAACTCAGGAAGTATTTTCAAAGCTTTGGCTGAGGCTTTATACAGCCAGAGGAGGAGCCATTAAGAAGTGTCGGGCATTTTTAGTTTATGTTTTTGTTTCGGGCTTGCAGGAGAGTTGGGAGGCATCAAAGAAAGGAACGGGTTGTGCTAATAATGGTGATGTGCATGTTAGAGGACGAGCACAAAACTTCTCTTTAAGTATTAAGATTAAAAAAATCTGAAAAGTCGTGTTGGTCTTCGGGAAAAATGGGAGTTCGACCCAAGAGTTCCCACTGGACATTTAGAAGAATAAAATAGATATCTCAAACCTCCACTGATAAAGAGATACCCAAGAGGTCTGGTCTCAGGGGTGGGTGGGTTGGGTGGTCAGGGACCACTTTGGTCTCTTCCTTAGGACCTTGGAGAGGCAAAGCCCACCCGGTGTTTAACTCAGATTCGGGGAAACGTGCCATGGGAAGAATGAGACTGATGGAGGCCTAGAGGAAGACTGTGTTGAGGTGGGAGCTTCCCTACACTGAGTAAGGGAGTCACAGACACAAAGGCTGCAAGGCTGTGCGCCCGGGTGAGCAGGCCAACAGACTGCCAAGGCTGTGCCTGGTTCTTGAACCAGGTGGAAAATCGTATGTCGTGTGCCATTTTAAATACCATCGCTCATGTTACGCCGTCTAAAATAATTGCGTGGAGTGGTGAGACGGCAGGGACGCAGCCGGAAGGGTGAAGAGACCTACCCACGTTCACACACTTTTCCCGAGGTCTGTCGTAGCCAGCAGCCATGCTCCACAGCGGTGCCTGTCCTGGTGCCCCTCAGCTGACAGAACACCCGGAAGAACATCTAACAGTCTGGCAGAGACAAGGCAAACTCCTTTCCCCCAAATATTTTCCTGAGACAGGTCACCATTCGGTGGGGGGGGGGGGGGGAGGGGGGGGAGGATAAATTGCGAATTGAGTTATACTTAAAAGCAAACCAACTACTACTGAGCACAAATAATTCTACCTCCTTCTAAATACGAGAAATGCCATCCCCCAACCCAGCACCCGTGCGTTTTTGCAGTAATTACTGTCAGTGGGAAATAAAGTTCAGTTGCAAAACTGCAAACCCAAAGAAGCCGTTCGAGGTTGGCGTCTGGTTTTCCTGAACTATAGTGTTTTTGTCCATCATAAAAGACAACAAAGCTGACCTTCTAGTTACTCCCACTGAACCTAAAAGGCCATCTAAGGGAAAACAGGATGTGGCTAAGAACAATGACACCTCTGCAAACCACAAACAGAGCCAGGAGATGAATAAAGAAAGCCCTGGTGGTTTTCAGAAAGTCTGAAGAAAAGCATGGATTCAAAGGGAGAACAGTGATTGTGAAAATGCTATTGTTGATTTTGCCCGCAAACCAGAGTTCCCACCTTCCTTCTGTGGCTCGTCTGTTTTAATGTGAATATAAAGCCTAGAAATGCTCTCTGTAGCAGATGCCCTCTTGAAGCCCACTCCATGGTTTTTAATGTCCATTTTCATTATTGTGATCTTTTAAATAACAAGTCTGTTCAATTATCCTCAGCAGGAATCTCTAGTCATATGAACCACAGAACATACATTTGATATATTATAAATATAACATATATATCTAAAATATATACGTTTTTCAACCGAAGCATTTATTTATTTTTTATTTTGTAAATTTAAATCCAAGTTAGTTAACATATAGTGTAATAATGGTTTGAGGAATAGAATTTAGTGATTCATCACTCACATATAACACCCAGTGCTCATCCCAACAAGTGCCCTCCTTGAAGCCCATCACCCATTTAGCCCATCCCCCTCCCACCTCCCCTCCAGCAACCCTCAGTTTGTTCTCTGTGTTTAAGAGTCTTTTATGGATTGCCTCTCTCTCTTTTTATCTTATTTTTCCAAAGCATTTAAATTCGGTACGCTACGAAGAATACCTAGGAGGCAAAGGAATTATTGTCAGCTCTCCAAAAAATAATTCATATTTGGTCGAAAACGCTTTATAGCAAGATTTAAGATTTCCGCTAAACAGAGGTCTGTGAATAAGAGAGATATTGCAGTTTTCACGATTGCTGTCACAATGGGAGCGCCTATGAAAATGAACAAGAGAAAAGATCCACTCCAATCAATAAAGCAATAACAATGCATTACGATATTACTCTCTATAACACTCAGCCCGTTCCTCCTGCTACATTTCCTTTCAGTGTCCTTAATCTAGGTACAAGGATTTTTTAGAATTTGAGGCAGTTGTAAAGGAAGACATAATCATTTCAACCTAACTAATTTGGAAGAACATTAGCTCAAGAGCAAAATATTAAGCACAATCTATTACATTTACTATTTCTGCTATCCATCAATTTAACTGATCGTTACAAATAAGTACAATATAAAGGCGATGGCCAAGGCACTTAAATTAAATGAAAGAGAAAAGTGAAACTATGTCATTTTTCAGGAGTTGATTTTAAAAATTCTTTTCCTTTCTCACCACCCTCCCCCTTTTGTATCACTTGTAAAAAATAATTAGAAATGGTAAAAGTCAATATAAAGGTCCAGATCCTTGTGTGTGAATAGGCTATTCATGAAAAAGTTGGCTTGCTCCATTTAAGGGTCACCAAAGGCAACACAGATACTCCTGTTAAATTTGTGAGGAAAATGGTGGTGAGAACATTTCTTCTTAGATCCCGGAGACGGTTAGGCTGGTGGTCCCATAGTTTCCTAATTGCATTAAGTACACCTCCATTTGCATCTTACACTTTAAAAAAGTTGTTTTAATGTTTCCAATCACAAAACTACCAAGTTATAAGCTCCTTGAGGGCAGGCCCAAAGTTGATTCAACTTGTTTTTCTCCCTCATGATTCACAAAGTGTTTGGCCCACGTCATTGTGACAGCTTACTAGTTGACTGATGGAAGATACGACGTTTGCTCAAAATGGGACTTTTAAGAATCTGATCCTTGATTTTAAACTCTGCACCTTTTCTTTTACGTTTCCAGCTTAACTAGCCTTCATTTAGCTAACTAGCAGGCAGCTCCTTCAGCCAGAATGGCGTCTCCAAATAATTAGTTGGATTATCCACGAATACCCCTTATTTGAATTCTGTTTTGGTATTTACCTTATTTTAGTTTAGTTTTCCATCTTGGCACTTCAGTACCCTTGTCTGTATTTTGCTAAAACGATGTTGCTGACGTAGGTAGAAAACACTGGAAATTTATGTGTCCTGCAATTTCTTACATTTTGTTGCTGGAACACTTTGAAATCCTTCAATTTGGTACAGAAACTGTCAACATAGAGGACAAACTGGTGATTTATAGATAGAAATGTGAGTCTAAATTTCTGTGCTGCCAAGCTTCTCATTTTAAAAGCACAGTGAATTACAGGAGAAGTAAA
The DNA here is from genome assembly GCF_022837055.1 of Prionailurus viverrinus. Taxonomy (NCBI): domain Eukaryota; kingdom Metazoa; phylum Chordata; class Mammalia; order Carnivora; family Felidae; genus Prionailurus; species Prionailurus viverrinus. The sequence continues at coordinate 49,159,346 of NC_062573.1, forward strand.
TCCACAAAACTGGAATGCTTCTCTTCATTTCTGAAAGTATGAGTGATAAGCAATGATCCTTTTCAATGAATGATTTTTGTTTATCTCATTGATCATTTGCACTGATAAGTGTCTCATCCAAGTTCCTAGTCATGTCTTTAAAAAAAAAAAAAAGAAATAATTACAGTAATCTTTTTTGGGTAGTGAATACTCAATATCTGATCCTTTCTTTTGCATTTTATGGCAGCCTCTAAAATTATATGTCAATTGGTATTGCCGTTATGGTTTTGGAAACTAGTAGCTCAAAGAAAATAAGAACTTGATTCAAATTGAAATTATTTCAAAAGCTACATTATATAATAAGGCTAGTGATATAAATACCAAATGCAGAAAGGAGAATCATGCCTATGTTCTTTGTGAAACAATAAAAAAAAAAATTAACTTAGGATAATGAACAAAAGATCTATAGTTAAAGAACAGCCATGACAAGATAACATCCCACCCGCTCAGCAACAGACTAAAGCCAGTTTTCCACTCAGAAGGTAATTACATGGACCTCCAGAAAAGTAGAAACAGAAATGGCTGCCTCTTTCTCGACAGGGTTGTTACCCGTGGCTCTCTTGGTCCTCGTTCAAAATAAATAAATAAATAAACAAAAGCAAAACAAAGAACACAGACGTAGCATAAATTTCTCCGTTAAGGCCCGGGTCCATTCTTCCCTCTTCTGCAGTATCTGTCTTGACTTCTGTGACTTACGCTGTCACTTTCTCAACCCCCGCTTCACACTTTAGCAGTAACACCCAGCTCAGCAGTTAACTATGAGGTTCCTTTGTTTCTTCTACCCAAATGGGCACTTTGCTAATATTAACAGCTACCACCAAGCGTCTGAACTATATCAGCCTCTAGCCTGAGTCTTTTACATGTGTCAACTCCTTTGATCCCCACACAGTTCTGTTTGTGTCCCCATTTCAGAGATGGAAGTCAGGCTCAGAGAGGCTGGGGCACTTGTTCACACTCCCCACTCGCAAGAAGTAGGGCTAGGACTTGGGTACAGAGTGTGTGACCTTAATCTGAATGCTGTACTCTCTCACAAACACCACCACCTAGAAGCAATTTCTCTCTTCCCTGAAACCTAAGTTGGTGCTTCCTGGTAGCAGGGAATGACCATATCTGGGTCCCAAGTGTCTAGGGCCCGATAACGAGGAAGTGATTCATTGGATTTAATCAGAGATACTTAACAAATGTGTTCCTCTGACTTAACTTTGGAAGGAAAAACAGTCCATTGGAAAATATGCTGTCACTCTTTGGGACCCTTCGGTTGATCCCAGAAGAGCTTCCTCTGGCCAAAGGGGGGGTGGGGGTAGTGAGTAAGAAGGGCAAAGGACTCTAGAAGGCGGAGATACCTAACTACAGACCAGTCAGGATGTGTGCTTTGTTGCCGACTGCCTGGGACCAGACGTCATAATATGGGTCCTGAAACTCACAATATGTGACGCTTACGACTTAAAATGAGGGATACCGCCTGTTACTAAGAATGAGCAAACAAGTTATTGGCCTGTCAAAGTAGTCAGTCCGCAGCCCGAAAAGGAGTACCCTCATGAAATTCAGTGTAAGGGGTAGGTCAGGGATAAAAATACAGTTTCATGTTGATCATAATCTGCACAGCCAAACACCCTAGCTACTCTTCCTTAAACAAACGTTCGTGGCTTTCTGTTATTGTGCTTACCCCTATTAACTTCCTCTGGAATTAATGCTTTATGGAACATGTTTTGAAAAATGCTGTTAAATTTGTAAATGAGAGAGAGAGGTTATGAGGATTAGATGAAATAGTATGCCAAGAATGAAAATCAAATTTATTGGGTGCCTGCTGAGAAGACTGTGTAACGTGATTTACATGAGTTGTTCGGATGTAAACCGCCCCCCCCCCAAAAGCCTATAAAATAGATATTATCCCCATGTTACAGATAAGGAAACTGAGGGGGACATTTCGCTCTCAAAGAGGACTGTGTGCTCCCCACTGCATATCATTTAATTTGTACTTTTGAATTACTGTTAAACTTTGGCATTATCACCCCTGTGTTTACAGTTCATGAAATTAAGGCTTCAAGAGGTTAAATATCTTATTCAATATCACAGATCAACCAAAGAGCCAGGATTCAAACCAAGTTCTGTCTAATGCTGACATCTGTGTTCTTAGCCAAATGATTTAAATCCTTAAAATTAATTTAACATGAAGAACGTAAATCATTCAGTGAACATTCCTAGTGTAACAAAAGGTGTGATCATGACCAAAGGCTATATAGAAAGGAATGAAAATTAGCTCTGTGGTGATATCCAACTGCCTACTTGACATCTCTATTTATATCTAAGCAACGTGTCCAAAGCTGGATTTTTTTTTAAATTTTTTTTCAATGTTTATTTATTTTTGGGACAGAAGGAGACAGAGCATGAACGGGGGACGGGCAGAGAGAGAGGGAGACACAGAATCGGAAACAGGCTCCAGGCTCTGAGCCATCAGCCCAGAGCCTGACGCGGGGCTCGAACTCCCGGACCGCGAGATCGTGACCTGGCTGAAGTCGGACGCTTAACCGACTGCTCCACCCAGGCGCCCCTGGATTTTTTTTTTTTAAGTGTATTTATTTTGAGAGAGAGAGAGAGAGAGAGAGAGAGCAGGGAAGGGGCAGAGAGAGGAGGGAGAGAGAGAAAGGGAATCCCAAGCAGGCTCAGTGCTGTCAGTATCGAGCCCGACGGGGGCTCAGTCTCACAAACCATGAGATCCTAACCCGAGCCGAAATGAACAGTCCGACGCTTAACCAACTAAGCCGCCAGGCGCCCCACCAGTGCTGGATTTTTGAAATTTCCCTTCAAATCTGCTCCATTCACAGCTCCCTTCATCTTGGTTGACGGCAAATCCATTCTCCTCCTTGCCCGGGGCGGGGGGGGGGGGGGGGGGGGGGGGGGGAGTACTGGGATCACACCCGTTCTGTTAACAGGGAGAATTTAATATAAGTATTTGCTAACTGGATATAAAGTTGTTAACTGAGTCATTGAAAAGGCAAAAAAGAGGTATGATGGAGGTAGAAAGAACAGGATGCAGCTGCCATGACTGGGGAATAGAGGAAAGAGGTTGAAAATGTTACCACATAGTAACTCAGACCTTTAAGGATGGGTGGTGACCAGCAGGTGCTGGTGTTCCTGAGATTGAGTTGGGCTAGTCCTGTGGGTACTGGAAGCCGCAGGTGGCTACCAAGGGAGGGACTATGCTGCTATGGGAACAGGAAGCAAACCGGAAGCAGGAAGTCCCTTCTTCCCCCTCCACTCTAGCAGCCTATGGGCAGAATCTAACAGAGCAACCAGGCAAAGCAGATAGTTGGTTTGCAGAGTCTCAACCCCAGCATCACGAGGCCAAGGTGAGAGGGCTGAGTTTGGAACTGGGAGGCAGTAGCTTCATTACTGGCACACCTATTTAACGAGTTAACCAGATCATGCCTTTCTGTACTGGAAATCCTGGCAGGGCTCACCATTTTCCTAAAGTGACCCACAAGGCCCGATGTGAAATGGATCCCGGATCTCTGAACTCACCTCCAGCTACACCACTCCTCACTCCACTCCAGCAATTGTGCTCTGGCCTTCTTGCCTTTCCTCCGACACCCTTATAATGTCATCATCTGACGGCCTTGATTAAGCTACTCCCTCTACCTCTCTGGAATGTTCCTCCCTGAGATACCTCTATGACTAACTCCCCCACCTTCTTCCAGAATTTGATCATACCTTTTCAAAAAGACTTACCCTGACAAGCCTATTGAATACAGGACTCTGCCCCCACCCCCACCCTGCACTCCCGATTCTATAACCCCGCTCTGTGTTTTCTTTTTTTCAACAACACTCCTCACTTTCTATCATACTGTGTAAGTTATGTATATATTATGTTTATTGTTATAGCCTCCTACGTTTTTTTAAACGTTTATTTATTTATTTTGAGAGAGAGAGAGAAAGAATGCGCGTGTACAGGAGGGGCAGAGAAAGAAAATCCCACGCAGACTCCATGCTGATATCGCAAAACCTCTCTTGGGGCTCGATCCCACGAACCATGAGATCATGACCTGAGCCAAAATCATGAGTCAGGTGCTCAACGGACTGAGCCACCCCAGGCACCCGTAGCCCGTTTCTTGACTGCTATCACATAAACTCCCTAAGAGCAAGGACCTTTGTTTCTTTGCTCACACAGCTCAGTTATCTAGAGCAATGCCTAGCATGTAGTGGGCACACATTAAATATCTATTAATGTGAGAAGATTTCACTTTAGTCAGTCTATAGAGGTATTCATGGTAACGGGTAACTTTGAACGCTCCAAAAGTAATTCACATGGAATATCCATAGACTCGCTGGGACATGTGCAGTTGGTTTACTTTAAAAATATCAAGAATCGTGTTTTTCCTACCCTACTATGAAGATCAGTTTGCTTTTCCTAGGTTAAGTCTCGCAGAAGAAGGACAAAGTCCTGAAATAGAGCAGTTTAATAAGGGAAGGTAACCTAGAAGAAAAATTCTGTCCTGGGTAATCATGGAGTGGTTGATTCTCAGGCAAGTAATTGAGTTGATCGCTCAGCAGAATGTAGGAACATAAAATAACAATGGCACCATCGAGATATTAAAAGCAAGTTAAAATTTTTACTTATATATCCCTAATTGCTTTCCCTAAGTCAAAAGGGACTGTTTTGAAGGGACTGTGTTTTGGGCCTGAAAAAAGTAGCATTTTAAATAATAAAGTGGTAGGTATGTAGCTGTTTGCTTTTCACTATTTCATTAACCTGAACCAATATGCTTTATGTACTTTTTCTAAGTGCACACTGCATTTCACAATAGAGGAATGAAAAAAAAAATGTCTTTAAAATCCTGTACAGCAAGACTCGCATGAATATAGAGCGACAGAAAACAAACTGAGGGACACCCATAACACTATTGTACTTTGAGACAACCTGATGAATTTACTTTAAAATTTCAAGCCCCCTCCCCCTTCCACCTCTGTGAGTTCCCTGTGTGAGGTTTTGCTCGGCCCCAGGGAGGGTGGGCCAGGGAATGCTGGGAAGTCCCAGGCAGGAGGTACAAGGCTGTGTGGTAGGAAGGCAGCGGGGAGACAAAGGCTCTGCAGTGTTCTCTCTCAGACAGGACAGGATCAAACTCCCTCTGAGTGATTAGCCTCTGGGGTACCCAACAATAACAGACTCATGCCGGTTCTTAAAACAAAGTAACAGCTTTCACTAAGCCAATAACTTCTGGCCTGTGTGAGCCCTGGGAAACAGCTCTCCTCCCTCTCAGAGGCCTCTGAAAGCCAGGTTGCCCACAACCAAAAGGAATGTGAAAAAGTCTTCCTCGAGCCTGCAGAATAAGCAATAGATGATTCCACAAGGCAGATGGGACGCCCCTGGACAACCCTGGATATGTATGCATTTGAAAGCAAGGCCAAAGGAGGAGATCTGCAGAGAGGAGAGCTGATAACTTGTTGACGGAGCAGTGACAAAGCACGGACAGGAAGGGAGAGGCCCTGTTCAGCCTGAAGGCAAAATAAACTGACGACGATGGCCTGGAAGACAGGGCAGAGAGAAGTCAGAATGGGCACACTGGGAGCTGTCTCAGCAGGCCTGCGCGGAGGACCTCGTCACAAATTTACATGAGATAAAGACCCTCCATTTCTCTATGTAACAGGAGAAATGAATGAGAGCCATAAAAGTGCTGCACATAATCCCTCTGTGTCACTCATTCTAACATAGCATGTAAGTATCGCACAAGGATGTCAGCCTTGGGGGAAAAGAAATCCAAGGAGCATTCTCTTCCCCCACTTGGGAACTCGATGGTTTTCTGAAGCATTGTGCTTCACCAAATAAAGTTAATGATTTCCTCTGTATCTCCCTAGAATCTTGGAACCCCTCACACCATCTTTCCTTCCCCCATATCTTTTAAGATATGTTAGGAAGAGGTCACATGGAATGACCCCAGGAGGTAAAATTATAAAGATAAGCTGGCCTTTATTGCCCTCTCTAACCTCCTTCTTTCTTCTGTGCTCTGTCCTCCCCTAAGGCAGTCACACGCAAACACACACACACACACACACACACACGCACACACACACACCCCTCTTCTTTTTTGCTCCATTTGACCTTCTTGCTTCCAAGGAAAAGTTACTTCCTTGAAATAAGGAAGGAAAGGTTTATCTCAGCACATTTTTTTTTCTTTTTTGGAAATTTTAAAGACATTAGAGATAAGTGTATATCTGTTCCATTTCAAGTTGGAAAAACATGTTTGGAAGAAAATCTGCTGAGAGAATGAGGAAGCCAGTAGCTTCCTCCTTTCCAACAGGCTCCAACCATACCTTCCTAATGGTAAATATATACTGTAAACTTGATAGCTTTCAGGGAAGAATTTTTTCCCAACAGAAATGTTCCTTGGCAGCAGAGAGAGTGGTCCTGGGAGCCATTGCATCTGTGATTTTGGTTCCAAAACTGCTTCAGGCTCTACCTCAAGAGCTAATGGGCTGTAAACCATTAGCATACCCATTATCCTCAAAATGCATAAAGTCCCCACTGCATAAAGTCCATTGGGGATGCTTTTGTTTTTGAAATATCTCCTACCCGGAATGCGATCTTCTCAATTCTTGATTTAAAGCTATACCCCTTTCTTCAAATTTAAATTCAAAATGTATCTTTTTATGAAATTTGATCACTGCACCTGCTTAGTTAACAGTTTTGGGAGGGAAACTGGTCACCTAAAATGTTCTCTGGGAACTACACACCTCTATCGCCCGTTGAAGGGATAGTTCAAGTTTGTATCACATGATTCTTCTCTGGAGAACATGGAAAACATCAGTCAGTGGAAAACACTGCCCCAACACCCATTGGTTCACTGGCTGGCACAAATCAGTCAGGATGACTCTCACTGTCTCTTGAATCAGAACTAAAAGGCACAGAAACGGAGACTTCAGTGCAGTATGTCCCTAAATTTTAATTCTATTCTTTTCGTGTCCCAGTAAAGTTTGGTGGAGTTTTATTTAGTTTCTGTGATTTGAATAATGAAACAATGGCTACGTTTTAACCTTTCCAAATATAAAGTTTATATTAAAATGTGACGGCTGAGCTGCTCACCTCCTCCTCTCCAGAACTGCAGGTTCAGATGCGCATGCCCCATTGGAAGTAGACCTGTTTCCCCAGTTGAGATTTGGGGTAAAAGTTGGCAAATGGGAAACAAACCGGGGGCCATGGTATTGGACCATGTCTAAGCAATGGCCGCCAGGCCAGTGAAAGATGAGACAAGTAGTATCAAGATAATTAGAGCTGAAATAAAGCACACAGACCCTGAAAGATGGAGCAATGACATTTGTGACCCTTGGGAGACCCAGAACTGATCCCGTTTCTTACATTCGCCTAGCCCCAGTTCACAAGACAACCAATTATGCTTTAATCCCTATATTTGGAAGCTTGCCTTATCATAGGCACTTTTTGTATGGGGTACAGAACCAAAAGCTTTCTGTTTCTTAAAGTCAAACTGGGTTTAATTTAAGATGCCAATCAGATGCCTGGGTGGCTCAGTCGGTTAAGCGGCCGACTTCGGCTCAGGTCATGATCTCACGGTCAGTGAGTTCAAGCCCCGCGTCGGGCTCTGTGCTGACAGCTCAGAGCCTGGAGCCTGTTTCAGATTCTGTGTCTCCCTCTCTCTGACCCTCTCCCGTTCATTCTCTGTCTCTCTCTGTCTCAAAAATAAATAAACGTTAAAAAAAAATTTAAAAAAAAAGATGCCAGTAAGAGGTGATCTGGCCTTCAGATTATTGCAGCAACAAAGCTGAAATCCACTGCCTTTTGAATGAAGTCATTTTGGGTTTTTTCTGACCTTCATTATCCATGCATATTGCCCCAAAATACTATACTTTCAAGTATTAGATTTTAAAATGATATGACATATTTAATGAATGATAGCTTTGTTGTATGGTATTGTTGTTTTCTTTTTCTTCTTTCTGATGCCCTACAAACATTTAGTGTACTTCACGCAGATAATGTGCTAATAGATGTGTGTGAACTTGAACTGTGCACTCATTGTATGTATGATAGCATTCTTGAGTGAGAGAAAAAAGGTTATGATCTAATTTTTCAGCATTTAATAAACGGAGGCAAATGATACTTTCACTGATTTGGCACTGTAACACTAAACTGTGGAATAATGAAAACTTAGTCATTCATTATAATTTTTTTAAATACTCCAGAAAAAAACCCTAGAGGAATGTTTGGGGATCTTTCAGAAAATGAAATATATAATCAGTGGAAAGGCCAAAATTTAAACTCAGCTGTCCTTACAATAAATCTAATAACATTTCCAACAGGACACAAACAATCTTTATTTTAAACCAGGGCAAACTTGGTCCAGAGATGTTGTCTTGCCTGCTTTATAATACGGTATCTTTAATAGCCACTTACAAAGAATTCTTCTAACAGATATCCAGTATGCAATGCCAAGAGGCCAAGGGTTGATCTACAGATATCAAAGCAATGTCACTGTCGAAGTTTCACTGGGCTCCTGGCCTGGGGAGAGAGGTCACCAAGCCAGTCATCAAGATTTAGAACAAACAGGGAATAATTCACCTTTCCCCTTAACTGTTGTCCTTCTTCCTTTTCTTTGAGGTCTTCTCTGAGGATAATATGCTTTGTGTATAATTCTAGCTGACTAGAAGGAGGCAGTTTCTTTCTTTATACATTTTTGTGTGTCTGTCTTATTTCTGGCATCAAACATCCTACACCCTGGCCATAGACACACTTCTTTTTTCGATTCTGCATTTTCTTCTAAATGCTTCAATATCCATATCATGTAATAACTGTTTCCCTTTATATCTACTAAAATATAAAAATTAGTAAGTATTTTCCAAATAGATATTTAAGTTCGGTAAACAAAGGTTTTGAAATTAGGCTGTCTGAGGACGACTTTATCAGGACAGTAGGGTTAAAGCAAGATGCAAGATAATGTGCCTATATTCAAACCTTGACCCTACCATTTATTTGACTTGACATTGGGCAGGTTATCAACTTTAAGCCTCGGTTTCCCTGTCTGTGAAATGGGGATCAAAATAATACCTGCATCACAAGATTATTATGAAGGGTGAATAAATATATACCTGTCAATAATACAGAATGGTGATTGGCAAAAAGTAGGAATACATGAAATGTTTAGCAATTATTATGCTACTAGAATTTAATGGAAAAGCTGCTAACACTGAAACAAACAAAAGGGATATCACTTTGTTCACTTCTCTTTCTTTAACTCTTGCCCCAATAATTTGGTTTGACTTTTGGATGAACTAAGTGAATATAGCTTCCTGCTACTGAGAAGCAAACTGACTAGAATTCCTCCCTATGCCAAGGACATGTTTTTGTTGCTCTGCACTACGTGTAGCCTTACTAGACAAAATAGGTTCTGCTATCTAATTATTAGCAGAAAGAAGAGCTTAAAATTAAGTATACTAAAACCCAAATTATCAGCTTTAAAGATATTCTCTGCCACTTAATTGGCTTTTTTTGTAAACAATTTTTTTAAATTTATTTTTTAGAGAGAGAGAGACAGAGACAGAGCGTGAGCGGGGGAGAGGTAGAGAGAGGGAGACACAGAATCCAAAGCAGGCTCCAGGCTCCGAGCTGTCAGCACGGAGCCCAATGTGGGGCTCCAACTCATGAACCATGAGATCATGACCTGAGCTGAAGTCGGACGTCTAACCGACTGAGCCACTCCGGCACCCTAATTGGCTTTTATCCAAAAATTTTATATGAGGTCAAATCATTCAATTACCCAAAGGTATGGTTTTCAATTAGTTAATCATGGAGGCTCCACACATATCTAAATTGATTCAAGTTTGACACGTGCATATGTGTCACAGATTTTTGTCCCCATTAGTGGTAGCTAGTAATTATTCCCATTTTGGATTTTTTGCATCTAAAATGTATTGTGCTAAAATGATATGGCTTATAACTAATCTCAGTTGCTACTTTTCATTAAAATGTTGGGACTTCCTACAGATATTTCTTTGCTGTGGAGCGATAATAATCCACTTTGGCCTGTTTTGGGGGTAAGCTTGTTATTTTCCTTATCCGTGTCCCTCCCCAGTCGACCGTCACATCATATGTTTCTCCTCTCAATTGTCACCATAGAATGTTCTTGCCAGAGATTACAGCCCTGTATTTTCTACAGGTCCGTTTGAGAGAAATAATATTACTCTAAAGGTTCTAAATGTTATTCTTAGATCTAGCTAGATTATCAGAACAATATACCAGAACTGCTTTTCCACTGTAATGCCAGCAGACCTCTCTGAGGAAGGGAGGTTTTGAATTACACTCTTTGGAAGCAATAACACTCTTTGTGTATCAGTGAGGATCTTGTCTATTATATCCATTATATCCAGGAAAAGACAAAGAGGGGGAAAAAAAGCACTTCTGTTTGTAATGTAATTATGTCCCCTCGGTCCCCTGTGAGGTCACCAATTTACCGTAGACATGTTAATCATTTAGGGTCAGTCAAAACTCAGGGTTTGGGGCTCCAGGTAAGGACACGAGTAAAAATCTTTCCCTGTAAAAATTATGTTGTTGTTGTTGTTGTTGTTGTTGTTTCCTGTCAATCCCAATTTAATTTATCTAAAACATTTCTTAAAGCTCAGCTGTCTTCCAAGTACCATCTAATGGTTTTTCTCTGTTTGGTTTCTTTGGCTTATCACAAGTACTGATAACTTCTTGTGTACATTAACTAATAGGCCTCTTTCAAAGTATGCTGACATTTAGCTTAGTGTTAAATGGTTTTTAATGAGCTCTCCACCATCCCCCTCCATCCTGCTTTTCTGCAAACAAAGTCCATTTTCTCTATAATATGGAGGACTAATGGTACGGTGCATTCCAACGAATGTGAACCAAGTCTGGATCTTAGCTGGGTAACTTCAAACCAAATTACTGTCTTGAAGACAAAACATTCTCATGGTTGACTACATTACTTTTACTCTGTAGCCAGACATTTAGCAACCCATAGACGTAGCCTCTGGTCAAAGTATTTAGTCCAAACGCTGCAAAGAGTTTGACCACTATTTGAGAAATGTCATCTTCGGGACGATTCCATCGCAAATTCTGTTTACTTGGAGTGTTAAGTAAATTTTATTAAAGATTTGCAAATGGTGATGATATTTATCATCCTAAATTTTCTCAACGAATGCCCCAATTCTCTTATTCATACTTTCAGCTTCCCCTCAGGGAAAATATCTCTGTACCTGAATAAGTGAGGTAAGAATGTAGCAGTCATTGGGTCAAGTTGGAGAGTTTGAACTCTAGGCAATCAAACTGGATGAATTATTCATGTTTTGTTATGTCTTGGTGTGTGTGTGTGTGTGTGTGTGTGTGTGTGTGTGTGTACATGTCTTTCTTCAAAATTTGGCTGGATGTGTATTGTTCCTGTTTCGGCTCTTTATGTTAATTAAACCAAAGCACCTAATACTTGGTGGCCCTTTGCTCCCCTTGGTCTCTTGGTTTCTCAGCCAACACAGGCCTACAGCAAGACCATAAAAACCAAAGATGCTGGGGCACCTGGGTGGCTCAGTCAGGTGAGCAGACATCTGACTCGATTTCAGCTCAGGTCATGATCCAGGGTTGTGGGATCAAGCCTCGGGTCAGGCTCTGCCTTGAGAGTGGAGCCTGCTTAAGATTCTCTCTCTTGCTCACCCTCTTCCTCGCTCTTTCCCTCCCTCTGCCCCCCTCAACCGCTCATGCTCACACAAGATCTCTCCCTCTCTCTCTGAAAAACAAAATGAAACAAAAAAACAAACAAACCAACAAACCAAAGATGCCATCTCTTCTCTATGTTCCATGGTGTCTCCTTCTCTACTGCCACTTTTTTCTGGATTTCCAAAAAATGTCCTAGTTTACTGCATGCCTGTTTCGAGGGAGGGGCACAATGTGAATAAAAATAATGTACCATATATAGTATCTTTGGAGAAAATCGCATAAATATTTTATAGGCCATACAGTAAATAATGTATATGTTTAGAAAGGCAAAGTAAATATTTTATAGACTGCAGAGTAACTGTTAAGGTCGAAATGAAATCACTGTGTTTGGAGAAATACAGTATGCCCTAAATTGTACCACACAATTATACTGTAGCTTAGTGCTGTATACTTCATAAATCACTGCATTCTCTGCATTACCTGGGGGTTCAAGGGTCCCAGCGGCCCCAGTGGGCTCCTCCCTTCTTTCCCTACTGCTTTGAAAGACCCCACTCCCACCTCACCACTCAAGGCCCTGCTTTGAACTATGGCAGTGATCAATATGTGCTCCTTGCTAAATTGAACCAGGGCATGCCAATGAACTCACCCACATCCCCTAATTTTCACAGGGAGGGTGGTGAGAAAACTGATCAGGAACGGACGGAGCAAACACTGAATGAATTCCAGATGTAACCTGAGCCTCTGCATATTTTTTCAGGTGGCCCAGGACACATCGTCTTGGTTTCCTGAAACACATTCCTTGTGGGTCTTGATTGGCCAGTCCAGGGTTCAGTTATGCATCAATGCCCTCATGACGCTTAAATATTATAATATTTACCAGATTGTGTGCAAAGGACACAGGTGTGTTCTGAAAGATGGATAATATAAATATCAAAATATTCAGAGGAAGGGCAAGACAGTGTCAGGCAGCTCTTCTTCCAGCTAATTGAGGCAAAACGGAAGTCAAAATAATGTGGTAATCTAAGTACATATAATAAAAATGTTTCTATAATCAGTTACCTGAAGAGCAGAAGCGGAGGCTAGTAATAATGCCTTTGAGAGAGAAGCACTCCAAATACCTAACAGGAACGAAAGCAAATAAATAAAAAAGAAACCTGTAGGCTTAAGCATTGTATTTAGAGCTCTTTGATTCGTCAGTCAAACAATAAGTAAAGGAAACCTACGATGACAGAACAGAGAAGCCAGGACACGAGGAGAGGGAGGAGACGTACAATAGAAACCACAGCACATTAACACTGTTCAACAATATTGAAGGGATTGCATGGAAATGGGGAGGAGCTAAAAGCACAAGATGGCAAAATGTAAAGATGGTAATTCAGGCAGAGCGTACCTGGGAGCTTGTTTTAGTGGTAGATGCCTGAGCCTTTCTCTCCAGAATTCTAATTGATGAGGCTTATGGAGCCAGGGAATGAGCGTTTGGGGCGAGCTTTACAGGTGATCTAGATGCAGGTAGATTTTGAGGCACACTGTGAGAAGCCTTTGATGAGGATAGCAGAGCGTGAGCGCAAGGAGTGACAGATGGAGGGGGACAAAGGGTGTGTGAATCAGAGCGGGACCAGCTAAACATTCTGCCCCACCCTGCATGTCCTCTATTGCAAATATGTGGCACCCAAACTCGCCATCATTGTCTGTAATGAACACCATGCATCTTTAAGAGGGTTAAATTTAGTTCAGTATTAGCAAGAGCAAAAGAGCGAGGTGGAAACAATTAAGTTCCATAAAACGCTCCCCTAACACACGGTACTTCCTCCTCTGAGTCGCATCTTCCTTTAGAAGCAAGTTGTTTGCCTTTTAATACTCTATTCTTACCAACACATGACGGGCTTATTGTCAAGTAGGCTTCTCTTTGACTCTTTGAATGGAAGAGCACTTTGAGAACAAAGCAAAGACACTTGCTCTCTTTAGTGGTATGGGGCTTGCAACAAGATACATCCACACCATGAGAAAAGGGGAAAACAAAATACTGGAGAAGTATGGAGTAAGGATGCTCTGGTTACCAATTGCTGTATAATTGCCAACACCTTAGTGACTTAAAACCAGAACCATTTAGTTATATTTCATGATTGTACGGGTCAGGAACTTGGGTTGAGCTCAGGTAGATGATTCTTCTTGGTCCACCTGTGATCAGTGATAGTTACTTGGTGGTATTCAGCTGGACGATGGGCTGCTCTAATGAGTCCAAGATGGCGTTAGTCTCAAATCGGGTTCTTTAGAGGAAAGAACTGGAAGGTTGGACTTGAATGTCAATTGGAGCATCTAACCATAGCCCCTCCAGTGTGGCAACAGGATATTTGAACTTCCTTGTAGCACTCAGGGCTTCCAGAGAGTATTTCAGGAAACAGAAAGAAGAAACTGCCTGTTTCGTAAGGCATGGGACCGGAAACAGCACAGTATATCCCTTCTATCCTACTCTGTTGATCAAGGCACTCACAAGCCTGCCAGATTCAAGTGGAGAGGACAGACCCCACTTGTCTACGAGAGGAGTGTCAAGGAATTTGCACCCAGACATCTTAAATCTACCACAGAGAATGTTGAAGAAATGCATGCAAGTATTTCTTTCTTTGCTAGCACATTAAGGGTGGCTGTACATGTGATCATTACTTCCTTTCACCTGCTCCCCACTGTGAAGAAGTCTTCAAAGGATAGTTAAACTAACAGAATTAGGATGCATGCGATTCACTCTCTGGCCTTGCTGACACTGTATGGTGTTTTCTAAAGTAAAGATAGGAAGTTTGGCTCTGTAGAGTGACCAATTGGTATACTTTAATTTATTTTGTAGTATATCCTAAGCATTATGTTGCTAATAGCAACTAAAAGCGTTTTTTCAAATAATTTACTTATTTTTATTTTTTATTTTCACAATTATTATTATTTTTTTACTTTAGAGAGAGCATGTGCGAGTAGGGGAGAGAAACAGAGGGAGGGAGAGAGAATCTTAAGCAGATACTATGCTCAGTGTGGAGCCCAAAGCAGGGTTCAATCCCTGAACCCTGGGATCATGATCCCAGTCAAAACCACAAGTCAGACGCTCAACTGGCTGAGCCACCCAGGTGCCCCATAATTTGCTTATTTTTTTTTTTATTTTTTTTTCAACGTTTATTTATTTTTGGGACAGAGAAAGACAGAGCATGAACGGGGGAGGGGGCAGAGAGAGAGGGAGACACAGAATCGGAAACAGGCTCCAGGCTCTGAGCCATCAGCCCAGAGCCTGACTCGGGGCTCGAACTCACGGACCGCGAGATCGTGACCTGGCTGAAGTCGGACGCTTAACCGACTGCGCCACCCAGGCACCCCAATTTGCTTATTTTTAAAACCAGAGTTGGGTTTAATGTCACTCTCACTCACATGTGGAGCTACATGTAGTTCCTAGAAATCTCTTCAAGTATGGGATAAGCCTATGGGAATGTTCCAAGCAGTAGAAACCACCAGGCATTACGGGTGGTAAGGAAAGAATTCCTTGAAGATGTAACTTTGTACCTGAGACCCAACAGATGAGTGGAGGTTAACTGTGCTGCGTTAAGAGTATTTCAGGCAGAGGGAATAGGTGTAAAGGTCTTGAGACTGAAACAGGATTATCTTAAACAGCCTGAAGGAAGATCAAAACCAAGGAGAGCTAAGGGTGCTGGGATGGCTCAGTCAGTGGAACATGTGACTCGATTTCAGGGTTGTGATTTCAAGCCCCATGTTGGGTGTGGAGCCTACTTAAAAAAAAAAAAAAATTTTTTTTTTTTTTGATAAAGGACCGAGGAGAACTAATCAAGTTAGGCAGTGACTTGGAGCCACTTGGAATCACTGGGGTAGGGACTGAATACCCAAACCCAAAATATAACAAAAACACAAGACATTGAGTTTGGTAATAATAAAGGGAATCCTCTCCAATGAAGTCTTATCAGATTTGCAAACAGTTGGCAGAACTGGCTAGGTTTAGTCTAATTTTCCTTCATGTCTTCTGTGTACCTTTTAGTGACCTTCATGAACACTAAGAAACAGCTAACACCCAGGAAGTAGATCAAGGGAAAACAAGATCTTGAGACCATTAACAAAAAGATAAGCTGGTTTTCAGTTCCTTTTGATTTCTAATTAATTTTATCGTGGAGTTGTAAATTTTTTCTTCAGGAATATGTCATTTAATTAAATTTCTCCTTATTTCAGAGAAGATGAAACTGAGTATGCTGGAAAAGTTAAGTGACTGCATCCCATGGCCAGTTAAGAAGCAGGGGCTAGAAGAGACTCATCGTTGCCTGATACTTCTAGACTATTTAGCCCCACAACAGATCACTAGATGAGAGAATGAAATTTTCCTGAAATACACTTCTCAATTTTAGACAGATGCAAAAAGAAATCAACTTCTGTTGCAAAGCATTACAGATTGCGTTCTTCAGGAAGCAGATTCTGACACACAAATTAGCATTTATTAGGGAGTGCATTTAGGGTCGATGCCTGAATGGGGAATGGGACAGAAGCAGATCCGCAGAGATAGAAGTTGCCAGGCAGTCACAAGACCTTAGCCAACCTTGCAAGGTGCTATACGACAGGAATGGTCCTTCAGAGCTGTCCTGTGTTGGGTCCAGAGAGCAGGACTTTCTATCCCCGCATCAACCTATCGTTGTGTTTCAGCGGCACCACAAAAGAAGCAAGTGGCTTTCTTCAGAAGATACAATTCCCAAACATGGCTGACAGCTGAGTGTTGGCAACCGAATCTGCCCTGCGACTGGGGTATAAATCCTTTCCCTAGGGGGGGCAGGTATATCTGAGTAGCACATCACATGGTACAGGGCTGAAGTACCACCACTCACCACCTCCACTGCGACTCCCTCCACCAAGTCAACAATGATTGGGTCCTTCCTTGACTATTGTAATAGTCCTCTGGGTCATCTCTCTGTTTCAAACTTTGTTCTGCTACAGCACATTGGCTCTATCATAGACAGAGTCCATGCTTCTCTATTGCTAGAAAATCTTTAATGAAGTTGCTTCTCATATATAGTGAAATTCAAATCCTTTGCTATCGCCAATTAGGTCCTACCTGATTTGGCCCCTCATCCGTAATTATTTTCTTTCATGTATTTATGTTTTTAATACCTCTTTATTTTGAGAGAGAGAGAGAGACAGAGAGAGAACAAGTGTGCACTTATTGGGGGGGGAGGGGCAGAGCCCGATGCAGGACTCGATCCCACTAATCCTGGGATCATGACCTGAGCTGACCATTAAGAGTTGGATGCTATCCCCAATGAGCCACCCTGGCACCCCTTAATTTATTTTCTCTTTTAAAAACACAATTTACAGATTTAGAAATCTAATGAAGACAGAAAATGTTTCTTCACGGCAGAAACTCTCTTACGTAATTTTGCAGTGGCCTCTCACCCACCCCCCAGGCCTATGGCAGAGGTAACCACCGTGTTCCTATTTTAAAAGTCTTGCAACAATTTCAACAACAATAAACAGCCTTGATTAAGGACGTCTAATTTTTCTAGTAACAAACTGGATGATTTCCCTCTCCAAGAAGGGAAGGAGGGAAGGCAAATCATCAATATTCAGAACTACTTTCCCAATGAACACATATTAAACCTCTGTCACCCCTCAAGCCAGTATTTCGCATCAGGTGACATAATAATCATAATTAGCATTTTGCAACGGTTACAAAAGATTCAGGTTTCATTTCCTGGTGTGAGCATGTATGCTTACATTTGTGCATAATAAGCATCTTCTGGTTTGAGTTTGCTTTGCTCATAGGAACGTAAATGCAAAAGAATTGAATGTATTCCTTTAATGAGAATCATGCTGCCGCAAATAAACAAAATGGATGCCACTGCCCTTAATTTTGAGCAATAAGAATAACTTCGGAGAGAACTACGCTCATGCCGGCGCAAAAATAATGGTTTTAAATAGGTGCAGATGTTTAAGGGGTTTGTTGCTGTGGTTCCCGTTGGTGATTCCCCAGCATGCACTAAAATGTATTATTTCATACAACTCATTTTGGCATAGGTCTTTCCCTCTAGCTTTTGACTTTTTTTTTTTTTTTTTTTTTTTTTTTTTTATGGGATAGGTTACAACTTAAAACCAAGTAAGAGATTTCAAATGCTTCAATCTTATTCTCTGGATGCTTTTGCACATACCAAATCTTCTTAAAATAACTTTGATTGCAACCAAGAGTATGCATTAAGGCAAGCTTACTGGCGCTCAGCCAAAGATTCCCCAAGTAGCTTGGACCCGTTGGGAAGAAGAAGCAAGAAGGGGAAGATGATAGGACAGCTAGTGGTGGTGTTGAATTCTTGGTGCCCCAGCACCGTATTTGGAAAGTCACTGACCTTGCAGTAAGATAGAATAAGGGATGTGTTTGTGTTGCCATCTACAAATTGGAAGACGGCAGGCGATTCTTCCTGGCAGATGGTATCGGAACTTACTCCTTACTCCATTCGTTCCAATGACTGTTCAATTTGATGGCCCTTTCATGGGGAGTTCTGGGACATTAAAAAGCATCTTATTACTGATAGGCAAAGTGGTTGCAAATCCATAGAGGAAACAAATCACGTTTACCTATTTCAAATGTAAACTCATGTGAGAAATTAAATTTGTTGTGTTTGAATATTCAAACAGTTCCCACCAATACACAGTTCAAACTGGCACTTGATAAAAACATGTTTGCAATGATCAAAGCTGCTAATGAACTCCTGAAACCGTCACTCAGGGAAGAATTACATACTCGGTTTCTTCTTAGGAGCATAATGGGACTTGGCATGTTATTCAGTATTGTCCAATGACATCGTCCTGAAAACACAAATGCCTAATGTAATGAATATGCTAATATTTAAATGTAGTTACCATACAAGTTGAGTGCACAGCCATTAACCCAGCGACACTGAGGTCTCATGTCAAATTTGTATTCAACTGGAGAATGTTCAGATAGAGGACAATACAAAAACCAAAGCCTACAGATTAAAAATGATGGAGTTTGACATTGTTTTTACTTTCATTTCACGAGGTTCCTGAAGTAGTATTTAAATTTTAAGCATTCTTAGAAAGTTTTAGAATTCTCATACAAAATATATAAGAAAAATTATACAATATTATTTGGATATATTTCATGCCATGTAGAGTATGATATAACTTTTGCTACAGACCCATCCCAAAGCTTAGTGGCTTGGCCATTTTACCAGTCACAGTACTACTGTGGGTAGTCTTTTTCTGGTGGGCGGGTCTTTTTCTGGTTCAGGCCAGACTCCTAATCTCTTCTGGGTTCACTCATGTATCTGTGGTCATTTGTCAGTTTGTCTGGGGCTGGCTGGTGTCAGATGACCTCACTCACAAGTGTGATAGTTGTGTTGCAATGTGTCAGCTGGGACAATGAAGTATCTTGGCTATCTGATTCTGTTCATGGGATAAGCTGGGCCAGGCCTATTCATATGATGACGCTGGCTGGGGTTTCAAAACCCAGTATGAAAATAGACTTTAAGTCCCATTGGCTGAAATATTTGTGGGTAAGCCCAAAGAAATTGTGGGTGGGACCATACAAAATTAGGGATATAAGAACAAGTGAAAAGACTGAGGACCATTATTTTATTAATCTGCCGCATATAAAAAAGTGTGAATTCAATGTTGGTAAAATATTGGGAAACCTAGAATTGAAAAACCGAACCACTAATTCCAGCAGCTGATGCCTTGGAATGATAGAGCTGCCTCTAAGGGTGAGGTTTCTTTGAATAACGCCAAGTGTTTTCTCATATTATCCTATATGGTTAGAGGTTCCATCCTTCCCTATTCCAAGCTATTCCTTTCCCTGGAAAGAAAGAGCTCCTCTAGAATAACACTGCTGGCATCTCTGCAGACCCTCACTTACTGCTTCTATGGGAGGAGGAGCAAACTGTCTCTGGTGTGGTCAAAAGGAATATACTGGGTGGCTCTTTTGTCTTACTCCTGGAGACGAAACTGGTTGAAGATAGCACATGCTCTTTGCCATGATGTAAAAGCAGAGTCCTGTCCAGTGTGACCGGTAGGTGCATCTGTTTACTTTTGTAACTTAATATCCAGTATCACCTTCATCCCATATTTATATGCACTTAGATGATACTGTCAACTCCCATTTGCCTTAGCCTTTTGTCTTCTGTCTAATCTGGATCAGAGCTCAGGGCCGTTTCGAATCCAAACACTGGCTGAGGGACGGACATATGAAACTAACCCCGTCCACCTCAGAAAAGTAAGTAACGTATGGAACACAACTTGAAACCTTACTTACTACCTTTCAGTTTCTTGAGTACAAGGTCTGATGTACCTACCACATTAGAACAATCCAGAGCACTTGTGAAAAGTTCTTATTTCTGGGCCCACTCCAGACCTACTGAATTTCTGACTGTAAAGGTCAAGGAATTGATCGTCTTCGACAAACACAAGATGGTTATTTATTTTGTTTTATGTTTGTTTATTTATTTTGAGAGAGAGCATGTGAGCAGGGGAGGGCCAGAGAGAGAGAGAATCCCAAGCTCTAACAGCACAGGGCCCCATGTGGGGCTCTATCTCACAATCATGAGATCGTGACCTGAGCCCAAATCAAGAGTCAGATGCTTAACCAACACAGCCATCCAGGTGCCTGGGTAATTTATTTTAAATTGCTTTTAAATTATATAAGAATAAAAACATAGTATTTTCGAAGTACCACCCCCCTCTTCTCTCCAGTTATCCACATATCACATTTTCTACCTTGTCTGCTAACCAAGGTAACCACCATTTTTGCTTTAATATGAATCCTTGCTGACCATTTTTCTTTTATACTACATACCATATGTGTATGACCTAGATAGTATTTGCCAGATCTTTCACTATAAAGTTATATCATCCCCTCCTTTCTATATTCTATTCTTTTGAAGCAAGGCCGTAAGGTCTAAACCACTTGGAGACTGGGCAAGGGAGAGTGGTAAGCTCCACCTCTTGGGGGAGGGGGACTATTTACATAAAGTGTTTACAATTCTTCTGCAAGGAAGATTTGTCTCTTCTCTCCTGTTTATTTGTTTATTCAATCACTTATATCAGCACAGACTCCTTTGTATTTACTTTACACTTTGGGTTATATTCCAATAATATTTTATTATTTATACCATATTATTAAATTATGTTTATTTTATTGCTCAAGCTGTTGTATCTTGGCCACTGGAAACTCTTTATGTTGGTTCCATGCTCCCTTTGACATGCCATCATCATTTGTTTTCTGAGCACTTCCTTATTTTGAGACACCACAAGATGCTCCGGACTCATTTTGTGTTTTCCCTCTTTTGCTTTTGTATTTGACAAATTTCTTTATATATTTCAGACGATTTTTCTTTATGTATTTTAGCTGTGTGTTGTGCAAACATTCATAAGTGTTTCTTCCAGTCTCTCGTTAGTCACACACTTTTGATATCATCATAATTATGCATATTTTTCTTGAAGGTTTTGTGTGTGTGTGTGTGTGTGTGTTTTGTTCAAGAAGATATGCTTTACTCTTTCAAAGAAATATGCTCGCATTTTCTTCTAGTAAATTTACAGCCATGTTTTCACTTTTACATTTCTAAACCATTCAGAATTTATCCCTGCATGTGATAAGAGAAAAAGATACAGCTTTATTTTTTTCCTCGTAGATAGTCATCCTACATCACCCCACATTGTTTGGGATTATTTCTATCATTCACCACAGTCCCAAAGTTGAATCTGTTTGGGGGTTCCCTTTTTTCATCCATTGATCTATCCATCTGTTCCTCCACCAATACCACACAGTTTCCTTTACTATAGCTTTAACGTTTGTTTTTTTTGTTTGTTTGTTTTTTAATTTTTGGGACAGAGAGAGACAGAGCATGAACGGGGGAGGGGCAGAGAGAGAGGGAGACACAGAATCGGAAACAGGCTCCAGGCTCTGAGCCATCAGCCCAGAGCCCGACGCGGGGCTCGAATTCATGGACCGCGAGATCGTGACCTGGCTGAAGTCGGACGCTTAACCGACTGCGCCACCCAGGCGCCCCTCCTTTACTATAGCTTTAAAACACATCTTAATTTGTCTGGGCATGAACTTTCTTATGTAGACCAGTTTTGAGAAACCCAGTAATCTAATGCGGAGATTCTCAATCCCAGCACTAGTGACATTCTGGCCCAGATAACTCTCTGTTGTGGGGGCTGTCCTGTGCATTGTAAGGTGGCTAGTAACATTCCTCGGTTCTAACCACTAGATGACCATGTCACCCTCTCTACCATGTGACAAGCAAAACTGTCTCCAGATGTTGCCAAGTGTGTTCTGGGGGGCGGGGGTGTCGGGGGGCAAGTTTGCCCCCGGTTGAGAGCCACTGGTCTATGTGATGAACAAGACTTTCGGGAATCCTGATGTAGATTATTATAGTCCTGGGTATGGTAATTCTGGGTACATGGGAGAATTGCACTTTCCTGTCCCGTTGAAATTAGGCTTGGGTATATGCCTTATTTGGCCAATGACAAAGAAGCAGACATGGTATGTGTCCCCACTAAGTGGAATCATTTAAAAGTCAGTATTGACATTTCCATGTTCCCCTTTCTCCTGCCACGTAGAGTTCACGCGTCAAATGTTAAAGTATCTTCCAGTGACTTAGTTGAGCAGAGCCCCTGCTGTGCCAAGTTGAATATAAAACGTAGGCTAGAAATAAAAGTAACATTTTAAGCTGGTGGAATTTTTGAATTTTTGTTATCATAGCATAATTCAGACTATCCTGACTGGTACACTGAGGTCTGTATAGTTAAAGAAATATAGCGCTGCCTCTGTACTGTGACTTAGTTAGAAAATTATTGATCTCCTCTGTCTTCTGTGTCTCAATGCTGGGAAGGATATGTGAGCAAACAAGCGCTCTAAGCAAGGAGGGTTGGTAGGAACTTTCGTTCTTCTTGATTAGCGCTTCCAGATACCAACTAAGGAACTGGGAACTAAGAGCTCTGGTGACCCAAAGAGTGGGTTGTCTTCCAATCTCCATTAGAAGCAAGAGCACGAGATTCCCTGCCTCCATTTGATGGTGGCACTTCTGCAAAGATGCTTCATATCATTGGATATTTTTAAATATTGTATCCCCAGGAAAATCCCAGAAACAATCAAGCGTGGTCGAGGAAAAATAGATACATGCCTTCAGAATTTTAGGGGAAAAAAAAAAATCAACAGGGAACTGCATTTAAACTTGAGATTCAGTCTGAACTTGGGCTTGTTTTTTACCAGTACTTGCTTTTGTCAGTACTTCTAAAAAACATTTTGTGATTCAGTCATCAGATTTATCAGATTTGAGGCCTTCCTTAGGGCCTGTTATTCTCAAAGTCTAGGAAATGAATCACATTCGACAAAACAGTACAATCACCTCTTCAGGTTATTTGATGGTAGAGGCTTACTGTATTTCCCCCTGTCCTCTGTAGATCACTTCTTTCATATAGCCATCAAAGGTGTGTATAACACAGCGTCTCTATTTAAGTGTTCTGTGCTCTCTGTAAATCATTCCCAATGCCAGTGGAACAAATTCTAAGGAGTTACTCTGTGGAGAGCTTGGATTATTTAAAGAGCCTCCAGCTCTCCACACACCCTTTGGAGCCATTTCCCTGGAACGGAAACTCGCTCTCTAATTTTCTAAATTGGTAGGTGTGCACCATTACTCACCGAGCAAATTTACTGCCTAAGAAAGTGGAAACAAATGTCATTGGCTCATGCCAGGTACAACTCCGGCAGGTGTACAGATGTCCTGCCCAGCTACATCAACCCATTTCCCTTCTCTTTGGCACCCGTGTGCCAGAGACTCCTTATTTATGTTACAATTGTTTGCAATCCCGTTCCATGGGACCCTGCCAGGCAATGTCATTCTCACTTACAGTGACTTTTGTAAACAAATGAAGTCAGTCCTATAAGGGGAGGGTTAATGGTACTGAAAGTCAATTTCTTGAATGTCAACATTGGCACTTTTGATCGCTAATGTCGAACGGGTCCTTCGTGGATCAAAGCACTGGGAGCCTTTACACTCAGGAGCAAGAGCATTCCTTTGAAGTTGTTTTGTGAACAATACAAAAACAAAAATGATTTTCATAATGGGAAAAAGTCAGGAAACTGTCTTTCCAGACTCCCCCTCCACCCAACGCAAGAGTGCTTAGCGCGCAGTTGGCTCTCAACAACCTCAGTGAAAACACCCAGAGTGCACCATCATCTTTGATTGTGCCAGAACAAAGTCTTGATGGTTTTACAAAGTATCTGCACTGAGAGAGTGAGTAGTCAAATTCCTAGACTTGCTTGTCTGGAGAGTGTCATACTGTTGTTTAAAATAATCCTTCTGTTGCTCCTCTAGATGACAGCATGGAACATCTTCAATAGAAAGTATGGGAATGTGACTCTGCATACTTTTATTACAGTAATTATAATGATAATCACAAATTTATGGTATGTTTATTACGTGCCAAGCACTGTATGCTCAATGCTTTCCTGGATCAATTGCTATAGACCCCGTGAAAGCAACATACAACACTCTACCCCCAAGAGCTGGAGGCACACACAGTGCGTGGTACACGGAAGTGTTTCAAAAGCACTCGTTGAATGAACAAATGATTACAGACTCCCATTCAAGGTTCGTATTATCATCAATATGCCAATGAGAAAATGAAACCCAAAGGTCACTCCTCTCTAATATCTGTTAGAGGAAGAGTAGGCCTTGAACCCGGGTCATCCGTCCATAAAGCCTATGCTCAGGACCCCTGTGGTGTGCATTTATTTACTCTTTCAACTGGAACCCTAAAAGAACAGAACACTCAAGGAGCTCGGTTTCACAAGGATTCACTGTTTCCTGGTTTCCCCGACTCATTACAGTAATTACAGGGGGGCCAGCGCAAGTCTAGTTCCCCTGCCCATTCTGGAAAGAAATATAAGTGCAAGGTAAATAAAGACTGTCATGTCTGAGGAACTAGGATGTGAGGGATCAGAAAATTATAGACAGCTTGTGCAACTTCGATGAGATTTTACTGGTAATATCGCACCAATTATGCAGGTCTTTCTATTCACATAAAGCGCTCATGTAATCGCTGACACAACTGACCTCTTCTTGGAAGATGACAAAGAATTCATTGTACGGGGCTTTCTTAGACAATTACAACAGGTGAAAACTTCTGCATTCCTTTTCCATTATGCCTTTGGCACTTCTGGGAACAGGAAGGGCTCTGAGTTGCTTACATACCTGACCGGGGCCTTGCAATTTTTGAGCCGGCCAGGGTAGCTACCCTTGGGTGATGCGGTAGAGAATAATGCCTTCATTGTCAAGTGAGCAGGAGCGCCTGAAGCCGCCCTGCTGAAAGGTAAATAGGAGGGGAGATTCTCTTCACATAAAAACCAACTCTAATGCGCCCTACATTCCTTGGACCATCACATCAAACCACACGTGGCATGAAAAAGTGCAGATTTCAATTTAGGTAATGTACACGCCGTTGAAGGTTAGCAGAGGACGATGACCAGGCCAATTCATCTTCAGTAGATTAATGTCTGGGTGAGGCAGGTATGTCATAAAGCATGGCCAATGCAGGGAGACGCTCAGGGCTTGCCTCCTTTTTTCCCTAATGCACTGCAACGCTGGCCTGTAAGAGAGCTTTGGTACCAGTAGGGCTATTGCTTTTAAACGTTGCCTCTGACCCAGATAATGTCAAAATGTCTGAATGCATGTGATCCTCTTTTTCCAAAAGAGCATCTCTAATGTAATGCAAATGCACATTGTAGGGGAAATTCCAGCTGAGAAAATGAGGCCTTATATTTCTAAAACCATATACATGTCAATAGCCCATTATTCTCCTGTTTTAAATGTAATTGCAGCCCAGCTCTGAATGAATTCCTGAAATAATAAAATACATTGAGTAGCAGTCACTGACTCTTGGAGTTATTTTATGCCTGCTCTTCCTCCCCTCTGTCCCTCCTCAGCCTCCCCCCAGCAAGAAGAGGTTGTGGAGAAGGAGGGGAGGAGAGATAAAAGCAACAGTCAGATTCCTTGCCTCGAATGTGTTATCGGAACACTATGTGCAAACCAAACATGCCGCATTGCAACATCGGTGCCTCTAAGCCATTTATACAAATGCGTCGCGCATGGTCCAATTTTGCATGACAAATTATTTCCAGGCAATTAAGAATACTTATAATTGTTTTCTTTGGTAGGAACTTCCTTCAATTTCCAATTTTCATTGAAAGCTAATGTTTCCCGTAAAGCCTCAACAGCAATCATTTTGAAAGAAGACTTCAAAATGGCTTTCTTTCTTAGTCAGGGGAGCTGTCCTGCCTCTTCTTGATAACTTTAACAAGTGTATAGTACAACCTTTATCACCAGAACCGCTGAATTTAAAGGGACCATTATGTCTTTCGAATGCCTTCTGATCTCTTCTTCCCTCCTTCCACCTCCTTCCCACCCTCTCCTTTTCTCCCCCAGATTTTCTAAGAAATACCTCTATGGTTAAGGGTAAAATGAATTCATTTTACATCTGGGAGACTCACAGTGATCTTCCTAATGTTTTTCTCTCCATAGAAGGTAATGGGGAACCATGTCTCATTTTAATAAGTAAAATTCAGATGTCTCAACTTCCTGCAATACAGGTGTGAAACTTACCAAAGATATTTCTAAAAATAGCAAGCGAGACCGTTTTTAGAAAACCAAATAGAATGTTATGTAGTGCATCTTACACATTTGCAGGAATTCTAACTTCTCAGTTACTTTTAACTTTCAAAATGTCGGAGTGAAATATGATTCTCTTATCTTAAAAAGTTCTTGAACCCAACTGTTCCTTTACCTGGGAGTTGGGTTAATTTTTCTAAGACGAAGATTGCGCTGGTTCAAATTCTTCTCATAATTGCCTGCGGGAAAACACCTTTAGGTAATCATTGTGATTCTTTGGTCCAAGGCTCTCAAATCTGCTTTCCAATCTTTAATTTCTGAGTTCCACGATAAAGTGTTGTGTAGGCCCCTGAAAGAAAGAGTCTATTGACTGTCATTTAGAATGCTTTTTGCTGAATGCAACAAAATACTCAACCAGAAGCTGCTTAAAGTAGAAAAATGTATTGTTTCCAGAACAAGAAGGCCAAAGTGATGAAGTTTTGGGGTGATGGTGGGGTGGTCTGGGGCCGAGGAAGAATTCTCGATGACATCTTTGGTGCAAAAGGGTGATTTTAGTAAAGCATGGGGACAGGACCCATGGTCGGGAAGGTTGTACTGGGGGCAGGACGGGTAACTCGTTGTACACCCTCAGGCTGGCCGGGGGTCAGGGATACA
The DNA here is from genome assembly GCF_022837055.1 of Prionailurus viverrinus. Classification (NCBI taxonomy): domain Eukaryota; kingdom Metazoa; phylum Chordata; class Mammalia; order Carnivora; family Felidae; genus Prionailurus; species Prionailurus viverrinus. The sequence continues at coordinate 49,186,358 of NC_062573.1, forward strand.
GTAAGTCTCTAAGGTATTTTGGAAGCAAGGTTTCCAGGACCCTGAGGGGCCAGCTGTTGCTAGCAGCTAGTGGTGGAAATTTCACTTATTACCGTTTAATAAAACCTTGGTCATGAGATCCTTCAGATGTATGTCAGGGGGCCATAAATTTGGAGTATGATTGCCAGCATATATCTTGGGGCAGCTGAGATCAAAGAAATAGACTTACAGGATCCTTAAGGTTGGGATAATGTTAAGCTAAGATTCTCTCTTGCCCCTAGCAAAGTGTCATCATTGAGGCAGCTGAGCTCCTAGAGGGAGGTCACTCTTCCTGTCTCAAGGACTTGTCAGTGGGCAGTAGGCAGTAAGGGAATTTAATTTTTCATTTGCCTTAGTTTCCCACATCGCCATGGCAAGCACTTAAACCCCTTTCCTTTTTCTTGGGTAGCCAGGAGTGTCTGAGGAATAGCACACATATTCTACCTGGGGGTGGGTGCCAGCCTGTATTTTGCCCTCAGCTTGTCCCACGCTTCCTCATCAAAAGGAGGTGATTCCTCAGTTGTGCTCGGCACTTACTGATCACTGAAGGCCTCCTCTCTTTCTAAGCTTCTGTTGTGCATATCTTCAGTCGTGCGAGCAGGTGCCCCCTGATGATCTCAGAATGACTGCCGATGTACCAATCATCAAAACTTTTGGGAGCCACATCCTAAACAGAAGGGGGATTAGGAATGATGACAGAAAAAAGCTTTCTTCATACTTCTTATATCATCCCGTTGACAAGAACTGGCTTTTATAGCCACCCTTATAACCAATAACTGGCAGAAAGGAAAGGATTATCTATGACTTACTTATTACAGCAGGAGGCACGTCGTGGGCCCGAACACACGGCTACCGAAGAAAACTGAGGTTCTCTTAAATAAGAAAGAAAGACAGAATGGTGGACAAACACCTCATAACATCTGTGCCATTAAGGTATAAGAGAGGTAAAGTGCTCTGTCTTCCTCCAAGTAGCCACTGGATTCTTACCATTAAATCTCTCAGGCAAATGCAAAGACTCTTAGTTTGAGAAAAGTTGATCATGCATTCTGGTTAACAGGTATTTCAATCTTGAACCAGAATCAACTTTCCACCCCAGAGGGAAAAGAAAAGTGTATCTTATACTTACATTAACTAGGACACTAGTTTGTTTTCTGGACAAGTTTGGCATGGCAAAGCACCAATTGCTTGGAAAATCGAGTTTTGAAGTCGGCTGTGTAGAATGATTATGATATGTTTCAATAGAAATTATCAAAAATTGTGGTTGGTATTGTAGCCCGTCCCCCAAACCCTCTACCTCCCAGGAAATCCCCGGAGTATACTGCTGACTCTACCCCTGTGCTTACATCTTAATCGTTTCCTGAACAATAGTTATAAGTTAAGCAGCTGTAAGTCTTGGGTCACCGGTATAAGTTCTTGGAATTTACCCCCAAACTCTGGTGTTATGCTCAACAATTTGCGTCCTACAGCAATCAAATCAATCCTGTGCTATAGCTAAAGTTTATTTCTTTGATGTCTCAATGAGATCATCCTTAAGTATTTGCAAGAGATGCAGTGCCCTTCTTGCAATTGTCACTTGGCTTGGAGCCATATGGATTTGCTGCTTCTGATCATGTAATCCACATAATCAAAAGTTTTTCCACCTCAAGAGTCAGCCCATTGCATTTTATTATTCCATGCTGATTGCATCAGTGTAGGAACAATCGATATCATGTGACATCCTCTGCTTCAGTAGCAGCCTTTAGGTGGTCAAAAATATGAACTTCTTCTCTCTTTGAGGGCCTTAGGTATTGTAAATAGTTTTAAAGATGAGGGTTCCAAGGTTTCAGAATATTTACAAGTTCCTTGTTATCATTAAAAAATTTCTTATTGTATAATGGGATGCCTTGATGATCAGTTAGAAGGGTTTGGCTACCCATAAGAGGCACCTGAAAACCAGTGGCCCCAACATCTTAGGGGGTCTTGTTCTCTGTCATAAAAGAGGTCTAACAAGAGCCCAAGACCAATTGTGTCCTCTGGTTCCCGGTTACAGGTGGGAATATGACGACAGTGGAGGGCAAGGAGGTGCCAGGAAAAGGGAAAGGAGTTGGAGAAGAGGAAAATCCTCATGGGGACAGCAGGGAGGAATAGGGAGATGTTCCCTGGTAGCTAGAGGATGTACAAATATATTAACAAGTATGGTGGAAACTAACCCGTAGTGGAGTCCTCAGGCATTATTTACCAAGGTGTTACCGGGAACCTCAGAGCTTTCATCTTTCTTTAATTTATGTCACAGATTGTAGTCATGTAAATTCCACCTCTTATCTGTTTCTCATCAAGCTGAATTTCTATCAATGTTTGTAACCCTGAGGATAGACAAAACTAAAATTAGCTCCACTGAAGAAGGAAATTTTTGCAGATAAAAACAGTCTCTCTAGGTCTTTAAGTCTATAGTAGTTGATTAGTCCCTGCAGTAGGGAAAATTAAATTTTGTGGTTGAGACCCAGCGTACTTGGATGGTTTAATAATACGATGGCCATCATCCAATGGCTAACAACCAAGAACGAAGGTACACTCTGTACTTTACTCCCTCATGCGACACCTGAAAATCCTGGGGCGAATCAACCAGCAAATTAAAGCTCAGACAACCCTCACCTGCAAACCATGCACAGTATAAGGAACTCATTTTAATGTTTTTTGGCTGAAGTCATAGGGGATAGGAATACAAAAGAATGGTCATGAAGGAATCCTGGTAAGTTCTCAAATCACCTTAGTGTGTGATGTTTCCCCCTTTCCACTTTCTTGTTACCGTATGTTTAAAAGTTAGTGTTGTTTTTTTTTTTTTCTTTGAATTCCAGGAATTCCAGGGCCAAGTTGAACCCTGGATAGCTAAAAAAAAAAAAAAAAAAAAAAAAAAAAGAGTCTCCTGAATAGCTGTGTATGGGAAGGATTGGGATCATTTGGAAAGAGCAACGTTTGCAGCTTAACTTTGTGTCTGTGGAGCCCCTCTGGTCCTAAGCTGAAACTCGTTGCTATGGACAGTTCAAGAACTCTGTGACTCTAAACAGTGTCAAGTTGATGAGGAAAGCCAAGCAGGAAAAAGTACTACTTGCAAATGGATCTTGGATTTTTTTTTAAAGGTCAAATCTGAACCTCTTTTACAGGTACTAAAATGTTTAGTTTGGTGAACTGCATTTATAGTCCCAAAGAATTCCCAGGAGAAATTTGGGGGTATTTGAATGTAATTTATAATGAGTGTGAGTAGTGGTTAGGGGCAGAGATTGAAAATAAACTAAAACAGGGGAGCCTGGGTGGCTCAGTCGGTTGAGTGTTTGACTTCGGCTCAGGTCATGATCTCACGGTTCATGGGTTCGAGCCCCGCATCGGGTTCTGTGCTGACAGCTCGGATGGAGCCGTGGAGTCTGCTTCGGTTTCTGTGTCTCCCTCTCTCTCTGGCCCTCCCCTGCTTGCTCTCTCTCTCTCTCTCTTTCTCAAAAATAAATAAAAACTTAAAAAAAAAAGAAATTAAAACAACAGAGATGGACCTACGTGTTAGTTTCCTATCATTGATATAACAAATTACCATAAATTGAGTGGCTTACCACAACACAAATGTGTTTCCGGACAGTTCTGGAGGTCAGAAGACTAAAATCATCATGTTGGCAAGGCTGCATTTCTATCGGAAGCTTTAGGGTGAACCATGTCCCTTCTTCAGCTTCCAGAAGCTACATTCCTTGACTGGTGGCCCCTGCCATCGTCTTCAGAGTACTTCACTCCAATTTCTCCTGCATACCTCTCTTCTCTCTTGATGTTGATGCTCTTGCCTTTTTTTATATGGACACTTGCGATTACACGGAGCCACCTAGGTAATCCAGGACACTATTCTCATCTCAAGTTCTTTAACAGCACCTGCAAAAGCCTCTTTTTCCACACGAGGTAACATATGCACAGCTTTGGAGATTAGAATGTGCACGTCTTGTGGGGGCCGTTATTCAGACTACCACAGAATGTTTTCAGTTAACCTCCAATTCCATCGTTGATTCTGCTATAAATGCCTTCTCAACAGGGGAGGGGGGAGTGTGCAGGCTCTATACCACTGTGAGAAATCTTTTCTAAAACTCCGTTCTGAGATGAGAGAGATGAGAGTGGTTTTGCTTCCAGTTCAAAAAACTTTAAGAGCTTCCCGTGATGTAAAATAAATGTAAATACATGCTTAGCAAACCATCCATCCAGTTTTTCCCATATGGTCCCAGCTCACTTTTCACTATTATTTCCACTTAAACTCACTCACCCTATGGTGCATTTTCTTTCCCATGAATCTTTACCGAAGCTACTCCCTCAGCCAATTCTTGTAATATGTGAGCAACATCCAATCCGTTCTGTAACAGCCATTTCCTATCTCACTACCTTCGTAAAGGGTTTCCAGATTGAATGTGGAATTGTCATTGTTAAAATAACTAACCAATGCAAAGGATGTTAGAGCTCAGAGAGATTTCATATACGCGATGTCATTTGATTTCAAACTCTAATAATATTAATTGACTGCCTTCATTTCTAGATGAAGAAATTCAGTCTCAAAGAAGTTAGGTGACATGTGAAACCCAGATCCATGTTCGTTTTCAGTATTTTACATACTCTCTCCAGACCATCTCTGTTCTCTCTCCTTGATCTTTCCCTTCTAACTTTGTTTCTCATTTATGGTATTTGTCACAGACTTTTGTATCCTAACTGCTTGTATTTACCTGCTCATATCTGCCATTCTGTAGGCTCTGAGCTCACATATCTTGCAATTGTGTGTTCCCTATAAGTCCCAAGAAAAAGAACCAGCATTTATCGAGTGCCTATTGTAAATTAAATTTTTTTTTTTAATTTTTTTTTCAACGTTTATTTATTTTTGGGACAGAGAGAGACAGAGCTTGAACGGGGGAGGGGCAGAGAGAGAGGGAGACACAGAATTGGAAACAGGCTCCAGGCTCTGAGCCATCAGCCCAGAGCCCGACGCGGGGCTCGAACTCCCGGACCGCGAGATCGTGACCTGGCTGAAGTCGGACGCTTAACCGACTGCGCCACCCAGGCGCCCCATATCGAGTGCCTATTGTATACCAAGAAACGTCCACTTTTTAAGTATTATTTGTACTTCACAACTTGTGAACGAGATGTTATTATTTTCATTTATTAACTGAGGACATTGGGGAAAGTGGACGATGGGAACTGAGGAGGGCATCTGTTGGGGTGAGCACTGGGTGTCGTACGGAAACCAATTTGACAATAAATTTCATATTAAAAAATAAAAATAAATAAGTGAGGGCATTGGGAATTAGCAAAATTACACACACTTTCATGAATACACAGCAGGTCAGCATGATTCTCAAGCCGTATTCTTTCCATACACCCTGCTACATGCAATAAATTTTTGTTGAAATGAAAACAAATACCACTGTAGTAGAACTATTGTGAAATGGGTTTCCCTTAGGGAAATGGTAAGGTAAGTGTGGAATTTGCCTTGAGGTCAAGCTCCAGGAGTACAATCTGGATGCCAAAAACCATGGGAAGAAGGAGAAGGGAGAGAGTTTGTGAGGCCACCTTACATTTGGAGGCCATCGACATACCCTCCCCTATCAGAAAACTGACACTTGAAACCAAAGCTTACTTGAGAGGCATGATTTCAGCCTTTGGTAAATAAAAAGCACCTTACACTCAGTTAGCCAGGAGAAGTGATTTAAGTTTTATTTCTGGATAATGATTGAGGAACACTTTGGTATGTGATTCACTGCCAAGTGGACACCGTTGGTTTCACACAGCTGTAGTTAGGGATGACAAGAGCTATTTACTGGGAAAATGATAATGCAGTTGGATGTTGTACTGAACCCAAGGGCGAGATAATTTCTGTTATGCTGTATCACAGCCCTGCAGTTAGAGTCTTTCTGGTCAGCCTGTTGGTAGAGCTTATGTGGTTCTTGCTAATTCACAGGATTCAGTTACAGAAAAAGAAAGTTTACCTTTATTTCAAATTAAATCAAATGGGGCAAAGATTCAGACCCAGTCAATTGGCATTTTCCAGATTCATGGTTTATTTTTCAAGCATATAGAATGTGTTTTTCCCTTTGGACTTGTTTAACTAAAATGTTTACACTCTTGACTCAGTAATCTCACTCTTGGGAATGTGCACTAAGGAAATGATTTAAAATAAGAAAAGAAGCAATAGGCATATTTTTGCGACATTATTTGTAATCATGAAACATTGGAAAAAACCTAAATGTCCAGCAATCAATGAATGCCTCACAAATTATGGCACATCCTCTTAAGGGAAACATTATGCTGCAATCAAATCATAATTATGAAGGCCATTCACTAAAACAAATAGACAAAACCATGTTGCAATATGGGAAATGTTTATGATGTACAAGTAAGTGAAAAAGTGAAATGCAAGACTAGTTAAGGTGTCCCATTTTATGATTTGGGATGCAATTTACGTATCCTTGTCAGCTCCTTCCTGCCAGTAGTGTCATAAAGGCCAGGCTGGTCTACCAAGTCCTCAACCCGTCCCCATTACAGGACCCGAGATTCCCAAACGCTTTCCAGTGACTGAAAGATGGGAGCAGCCTGGTCTATTTCAGTCTGCTATCTCTCTGTGTGCTGTCTGTGCCTGGGGGTTCCTGGCTCCAGAATACAATGATGTCTTTTCTGGCCATGTCCAAAAGAAAGTAGCTAAGGGCACGTCTTCTGCTCCAGTAGGTGTCAGAGGGGCCAAGGTGATGTTTGCTTTCCAGCGACACTCGACAATGGAGATTCCCCAGCGACATGGAGAAATCCCTGGGTCTCTATGTTCTGTTGATTACCTTACTTACTTATCCCCGCAGGAAACAATGATGCCTAGAGTGGTGGTGTTATAAAAATGTATAGTCTAAATTCTATCATGAGCCAATGTTGGTGGAGAAAAGGGTTACGGTGGAATTGTTGCAATGCCCATTGGAAACTATGTAGCCCAGTCGTCACCAGTAGGACATTCAAGCTACGGGAACCAGTGCTGCTTCTGGGCAGAGATGATTGGAAATTGCAAGGACCAGGGAATCTAGGTGGAAGGGAGATGAACACTGTTCTCAGGATATAGCTGCATTTCCCCTGCTCTGTTCCTGACTGTGAAGACCACATTACAGCCTTGTTCTAATCATAGCACGTTCTTCAGTGGAAGACAAATACCTGATGTCATGTTCTCAAGAGACTGCATTCATTAGCAGCCTATGCCCGAAGTATACAAGTCCATGGTACAGTTACTTCTTTGTTCACCCGGACACACAGTCCCCTCCTGTGGAACAAGACTGGGACAGAATCAGTTCCTCACTGATATAGAACCAATGTGTCCTCTTCGGTCTCGATCTTTGCTTAGGCCAGGCGTAGTCTCTCAGGTTCACCTCTCTGATACTTTCATTTGTTTTTACCCTCGTGAAAATGAGATATTAGGAATTGTCAGCCTTTAGGCTTACCGGGGCCAACTTAACCCACCTGACATGACTTCATTCTTCCAAGTCTCAGGAGACACTTGTTAATTTATCTGTTTCTCATATCCCGCTCCCAAATCTCTGATCATCATAGGCAGATTGCTTCTCTCACTTCTCAAAATTTTCATACAGAAGAAAGACTTGATTTGGATTAGTTGAAAAGTTCCTCTTACTCCCTTTGTTCAAGGAAAAGAGAAACCCGGAAGATAGGCCTTGGTTGTTTCAAAATAACCCCTGCCTGTGTGGTGTGCTATCAACTGAGTCTTGAGTGTAGGGGGAGGGAGAGAAAAAAAGAAGGATGGAAAAAAGGAAGGAGATGAAAAAGGAAAAAGGAGAAAGAAATGAGAGATGAGAAGAAATACAAGGAAATGGCAGAAAGGGGAGGAGGACGTCTCTTTTGCAAAAAATTATCACTATAAAAAAGTACTATGGGTATGAAAAAAGGATATGGAGAGGATATAGAAAAAGGAAGTTGGTAGATGTGTTAGAACTTTGGGATGGACCTTATTTTTTCTTGTTAATATTTGTTTTACTTTGGTATTATTTGTCTAATGGGGTCGGAAAGCAATGCTTGGTGAAATAAATTTAAATTCATTTGCCATAGTGCTTAAAATAGTACACTGGAAAGTTTTGACTGAGAGAATGAAGACCTGTATTCCAGCCCAGCTCTGCCATGTAATTATGCAGCAGACAAGTCACTTAATCTCTCTGTGTCCAAACTCATTACCAAATTTGATTATCTCTAAAAGAAATTGTTAGACCATTTTCATCAGTGACTGCTATGATATTCGTGATGTCTGTTTATGACTTCAAGTGAACAGAAGAATAGGGAGCAAACTTGGTCAGCGTATCACTAGATCTGTTGAAATAAAGATGTAACCAGGGCACCACAGTGGCATGGTCAGTTGAGCATCTGACTCTTGATTTTGTCTCAGGTCATGATCCCAGGGTCGTGGGACTCAGCCATGCATTGGGCTCCATGCTGAGCACAGAACCTGCTTAAGATTCTCTCTCTCTCTCTCTCTCTCTCTCTCTCTTTCTCTCCATCTGCAACCCCCCTCTTAAAAAAAGGGGGGGGATGTAACCACAACCAAACATTTAGTTATCCCAAGATACAGAAAGAGCAAAAAGATTTTCAAAGAGATGCAAAGTGGGAGTTTGGAACGTACAGAATAAATGACCAAGAAGAGATAATAAATGGTACACAATCAAAGCCTGGAGAGACAGAGAAAGCACCAGCTTCAATACCCCATCCAATGTTTAAATGACTTCTGTAGGACCCTTATCATATAGTTATTTTGAACCGTGATTTATAAAGATTGCCCTGTGGAGAATTAAGTGCCTCCAATTCACTCCAGAAGCCACTGCAAGGGAGCAAGAGTGGAGGAGAAAAAAAGAGAAATAGGAGGCAAGGAAAAAGGGGCCTCTACTATCCACATTATGAGCTACTCCAAGGAAGGAAAAAGGAAATCCATCAACTAGAAGAATTCCATACTTAGTCTTATTATCTATAGGAATTCTGCGCCCTCACCAAGAAACCCCGAAAGTGTCTGAAACAAAAAGACAGTTCCATTACTGTAGAATAGTTTGGAAACCCGTTGTCTGTCTTATGCTTGTGTGTCTTCACTACTCGTTTATACCCCGTATTAAATTACTGCATCATAAAACAGAACAGACTACTCCAATGTGATCCATTAGAAAACAATAGTGGCCCTACAGACAATACCTTTCAATACTTAACTCACAGTGAGTTCTCATTAGTTTGCTTGTTTGACAGTCACAAAACATGTCTTCCTAGCCGTGTATAACCCAGTTATTGAATTAAACTGTCCCTTGGAAGGAGGTGTAAATTTGGGGGAAGCAAGCCTGAAAGGAGCCTCAACTCTGACCCTCAGCAGGAACGCCCCCTGGTGGCTGGAGAACAGGAATCCTATTCCTGAAAGAAGTTGTGGCGCACAGCATATACTACAGTCTACCCCTTACATCACGAAGGTCCCTTTGTTTCCTATAATAAATTCACTCCAGGCGTGCCTGGGTGGCTTAGTCAGTTGAACTTCAGACTCTCAATTTCAGCTGAGGTCACGATCTCACAGTCGTGGGATCAAACCCCACGTAGGGCTCCATGCGCTCAGCCTGAAGCCTGCCTTGGATTCTTTCTCCCCCACCCCCACCCCCGCCTCTAAATAAATAAATAAATAAATAAACATGAAAAATAAATACATAAATACATAAATCCACTCCATCAGGATCAGCCCTTCCAGGCTTTTAGTTGGTGTCTCTTCCCAGGGAAACTCACAAGAAAAAAGATAGTGAACAGCTGGGCCTGATCCTTACCTTCTTCTGTCCTCCAGATACAGGGGATGAGAGCCTCTTTATATGTTGCCAAAACCCCCTGTTTTTCACATTTAGCCTTAATCGATGATTAATCAGTCGCACACAGACTTTTATCATACTTCCCCCAATGCATTGATTGTCCCAAGAATTTGCCATCTAATTTCATAGTTCTTGTAAGAACTACCTCTCCCCATCCCATCCCCACATACCTAGTGTTAAATGCCGGTATTGTGGCACCAGCCCATGCATTTCCTTTCTCCCCCCCACACACCCCAGTTCAGCACTGGAGAAAGTTTTTAAAATTTGTACCATACCCCAGGGGCTGTTAATACTGCACTTATCATAGCGATAGGGTCCTCGTTGCTAGCCAGAGAAACACAGACCCAACTACCAATCTCATTCAGAATCTGCCTCTGAAAACCAGTCCTGGCACCAACTGTGAGACATTGGCCTCCTAGGAGACAGAATCAATGATGGAGGTTCGCATACAAGAGATTTATTGAGGAATGCTCTTGGTAACAATGACTGTACGGAAGTTGGGTAAACAGCACCGGGCACAGGGACGAGTTGAACCATGATGCAGTTTCCACTAAGATTTTCCCCGAATCCATAAGGCATGTTGAATTGGGAACGGTCCTCCAGAGATGTCTCAAATAGAGACAATTTTAGCCCCACGTGAGCAGTCATTGGATGCGGGCTGCCCCAGGAGAGACAGCAAAACATTTAACAGACCCCCACCCCCACCCCCACCCCCAGCATAAAGCAAAGCCTAGGGAATTGCCCAGCTGTGAGACATTAGCCATAACTCCCCGAAGCTCAGGGAACCAGTGGCTCCATTCTTATCGAAGAAATCCAGGTAGAATATGAAAGTAGCTATTACCACATCCATCTCATACTTGCATTTTTCTACAAGGGTCCCACGAATGACCGAAGTCACTGGGCATCTCGTTCCGTTGAAAAGTCAGAGCTAGAAACTTCTGTCACGTGAAACCTGATTTCTGCCTCTAGTACATGCTCAGTAATGCCCATCTGTATTCTGCAAAATATGTTATCATCTTAAAATGTCCTTTCTCTCCCCTCTTTAGCCAACGCTTCAAACTTCTTTGTTTTATACTTCCACGTTTGCTGCGAGAAATACTTTCGCTAGTATCTCTACTAATGAAAACAATTAAAATAATAACATTAATACAGTATAAAATTCAAGAATTTCCTGTGGTTACCTTTAAGTAGAGAGGAAGTTTAAATTTCTCCTCCAATATTTAATGAAACACATGTGCGTGTGCAAACATATGCATGCAAAGATTTCCCCCCCCCAGTGTTCCTAATGATATGCTGTAATTATTGAAATAAATCAGCTGTCTTAAAAGGGAGATCCAGTCATGAACTGAAATTCTCAGAAAAGAATTGCAAAATTATAATTTCAACAATTGTCCCTGCATGAAGGCTAATTTACTAAATTATGTGTAGGAAATAATGGGCAAGTTGGAAATTAAAATACTAAAATTTCAGAAAACAACCAATATCTTTGTCGGATGCCTTTTTATTCCTGGTTCTCTACATAAAGGAAACACTAAAAACAAATAAAAATGCAGTAATATACTTGGTAAGATAGAAGTGGTCAAGTGTAAAAGTTGAAAGACCATCAAACGGAAGTATAGTAGCCATCTATTTTATCTGACCGCCCAAAGCACCTTGGTGGGACCATCCTCCCCCTCTCTCAGTCCATATAGACTGAGAGTTGGTAGAGTTAAAGCCATCTTGTGGCTCTAGAAGTTTGTGGCCACAAACCCCAGGCTTGGTCAAAGCATTCACTCCTCCTAATCATATGACAGGTTCAAGGATGGGCACTTGACTCTAGCCAGACTATTGAAAAAGTCATTCTAGAACAAACTCCTGACTCTCTTTGGAAATCTGAGTCTAGCTATGCCTGAAGTTAGGCTAACGATAAGTCAGTGAAAGAGGGTTCTTCTGATGACGATGCCACAATTGGTTTGTGAACACCCGTGCCGTAAATTGTGCTTCTTTTGTCTTCCAGCGGTAGAATTGACACATTACCATCCAAAAGAATCATAATTTCTATGCTTTTCTCTGCATGCATTTCTCAAACTCTCAGCCACATCTGGAGGCTCCTTCACAAAGGTAGTTTGCATATTGGTTGGAATGATGTCTACTACGTGACTCCAACTTAAGATGTACTTGTTCTGAATAAAGAATCTTCTCAGCCTCTTAAGAATGTATCCAGAGTAATTAGATACACCCTGATTCATCCAAATGTTATCCAAAGGCTAAATATCTGTAGCTTTAATTGTAAAAGCTCATTAACTTTAAATACAGCTAACGTTATTGAGGGGGAAAAAATCTCAGTAGAAGTATTCTAGTAGATTGTCTAGTAAGACTAAAAGGGAAAAATGTGTATATCCTAAGCCAATTAATCTTGACGTTGTCTGCATCATTCCACTTACTTTGGAACTGAATCTAAGTACTTCAAAAAGAAAACATATGCAGGCATGCTGGCTGATTCTACCCTCTTACAAGATACTCAACAGACTTTAGTATTTTAAATAATCTCTCTGGGTAACCAAATAGTAGATGAGGGGAAATGTCTCTTTATAAATTTTTTCCAGCTAATAAATGAAGAAAAAAAAATGATGCAATTAGAATATTACCATTTTGCAACCCATAATGAATAAGTGCTTCCGATTTAGTGATTCTAGATGTTGATTATAAATAGATCCTTGCATCACTAACAACCAGAAGGAAGCACTCAACACTGCTAGAGTAGTCTTGCTGAAAAATATGAACCTGAATCTGACCAAGCCTCTAGATCAGGGTTTCTCAACCTCAATATGACATTTTGGGCCAGATCATTCTTTGTTGTGTGTGGGTGGGGGGAGCGGGGAGGTTCCCCACAACATCCTCCTACATTCTCAGATGTTTAGCTGCATTTCTGGTTTCTACTTACTACACTCCAGGATCATCCCTGGGTTATGAAATCCAAACATCTCTGAAGACACTGCCAAATATCCCCTGGAGAGGGGAACAAAATCACCCCCTGTTGAGAATCACTATTCTCGATCCGACAACCCAAGTTACAGGAAATACACAAGATAACCAGACACTGAGAAATTGTAGCAGACAAATGGCTTTTCCGGTGGCTTGCAATGGAAAAAAATAGAAATGGAAGGAAAATCCATAGATTTAAAAGTGATTTAAGAGCTATATCAACTAACTGCAGTGTGTAGACCTTATTTGATTTTGACTGAAACACTAAAACAATAGAGGAAAATAGTAAAAAGCAAACAAATAATTTGAATACTTACAATTTTTAAGAGTTATTGTTAATATTTAGGTGTACAGATACTTCAATTCTTTCTTTTTTTTAAAGAGTTCTTAGTGGGGTGCCTGGGTAGCTCAGTCAGTTAAGTGGCTGACTCTGGATTTCAGCTCAGGTCACGATCTCATATTTGGGGAGTTCGATCCCCACGTCAGGCTCTGCACTGACAACTTGGAGCCTGTATGGTACATGTATTCTCTCTCTCTCTCTTTCTCTCTCTCTGTCTCTTCCCCACTTATGCTCTTTCTCTCTCCAAATGAATAAATAAACTTTAAAAAAAAGAGTTCTTAACTTTTAGAGATACATCTAGAAATAGTGGAAGATGGAAGAAGATGATGTCTAGGGTTTGCTTCAAAATAATATACAAGTGGGGCAAAGTGGGATACGAGGGAAAAAATGACACAGATTAGCCATTAGCAGATCATTTTAAAACCTGGGTGGTGGACAATTGAGAGATCTTTATACACCTCCGCTTATATTTGTACAAATTAAAAAACTCCATAATAAAAGGAAAAAACTAAAGTGAACTATTTCTAGGAAACGTGGTTTCTTTGGAGAAGGAACTATACAGAATATTATAAGAACAAGAAAATACATAGGTACCTAATATTCATAGACCTGGGGGGGAGGGACACAGCTCTAGAAATATATATATATATTTTTAATCATTAAGGCCAGTATTTTTAGGCTTTTTTGTTTGTTTTTTTTTGGGGGGGGGTTTAAGAATACCCTCCTTGTTTTTGTTTTTGTTTTTTTATTTTTGTTTTAATGTTTATTTTTGTGTGTGTGAGAGAGAGAGAGAGTATGCGTGGGGTAGGGGAAGAGTCAGAGAAGGAGACACAGAATCAGAAACAGGCTCCTGTCTCTGAGGGGTCAGCACAGAGCCCGACGCAGGGCTCGAACTCAGAACGGTGAGAGCACGACCCGAGCCAAAGTTGGATACTCAACCGACAGAGCCACCCAGGCGTCCCTAGAATACCCTCCTTGTAAGGACCCTTTTGTGGTAAAAAACAAAAAAAACAAAAAAAACATATTAAAGATCATAAACTAGTTTAACCAGATAGCCATTAGGGCCAAATACATTTTAAGTTCCTCACAATGAGGTTGTGTTAAGACCACTGTCTAATTAATTGAGCTAAAAATATTTGCTAATCAAATTTCCATTTCTCCTGCCCAAGTTCACAAAATAATTTTTAATTTTTTTTTATTTTCTCCATTCATACTCCTTCTTTGCCCCGCCACAAAGGTAAATCAGCATCAACTGAATTGCTGCTTTAAGCTCCTAATGGTTCTTTTTGCCTGCAGACTCTTCCCTCACCAGCTACACATGCACATGGTTATCTTTATAAAGAACATACGTGACCATATCACCTCTTTACCAAGACACCTCAATGTCATCCAGATTCAGGCACGTTACTTGCTTAAATATTTATTTATTTTTGAGAGAGAGAGCACACACACGTAAATGAGGGAGGGTCAGAGAGAGGAAAAGCAGGCTCTGTATTCTCAGAGCAGAGCCTGATGCGGGACTCCAGTTCATGAACTGTGAGACCACGACCTGAGCTGAAACCAAGAGTGGGACGCTTCACCCACTGAGCCACCCAGGTGCCCCATCACCCATGTTACTTCTTAAATCCTTACTTTGGCCGTCACAGCTCTCTACGAGCTAGAGGTTGGATGTGTCTAATCATTACTCACTATGTTAAGTCTGACAGCCTCACAACACATTCACACATGAACCCTATGCTCCAAGGGGTCCCCTTTCCTTGAATCTGCCCTTTAATTTCTTCTCTACTTACATTTATTCATTCTATAACTATATTGCACATATCTCCCACTTTTATCTTTTGCATTCATATACATGTTGCACCACCAACTACTCTACAAATCATTACCCTTTTTGACCAATTGGGGTTAGTCTGTCTCCCACTTTCCCATTCCTCTTCACTTGTGCCACTACTGGTCAGAATTTCAGTCACTTTGGATTAAATTATATCTGTCCAGCTTCACCACTGCCCTGGAATTTGCAACAAGACAGAAACCCATATTTTATCTCACGTTTATGGCTAAGACACCGGGTTGCATACAAGCTGCACAAAATGTTTGTGTAATTAAGTATAGTGCTTTTCTTGACTACATAAAATAACTGTCACCCAAAGTAGAATGCATACAAAAAGATCACATAATTCGTAACTGTCATTCTGAGATAAATTGAGCAGAAATCCTTATAAGATGATCCAATCATCAGAGGAGAGAAAGAGCACATATGATGAGTTAGAAGTTCTGGATGAGGTTTGGTTCCTAAATCATGTCATTCTCACCTTTCAAAGAATACTCACCTATAAAGGGCTGGAACAGAACTACCGCTAGCATATTCGCTTCTCAACAGCTGGATAAGCACTGACCATCTTTGTCTTAGTCTAGTTTCTCTAGAAAACAGAAGTTGAAGGAAGACCTAAGATAATGCTTAATTGGCAGTTAAAATATATGGAGCAGGAGAGGAACTGAGGAAGAAGAAGTGAGGCAGAGAAGCATGAGGGGTAAATAGAAGACGACTGTGCCCCACAAACAGTCCCAGTTGGTCAGTTGGCTAGTTGAAAATCTCTGGATAGCCTATTGAGCTTTAGAATACATAGAATGAGATGAGGGAAAGTATTTCTGCCTCTTCTTTCCCATATGCTATGCCCACTGGTCAAACTTTGTCCCCAGTTATGTCATCTGGCTATTTCCACAGCTTATGGGAAAGCCATATGCAATTAAAAATAACAACAACAATAACATCCATGGAGTTGTGATTCTTCATTTGAGTCTAGAAGTGGTGAGGTGAGCTAATATTTAAAATATTATGATTCTTGGGGCATCTGGGTGGCTCAGCCAATTAAGCATCCAAATCTTGATTTCAGCTCGGGTCATGATCTCACAATCTTGAGACTGAGCCCCTCATTAGGCTCTGTGCTGACAATCAGGAGCCTGCTTGGGATGCTCTCTCTCTCTCTCTCTCTCTCTCCCTCCCCAACTTGTGTGCATGCACACACACACACACACACACACACACACTCTCTCTCTCAAAATAAATGAAATAAATTTTTAAAAATTTAAAATAAGATAAAATGATTGTCAATAAGATGAGCAACTCCTCCTACACTAGAGAAGATATCTGAGAGGCCTAAGTGTAGGGAAAGTGTGGAGGGGCAGTCCTCAATTCTAACAGTCAGAAATTCTCCTAAGTTTTCAGTGATAATGAGAACAGCAATCTCTCTGCTGAGTCAGTCAAGACTGAGTTGAGGATCTGCAATTTATAACCAATTTCAGGAAATTCCCCCAACCCCTGTCCCAGAGTGAGACAACCATTAATCTATTTTCTGTGTGTATAGGCTTGCCTATTCTGGACATTTCATATAAATGGAATTAAAACGTGTGGTCTTTGGTGAGTGGCGTATTTTACTGAGTATACTGTCTTCAAGTTTCATCTATGTTGTGCAACATGTTAGTACTTCATTTCCCTTTATTGCTGGGTAATATTCCATTGTATCAATATACCACATTTTATTTATCCATCAGCTTGTTGGCATTGGGAGGTTTCCACTTTTTGGCTATTGTGAATAGTGCTGCTATGAACATTCATGTAAAGTTCTTGTGTGAACCTATGTTTACATATGTATATACTAAGTATATACTTGGTCATAGGGTAGCAACTTATTATTGAGGAACTACCAGGCTGTTTTTTCAAAGCTGCTGCACCATTTCACATTTCAACACCTATGTGTAAGGTTTCAATACCTTATTATTTGTTATTATCTGACCTTTTTATTAGAGCCATCTAGTGAATTTTATAATGTGAAATCTCATTGCTGTTTCGATTTGCATTCCCCTAATTACCAAAAATATTAAACAGCTTTTCAGATGTGTATTGGCTATTTGTATATTTTCTTTGGAGAAATGCCCATTTAGGTTGTTTGCCCATTGTTTTAATTGGGTGAGAGTTCTTTATTTATTCCAGATAGAGGTCTCTTACCAAATATACGATTTTCAAATATTTTCTCCCATTGTGTGAAATTGGGAAATGTAAGTACTCCAACTTTACTATTTTTTTTCCCAATATTGTTTGGCTATTCTAGTTCCCTTCCATATCAACATGAATTTTAGAATCAGTTTTTCAGTTTCTGCAAGAAACACACTAAGGATTTTGATAGCGATGTCGTTACATTTACAGAACAATTTGGAGAGTATGTCACCTTAAAGATTTACGTCTTTCAATCCATGAACATGGGATGCCTTTCTAGTTGGGTCTTCTTGAAAAATTTAAAGAAGATTTTCTAGTTTTCAGAGTATAAATTTGTTTCTAATTCTCGTGTTAAGTTTATTTCTAATTCCAAACTATTTTTATTAAAATAAAACCGCTAAATATACACTTTCTTGTTGGTTCTTGTTTTTCCCATATACTCTAATCTCTGCATATTGGTGTAGCACTAGGTAAAACAATGAACCAGTAGTAGCATATGTAGCCCTCCCCCAAACCCACGAAAGCTGCAGTGAGGAACTGGTGTGATGGAAAAAGCCTAAGCTTTCAAGTTCAATTTCCTATTTTTCTCCCATTTGTAACTGTGTCACCATGGGTTAGTTATTTAATTTGGGGGTCTTAGTTTTCTTATCAGCAAAATATTAATGGTTAACATTTATAGCGTCTTATATATTATGCACTCTTCTGGGTGTCCTACACGTAGTAACTAATTTATTCCTTCACAACTCAGCAAAGTAGGCACTAAGATTTATCTGCATGTCATAGCTGAAGACACTGACATTTCAATTGGCTGATTGACTTGTGCAGTCACATGGTAGATTAGGAAAACCACATATCAGACTGACAGTTTGGCTTCTGAGGAAAGGCTCTTAACCGTAATAGTAGAGTAATGCCTTCTTCATTGGTAGCAAAGAACATTAAATGAGAAAAAAATGCTTAATGTCTCTGACACATGGTAGACATTGCATAAAAGTTGTTCTTTATTAGATAATTATTTTTCCAATTAATGACGGGAGGCTGTTGATCTTATTATTGAATAGAACGTTTTACATGAGTAAATTGCCTTTGTTTTAAGACAGCCAAACCCAAAGTGGATTAAAAATGAAACTCATGAAATATAGGCTTTAGGTTCCCTCATTTGCACCAGCCCTTTCCAAGTCCCTGCGCCTGATTTGTAAATTTGCAGTCTTTGGAAAAAAAAAAAAGTTTCCTCAAACTGTATGAGCCTTTGATCCCACAAAAGCTAGATCTGCTCCTGCATGTATATTATCAAGAGAATTAAAGGATAATCCAGGGGCGCCTGGGTGGCGCAGTCGGTTAAGCGTCTGACTTCAGCCAGGTCACGATCTCGCGGTCCGTGATTTCGAGCCCCGCGTCAGGCTCTGGGCTGATGGCTCAGAGCCTGGAGCCTGTTTCCGATTCTGTGTCTCCCTCTCTCTCTGCCCCTCCCCCGTTCATGCTCTGTCTCTCTCTGTCCCAAAAATAAATAAATGTTGGAAAAAAAATTAAAAAAAAAAGGATAACCCGGAGATTTCTAGTTTGGAAAAGTGAAGGTGGAGCGTCACCTATAACTCAGATAACAATAAAGAAGGAAGAAGAGAAGCAGGAGGAGAAAAAGGAGGAGATGGAGATAAAGATGAGGAGATTTGGTGGAAGAAGAAAGTTCAGTTTTAGATATGTTCGATTATGGGTGTGAGAGGAACAGTTGGATGGAGACGTCCTACTGGAGGGGTTCTGGAACAAAGATAGAGATATGGAAGCCATCAGCAAGGATTAAACTGTTAAAGCCACACTTAGGATTTTTCTCACCTCAGAAAGGTGTGCAGCATTAGGCCAGTAGTGCTCAACTAGAGGCAATTTTGTCCCCTAGATGCTTGGGGATGCTGCTGGCATCTAGTGGGCAGAGGCCAGAGATGTTGCCGAACATCCTCCAATGAACAGAACAGTCCTCCACAACAAAGCACTACCTGTTCCAACATGTCAATCATGCAGCTGTTGAAACACCCTATTAGTTGAAGATCCAGGAGGAGAATGAAGAAAAACTTGTTGAGAAAAGGATGAGAAGAACTAGAGTTTCCGAGGAAGAGGGGGGTCAAGATGCATGCTGAGACAACTATACAGAAGTGCAGGAAATAGAAAATTACTCTTAACATTCCCCACCCCCCTTTTGTGT
Organism: Prionailurus viverrinus; assembly: GCF_022837055.1. Lineage (NCBI taxonomy): Eukaryota > Metazoa > Chordata > Mammalia > Carnivora > Felidae > Prionailurus > Prionailurus viverrinus. Next base: position 49,205,713 of record NC_062573.1, read on the forward strand.
GTGTGTGTGTGTGGGGGGGAGTCATCCCCAAAAGGCCATCACACTGTTGTGAGTGGTATCCACTACCTTCCCTCTGTAACTGCCTTGTCAGGGTGATGAGTCTCAGATGAAGTAATGCAACTTAATTATGTCCAGGATAATAAGGGTGTGAATAGCATGCAGATGCTCAACATCTGCTAATCCTAAATTGAATAACTCTTCAAGTTAATGCTTTTTCATGGACCCTGGAAGAGTTGCTGACATATAGAGTCCCAAATGTCTACTCTGCAATGTCGGTTTTGCATCTAGTGTTAGGGTGTGTCTGGATTGGTATCATTCCATGATACTTATGGTTTATATTAGTTGTTTAGTTAGGGAGAAACTGACACTATGCTAATAGGCACAGATGATAGCAATGACTATTCATGTGACTTTTGCGAATGAGTAATTTCTGGGGAAAGATACATATACTCACACAAAATTTATGTCAAATGTCCCTCTTGGTCTATCCCTGAATAGTTCCTTTGAGCCTCTAGTGGTCTGCATTAAGCACTGCCCATGAATTCACGTGTGGGGTAGAAGAGGGGGAGGGGTGGGGGGCAGAGAATCTTGACACATTCTCTCTGTACATGATAATATTAGTCGTGATCATACCTTACAGTCTTTTCGGTTCACCCCCTTTCTCTGGAATTTCTCAAAATAGCTTGTTAGCATCTTGTCTTCCATATTTGATGCATCCTATTGTCTTTCTTCCAACTGTGATCTTGGATATTCTCAACCACGTTTCTTATTCCCCACTGTATGGAGATATCTAGTTGTCTTTGTTTTTTTGGTTGGTTGGTTTGTTTTTGTGTTTGTGTTTGTTTTTGTTTTGATTGACTGGTTGGTTGGTTGGTTTTGTTTTGTGCCCAGCGTCCATTATGCCTTATTCTGTTAACACCACCTTGATTTTCTTTTGGGGAATCACCTGTTCACTCCATATGATTTAGGTAGGCCAGTCCATTCTCTACTCTCCAGAAGTGGATCTTGGACCTAGCCTAGCTAGTTTGTGTATTAAATTTCCCTGGTCCTAGTGATCCTCTGGTCATGGCTAAGCTTGTGGCCCATGATAGCCCAGAAAGATTCAATTCCAGGGCATTTTCTGAACATTTGAGGAGATGCTTTTTTTTCTTCTATATTTGTTAACTATGAGGATTTTAGTATGAGTATTTCAGCAACTATTTTTCTGGGAAAAGTCTGCTTGGAAATGAAGCTGCCAAAGGACAGCAGATCCATAAGATGAAAGGGAAGAGAAAGTAAAGGTGAGTAACAGAGAAAAAGATAAAGACAAAGTGATTGAGATATATATGGAGAGAAATATGGAATTCTTATGATATAACTTGAGCTCCAAGATCTAGATGGACCTGATATATCCAGATTTTTTTTTACTACACAAATGGTTGAATTTCTACTAACTACATACAAAACCAACTGACCTGAAGGCTTTACTTAATTAATAATTCTTAAAGGCATTGGCAAAAGAGCATAAGAAGGAGGGTAGTGGTCCTCATAGAGTTTGCAATCTCGTTAGGAAGGCGATTTTAAACAACAGAACACAAGGATAGTAAGTGCTAAGGAAGGTGTACAGGGTGCCATGGGTGCACAAAGCCCAAGGACTTAGTCTGATAAGGGTAACAGTCTCTCAAGTAAAACCTCGATAACACTGATTTACACCATTGACTCAGGTTGTGTGTTAGTTACCTATTGCTGTATAAAAAATTATGCTAAAACTTAGCAGCTAAAAAATACAGGTACTTTTGATCCACAGTTACGGTGTGGGTCAGGAATCCACAAGCATCTTAGCTGCATGGTCTCGCTCAGTTTTCTCATGAGGCTGCAATCAAGGTTCATTGCAGGGCGGGGGGTGGGGAGGACAATCATCTCAAGGCTCTACTGGGAAAGGGTCCACCTGCAAGCAGCCTCAGATGATTTGCTTCCAAACTCACTCACCTAAACTTTTCCACGGAGCTACCTCTCAACATAGCAGTTGGTTTCCCCTATTGTGAGCAATCCAAGAGAGAATGAAAGGCAGCTTCTAAGACAAAACCCAAAGTCTTTTCAGAACCTAAGCTCAGAAGTCCCATTTAAAAAAAAATTTCTGCCATATTCTATTCATTAGAAGCGATCTATTAAGTCACGTTTGCACTGAAGGGGAAGGGTTACAGAAGAACGTAAATACCAGGAAACAGGGATCGATGGGGCTATCTTAGAGGTTGCCTACCACAGTTTCAGTTCTTCTAAAAGCAGATCCTGAGACAAGGATCTAGGTGCAAGCAGCTTATTAGAAAACTGATCCTGCAAAACACTGTGAGAAAGCAGGGAAATAAGACAAGAGAGGGAAGACAACCAGTAATTGGCTGCCATTGAATTTTTGTGTCTCCCTCAAATTCATATGTTGGAATATAATCTCTGATGTGACGAGAGTTGGAGGTGGGGCCTTTGGAAGCTGATTAGGTCGTGAGGGCTCTGTTGTCATGAATGGGATTGGTGTTCTTATCAAAGAGGAATGAGAGAGATCCGTTGTCCTTTCTGCCATTTGAGGAAGCACTGATAAGAAGGCTGTCTGTGAAATGGGAAGAAGGTCCTCACCAGACACTGAATCTGCCAGCACCTTGATCTTCGACCTTCCAGCCTCTAGAACTGTGAAAAATAATTATTTATTGTTTATATGTCCCCTAGTCTATGGCATTTTCCTACAGCAGCCCAAATGGATTAAGGTAATGGTCTTTCAGGAGTATATTATATAGTTCTGTGCCACTGACTCCAGCCCACTAGGATCCCTCTGAGAGACTGTGTGAAACACTACCCAGAACTGTTCCACTAGGAGTAAGAAAGTAGGGGTATTTATTCGCCATCTTCTGTCACCTTGCTTCAGGGTTACCCGGAATTGTCTGCGAGGATATGGACAAGCACCAGCAACTCCTGCTGCAGCTCCTTAGGGACCACCCGTGTCTATTTGACCTCCTTGATGCTTTCACCCTGCTCACACGGGGCTGGTTGAAATCCAGCTACTTTTGAAATATGAAGACTTTGATTCAATTCATAAACATCCACAACGCACCACCTATATGTATTTGGTCCATTCGATATTTACAAAATGGATCCAAGGAGAACCCAGCTCTGAACACACGTCTACTCTACTGGAGGAGAAAAAGTAGGTACAAAATAGCCATTACGTAAGGAAGTTTAATACTAGCGGTATACATTAACTATCATGGGAGAGAAATGGGAAGTCTTTATGCATGAAGCCTCGATCTGGATTTTGAACAGCAAAAAGATGGTAATGTTTAGATGCCGGAAACAGCCAGAAATATGGTTCGACAAGAGGCAAGTTTGCCAGAGAGGTTAATGGGAGAAGAGTTTGGAAGTTGGGTCCAGATACATTAAGTTCTGAATACCATGCTATGAATTAGATTTCACTGTCAGTAGAGGATTGATTAAAGGGTTTGAGACAGATGTGACATAGTCATATATTATAAAATAACATCTCATCCTAATGAACATTCACATCTCAAAATTACAATGAACATGATGGAAAAGAGGATTTTTAGGGTTTAAAAAAAAGTTATGGTTGAAGTGACTCGCTATCGCAATTATTATTGTATATTACATACTACTACTGGTACACTTTTTCTTAAGCACGCCATGTGCTCTAGCTCAGAGGTCAACAGACTTATTCTGAAAGGGTCAGATAGTAAGTATTTGAGGCTTTGTAGGCCATATGGTCTCTCCTGTAATTACTCATCTCTTCTGCTGAAGCATGAAACCAGGCACAGACAATGTATAAAAAAAAAATGGACATGACTTTGTTCCAATTAAACCTTATTTACAAAAACAAGCAAGATTCGGCCTTCTGGCCATAATTTCCACTAAAAATATCGTTTCTATATTTGGCACTTAGTGTATCTTCTCCTACTTACTCCTAAAATCTTATGCCTCCTATAGAGTGGAGATATACTAAGCCTGCGCTCCCCAAACTTGCCCGGTTCTAAGAGTCCCTTGGGATACTTGCTATCTGTGCAGATGCTCAGAGCTCTCTCCCTGGAGATCCTAATTCATCTAGGAGCCTGGGATGGCTCTCCAGAGTGTGTGCTTTAAAAGCCCTACGTGATTGTCATCATCAAACAAGGTTGGGGAGCCCTGGGTTGACCATCACAGGTGTTCCCCACCTCCCCCAATTTTTTGTCACCCTCAGGAGGGGCTAACAATATTGAGATCTTACCATGAATATGGCACAGTATGAAGCAACAAAAGGAGAGATAAGGTGCTGTCTCTGGCCTAAAAGATCTTTGATTCAAGGCATAAGGGCCACAGGCGGTACTTTCCCTTAGAGGATTGAAAGAACCAAACTCTTAAAGCACATACTATTTATAGAAACACAGTCACCCAATCTCTTCCCCAGTGAACGTTGCTTTACTTTCTTCTTCAATTAAAGCCAGCCGAGAAAGAATTGGGAGTGATATTTACACTCCCCTTAGGAAAATGGGGGTAAACACACCTAATACTTTTGCCTTCAGAAAAACACTTAACTAACAGAGCCAGGAATTATTGTACACCCTTGGTACTTGGGGCAAGAGACTTGGTGACCCATGTCCAGGAAAAAAAAAAAAAAAAACTTTCTTTAGAGAGTTCCTCCTTCAGACAAAGAAGTACTTTTTCTGACAAGTCAAAAATTAGTATGAAAAAATACATGGGTTTTCCTTAAGACAGATTTCCCATTCCAAAATATTAGGGCCTTCAAGAAAAAGAAGTGAACTTATTTAAGTTATCAGAAAAGAAAAAAAAAAGACAGAAGAATTTAAAAATCTGTCAACGGTATTTTCAAACGTATTGGCTCAAAGAAAGTCTGGGGAAAGAAGCACAATTGCTGAAGTGGTTCTGAGCTTTTTGACCTATAATGTTCTAAATTCCTGGGGAACGATGGTCCTCTGTTTTTGTTTGTGATGCCTCTTTAAGGGTCTTTGGTCCCTACAGTTCCACCTAGTAGCTGCTTGTTTACATAGTCAAAAGAATAGCTCAAGGTCCAGGAGTCCCATCGGAAGACTTTAGCATTCAGTTCCGGTGGTTCCCTTCCACACAGTCATCCAGGGACTCACCATCAGCTACCTGATAAAATCCAAACTCCATAGTATGGAATGCCAGCCCCCTTCATGATGTTCCCTTCCCAGCTCTTCTGGCCCCATCCATCACTAATCTCCCTGTCTCACCACTATCACATGTCATCGACTGCACAGCAATACCAACTTCTTTGATCATTCTTCAACACTCAAGGGTCTCTCTGCATGGAAAACCTGCTCCTATACCACTCATCCTCTCTTCTATGTCTGCCCAGCAAACTGACTATGCTTCAAAATCAGCTCAAGATGACCTTCTCTGGGAAGCCATCTCTGACTTAGGAGCATCGTACTCTGTGCCTCCATTGAGCCTCATACCTTCCTCCATCGGAGCATTATCATATCATGTCATTTCCATTCACTATTTCCTTTAAATCTATTTGCAAACAAAACTAAACACTCCTTGAGAACAAGGACTATGCCATTTCATCTTTCTACCTCCAGTTTTGCTTCAAAATAGAGTACTCAGTGCAGAACAAGTGCCCAATGCATGCCTGAAAATGCCCATGACAGTGAACGCATGAATGAATCAACAGGGCAAAGATATTTACAGAGAAATAGCTGTCAGAGCTGACCCTGGCTAATTGGATGATGAACATGTAAGCAATTAGCCTATAGTTCCTATGATACCCTACTTAGGAACAAGATTTTTTTTTTCCAGGCTTTTAATCCATTAAATCTGTCCTTGTACCAAGCAGCTGGCATCACATAAAAACAGGTTTCCCATACTCTCCGATCAGTCACAATCTTAGTCCTGAGCCACTTGTCCTAACCTACTCCATACACTACACCCCATGTGTTTCTGATCCTTCTGGCTTATGACCTCATTGACACAATCTCCTGTTTACAACCTTACTACATTCTTTAGTCCTGAACTTGGTATTCCTGTTCTGGCTATGGCCTGGGTTCTTCTCTTTGACTATAATTTGAATTCTCTCTGCATTCATGGTTCCCTATGAATGGGTACCCCTTAGTATCCAGCCTGCTCCGAGAACTCTTTTGGTTAGAGCTCTTGCTGGACACAGCCATAATTTTCTGAGTGGAACAGAAATACAAAGAACGACCTCAAATCGGTAGTTGAAACTGACCCTTACTGCAAATATCAGGAAAAAAGCGGGAGAAAATGGAGTCAAAACCAATCTCTACATCATGTCAACTGATACATATTATTGCACTATAGAGACACTTGATTTCAACTCATGAAAGATTAAGCTCCTGATATTCAAGTCTTTAAAAAAAAAAGATGCAGTGGTGTGCCTGGGTGACTCTGTTGGTTAAGCCTCCAACTCTTGATTTCAGCTCAGGTCATGATCCCAGCATCGTGGGATTGAGCCCCGTGTTGGGCTCCATGCTGAGCATGGAGTTTACTTGGCATTCTCTCTCTCCCTGTCTCTGTGCCACCCCCCCCCCCACATGCACTCACTTGCTCTCGCTCTCTCTCTCTCTCTCTCAAAAATAAATATATAAACTTTAAAAAAAGATGCATTGAAACGAGAAAAGAGAAACCTATCTTAGAAAAGTGTAGAGACGAGTGATGAAGGGATGAAGGAAAATGGTCGAAGAAAACCAATTTGATGCCACCTGTGGTGGGTATTTAAGGCAAAACTGTCTCGCACCCAATCCTGAGCCTACTTAGAATGGTGTATCGGCTGGCAAGAGTGAAGGGGTTGTGTCTGACAAGTCTTTATGCTAGAAATGAGAAGAAGGGGAGGAAATATCGGTGGTTAAGAGTAAAAATAGGTTGAGTCAGGAAGACCTGGATTTGTTGGGCAGTGAGACCTTGGAGAAATCGCTTAGCCCTGCTATTTATTAATTTTGTCGTCTACAACATGAAAATAAATACATTTAACTCACAAATCGCTTTAAGGATTAAATATAATAATTAATGGAGAGTGGTTGGTGCGATATTATTTGAGATTGTGTCTCTATGGTGCTGACATCTGCTATGTCCTAGGAAAAGATATAAGCTTAATTCTTATTATTCTGGACAGTGTCCATGTATAGTTTATAGGCTAAGAAAAAAGTCTGACTCTCCAAGGACCATAGCTATTAGGTTATTACTGATGAGCCAGAATATGAATTACCTTGTTTGTAGTTTCCTTTTCCTCAAATCATTTTCCCTCCACTTTGCTCAGGTATCATCTCTTAGATACTTGTATACTTTTCATCCAAATCATTTAGGCAAAAATTTGGTGGACATCCTTAATTCCTCTTTCACTCAATATCCAATCCAAGGGTCAGTTTCATCAGTTCCTTCATTGTTACTACCATAGTCCAAGTTGCCTGAATTATGGTAAACGCACCCTAAATGGTCTTGCTGTTGATTCCGCTATAGTCTTTTCTGGAAAAAGGAGGCAAAGTGAATCTTTCAAAACATTTTTCAGATCCATGTCCTTCCTCTGCCCCAAATCCTTCATTTGTCTTCCCTTTTCACTCAGAACAAAAGCCAAAGTTGTTTTGATGGCTTACAAGACCCTATGTGATCAGGCACCCTGCTTCCTCTTGTGCCATATCTCCTTCCATTCTCCCTCTCTCTCCAATCTCACTCCACATAAGCTACCCAGATTTTATGTTGATCTTGGAACATGCCAAACACATTCTGGTCTCCTAGAATTTGCTCATGTCTGGAACACTCTTCATCAAGATATCTGTGTGACTTCCCTCCTCATGTTTCTGATGCCTATACTGAAATACCACCTTATCTTAGAGGGCTGCCATCTGAACCTGAGACAAAGGTTTGAAAGTAGGTAGATTTGGGGAAAAATTGATCCCAAGGAATGGAGTCAGGGAGGAAGGAGAGAAAGCTAAACCAAAGGTACATTTGGAAACCCATCCATGTTGTGGGCAGCCAGAGCTCAGTCTGGCTAGGTCCCTCTGGAGATAATGAATACTGTTCTACATAATTGTCTGCCCAGAAGAGAAAGAAGCAAGCAAATATTTTCTCTTTCTTTCTTTCTTTCTTTCTTTCTAGAGCACAAGCAGTGGAGAGGGGCAGAGGGAGAGAGTGAGAATCTAAAGCAGAATCTAAAGCCCTGACACAGGGCTAGATCCCAGAATGCTGGGATCATGACCTGAGCCCAAATCAGGAGTTGGATGCTCAGCTGAGCCACCCAGGCGCCCTTCTACCAGACATCTTTCTAACTGGTCAAGCGTTGCTTAATGGAATATTACTTTCCTTGAGCAAGTGAGCTCATGCATGTTCCAGGATGATCAAGGGGAATAAACTCAGTGGAGCAGAGAAGCCCCTGTACAGGGACTAGAGATGCAACATACAACTAAGTTGAGGTGCTAATTGTTATATGATGCCTAGGTGAACCTGGCTGCTGTAGCAAACGATGATACAAGAAAGGTAACTAAGAAGATATGAGACAGGGCTGGGGGGTAATCTATACTCCCCTAATCACCTTATCCAAAATCGCACCCAACCCCTATGCTGTCTGTCTCCATCTCCTTATTACCACCTCTTGTATTCACTTGCTTATCGGTTTGAAGTTCTACCTTACCAGACTATAAACAGCATGTGGTCAGGGGCTTCGTGTATTCTGTTTAGTACAGTACTCTCAATTTGTTTGATATATAAAAGCAAATACTGTTAAACTAATACATGGTTTAGTATCTATAAACTTCATGTCTGTATCTGAGAGAGGGAGGGAGAGACAGAGAGAGAGAGAGAGAGAGAGAGATGTCGAAATATCAAGCTGTTCATAAATAGGTATGTTGGTGCTTTTTACCATTAACTTAACTGCCCATACAACTTTTCTTGCAATCCGGATTATGCATTTGCCCTAAGTAAAGTTCAACCAGGCCTAAGCCCGTGAGCGTCAACAGGAAGCTTACTGATGCACTAGATCAGTGGTTCTCAAATGCCAGCATGCATCAGAACCAACTGAAGGCCTTATGGAAACAGAGTGCTGCGCCCCATGCCACAGGGCCGGTAGGGACCCGAGAATGTGCATTTCTAACAAGGACTGCTGCCCCTGCTGGTCCAGGGACCACATTTTAGGAACCACCACATTAGGCTGTTCTTATAGCCTCTTAAAGTAGGCATCTTGCCCATTACATCGCCTGGCCCAGGATTGGTGAGACCCAAGGGAAGAAGCAGGTTTGTTTCATTTAAGCTGCTACAAAGCCCAACGCAGCCCTGCTTTCTGGAGACTTTACAAGGTCACCATTCAACATGGGATTTACTTACTACATTCAGCTAATCCTGATGAAGAGTTCAGGCCTGTTTAAGAGCTCTCTTTACAGTCAGCACTAGGACCATATTTTTTAAATAAACCATATCTTTCTTTAATTGGCATGTCTAAGTGGAAGCAGCAAAACAGGATATGAAGACCAGAGTAACACCAGCGAAAATCTCAAAAATCATGGGGGAAATGCAAAAAGGCAATCCTGATTTGGGAGCAGAGTTCTTTGATGCTTGATAACTTTGGAGGAATCAAACTGACTTCCTCGGAAGAGGGGAAGAAATCGCAAGACGGGTAATTAGCTCTCCATTCGACAGGAAAAGGTAGTTCACTATTGGTAATGGCCGGCTGCTACTATTGCTTTTAATGTCATAGTTCTCAATCAAAACCAGCTGTCAGCTGCACCGATTTCAATGGCTGACTCGGGGACCAAATCAGATGACAGGGACAGAGAGACAGTGTGCCAATAGTGGGTCTTTGCCTTTGCTTTTTATGGTGGCCATTTAGGAGGTGGTAGAGACACAGAAAATTAAACCTCCTATGATTTGTCCCACCCTCCCACCGCCTTAAATACACGTGGCCAGATTATAATATAGAGTCTCTTTCTGGGTTAGATTTCACTGGAGTGAGTATTTTCTCCACAAATGCCATTTGTGAGCCCATGAATAGAAATTCTCTTATGGCATAAGATTAACAAAGCTAATTAGTAGAGAATATAAAATTAATTTACTAGCTGAATTTAACAGACTAGCTAATCTAGACAGTTGAATCTCTCTCTAGCCGAGAAAAATGTTATTCCTATTGGTTATGATAAACTTGGGAATTTTCTTCAAAGCTTCTCCTAATTCCAAAAACATCTTTGGAGCTTTATGGCACTCTGAAATTCTGGAGAAATTGTGCATCACTTTATATACTACGGATTCAAAATTGTAGTTCTTTATTAAGCCTTTTTAAGTATAAAGGTGGTTATAGTAGTAGGTACATATACAGAGGGATATAAGATATAGATATAGATACTCTACAAAGATGCTTTTGGTATAAAGATGAAATAATCAACCAACGGCCTTTGAGACAAATTTGAACCATTATAAATGGTCCTTGCAAGTCACACTCAAAATCTCTGCAAATTTTTGAAATCATATCTCATTCTCAAAGTTTTGAAAATATCATTACATCTTTATTTTTTTTTTAATTTTTTTTCAACGTTTATTTATTTTTGGGACAGAGAGAGACAGAGCATGAACGGGGGAGGGGCAGAGAGAGAGGGAGACACAGAATCGGAAACAGGCTCCAGGCTCTGAGCCATCAGCCCAGAGCCTGACGCGGGGCTCGAACTCCCAGACCGCGAGATCGTGACCTGGCTGAAGTCGGACGCTTAACCGACTGCGCCACCCAGGCGCCCCAATCATTACATCTTTAAATAAGCAGAAAGAGCAAATAAAATTGTGTGATGATCCTTTTTAAAATAATATCTGGAATTCTTTTTTAGCCTTTATCATATGGCAGAATTTCAGAAAATGTAACCTACAATTCTACAAGGCTTATAAAGACATTAAATGTGTCCCTCTCCATTTCCATTTCCTGCCAAAAAATTCTCCTGGGAAACTGAACAATATTGCTTTATTTCATGCGATCAGAGAGTTACCTTATTAGAATTTGCATATGTGGGTTCTGACCCATCCTCAATTCTAGTTGCATATGTGCCATCAGAAACTCTCACTGTGGGGCATCTGGGTGGCTCGGAGGGTTGAGTGCCTGACTTTGGCTCAGGTCATGACCTCGCGTGAGTTCAAGCCCTGCACTGGGCTTGCTGCTATCATCATGGAGCCCGCTGTGGATGCTCTGTCCCCTTTCTGCCCCTCACTCGCTCACACTCTATCTCGCAAAAATAAATAAACATTAAAAAAACAAGAAAGAAATGCTCACTGCACACCTGAAATCGCACTGCTCGTGTTCTTCCTTAAATTTTTTTTATAATGTTTATTTATTTTTGAGAGAGAGAGACAGACAGAGTGCAAGCAGGGGAGGGACCGAGAGAGAGGGAGACACAGAATCCGAAGCAGGCTCCAGGCTCTGAGCTGTCAGCCCAGAGCTGGATGCGGGGCTCGAACTCACAAACTGCAAGATCATGACCTGAGCCAAAGTCACTTAACCGACTGAGCCACCCAGGTGCCTTATGTACTGTTCATGTTCTTGTAAGCAGGGAACAAGGGAACAAACCTCCTTAGTTAACCACTCACAAATGACGATCTCGAGTTTAAAGTGCATTTTTTTCAAATGGGAGACATGTTGAAAATTGTGTAAATGGGTTTGGATCATCAAGGTAGCATTCCCAGAGGTACTTCCAAAATTCTGTGATGGGATAGTTTCACTGAGCAGCCTCTAGTAGGTGATCCAGGGTCGAAGAAATGGCCAACAAGCTACAGAATCCCATGTGGACTGTGAAGGCAATAAAACTATGGACTCCAAACACTAACGCAATTCTTTGGTTAAACACACACAAGATCTTTTTCAGGATTAAGCAAAATGCATGGACATTGAGTCTACTTCACTGTAAACCCTCTCATCTCAGCAGCATTAACAGTGAAGTGGTATCTAAGGGCCTATTCAAAGTAACTCCAGAAAATGCTTCTCGTGCAAAAAAGCAACTCTCAGAGCAGGATACCAGGGCTTTACCATTTCATTGTTGCTGGCTTTGTGCTCACTTTTGCAATAAACAAGAAGCAAATTACAGATTGAATGCTTCTACTAAGACTCATGTTTTTTCCTTACGGGTTTACAACAAATGAAAATTCAAGGGTGTGTACGTGTGTGCCTGTACGTGTGTGCAATTTACTCATCAGATGCATAAATGGCGGATGGATTCTTTTGCACGTGTACAAGCCAAACGGTTATGCTCGGCTACTCGGCACTGTAACACGTCCTGATTCCCGTCTGTTGTGACGCACTACAGAGCCCTTATAGTGCCTCCGATTCCACGACAGTGTGGGTCTGGGCCAGAGGACTTCAGCGCAGTTTCCTTTGTGCCCCCGGTGGTAGCGATGGGGGGACCCTCTGGTGGGCGGGTAGTCATCTAATATAAAGAAGCCTTGGGGAGCAGTTTCAGTGATTAATCTAGGATAAAGTTTAGAAGCGGCTTTTGTCTTGACGCCACAAAATCTTGAGAATGAACCTTAGCAATTCACCTTTCTTTGGGGTTCCCCTTCTTCCCAGAGAATTTCCAGGCTGAAAACAATATTTTTGTGGTGTTTATAGATGGGAGATTTTTCAACCATGGATAAAAAGTAAAATTCCTGGAAGCCAAGGAAAATTGGGTGACATCAGGGAGTTTGGAAGCAGAAGCTAGGTGGAAGTCATTTGGAGGAGTAATGAAAAATGATCTGGAAAGCAAGAACACACTAAACCTTATTTCTTTGAAAATAACTACTATTGGCCTTAATGAGTCAATGGGGCAGGAATGGGGAACAAAGTCATGGAAACTGTGGTTTGGATTTCAGACTCTAGTTTCTGGAGATAACGAAGGCTAAATTTTCTAGATCCGGAGTTTCTCTACAATACGAGAGGTGTCTCTACAATAAAAGAGGTTGAGTGGAAACCTCCAAATTTCTTCCTAGCTCTGAGATTTGATAATTGCAACTCAAAGTATTTATAGTTCTGTCATTTCAAAGCACCTCCCAGGATTCTATGAGAACCACAAATAAAGGGAGAGAAAACACGTGCTATATCTCATTTTTCTTTACTCCATAATCTTATGGTAGGGCCAAGCCTCTAAGAATATTTACAAGATCTGCTGTTTCCAAGCCTGACTCATCGGTCAAGATAAGTCTTGCAGAATTAACCTTTTTTTTCTTTTTTCTGTCCCTGCATGGAGTCCCTGCAGCTATGAAAGATGATGATGGCAGAATCGTGTCACAAGACAAAATACAGTGACAAGATGAAAAGGTTTTTTTTTTTTGCCTTCTTTAAGCCAGATATCTATTATAAAAATAAATAAGGTTTAAGGTGCTCTAGCCATCCAGGCTGTTTGTACTTAAGCTCCTGGACTGACTACATCATTGAACGACCCTCTGCTTTGCCTAGTCATTAGGAACCTGGTCTCTGAATTCGAATATGAGCTATCTAAAAAGCATTAATAATGAGCAAAATAAGTCAGATTCACGGGTCTCATTAGTTGCTTATGCCGATCAACTGTGGGCTCTGTTATGTGATTTATATAGTCCTCCCCGCTGGGTGAAAGTTGGTGGGGAAATAAATGGCATTATTTTTGAGCAGTGCAATCATGATACATTGAAATGTGCACATATGGTGTGTATGCATTAACCGAATGAATATTAAATGCTTACCACGTTCAAAGAATACCTGAATCTATTAAGACGTTATATTCTTCAGTGCCTTCTACAAACACCAAGCCCCGATGCGTTTAGGGAGAAAAGAAATGTCTTTTAATATCATTTAATCAGCCAGCCATGGGTCTATCTTAATTCTCAGCAAAGACCTTCTGACAAACTGCTGTTTCATTACTCTCCCGGTACACATAAAGTGGGCTTTTCCCATGAAGCATACCTAAACCTCCTGGGCCCATGGTATAACTTGTGTTTAAAAGGCCATATGCTATTATTCTGAAACACAAACACATGATATTGCCAACTATGCGGGCGTGCACACACACACACACACACACACGTGCACAAGAGTCAGCCCCTCACCCTGAACACTTTTACATTATTGGCATTTTGCAGAACTCGTTCTGCTTCTCCACGTTTTCCTTCTGAGCTGCGGCTAATCGAAGCACATTCTTTATGTTTGGCAGCCATGCAACCCAGAGGCGCAGCCCCTGGAAGGAATCACCCTGGCGATGTCACCTGGTTCTCACCTTCCCTGGCCTGGTTTCTCCAGCAGATCCCAAAGTGGCGATGCTGTGAATCATGCCAGCTCCATCTACTTTCACACCATTCCCTTGTAAAGGGGAGAAACTCGGGGGCCCCACATGCTCCGAAACTGAGAAGGAACACATCACAAAAATGGTGAATTTTCACTTCGAAATAATTGAGAAAATGAGCAAGGGTTTTCCATGCCTTCACGCATAGTAGAATGTTCTATTCATAAATAAGGGGCTGGGCTTACAGACAATAGGCAGATGCATGGTCTGCTCTGGAACAGAGCTGCATTCTTAATCATTCTGCTATACATTGAAATCGCACATGTTTACGTGGAAAAACCCAACCATGGGCTCCCCGTAGACAAAGAACCATTGTTCGTGGTTTGGGCCCCAGAGTCCCCTGGGCTTCTGTGGTTCTAGGCAGAAATGGTAATTCAATCAGTTCGACTACACACAAAATAGGAACTGATTCTGGCAGATTGCTCCATTTCAAACATGTCCAACCCCTATTTGAAACAATTTTGCTTGATTTTCATAGAGGCTCCATGTTAATAGCTAACATTACTTAGATATAAAAACAAAGCACCGATTTTCTCTCGTAGTTTTGGTATTAAAAGGAAGCAATTCCTCTCCAATCTTACCAAATCAGCTGTCCTACCTCTTCACGGTTGTATAGCTCATGGGCAAAATTTACTCCAAACGTCTTTGAAAGCTCTTTGAAACAATGAAACGAAAGGGGGGTGAAAACAGGGATGCTTCAGAGCAGATCGGTGTGGTAACTGAAGCTCACTTTCTTAAAGCAACATCAGTATTATTCTTATGTGTCCCGGGACACTTGCTCCTATACTTTCCCATGTGGTCGGGCAGGTAAAGTTGCTGCCCAAGACAGTGCAATGTTGATAAAGACAGTATCTATCCTCGTTTTTCAAAACTCGTCACCATTCAAGTGGATAGTAATATTTACTCAACACTGAAGATGTATGGTATAGTGGATACATTCCACAGTGTGGTATGCCTCAACTCTTCTATGTGATTTGGGTAAGATACTGACTATCTTAACAGTGGAAATGGTGCAGATGTCATTAGGTGATCTGACCCTATCAGTGGCCAGCTCAGAGGGCCCAAGCAAGGCACTTAATTTCTCTGGCCATCAGTATCCTTGTCTCTAAAAGAGATCAGCAACTTTCCAATTTCTGGAGCCCCGAATTTAATTTAGTGGACAAATCCGATACAGAAAACAGATGAAAGCAATTCAGATATTAGAGTTCATTTTTCTAAGTTCAAATTCATACTATGTTGACTAGCCCTCCAATCACCCCTGAGACCAGATAGATGAGAGAACCTCACTCTAGGTGTAATGGAAACTTCAAAGGATGTTCATTCTCTGAAGATTTTATGCAACTGCTTTACTAGCCCTGAATGTCCAACCTCTGGGATTTTTATAAGAGAATAAAACCTTTAATGTTTAAGCCATAGTTAATTTGGATTTTCTTTCCATGCAGCTGAATCTAATTCTAACGAAGCAGGTTGCGCGCCCCCCACCCCGCACCCACCAAAAAAAGTTGAACTACTATGGTAATGGAAGTATTGGCACCAGAGGGAGTAGGTGATTTCCTGTGCAGCCTTATCTTCCCCACAATTCCTGCCACCAACTCTATCACTAAAAGGTCTTACCATCTTTGCCACTGATACTCCCTTGCCCAGGGCTTAGAGAAGGGAGGGGAAGATAGAATTGGAAAAAAGAGAAGGAAGAGGGTGAATGCTTACAAAGGAAATGGATCGTACACCATTTAAGTTGGGGGCAGACTGGGAGTTTTACAGGATTGGCATCTTACCCAATGCCCAACTTCTTTACGGCTTTGACTCCAGAAGCTCTGATGACACACTGTCACGTAGCGGGTAGTGTCAGTCACAAAGTGGTAAGACATGACCCGTGCGCAAAGTGAATGCAGAAACCGGTGGGGTAGCCACAGACAGAAACAAATAAGTGCTAATACTTTACATCCCCCCAAAAGGGGTTATCCAGTTTCTACTCACATTTTCTGTGACAGGCTCTCATAAGCCCTGCCTCCAACATGTTCCCTTCCATGTGCAGACAGTACTAACCCCCACCACTCTACCCCTTTTCCTTCACAGCGCTTACAACACTTCTGACCTATTTCACAGTTTTGTTTCTCTGTTCACGGACTCCATTCCCTTCACCCCAGAATGGAAGAACCATGAAAGCAAGAAGTCTATTTTGTCCACCGCTTTCTTTCCAGTGCCTAGGATAGTATCTGGCACATAAGGTTTTCAATAAGTATCTACTGCAGAGGTGAGTTTTAAGAAGGTTCTTTTTGCTACTGAGCCAAAACGTACCATGATTACTTGAATCGATTTTAGTTCAACTTATAGCCGGCTTCATTCTGTTGTATTTCACTTCGTAACAGTGAAAGAAAACTATCTACATCGAAGGCTAATATCTTGACGGTAAAATGGGATACTAAGTGGCAATGTCTTTCAATCAGTTCTTCGTAGGCATTCTGAAAGCACATCAAATACCTTTAGCATCTTTTCCACATGACAGCTCATCAACTATGAGAAGACAGTTACCGTATCCAACCCTACTGTACCCTCACCACCAGTCTCTTATTCAGCCTGAAAGTTTGCAGTTCCTTAAAGTACTTCTCATGCGGCTTCATCATCTCTCTTCACCATTCTTGTTATTCCCTTGTAATGGTACCCTACTTTGCCAAAATTCATTTAAGGATGCGGTGCCCAGTTTCTCATGTAATGCCCCGTGTAGATTTTGTGTAGCACAGTGTAGAACAAGTCTCTTGATTCCTTTTTCTAGATACCGTGTTCTTATTGCTTTCTCCTAAGAGAGAGTTGCTTCTACTCTTGAGTCATATTTTTCTCTTTCTTATGTCCTAAATATTATGAAATACTTAGCGTGAATATAAAAATGACATTTGCTGGTTGGTCCTGCCCAATCCTTCACCAGATCAGCCAGAAGGAGAAGGAAGCAGCCTGACCCCCGAAGGGCAGAAAAGAACAAGCCTGGGGGAAGCAGGAAATAACTAGCCAGCCCAGAAAGGGCTCCTGGTGGGAAGGAGGAAACTTCGTCTGCTGCGTGAAGTATAATCTTATGCAAATTATTAGGTCTTCTACGAACACATCTTCCAGTAAGCAACTAGGCTGCTCGTTCAATACTGACAAGTGTTTAAGGCTATTTCTCCAGGACACCAAAACATCTGGGAGAAGAGAGGTAAAAATCGCCCAGATGTTTGAGGAATGATAGGGATGAGGTGGGCGCTCACTGCAGCTGGCAGAGCAGTTCTGTTCTGGCACTTCCACAAGACTTCACTGAAGTCTTCATATCAGCTACATGCGCACACACACACGCGCACACGCACACACACACGCACACATACATCTACATACCTGTAAAATTGTGAAGGACTTCTATAGCTTTTCTAAGGGAAGGAAAAGGACACACACACATGCACGCACACAAACACACACACACACACACACACACAGAGATCTGCATACCTGTAAAATTTGAAGGATTTCCACAGCTTTTCTAAGGGAAGGAAACGGATTGAGATTGTTATCTTCAAGCTCTGACATCAATGACTACTGACACCTGAAAGTTGAAATGGAATTTAGATTTTAATTTTTCAGTGTCTTTGAACCGCCGAAACCTTTTTTTTTCTTTTTTTGCCTTATACCAGCAACATGTTGGTTCGATGGTGACACCCATAGAATGCCTGTTTCTAGAACGTTTAATTTGTACTCTGTCCATTGCCTCATCTACGGCTGCCTGATCTCTGAGGTTCTCTTGTGCTCCAGGATTCTGGGAGCCCATGATAACAGAATTGTGACTTCATGACAAGGCGGTTATTGCTTTTTACCAAAATCTAACATCTTAAGGTAGTTCTTAGAGTGAAATATTAAGTGAAATATTAAAATTATGTGCCTCCATGGCATTCCCATTAGCGGAAGGACTAAGGGGAAAAAAACTATAGAGGATTATATATGGGTCTGTTTCCATAAATATACTTTCCTGCCAAAAATTATATAGATCCCCTTCACTTTAGTTTACACTCTGAGCTATAATTGATTTTCCAATGGAAAAAAGACATATCACAGTGGCTAACTGAATGGGAATTCAGTCTTCTTTCTTTCTTTCTTTGGCCATGAAAAATCCCACTGTGATAATTAAGGAAATTTCTAATGCCACTGAGGAATGGGAAGCTAAAAGAGCATATTACACAATATAGAAATTTATAGCACCACCTATTGGTTTCAAAATAAATATTGAATTTTTTTCTACTTGTCCTAATTACGAAGAATAGTATAAAGAGACACTGTGATTATTTTGAGTCATATGAAGATTAATTTTTTTTTACTTCCCAACGAATGGAAAATTTTTAAACAAAACTCATAGTCAAGGCTCGTGCAAATTAAAGCTTTCCTGTACAAAAGAAGTAAGATAGAATTGAGATTTTTGTTTGTGCATTACTTGTGCCGAGTGGTATTAATTTTTTAAGCCATGCTCTGAGTATTATTTTTAAACTGTCAAAGTGTGTTGGGCTGCATTTTCTCTGCTGGCTAACTAGAACAGAGGGGTTAAATATGTCTGGCTTTTAGTTTCACCTGTCATGTCTTTCCCTAAAAGCTAGAGGAGATGCTGAAAATCTCTGAGTAAAATAAATTCTCAAAGCATTGGCTACCCCGGACTCTCATCCAGATGATCTTCATTACTCAGTCCAGCTTCTGTAACAATGAGGGGGCCTTTACGGTAATCTCAGAAATGCTTCCTTTCCACTTGGCTTTAGCGTGTACTGTCTGCATCCTTTTCCAGAATGCATGATCCTTGCTAGGAACAGGGGTCGAAAGAACCACTCTGTGCCTTTCCCAAACATTAGGAAGCATATGGACAACACTCTATGGGAACACTCCGTCCCACCCTTAGGGACGACTGAGCATCTAAAACGATCACTGTCACAGCTTATAAGCATATTTCTCTCTCTGACCCTATTTCTTTCACAGATTATTTTTAAAATCAGATTTCTCTTTTTCAGGCTTGAAGTGAAGTAAAGTGATACCTTATAGGTATCAAACATGACATCCTGCCCCTAATATTTGCAGTGGGCAAAAGAGCTGGAAAACAACTTCATACAGAGCGTCTCTGGCTAGAATTAAAGGAAAAACAAGGCCATTTAGACCGCCCATTAAACACGGGTTTTAAATAGTTTCTCCCCATCTAACCAAATATTCACTTCTCCAAAATTTCAGCAGGCATTAAAATATGAAAAATGGCTTCAATGTGAAAGCGGAGGGAAAGAAACCAAACAACACAAAAATAACACCAGATTTTAAGATGAGTCCATCAGACGAAAATAGACACCTTATCGTCAGGGAAGGAATTATTAGGCTGAAGTATATCAAATTACATTTTGGTAAAAGTCAAAATTGTCAAATCATCTAAATTTCACACGATTCAATCTAGTATTAAGTGAAGGGGGGGGAACAATTCAAAAATGTTTGGAAACAAAAATGAAAGGGAGGAAAAGAGCCAACAACGTGTCACGTAATTCGGATACGACGAGTTGGTGTTTTAGGCTTTCTTAATGAAGGCTGTCAGCGCGGCTCCGCTCAGCTCCCGCTCCCTCCAGCACTATGTTACCGCTCTTTTCTCAGCGCCCTCATTCCAATGCATTGCTTTCCACCCGGTTTCTAACAGGTAGTTTCAACTCTCCCACATATGGGGGCCCTTGGGTGGCTCAGTCAGTTGAACCTCCGACTCTTGATTCCGGCTCAGGTCATGGTCTCAGGGTTCTGGCGATCGAGGCCGCGCTGGGCCCTGCGCTGACAGCACAGAGCCTGCCTGGGGTTCTCTTTGTCCCTCTCTCTCTCTCTGCCCCTCCCGGGCGCTCTTCCTCTCTCTCTCGCAAAATAAATAAACTAGAAGAAGAAGAAGAAGAAGAGGAGGAGGAGGAAGAAGTTATTAAACTTTCCCACATTCGAAACCCCCCGCCTCTACGGTCACAAAATTCAAACTGGGATCCGTGACATTGGGGGGATTTTGGAAAATTGTTACTTTGCCTTGTTTTTGAAATTTCACCAAGGACGGGCACAGCCCCGGCTCGACTGGACTCAGAATGCTTCCATACCCATCTCATTTCATACTCCTCCACAGGCTTCATGCTAGGCAGCCTTCACACCCTCCCTGCGGGTCCTACTCACAGAGCAAGCCATAATAACAAGCTTCCATACCCTGGCTGGCTTTTTGGCTCAATGGGACAGTTCTGTTGCCAAATCCTGTTTCGAGAGCTTCACGGGTTTATCCTTACATGCACCTCAGTGACGTCCCGTATTTCGTCTCTTCCGAGCTCAGGTTCATTTTCTGTGCCCTCTTACTGCTGTTCGGGTGACAAAATGTCTACATCTGGAGGGAAAGAAACCCCTACTGTATTTTTGCCTTTTCCTCTGGAAAATATCATCCTGTTGTACGTGCGGGGGGGAGAAGCATGTTAGTAAGAAGAGAAGGAAATGAGGGGGTCAGCTGGGGCTGTTAGAGACAGTCCAGATGAAATTTAAAGAGGGAACTGTGGGGACGGTTTTGAGAAAACTGGGAGAGCTGAGCTTTGAAACCTACAGCCCGTAATCTGGACTCGGCTGAAACATACCAAAAAGCTTAGCTCAGACCTGCAAGGTTCACTTCTCCTAAACATAAAACAAGGAAATGTGGAAGGTTTGCTCTTTCTCTTTAACACAGCACATTAACAACCTGCTTTCGGGAACACAAATCTTTTTATGGAGTAAGAACTAGCTCTTTAAAAACGGGAAATATGTGTGGGGATGGTGTTTATTTACGCACACATAAATGCACACACGCAATGATTATTAATATTTGCATACACATACCCGTATGGAAATAATTGTCTCTGAAAGTGGTTTAAATCGAGAAACAATTGGCAGACAAAGAAAAGGAAACCTGGGACTGGTCCAGTCGACAAAACCATCCCACAGGACAGCCTTCCCAACAATGGGAAGACCGATAGAATAAGAATCCCCATAAAAATAACATGGGGGTGGAGGGAGTGGAGGGAGTCGAGGGATCTTTAGTGTTTTTATGGATTCGTACAAAAAGTTTTAGAACTTAAATTCTTTCCCAATCAACTTTTATTTATGTGGGCCAAACTAGATTGACAGCCTCAAATGAAGGGTAGGTAAGTGGGTGTCAGAGTCTTGGCAACTCGTGATAGCTGGTGGAGGGAGAAAGAGAGAGAAAGAGAGCCCTCCCTTCTGAAAAGATATCCCCACCGTGAACATGCCAGTGTCCACTATAGAGCTTGTGTTTTGTTCTGCCTGTGCAGGATTCGGGTTGATTTTTATTCCTACGCCACACATGCCATGGAATATTTACATGTTTGGGTACATCAACAAAGAGGAAAAAACAAAACAAAACAAAACAAAAAGCCTCACACACCACACACACACACACACACACACACACACACACACACACAAAATGGGATTGCCCTCCTTTGTTTTGCATTTGCTGTAACCCAGATTGCGGTAATTATCTCCCTGGCTTTACAAGCCTTTTCTTTCATTCTAAAGGCAGTTTTTGGAATCGTGTTACACTTAACTCAGTTTAACAAATAAGAGTAGTCTGGCAAAATGGCACCATGTGCTTTCCACAAATATTTGTGGTATAGGCAAGCTCTCAATGTTTTTATTATGCCCAAGGTTCTTTGGTTTTAAAGCAAGTGGAATAATGTAAAGTAGGGAAAGAAGCACGGGTTTGGGAGCTGGGTGTGGGTTGGATGCACTTTGCAGATCCTTCTGTGCCAGACAGCGAGTGAGGAAAAAAGATACATTTTAAAAATAACTAGGGGAATAAAAAGAGGGAAAAAGGTTTGCAGGCATTCAGCAGAGCACAGTTTACCCTGGCGTGAGCTACAGGCTAATGATGGAATAATAACATTTGGAGCTCGCGGCCCCGAGAGGCTGACAACGCGCGCCTGTAGCCTGTGCGCTTCACACGTTTGCCCGGCTGTGTAGTCAGGACAAAGAATTGTGGAGCAGAGGCGAAGTGGGGAAGGGGTGAAAGAGAGAGTCTGCACTCAAGTTTGCAGTCATATAAATATACATACGCTGGGCTGCAGATGTTCCTCATTGGCGAAGGCTGGCACGTAATTACGCTATGCGCTTCATAATATTTTAATGAGCTTTTTCTCCAAATAGCAACGAAAATGAACAATAAGAAGCTCGCAGGGAGGGAAAGTTGGTGTTGTTTTTGTCCCTGGGAAAAAAAAAACATTCTCATAATAGGTTATATTAGAACGGCAGAAAAAACACTGGTCTGGGTTTAATAAAACTGAATTGAGTCTAAAATATGGTTCTTGAAGCTAGTTTCCTCCCCCCCCCCCTTCCTCTTTAGCAGTTCATTCAGGCTAAAGAAATAACAAAACAGTGGTTATAGCGTAATTCTGGTTGATTGTTTCTCTCTCTCCCCTTTCTCTCTCCCTCTCTTCCTCTTTTTAGGGGAAAAAAATCTTAAGTGGAACTGTTGCAACAATGCTGTTAATATATTGTGCCAATTAAAGTCTCGAAATAAATAACAAACCACTTAATATGTGTTGTAAATGTGCTGATTTAAGCATTGTTACGCAGAGATTACATCTCTTCGGGGGATGGATGGCTGGGTCCTCAACAGAGGTTTTCTGTGTGTGTGTGTGTGTGTGTGTGTGTTCCCAATTATTCTTTTTTATTCTTCTATAGGGTAAATTCCAGATAAAGAATAAAGCGCCAAAGTTTGTCATCTGCAGTAATGCAGCGAGGTTTAAGCATTGCTAGCCCTACAAAGAAAATAATTATTTGGGGGCATATTCAGTATTTCATTAAAAAAAAAAACAACTCTACAGCAAAATTGGAGTACGTACCTTATTTTGAGATGTAATCTTTTGGATGGGTTCTTTGCATGCAACTTTTTTTTTGTTTGACAGTGAGCTGAATGAGACTGTTTAGGACGTGAACATGTGACTAGTAAAATTTTAATAACCTTAAAAACATAATACCCTCTGAATGTTGTTATTTGGGAAAGGAAAACAAAATTTCTACATATAAAATATTGAGTATGCAAGCATGGGGCACAGATACTGTGGATCTACTTTTCTAATTTGTGGATTAGAGATCAATGATTATTATTCAGAAGGACCATTTCTCTTGTAAAAATCCTATCATTTGACTGAGTTGGATGTTTTTATTACTGACCGAATAACCCTTACCCTCTCCCTCTTTTGATAAAGCTATTGTGGTATGTGCCTAGATGCATGATGAAAGTAAATCCTCATTTCAGGGGATCCAGCAGACCACCGGGCTTAAATAACTCCAATTTGTTTTCACTTTTTGCATCTTGACATTAAGACATAACAAAAATAGTGGACCCCAGGGATACATTCCTATGAAGTGACTTTTAGAAAAGTTCCCGAAATATCATTTAAAGACAACTGAATTGCCCCCTATCTCCGTCCGTCTTTGGGATGTAAAATGTTGATAGGGAAGACGAGATCGGAGGTGCTACAGAATTTGCCATGCCCTCCAAATCAGACTTTAAATGAAATTGAATTATGATGAGTGCAGTGTTAGTGTCAAGTTTATTCTAATTTTTTATTTTTTTTTTATAAGTGGATACTGTGTACATGACAGTTTTGTTAACTTAATTGGCCAGAATATGTTAACAATCTGAAAATCACTTGCTGCTATCCTGGATAAATGCTCTGTGTGTAGTAGATCTTTATATATATAATATATATTTATATTTATATTATATATATATATATTGAGTTTACAAAGGAGTTTTCTGTGTACATAGATGAACTTATGTGAAAGGTAAAAAAAAATGGGCATGTGTGGCTTTTGATGAATTCTGTTTCTAATAAGTAGCCTAAAGATTTCGGCATTTTTTTTTTAAAGGAAAGCCGATTAGAGGCACCCGGGTGGCTCAGTCAGTTAAGCATCCAACTCTTGATTTCGGCTCAGGTCATGATCTCACGGTTTGTGTGTTCGAGTCCCGAGTTGGGCTCCACGCTGGTAGTGTGGGGCCTGCTTGGCATCTCTTCTCTCACTCTCTCTCTCTGCCCCTCCCCTGCACACACACTCTCTCTCTCTCTCAAAAATAAGCTTAAGAAAATAAAGCAGATTCATAATAATGAGTTAAATTACATGTGGGCAGAAGCAATTAAATAAGATGCAGTGTAGCTGTGTGCTTAAAAGCATGCACTCAGGGGCTCCTGGGTGGCTCAGTCGGTTGTGCGTCCGACTTCGACTCAGGTCATGATCTCGCGGTTCGTGAGTTCGAGCCCCGCGTCGGGCTCTGTGCTGACAGCTCGGAGCCTGGAGCCTGCTTCAGATTCTGTGTCTGCCCCTCCCCTGCTCACTCTTTGTCTATCTCTCTTTCAAAAATAAATAAACATTAATTTTTTTTTAAATAAAGAAAAGCATGCACGCAGTAGCTGGGTTACATGGAATCAAATCCTAGCTCTGCCACGTACTAGCTATGCCCTTGAGCAAGCTAATTAACTGCACCATGCTTCAGTTTACCCATCTGAAAAATGGAGATCACAATACCTTCCTCATCATCTTGCTATAAGGACAATACGAGTTAATAAAAGCAAAATGCTGAAGACAGAACCTGGCACCTAGTAAGTACTGAAAACGTATTTGCTATCACCATCATCATCATCATCATTACTGCTGCTATTAAATGAATGAATCCGAGATGCCGCTATTAAATCTCTGTGCTTCTCAGCTGAACCAAGAATTAGAAGTCCTGGATCTCAGGTCGGGCTCCAACATTGACTGGCTTCATGTTCTTCGCTTAGCCTGCCCCACTCTTCTATCTACTTTAGCTTAAAATGAGGGAAAGTTGGAAGATGATTTATGAATCTAGTCACGTGTTAGGACGTCAAACTTTTCAAATAATCCAAAAGTTCTCCAAGAAAGCCCAGTGATGGTGCACAGACAAAAAAGTGACGTTAGAGGAGCTCAAGTCTAGGGCAGGGGATTGGGAAAGGCTGTCTCAATACCTCGTGCCCGAGAGGATTTTACCTCCTACGTGTAGCGCTACTAGGTCCTATGTCCAGACAGGGTGCCACGGTGTGAAATATGGGGGCCACCATGGACATCTGCGATCGCTCTGGTGTAGGGGTGTGTTCAGGGTCCTTAGTCTCAGCTCCTAACTCTCTCAGGAGAATAACCATTACTTAAAATTCTGCAGTTCCAAATCTGCTATGTGACAGACCACAGGCTTGTCTTCAAGGATATATGGCTTCCTCTCTCTGGCTTCTTGGCTCTCGAGAGTATTTTAATCCCTTCCATAAAATTAAATGAGTATCCAAAAACAACAACAACAGGCAGAGGTGCACGGAGCTTCCTCTTGGGAGGTGAGGGTGCATCTTCTGTTTCAGTGGATCACTCCCGTCCCGACCACTGTCAACGGCACCATTGTGAACAGGGTGCTACTCAGCTGTAGTCTGTGGGGGAAATAAAATACCCGAGCACTACAAAGTTTCCCTGGACACCAGGACCAAAGGTTTTTATTGAGGAGTGAGCGTTGAAAATGTCTGATATTCTATCTGTGTAATGAGAGTAACACCTAACAGGTCCTGAGTACTTACTCTGAGCCACGCTACTTTCTAAGTGCTTTCCGTATTATTAACTTGTGCATTCCTCACCAAACCCTCTGAGGACATTTTTGTCCCACAAAGGCCACAATCAGGTGGCATAGCCCATGCTGGAATCGGAGCTTCTGCTAACTCAGAGGACCCAGGCCCCAAGCAGCCATGCTTGTGACCCAACTCCAGACATAAAGACAAAACAGTGAATCTTAAAAAGCGAAGTCAAAAAAGCTTCCCAAGCAGGTAATCGGACTTCAGATTATGAAAGCAGACGCTAAGATATAGCTATTTGTCACCCTCTAGTTTTAAAAATAATGCTTTGCTATTTGAATTGTGATTTTTGCATCGTGCTCTGATTTGAATTTCCCAGGGACATTGAGAAGTGAGGAAAACCCAGGTTTTTGAAAAATATGAGTTAGCATTTTTTTCTCTTGCCTGTGATTTCTACTTCGGATAGTTTCTAAGGAAATATACTCTCCAATAATTACACACTAGCAGCTGGGTAAGAAAACTCGCTAGCTCCTCTCAGGATACCAAGCTTAGATATATCAAATTTGGTAACAGTGGGAGAATGTCTGGCTGGTATGGGCCTTAGAGCCCCTGCTCAAACTGTATTCGGGATGTCTCTAGTATTTTACCACTGCCACCACATGGGTTAGAACCTGCTTGTTTAATTCATAAAACCAAGTCTAGCTCCCTCAATGTTGACCAACCAACAAGTGATCCCTTAATGGATGGGACAGGCCCCCTGGTCCTGTCACAACCAGCTGGTCTTGCCATCCTGCCTGAGGCTTTGATTCTCTCTGCATTGCCAACCTTGGGGGACTGACGTTTTATTAAGCAAAGCAGATGAGTACACCCCTCCACTCAAGAAAAAGGAAAGGGAGGGGCACCTGGGTGGCTCAGTCGGTTGAGCGTCCAACTTTGGCTCAGGTCGCAGCCTGCGAGTTCGAGCCCCACGTCGGGCTCTGTGCCGACAGCTCGGAGCCTGGAACCTGCTTCAGATTCTGTGTCTCCCTCTCTCTCTCTGTCCCTCCCCCACTCATGCTCTGTCTCTGTCTCTGTCTTTCTCTCTCTCTGTCAAAAATAAATAAACATTAAAAAACAATTAAAAAGAAAGAAAGAAAAAGGAAAGGGAAGCCCAGTGTGAATTGACACTGTGGAGGAATTTCAAGATAGTAAATGGAATTAAAGCTGGATTAACTCTGAATATGTACAGCTTCATGCTGTCCTTCCATAAGAAAAGTAAATAGATATGAACGTTTTACTTGTAAATATTTTAATGTACATTTTAATGTCTTTTTGATCTTTGTTGCAAGAAAACAAATGACAATGCCAACAGCATTGAGCAGAATTAACAAAAATTGGGGCTCTCTGTTGCTATCAATTATAGCTCTGTTTCAATGGCTTCGTCATCCAATCTGGAATGGCTCAACACAAGGTACTTGTTACCAAAACCTTGACCGCTATTACATTATCTTAGAAGCTCCATATTTAAGGAGTTCTAGATGACACTGGCAACAATGTGAGCTATACATGTACCCTGTATCTCCTGACATCATAAGGTAGTATACTGGGGAGTCAGGCAGGCAAGTCTAAATTGCTTTTACCCAGGATTTTCGGGTCTTGGCTTTTCTATTCACATCTACACTTCCAACATCAACTTTTAAAGTTTGGTGAACCCTGGCTCTGCCATTTAAGAGCAACCTGAATTGGGGAGGGTTACTTAAAGGTTCCAAGCCTCAGTTTCCTTACCTTTAAAATGTGAACAATAATAACTCCTGCCTACAGCATTGGAAGGATGAAGGAAAATGGATGCATCGTTCCGACCCGAAGGCATGGCTCAGAGAGGAGGTAGGTGATCTGTAAATAGCTTAGCCACTCTTTTTTTGTAATTATTCTATCTTACATTTTCCTGATATTCTTTATCTGTTGCTAATATCATCTAAATTCTAGTCAAGCTCATCATGATCACGTTGTAGATCCCTGTTTTGGCCAGGAATCAACTAATCAAGTCGGGGAAAATGGCCACAAAGGAAATTAGGGTATAGGGAGTGAGAAAGAGAAGACTGAGGGAAGACAATTGTATTGTATTCCTGAAACTGATATTTGAGGGGTAAGGGAGCATAATGTGACGGTTCGATTTGCAGCACAAAGAAGCAGCGTATTGCAACGTAACTAAAGAAAAGGAGACGTGATATTTGGGACTAAGTTCTTGGTTGTGGAAGAGGCCCTTGTTCAATATGACTCTATGGCAAATATTTAAATACGTACAATGCTAATTACCTTTTAATTAATTAATTACCTTTTAATCAATGAATGTTTATACTTAGGAAAAGAGCCTATAGGCATTGACTTGATTTCCCCACAAAACAAAATACAATGGCATTATGGCAATGATCTTCGTATAATCGAGTAGATGAATTTTAGCACACCCAATCTGAATGCACACCGCTCTAGCACACTGGAAAGAGTCTCACTAAAATTTAAAGAGATCCTGTAAAATAAGGCCTCCCTCGAAAACCTAATGTTGTGCAATGTGCCAATTCTTTCCATTGCCAAGGGAGTAGGAAACAGTGTGTATGGGTGTGTCCCTAGACAAGCAACCCAAGAAAAGGACTGGAGAAAGCTGAGCCACAGATGGCAAATGCCCGGTCTGTCCTTCCTGGCACAAGTGTGTTTGTGACCTGCTCTGTCTCTCATGCAATCGAGTCGGCTGGATATGAGCCTGGTACATTACAAATGATAAAGGGAATGGAAAAAGTTGTTCCCCATCGAGAGTATGAAGTTCAGAAGGCAAAATAAATCTGGAGGCAAGACTTTCAAGCTTGCGCCGTTCTTCAAGTATAACAGAATCCTATTCAGCTCATAGGATTCTCTCAGGCCCCACCCTGTAGTATATTCTCAAGGTGCTAAAAAGAGTTTCTTTAGAGGAAAACTTCTATGTATTTTCCCACTGGATTGGGCCCCAAGAGCAAAGAGAATTTCCACTGTGGTTAGAGAATGTATTTTGCTTTTGCATGAGGAAGAGAAATCAGGCTTAATCTGAGTGACTCCAAAACACCTCTTGGTGAATGTTACACAGAGGCCAAGTTCAGCTCAATAGAAGGAGGGATTTTCTGACAATTAGATCTACCCAAGGGCTGGAGGTATTCCAGCCAAGGCTGAAGGAGCACTTGTTGGACATGTTCAGGAAATTCATGCCTTGGCAAAGTGTTGGGCTAGAAGCCTGAAATTCTATAAAAATATTTGATAAAAGAATGGAAAGTCTTGGTATCAGGAATCACTGGAAAGCTGAGTTGCATCAGTTCTAAAATAACACTTGCAAAGCAAAGCTAAACTGCTCTGCTTATTCTCTCCACCGTCCCACTCAAAAGCCCGGCCATTAACATACGAGCTTTGTGCCAAGAAGATAGGAGCCTGCACTGGGGACAGCACTTGCTTCCAGTGACTTCAGAAGGCAGCTAGTTGGAAGGGAGACCCAGATGAGAGTTGCGTCCCAAATTTCTAGTGGCCTGGGAGCACACTGTTTTATTGGGCTCTGGTGGGATTCTTCCCATGGCTGGTGCAGATCTTCTCCACTGCTTTGCGCTGACATACAGGGAGCATACAGATTGTTTTTCTTCCATCTGTAAAAATACATTATTTGCTTTCCTGCTCTTACGGGGATGACTTTCAGTTCCAACCAGGCCAATATCATGTTTAATATCCTTGATCTTGAGACGTGTTGGTTGTTCTGCTTCCAGGTTTTCATTATCTGAATTCCCTACCCCCTTTCTCCACTTGGCGAACTCTGATGCCCTTCCTTGGCATTTCCGTGAATCCTTATCTGCGTATTTTTCCTCCTCTGTGCTTGTACAGAGCTGTGTATAGATCCCTATGGAGAACACATGATCAGGACCTGCTACAAAATTTGCACAATCCAGGGCAAAATGAAGATGCAGTGTCCCTTGTTTATAAATTATTAAGTTTGTGGGGTTTTTTTTTTGTTGTTTTGTTTTGTTTTAGTAAGCTTCATGCTCAACGTGGACTTGAACTCACAACCCTGAGATCAAGAGTTGGATGCTGTATCAACTCAGTGAGCCAGGCACCCCAAATTATTACAAATTTTACAATGGTGGCATAGAGCATTAAACAACTAGGCATGGGGCCCTTCGTGACAACAAAGATCACATGTCCACAAAGCCAACCCTATTTATGACACTGGAATCAGATTCTGTGTTACGTATTTTCTGTTGGTTTGGGATTGCTGATCACCCATCACCTTTTTTTTTTTTTTGTAGTAAGGTTACTTCTCACCTGCTGTATATCGACTCAGTGCACCTATAAATCAACACACCCTATCCTTTCCTTCTAAGGGATAGGCACATGACAAAACTCAAGTTCCCTCCAGTAGGTCCTCTCTCTCTCCCTCCCTCTTCCTGTCCTTTGTCTCCCTCCCTTTTTTCTTCTGCTAAGACTTTGAATCTTGAGAACAAAGATGAAAGAACAAGGGAAAAAATTGGAATGCGTGTATTCACCTGGGATGCCCTCTTAGACTGTTAAGATCCTACGACTTAAACCCTAGGTATGCTAGTTCTTCCTGTCTTCAAGCCTGATCTTCCAGCCTTCTACTTGACCCTGTTAGTATCCCAATAGCTTTCCAATAAACGTCTCTCCTGTTTAGGCAGCCAGAATTCGTTTCTCTTGCCTGCAAAGAACCCCATAAGTGATAGGTCTCACTCACTCACTGGACGGTGAGGTCTTTGATCTAATTAAAATTATAGCATGCATGAGTTAAGTAAATACCCCGTAACAGGAATGTGCTGAGTGCCTCACACATCATTTTTCATTTACTCTTCGCAGTGAGTCCTCAAGGTCGGTCTCTTTGTCCTCACTGTTCAGATGATAGAAATGAGGTTCTGGAAGATGAAAACATATTCTGAGAGTCTCTCATTTACTTAGCTATGGAATCAAGGAGCCTCAGGCTGCATTTCTTTCTGACTCCCAAGACCACGCTTTCTACAATGTCGTGTTCCTTTTGTATCTTCATTTTCTAGCACATTGCTTGGCACACCATGTTCCCTATAACTATTCAGTGAGTGAGAGAATAAAATGAGCAGTATTCATAACCATGACTTCATCCAGCTTCAGTTTATAACCAATACATAATGGTCTACAATTATAAAGTCAAATTTTTATCTTCTGCCTCTCTCATCATAAAATTTTATTTGCCATTCACTACTATGAAAACATTGGCAGATCCATCCCTTTTTCTAAAATGGTTTCCCATACCAATAATCTCAGTTTATTTCATGATTTCTTTAGTGATTAACTGTGACTGCCACTTTCCGATCACAGGCACAATTACAGGCACAAGTATAAATCAATTATTGACACCCAGGGAACAAACTATGTAACTCTAACTATGATGATCTTTACTTTACTAGGGACATCCACAAAGTATTGCCCTTTGCCCAGAAATATTTTCAAAATCAAGAATGGGAATGGTATAAAGGTAAATAGAAGCTGGAAGTCTGCCTAAAAAGGCAATTCGGCCACCGTGCAATAGCACTGAGGAGAACCAGAAGGCCACAGAGGCAGCCCGAGAAGTTTCATATTCTACACGGGATCTATCTCACCATTGTAAATACGAGGGAAATATATTTGGCAGGTAAAAACAAAACCCATTATTTCCCCCCTTACGTGTGTCTAAACAATTCAATGTAAATAAGATGTCACTGAGCAGAGGACTAATCTTTGCTGTTCCATATACAGGTTCAGAGGTAAAAAAAAAAAAAAAAAAAAAAAATCAATTAATTACAAAAGCCTCCAAACAATGCAAACAGCATTAAGCACAGTAATTATAAGATAAGCATGGAAGCAATTTTCAGTTGATTGGGTGTGGGTGTGCAGAAGTAAACCTACAGTTTTCCTGCTGGTGCAAGAATAGCTTACATGCCAATTAGTGGTTATTGCTACTAATTATTAAAAACATTTTTAAGAGTAATTAAAAATTAAATGCACCTGTATTATGGCTCATAACTGCGTTGTGGTAAATTGCTCAGATTTTCCATATCAATCACGCAGGAAATGCTCGGTGAGACGGAGGGGCGTCATGACACCCACTATCAGAAGCCAAACTACATATGCGTGTGCCCTCCACAGGGAAGCATTGCTGAGAATCGGTCTTTCTGCTCCAAAATTTCTATGAATAAATGTTCCAAGGCCAGGCTCTTGACGACAAGAGTAGAGGGCATTATCCTTTACTTCTGACATTAGTCACAAAATGCTCTGCCACAAAATGCTGCTGAGAAGAGAAAGGAGAGGTGAAGCCCGGCCTCATCTGAGGCCTCGCTTCCCCTCTTCAAAAGGGAAGGCAACTTCCGTATTCTAGAACGAATACCGGGACCCCCATCTCATTTCCACCAGGAACCATACGACCATGCACACACAGATCACCGTTCCTCCTGGATTCGGCCACTTTACCTTCAAAGCACGAACATGGTTTAACTGGCCTTGAGGATTCCTTTCGGGAATAAAAATCTGTGTCCTGACGAAGCTACTCTTCATATCGCACCAATACGAAGACCTGGGTGACAATGCACTGAGTGTTCCTTCGGTTTCAGGCTTCTCCATCACATGTTCAAATCCTTGGCTGCACGGTGGGATCACCAGGGGAGCATTGAAACACTCGAATGCTAGGGCGCCTGGGTGGCTCAGTCGGTTAAGCGTCTGACTCTTGATCTCGGCTCAGGCCATAACCTCACGGGTTGTGAGTTTGAGCTCCGCATGGGTCTCCGAGCTGATGGTGCAGAGCCTACTTGGGGTTCTGTCTCTCCCTCTCTCTGTTCCTCCCCTACTTGCTTTCTCTCTGTCTCTCTCTCAAAATTAAAAAAAAAAAAACCTTAAAAATAAATAAATAAGAACTCGAATGCCAAGACCTGTGCCCCAGCGATTCTGATTCGATTGGGCAGAAGTAGAACAGGGCATCGGTAGCTGTTCAAAGGTCTCCAGGTGACTCAGATGTCCTTAGCCTGTTACAAACTCCTGTACACGTTTTATATACACTTGCATCACTAGTTCTGGTGTTTTCAAAATAGTCTTGCGAGGTCTGCATTTTTGTCCCTATTTTACAGATGAGGAAATATACTCAGGGAGGTTAAAGCATCTATCATAACGCCAATGTGGCAGAGACAGAAATCCAAGTATCTTTCATTCAGAGATCCCACTGTGTTTTTTTTAACCTCAAGTATATTATCAAGGTTATAAGTTGTTGATTGACTTCCCCGTGTGTCTTCTCTTTGCTTACTATTTGTATGATCACAGCACACATCCCTAAATGTCTTCGATTTAAATTCCCTCATTGTTCTCCGATATTGAAACGGAATGACATACAACATTAGGGATACGGGTTTGCTTGTGATTCCCATGAAGGATTCTTTTACACACTGGAAACAAAACATTGAAAGCGCAGGGGGTGATGTTCTGGAAAGTCAGAGCAATCCGGGCTCTTTCAGTGGCCCACTGAGCCTGAAGAAGCATGGAAGCTGGGGATGAGGAGGCGTGAACAACTTCTTTTGCTTCCATACTCACAGAAAGTGCACGAGGACGAGGACGAGGGCCGCGCAGCAGCAAATGGAAAGTGAGGGACATTTCTATCAGTCTCTGCCTTTGACCTTGCAGGCTTTGTTTGTGTTTTGTTCTCCTTAAGGCTGTCACCTCTGTTTCTAATGATATCTCATGGGCCCCAGGACATTCGTACCACTTACCTAGTTATTATCTCCCCTGGAAATCTAATTACCTTTTCCAAGGTACAAAGCAATTTTGGTGCACCATAATTTTATTTACAATCGTCATCCTACACAGCCAAGGGAAAGAAAAGTAGTCATTACCCGCAGATATATTGGGAGTCTACTGTCCGGTTGATTTTCGGAGCTTCAGGAAACAAACAACAAACAGCAGCAACGACAACACACACACGCTCACGGCGCATTCGCCACTCTTCTTCACATCAGAGGGCTCATGCCTGTGAGTCCAAACTCCAACCGCCAGCTCCCTCACCTGAAAGCAAGAAGGACTTGTGTTTTCGCTCCAGCATGTAATTGACAGATCCATATTTTGTTTTCGCTTGGTTTGTTGTTGTTGTTGTTGTTGTTGCTTTGACAAAATCAGTGTGCCTTCCTTCTGACTGTCCCTGCCAAACATATCAGATCGTGTGAGCTTTATGGATGCCCAATAATCCCTGGGCAACCTGAAAGCCAGGGAGACTACAGGAGATGGTGGGGGGCGGGCGGGGAGGGGAGTCATGGAGAAAGCGCGGGTGAATAATAAATAGACGACAGATTTGAGATAATTATTGGAGAGGTGACAGAGAACATCACCGTGATTCGTTTTGCCAGGTTGTCATTTCAAAGACAATGAAGAACTATTAAATCGATTTCTTTTTTTTTTTCCCCCCTCGGGGAAATGAGTACACAGATATTAAAGAATAAATGAAATGAATACACAGATACTAATTATAAATACTGATGATGATAAGTTTGAGTAGCTCGCGACTTTATACAGCAATGGAAGCATTTGTTATGCAAATGTGTAAACTCTACCCAGTGGCCTTATAGATCACTGGCATGAGGTCCGCAACTATTGTGCAGGAAGACGATGGTGGCTCAACTCGGTGGGGGGTCATTTTATTGCCAATTTAACTAGTGTTAAATGAGTGGGTATTTAACTGTCACTAAAACAATTGAGGGCTCAATTCACTTAAGTATCATTTTTACTAATATTTCAGTGAAAGTGAAGAATTGTTCCTCCTGATGCTGTACTCCGTGCTAGAGGCACCACTGTTTCCTAGTCTTTGGTAATGAAACTTGCATTAGCAAAAGTGGGCTGGTTGCCTACTAAGGAAAAAAAAAAAAATAATCTCCTTGAGAACTCGGTATCCTGCTGTATTTTATTGCAGTAAAACCATTTTAACATCCCTTTTCACTGAATGAGATTTTTTTTAAATTCCTAAGTCACGAGCCAAATTAGTATAATCCATCCAATATTTCGTCGAAGACCTTCCCTGTAAGACGATTGCCTTGAACTCCCAACTTTTTGTGGGTTTTTTTTTGGGGGGGGGGGCGGGAAACACGCCATATTTCTCCACCAACACGAAACACGATCAACTCCAAATTCAAAAAGATTTACAAATGCCACAACACAGTTATCTACCAGCAAACATATCATTTCTTTGTTTCGTAGGACACCAAGGATGAATTATTCATGAGACCCCATTTCAGATGCTTATTGTGTCTGGTGGCAAAGTCTCCGCCTGCTCAGCCCCAGGAAAGCTCTGGCGCTTTGCTGCGGGCGCAGTGCTCCGTGCCATCCTGGGACCAGCCGTGTGCTCTCGAGTTACTGGAGCAGCTCAAGCAGCTCCAGTGGCCTCAGCTGTGGGGACAGCTGTTTGCCCACCGTCTGTGATGGCAGAAATGTGTGGTAGGCTTCCCCCTAACAGCATGCCCTCCCACAGCACACACACACGCGCACGCACACACATGCACGCAACTCCCATGTCATGCATCAAACACACAACCGCCAAAAGGGTGCAGAGAAGCCCCACGATTTGAGGGCCAGAAGGAGCAACGCGTCACAGCTTAGAACAGTTCTTTATCTTGTACGCAAAATTATTAGAACAGAGGCGGTAGCCTCCAAACCTCAACCTTTCTTGTAATTTATGGATCAAAAGGTTTGTGCATGCGTGAAATTCAAAATGATTTATTGTTCAGTTATTGCCTTATTTACTTACTTAATGGATTGATTGATGTGCCAGGATCCCACAGATAACAGGGGCTTTTTTTTTTTTTTTTTTTTAAGATTGCTTTAAAGGAAATAGATTGTAAACAGGAGTTTCACTAAGCCAGTAAGTCAACCCCTCCTTCCCGGTTTGCATTCATAATGAGTTCCTTTTGGCTCTTGCCTGCTACCTGTCTGTGGCTATTCGTTGACACAAAAACCGCACCTTGCGCACCGTGGGAAGCGGCAGGGATGGAGGAGTAAAATATTAAGTGTGGCAGGGTAAAATCTGGGGAGAAAATCTGTATCAAACCCCAGAGTTTCAGCCAATATAAGTACCTATAGTAGACAATCTCTTGCATGGCGCTTGGGCTGGAAGCCACAGAACCACTCGACAACAATGGGAGGTATTAGAATTCCATCTGGCATCATTTCTCCAGAGAGGAGGGAGGTGCAGACACAGAAGTCCCACAATTAGGATTCCTACCGTAGACCTCGGATCATCTGGGTTTTTTTGTTTGGTTTGGTTTTGTTTTTTCTGGACACTAAACTTACTTTCATTTTCTAAGGCCATGACTACACCTGGATCAATGTACTAAAATAAAATTCGCCACGAACACTGTAGCGCTGGTCCCAAGAAAAGTTCTACAAACCCCTTCCTAGCACGCCTTTTGAAATGTATGTATCCCTTTATTAGAGGGTCCGCTATCCCCCTCGGTCTTGGCGCAGAGGGGCCAAAGCAGGAAGGAGGTTGATTTCGTTTGTGCGAATCGGGCACCGACGCCGCGCACGACGCCGCCTGGATGCTGGACGCGTGCGACCTTCACGTAAGACGTCTGCAACCTCTTTCCGAAAGAACTCTGATTTGACATAATGCAGCGTCGAACGGCACCAGCCGTCGGCCTTGCATCAGAAATGCATTTCATTTGGATCCAATTCAGACTCTTAACGAACTGGTTCCCGTAAATGCAGCAGATGGGACTGCGGCAAACGGGAGCGGGCGTGCGGCCTCACACCCAGCATCCACGGCTGCTTCCCTGTGCGAAAGCCTTTCCTGAGTTAGCTGGTTAGTTAGCTAATTGGTTAGGCACACGTCCGCTGAAACTTGTCCTGCTAATTAAACTTGTCCCACCGCCGCACCCGACTGGGGCCCGAGAGGCTCCGGTCCGGCCAGGGTAAGTGGGTTCCGTCCTTGCTTTCCCTGCCCTGCTGATCCATGCGGTGCCCGCCGCCGGAAGATGGCCCGGCGGTTTATAAACCTGGCAAACGGTAGCCAGGCCTTCACTTCTAAAGGTCAATTCGAAATGCGAGTCGTACGGCAAACAGAATTCTCCGCAGAAGAATGCCACGCCGTGCCCGGAGTGGTCTCTTAATACAAAATATCAATTTGATTTTCCTCAGGAGAGTCAGTCTCCTTTTGCAATGCAAATATTTTCAAGTGTACTAAACACGTTTTAGCACCTCAACATAGGCACTAAAACTATTTGCATGCAAAATTACCCAGAGTAGGCAGACAGGCACAAGCTTATGCTAGTGCCATATGTGCTGAAGAATTTGAGCCAGGAAACAACTCGTATCTGGACGTTATTTACAATTTAAATTTAATTTTACATTATTATTCAAACGAGAGCTTATATATAAAGTCTCTATTAAAATTAATGCTTCACATGGAACACAATGTCACCTAAAATTACGTGTTTAATAGCGCCCGGGTGTTTTTGTTCAAGCCTTCTAAGCCACTCAAGGGTACGATCCAACACTTTTGTTCCTTGTCTTTCAACTCTACCTGCACGAGTGGCTCATTTTTCCTTCTCACAAGTTCTCTCAGAAAGAGCAGCAAAATTAATGTTGATTGGAAGGCCCAGAAACCAACACAAAACATAGGCCAAGCCAGACACATGGAGGAACATAAGTGATTTGAGGAAATACACACTACCTGGAAATAGCATAGAACATCCTAAAAAAACACACACACACACACACAAAAACACCTTTTTTTTTTTTTTCTTTCCATGAAGCTTCTTCACTTGACGTTTTTGAGAACAGGGAAATGACTTCGGTTTCGCATTTAATTTGCAAATTGCCATGTTTCACACTGTCCCAAGAAATGGCACTTCTTTCTGTCCTCAGGAACACAATGAACCCTGTATCTCTACAACGCTTTCAGCGGACCTTAATGAAGAAATCTTAAAGCTATCGGCCAAGTGCGGGCAAGGTGTTTGATGATCATTTGTTAATGTCTATCGAGACAAGACATTGCTCTTCTTTATCTTTTCAAGTACTTTTCCATTTCAAATTTGGTAAGATTTCATGTCTTTAACATCATTGGCTTAAATATCTAATAGTTTCTTTTTATGTTAGTTTTAAGAGAAAAAAGTTCAGATGTATCAGAATAACGATTTCTAACTCTCTCTCCAATGTTCCTCAAGGTTCAAATGGGACTTGTCTACTCTCAGGGACTCTTTGAGAAGTACTACCAGAATAATCGCTTCCCCGCTCTCTGACAGGCTTGGTGAGGTGTTTGGAAATTGTTACGTAGTAACCCATTTTAGCTCAAAACTCAGAACAAAGGAAAAGTATCTTTTCAATCCTAGGCTGTGAAAGAAGTCTTTAATAGCCCACAGCTATAGAAATGAATTTGGGGTTGAGGGAATATGATATTTCATCACAAGAACACTATCAAATATACCCAGAACTTTAATTACAGAAAATTCCTCCCCATGGATTAAAGATCCTCAAATTTATTATAAACCTAGCACATGCTATTTTTTCTTTGAAAACTTCAAGTATTGTTCTAGGTCAAATATCTGTTTTTCTTTCTTTCTTTCTTTCTTTCTTTCTTTCTTTCTTTCTTTTTTCTTTCTTCCTTTCTTTCTTGAGTAAGAGAAAGAAGCTGCTTTCTTTCTTGACTTGCAATCAGTCTTAGAAATGTTGAATCATTGCCTAGGTGCATGAACTCAGTTCTGAGCAGCTTTAATTTATAGCAGCCAACATTTCTATAACATAAGCTCTCTAAAAGAGGCCCACAGAAGAACCAGAAATATGTGGTTGTGTAGAAAGTTTAATGGGAATGGAAAATCTCCACGTTTACATGTCTATCCTTGCATATTAATATCATTACATTTAAACGGTGGTTTGATTTCAAACATTGAATTAATTAAGAAGGGAACTTCCAGGTCGAGTTACAAGGCCAAATCAAATGCCAACAGCTCCCTCTACTGGCTCCTAGAGGAAAGCATTGGGTCTCTATCATTGAAAAAGAAATTTACTGTTTATTTAAGAAGCATCTTTGCCAAATTAAATCTTTTAAAAAATCTAAGTTTCTTGGGAAACCTGAAGAATGTTCACTTGTAGTTAGTTTTAGGAAGAAAAATCCAAAGGATTATGGACATGGAAATTGACGGTCCTGTGACGTTTTCACCATGGAGAAACAAGTCCTACGGCCACTAAAACACATCTGGTCATTCTGTTGCCCAGCACCCTCTATTATACAAAGTTAGGTTTAGGTTAAAATATAATTAGGGTTAAGTTTAGAATTGTGTTTTCTCAAATCTGACAAAAAAAAACCACAATGAATTCGTTTTCTGGAAGTTGAGAAATCTTAACAAAAATATCCAATTTTTTTTCAAAATACTGCTTTGTCTCTTGCTGAGTTCTAAAAAAAGAAAAAGACCAGGAACCATCTTATTGTTATTTCAATGAGGATAAATAGGTCACATTTAACTTGTACATAGTTGGGAGGCAAAGATACTGGCCTCTTTCAGCTCAACTCTAGCGTTTGATGGAATGAATAGTTTGAGTAGGGCAATAAACATTTAAAAATGTAAGAAATAAAATAAATTTTCCTCCCAAACTCCTTGCCCCATCCGTCATGGAGACCACTGTTCTCCACCACCTGAAAAAATTGATCTATTTAGTTTCATTCATTTGGAGCTATTTCTCCCCCAAATTCCCCACCACCACCTGCCCCCCCCCAACTCTTGACCTCATTTTCACACAGACATATTCCCTGAACATAAATGGAAAATGTAGTAGCACACTCAGGAGTTTTCAAATCCCACTCATTTCAACAAGTGAGACGTGACAAGGTTGATATGATAGGCTCATGTGAGACGGTTTAGAATTTGGACGTAAATGCACTGTGAAGGAAAACCTTTCTTCTTTCGAAAGGACAAAACACAGCACCGGACAGACGTCAACATCTCACTCTGTGGATATGTCTTAACGCAGTCTCCCTACCCCCACCAGCTTATCATATGAACTTGGAAAACAAACATGTAATTTTTGAAAGATTACCAAAATAGAATGTAGAGAGTAAAATCTTTCGGGGCTCCTGGGTGGCTCAGTCGGTTAAGCATCTGACTTCTGCTCGGGTCATGATCTTGCACTTTGTGAGTTCGAGCCCCGTGTCGGGCTGTGTGCTGACAGCTCAGAGCCTGGAGCCTACTTAGGATTCTGTGTCTCCTTCTCTCTCTGTCCCTCCCCCACCTGTGATCTGTTTCTCTCTGTCTCTTAAAAATAAATAAACACTAAAAAAATTTTGAAGAGTAAAATCTTTCTTTTTTCACCAAACCCCAACACACACACACTCACTCACTCACACACACACACACACACATAGCCTCAAAATATATGTATCCTTCCTCTTTAGCAAATGATCCATTTCTGTTTTTTAAAAAAACCCTGCATCTTGAACTTGATATCTTAATTTAGGAAATCACACTGACTTCCTAAAAGCATCCATAATTGGTGTCAAAGCCACTGAGAATCTTTATATGACAAGTTCTTCCTTGTTTAACAATATAATTATTGTTGAATTACCGTACATATTAGTGCACAACAACTTTAGAAAATTTCTTATTTCACTAATTCTCTTTCAGAACTCGGATTTTTGAAACACTGTATTAAAAATTTGGCTTCAGAGTCAGGTCTTCCTAGATTCAGCTGTAAACTGTGTCATTTGTAAACTTAAACTCAATGGGCCTCCATATCTCCATATTGTCTAAAAGGACAATAGTAATATGTCTTTGCCTCATTGGGTGGCCCATTGAGGCAACCACGAGGGAATGTGTCTAACGTGCTCTAGGTAACAAATGACCAATGTTACTGCCACTGCTTAACAAACAAGAAAAAAAAAGTCTTATGTGAAGGAAACAATATAACTGTTAATTTCCTGGAAAAAAAAAAGAAACTGTCATCACAGCCATCCGAGGGAGCTCCAAATACTGATGATCTTGACTAGAAGCCCTAAAGTAAATATCATCTGAAACCAGGATTCGAATTTGATGGGTGAAGCAGTTATACTTCTCACCCGAGACAGCGCAGCAGGGTTCTCCCTGGCAGTGGGAGTGGCCAGTTAGAGCCTAGAGCCAGACAACAGGTCACCCGGAGTGAATGTCCACTGGACAATGTGTCACAGCGGGATTGTATATCACTGAGAGAGACAGCTGTGAATCTGGGCTCTAGAAGTGGCCAGACGTTGTTCCAACCCCACCTCATGCAGCAACTAGCTGTGTGACCTGATGCCCCTTGCTCACTCTCTCTAACCTTTATTTTCCTATTCTGCAAAGTGAGGATATAGTCTAACTCACAGAGCTGGGGGGCAGATTTGTGGTCATGGATTATTGCAAAGATCCCGTACGATCTGGTTTCTTCCTTCCTCTGTGGCCCCTTTGGCTTCAACCCTCATCCATGACCCTTCTGCTGCGGCCCAACTGGCCTTCTGGGAAACCTGGGACCTTCATTCTGGCCATGTTCCCTCACACTGTGTTATCTGTTTAAGGCCTGCTCCTTCATCATATCTTAGAGAATCATTCCTGGTAGAAACCTCCCTTGATCTTGCTGGGAGGCCCAGTTTCTTCTATGTAATTCTTCAGCTACCTTACAGTTCTCCTTTGTCATGGCGTGTATCACATATTTAAGGTAATTTGGGTTGTTTTGTTTTGTTTTGTTTTAGTTTATTTCTTTGGAGAGAAAGAGAGAGAGAGACAGAGAGAGAGAGAGATCAGGGGAAGGTCAGAGAGAGGGAGAGAGAGAATCCCATGCAAGCCCCGTATTGTCAGCACAGAGCCCATTAGGGGCTCCATCTCATGAACCGTGAGCTCACGACCTGAACTGAAACCAAGATCCCGATGCTTAACCAACTGAGCCACCCAAGAGCCCCTATTTAATTTAACTTGATTGTCCCCCTGACTAGACTAAGAGCCACCGAAGGGCAGTGAGTGACTGTTTTGTTCACCATTATATCTCCCACGGTTGGCAAAGAATAGCTACTAGCTATTTGTTGAACAAATAAATGAAAACGTAACACGTAGTTGGTATTCGAAAAATGGTACTTATTCCTGCAAAACCTCAGTGTCAAAGGGACCTTAGAGGACCTC
Organism: Prionailurus viverrinus; assembly: GCF_022837055.1. Lineage (NCBI taxonomy): Eukaryota > Metazoa > Chordata > Mammalia > Carnivora > Felidae > Prionailurus > Prionailurus viverrinus. The sequence goes on from NC_062573.1 coordinate 49,247,725, forward strand.
TAGAGGTTAGTCCAAACTACTTTCCTTCAAATATGTCTCTAGTGGTTTGAAGCCATCTTAACACCAGTGAGCAAGGAATCAATTTTTTTTTTAATCAACAGACACCTATTAAAACCTTCACTTATTGTCCAATGGCATCCACATTTCCCTTTGTTCGCCTAAATTGGACTCCCTTTTGCAATTAAAACAATCTCTCAGCTGCGAAGAGCTATGACGGTGAGGACGGTGAAGTCTGAACCTTGCACTCCGGTGGGGAATTTTATGCAGTGATGGAACTGGAAATTACTTGCTTTGGGAAGAGAATCCTGTTGGGATTTCTGCACAGGCCTTGGTATACAGTGAGATGCTGTGCCTATTTGTGGGGCTGGGGGAGGGGGGGCGGTGTCCCGGAACTGCATTTTCAGATATTCCTTAGTCCTCTATTTGTATATTTGTACCGCTACCCACCCCCTTTAAAATTCTGTCACTGGGTAGAGATGGTGATAATGCCTGGGAAATATTTTAATGCCATAATAAAAGTCACTGGAAGTGTGGCAACACAAGAAAGAAAGTGTAGCGGTAAAACTGGAGAAACATTTAAAATTTTTTTCCACTCATTAAAAAAAAAATAACCCTTGGAGACTTGAAGGGCAGGAAATGCTGCCACTTTATTGCCTTTTTAGTCAGATGCCTTTACAGGCATATCCCTTTAACCTGTATTATTAATATTGATCCCTCAGGGTCTAACACAATTTCCACCTCCTCCCTGTTCTGACTACCCCAGGACACTCTGACCTTTTTTTACTGAATTCCCATTTATGCCCCTTTGTATGCTTTACTCTTGCCCAAATTGCTTCTGACGTTTCTTTTTCTCTGTCAACCACCTTGGAAGGTAGGGACAATGAGGCTAGGAGGCTAGGGAATACCGCTTCAGGAGGGCTTGGTAAGGACACTAGAGTTTGAGACCCCATGTGGGTTTGGGAACAGCTAGATTCAACTGGAACTCCATTTCTTGACTCTTTTTTTTTATAAGTTTATTTATTTATGTATTTTGAGATAAAGCACGCAGGCAGGGGAGGGACAGAGAGAGAATCCCAAGCAGGCTCCGAACGGTCGGCTCAGAACCCAATGCGGGGCTTGATCCCTGGAACCTGAGATCATGACCCGAGCTAAAATCAAGAGCTGGTGGCTTAACCAACTGAGCTACCCAGGTGACCCTCCATTTCTTGACTCTCACAGTCAAGGTGATCTGGCTTGACTGGCCCAGGATCGAGACCAGGGGGAGAGGCCCAGGATCAAGACCAGGGGGAGAGGATACCTTATCTTACTGAATTATGATTAGAACTCAAATAGATGAAAACCTGGTCGACTAGACACGGTTGACCTTATCACCCTTCCTCCCACTGAGGTGCTGCACACAGATTTAGTTAAATGAATTCCAACCCTTTTTGTAAAGTTTTTGTATTTCTGTTCTTCTTTTCTGACTAGGAAAAATAAAGTCTTTCCTAAGATTTGAATACTTCAGAAAAGCAGAAAAGAAGACAATGCAATTAGCAGCTGCCATACTGTGTGTCGTGACTATGTTGTTTGCTGTGTATTTATGTTATTGCTTTTCATCACGAGAACAACCCAGGAGGTCGATACTAATATTATTCCCATTTTACCTGTGAAACAACAAAGGCAAAGGGCACCTAGGGGCACACAATAAGTGATAGACTTGGAAATCCAATCCAGCTGCATATGGCACATCATAGAGAAAAAAATCCAGTCTATCAATGTATTGTGGACTCGATCATATTTCCCTCCAATTACATATGCACACACATATGCACAGAACTATGTGGTATTTCTTAAATCAGAATTGGGATTAGACTGTGTATACAGCTTTTTTTAATTAACATTACATTTTTGGCATTTTAATGGCATAAAAATTCTTTAGATGCATGCTTTGAGTACTGACTATGTATGCATTCCGCCCCCCACCCCCGCTTCGTTGAACAATTCTTCTCTTGTTGGACTTTCAAATGATTCCCAATCCTTAGCATATAATTTTTCTCCAGATTAAATTTACCACAAATTAAGATTAGGTACATTATAATCTTCAATATGCAAATTGTTCATCGCAGCAAGGAGATAATTATATAATCTCCCAGATGTACCATTTGTGATTCAGACCTTGTCAGGAAAAGGCTTTTATAATCATCCTTCAGCCCGTCCCATAATGCCACCCATTTTTGAATAGTGTTTGAAAAAACAGATAATGCAGTGAGTCTAATGTTGCCCACTGTACCAAAATGCATTACCCAACTGCCTAGAAGCCAAGAAGGAAGCTTCCTGTATCATGTCAACAAGCCTGATCACCCATCTGAGAAAGACAATGTTGTGTGGCTGAGCACTGAGTCTGGAGACGGAAGGTCTGAGACCCTAATCAGTCCCAACGTGGCACCATGTGACTGTATTTTGAGCAAGGAAATGGATCTTGGTAAGACTCGGTTCTCTTGTTGTAAATTATAACAGCAATATTTTCTCTGCTGTATTATGGGGTGGGGCTGAGAATGAAATGCCAGAACTCTGCACACAACTGCATTTTATCATTATTATTAACTAGACTGGTCTAAACAACCATGCACATATTCAGAAAGAAAAATCACAGAAAATTATTGGCTCTGTCCTTTCAATGCCTACAAAATTCACGGGGGCTCCATTTGTTCTAGGGAAAAAATTAAGACCATGGTTGCCTCATGGAAGGGAAGAATGTGTCAAAAACGGAAATTGACTTTGTTTTTGGTTTCTTTTCAACGTTTATTTATTTTTGGGACAGAGAGAGACAGAGCATGAACGGGGGAGAGGCAGAGAGAGAGGGAGACACAGAATCTGAAACAGGCTCCAGGCTCCGAGTCATCAGCCCAGAGCCTGACGCGGGGCTCGAACTCCCAGACCGCGAGATCGTGACCTGGCTGAAGTCGGACGCTTAACCGACTGCGCCACCCAGGCGCCCCTTGACTTTGTTTTTAATGAGACGTATCTGAAGATCTGAAGATGCTTGCTTTTTTCCTTTTTGTTTTTGTTTTTGTTTTTGTTTTTTGGCCACTGATTTCTATTTCAAACTTAAAACTGCTTCTGTGTTTTTAATCATCCCTAATTTTCCTTTTCTTGGGTCTATGATGCAAAGCCTCATGCTCCTTAGAATACAGAGTGAACAAAAATAGCCACAATAAAAGTAATCCTTTGAATGCAAGCCTGCTGCCCTCTCTGGCTGTGGCTTATACAGGTTCTTCTGCGGCTTGGAGCTCATTGCCTCGCCCAGAAAGCAGAAGACTTTTATCTTGACATGGTGGGTTGAGACCCTGCTCTTCACCCCGTAGACACCGTCTTGGTCACTGCATTTTTCTTGACACCTGCTCTGGGACCTACCGTGTAAATAGCCACATTGCATAAAAATTCGGCGAAGGGTAAATCTTCTCATTAGTGTGTGTTTCTAGGATCCTCTCTTAAAAACACTTGGGTCGGAAAATCATACCGCAACTGGCATGCTGGCTGTAGTTTCTGTTCTCTCTTTTTTTTCTGAAAATTTCCTTGTCACATTATTGTTGTTCTCCCAGAGATTCTTTGGGAATACATCCCTCGAAAAGTTGACAATTCTCTTAGTGTTATTACAATGCTGGTCTGGGCCAGCATCGTGTGCTTTGGGCTTTATTGCATTTTTTGCTGAACTTTCTCCTATGTGTTATTACAATGGAGGTTATATCACGGTTCCACCCAGCATGTATTTTCGGGTGATGGACGGTTAAAAAAGATTCTACTCTCTTTCCCCTCTGTTTTGTTCTTAAACATCACATGCCTCCTTTTTTTGGCAGGCTCTTGAAAAGGGAATCTGGCTTTCTGGAGTCAAAGCTCTGAGCAGTCTCTGCCCTGCCTCTATGATCAGGGGTGGCAATTTTATTTAGAAACCTGAGCTTGAAATCCCAGAGGAAACATTTTTTTCTTTTCTTTTGTGTTCTGTGTGTGGTAGTATGACTCCTGCATCAAGAAGCAAATGTAGGGACACCTGGGTGGCTCAGTTGGTTGAGCGACCAACTTCGGCTCAGGTCATGATCTCACGGTTCTTGAGTTCGAGCCCCGAGCTGGGCTCTGTGCTGACAGCTCAGAGCCTGGAGCCTGCTTCGGATTCTGTGTCTCCCTCCCTCTCTGCCCCTAACCCACTGGCGTTCTGTCTCTGTCTCTCTCAAAAATAAATAAACTTAAAAAAAAATTTTTTTTAATAAAAAAAAGAAGCAAAGGTGATTATGGCATACTTCAGTAATGTAAATGTTTACATAAAATAAAAAGTAAAAAGAAAAGAAGAAGAAGAAAAAGAAAAAGAAGAAAATCTTGTTAGGGTTGACTTTCCACTTGGCTCAAAGTTAACACGCCCAGCTACAGGTTGTAATCCACCTCTTTAAAAGAATTTCAAATCTTGTGGTTACTTGCCCTCGAATATTAAGATATCGCTATTCATCCTTCTATTATGTGTAAAGGAGGAGGCAGTCCAATAAAAAGTGTGAAGGCAACTTTTATTTGAAAAACAGGGTCACACAGAATATACTACTTACCTCTTCTCTTTGGTTTGTGGAAGATTCTCCAGCCTGCCATACTTAAGAAATCTTACCAAGACATTCATGTGTTATGTGAAAGAGGAAGGTGGAAAGTGGTTTGTTGGGGGGGGGGGGGGAAAGTAAAGTTTTGCCAGCTCTAATCCTTCCTCACGAAATGACCCTGAACGAGATAACTGATGTCGTCCACTTACAACCTGGAGATAAGAGCAACTTCGGCTCCGGATCCAGCCATTCGTCTGATTTGTTACAAGCGTGGGCAGAAGATCTAAAAGGAACTCTCAAAGAGTTGATGCGACTTTTCTGATCATGTGCCTCCGAAGATTTGATGACTAATGTTAACCCATATGATGTTTTTCCTTCTATCTTAGGTTAACAGAGTATCTGGCAAATCGTGTGGAGTCAATAAATGGTTTTTGGCTAAATATAGATTTTAAGTATCTCAAGCAATCGGTCTTTTCTTTGTAAGTGCATCACAGTTCATAAATAAGACCGTAATTAAGTTTTATTACATGCAAACACCGGAATACACTACTCAGTAAGACACAGCTCTTGCACGGATATATTTGGAGAAGAAATATGGATGCTTCCAGTGGTGTGCTACAGACAATTGGTACCAGCTCATGAAAGCCAATTGTGAAAGTCTCAGGAATATGTGGGCCAATTGTTAAAGACAACCACTGTTAAATAATACGTATCAAATTAAATTTATGTTTAACACACAAAAAAAGTCATAAATACAATTCATTTACTTCCTTACGTTGTTATCTATGCTGTTTGAGGTTCTTCACGTTACTATACCTCTATGGGGATAATATTGGATAACATGTTTCAGTGCATCTCTCCCCACGTCTGTGCTTAGTGATGTCCCGCTAGTACTTAGAAATTTCCTAGAGCGTTTGCACCAAGGAAATCCGCACACGGTGTGAATCACTTTTTTTTTTTCTTCCTGGACGATCGGTTGTTAAGCCAACACACCACTGGCTCTGTCTCAGTAGAAGACTGAAATAGCAGTTTGAGAGACTATTGTATGAATGTTTATAATATCTGAGTTGAATATTTTCATTACCTGCATGATCTCGTTTCAAATAGAATCTCCTGTTGACACATCTAGTTGCTGCATCTAGAAGCAAAACCACAGTTCCCAGACTCAGGTCGTCCACTGCATTCCCTCCCCCAACTCTGTTAATGGGCCCCTGTCTTGAGAAGGCCACCAGATGCCCCGACTCAACAAGAAGTATGAGAGAGGTTTCTTAATGATGGCTTTAATGGTCAGAGAGGGACAAAACAGCCTGATTTTTTGCTATTTGACTTTTTGGCTTACTCCTCCCTGCCTTCTAGGAGACTATACGGTTGATCTTTGAGCACCATGGGTTGGAACACAGGTCCACTCATATGTGGATTATTTTCAGTAAATACAGTGCAGTGCACTTGACCTTTGAGCAGCATGAGGTTAAGGGGTAGTGACCCCCATGCAATCAAAAATACACATATAACTTTTGATTTCACCTAAAACTTCACTGCTAATCGCCAAATGTTGACCGGAAGCCTTGCCAGTGGCATAAATAAATTGATTAATGCATATTTTGCATGTTATATGTATTATACAATGTGTTTTACAATAAAGTAAGCTAGAGACGAAAAAGTGTTATTAAGAAGATCAAAAGGAAGAGAAAATACATTTATAGTACTGTACTGTAAGTTTATCTTATGTTGTCTGTTTACAAGATAAATCATGTCAATACCTACATCAATATTGTCTTGTATGATACAAAACACTGCCAATGTTGCACATATTACTAACACTAGACATCAGAAATGAAAAGATAATGTGAAAAAGAAATTCATACTTATTTACAGGTGTAACAGTTTATGCGTTGATCATGAAAAAGCAGCAATACGATGGCTTTATTTTAGCCTAGCGTAATCAATATGATTGCTTAATGGTAGTCTTGCCCACACAATGATGAATGAACCATGATGAAATTTTTATGGGATACGGTATTAGAGTCATATTTATGATACAGTATTGGAAACATTGTTACATTTTATGAAGTTTTTTTTTTAAAGTTTATTTATTTATTTTGAGGGCAAGAGAGAGAAGGAGAGAGAGAATCCCAAGCAGGATCCGGGCTGTCAGCACAGAGCCTGACATGGGGCTCAAACTCACGAACCGTGAGATCATGACCTGAGCAGAAACCAGGAGTCAGATGCTTAACCTCCTGAGCCACACAGGTGTCCTTTTTGTTACCTTTTTTTAAAAACCACTTACCTGTGATGATAGGCCGGAACACAGTCTCTCCAATAATGAGAGAGAGAGGCATACTCTAAGGTAATGTAATTCTTTGAAAGTAAAGTTATGAAACAGTAAGAAAACTAACACATTATTGATTTTATATTAAATATTACTCACCTTATGCCTGTGAAGAATTGGCTATCCATTCGCATAGAGGTATCTCACTCGATGCTCACGTGATCAATAGTGAAGCGATGAGAACACTAACTGGGGCACACAATTCTTGCCTGCACTTATTAGATTTCACACGAAGACACACACATGCCCAAAAGGTAAGGCTATCAAGTGCGTGTCATGATAATTATTTACTCCTCATTAAGTGGAACTGGATCATCATAAGGGCCTTGACCCTCACCATCTTCACGTTGAGTAGGTTGAGGAGGAGGAGGAAGAGGAAGGTGTGGTCTTGCTGTCTCAGGCGTGGCGGAGGCACAAGAGGTGGACGGGGTGAAGGAGAGAAAGGCGCATTTGGTGCAACTTTACCGAAGTACGTTGTGATTTCTGTCTGATTGCTTTTTCATTTCTTCAAAAGTGTCACTCTATGGTATCAATCCTTCTTCCACCATTTGCTTTAGTTTCAGTGTACGTATCATAGATGAGTCTATGTCGTAAAAGAAGAAAAAAGCGGTCTTGAGTGACCGGAACCCTTCTGTCAGATTGTCTAATGTCACATTGCTTCCTGGCACTGTTTCTTCTACATCTTCTTCCTCTTTGTCTGGCATTGATTCTGAAGCACTAATCTCCTGTTCATTCCTCTGCTGTGGTCTCTATGAGCTCTTGAATTTCTCCAAGATTTATGTCTTGCAACCCTTCACCACCCCCCCCACACACACACACCGTTTAGGCCGTATCCACCATTTCCTTCATGATCTCCTTGACTGGCTTTGTCTTAACCTTGTGAAGTCATGCGCAACATCTGGACATGGTTTTCTCCAGCAGGAACTGATTGTTTCAGGCTTGATGGCTTCTGTGGCTTTTTCGGTGACAATGATGGCATCTTCAATGGTGTAGTCCTCCCAAACTTTTATTATGTTCTCTCTACCAGGATTCTCTTCCACTAACAATCTTGCCATAGTGGATCACAGGTAGTGTCCCTTAAGACCTATGACCCCCTGATCTGGAGGCTGAATTAGAGACCTTATGTTTGGGCTCAAGGAGACCACTCAACACCTTTGGTGTTGAACTCATGGCGTGGCCCAGGCCATTGTCCGATATCAAAAGAACTTTAACAGGCAGGCATTACTGGAAAGGTACTTCCTGACTTTAGGGACAAAGCATTGGTAGAACCAATCCAGAACGAAGGGTTCTCCTTGTCCAGGCCCTCTTGTTGTACAACCAAAAGAGTGGAAGTTGATGTTTGTCTTTTCCCTTCAAGGCTCAGGAGTTAGCAGCTCGATAGACAAGAACAGTGCTGGTCATAAACCCGGCTGCATTTGCACTGAACAGTAGAGTTAGCCTATCGCTTCCTGCCTTAAATCCTGGGGCTCCCTTCTCTTCCTTATGAACAAATATCCTAACATACTAACAAAATTTATGACATTTTTTTTTTCCAGAATAAGGTACTTGTCTGCATTGAAAACCTTTTCAGACAGATAGCCTTTCTCCTCAATGATTTTATTAGTGGTGTGTGGGAACTTATCTGCCGCCTCTTGGTTGGCGGAAGCTGCTTCTTCTGCCAAACCTCTTTCTGCAATTATCAAACCATCCTTTGCTGGCCTTAAATTCTTCAGCTTTCTATCTTTTACCTTCCTTTTGCTTTAAGTTGTCATATGACTCGGCTTTTTCTCAAATCCTATTAGAGTGGGTAGATACGCACTCGCAGAAAAGCTACATTTTCAATATGAGATAAAAGGTATTTCACAAAGAGTGCAAAGTTTTTGCACCTGCCATCATAGCTGCGGCAACGGCTTCATGAATTGCCTTTTCTTTTTTTTACAGTGGTCCTTACGCTGGACTCATTCATCTTAAAATGGTGGACAACCACAGCTGCGGTATGTATTAAGCAATTCAGCTTTTTCTTGTAATGTCATGACTTTTCTCTGTTTCTTGGGAGCACTTTCAGCATCACTAGTGGCACTTTCTATGGGCTGCATGGTGTCACTCAAGGTTTACAGTTACTGCACTAAACATGATGAGAACTTCGCAAGAACCACGAGAGATCATTTTTTTACTGTGATGTGCAATTTACTAGAGAGACAAAATGCTTACTCGGAGCTGGCTAGCATCTCATGGCATTTTAAGTGATCCTTGCAACCCACGAGCTCTCCGCAATAGCAACCGGAGGTGGCTACAAAGTTTTCACAAGTAGTGTACGGTATGTCTACACTTAATTTTATGTCGTTATGATTTAATACCTCATCTTTATGTTGTTTACATTTCTCTTGACTGAGCATGGAGTGCTGTGTATCCTCTGTAGCCATTTGTGTAAGTTTTGATTTTAACTTTTTATCATAGTTTTGTGTGTATTTTATGGTAGTAAATGGTAGAATAGACTAGTATCTACATATATTTTATGTATACATGACATACCTAACTTGTCCTTTATTACAAATTTTTTAACGTTTATTTATTCTTGAAGGTGAGAGAGACAGAACGTGAGTGGGAGAGGGGCAGAGAGAGAGAGGGTGACACAGAATCCAAAACAGGTTCCAGGCTCTGAGCTGTCAGCACGGAGCCTGATGTGGGGCTCAAACTCACAAGTCTTGAGATCATGACCTGAGCCGAAGTCAGTCATTCAACCAAGTGAGCCACCCAGGTGCCCCATACCTAACTTGTTCTTAAATTTTTTTGATCTTCCTAGGCTATGTGGTTCATCTGCGAGTTTTTTGAAATAGCTACAGGTGTCCAAATACATTTCTAATATATTTGTTTTAAAAATTCATGTGAAAGTGGACCCATGCAGTTCAAACCCATGTTGTTCAAAGGTCAGCTGTACTGTAAATATATTTTCTCTTCCTTATGATTTTCTTTTTTTTATGTTTATTTATTTTGAGAGAGAGAGAGAGAGAGAGAGAGCATGAGCAAGGAAGGGGCAGAGAGGGAGAGAGAATCCTAAGCAAGCTTCACACTCAGTGAATGCAGAGCCCTGTGTAGGGCTTGATCTCATGACCGTGAACAAGGTCACGACCTGAGCCGATACCAAGATTCGGATGCTTAACTGACTTAGCCACCTAGGCACTCCTGTGATTTTCTTAATAACAATCTCCTTTTCTCTAGCTTAGTTTATCATAAAAATACAGTATATAACACTATATACAAAATATGTGTTAATTAGCTAATTATGGTATCAGGCCTCTGATCAACAGTAGGCTACTAGTTGCTAAACATAGGGGGAGTCAAAAGTTATAAACGGATTTTTTACTGTGGGGGGGGGTTGCGATCCCACCCCCCACATTATTCAAGGGTCAATTGTATATAGTTACCTGGTAAACGACATAAATAATAAATAGTCTGAACTATTTGCTATTGTCTACATTACATAGAATGGAAAAAAGTGTTTCTTTTAGTTTTTACTTTTTTTTATTTTTGACAAATAAAATGGTATATATTTAAAGTATAGAACTTGGTGTTTTCATATTTGTGGACATTGTGAAATGATCGCCACAATCAAACTAATCAATCCGTCACCTCCTCAGTCACCATTGTGTGTGAGCAGCCAGAATGAGGAATCTGCCCTCTTTCTTAGCAAATTTCAAGTGTACGTACCTCATTCTTAACTGTAACCACCATGCTGTACGTCAGGTCTCCAGAACTTACTCATCTTGTAACTGAAAGTTTGTACCCGTTGATCGATCCCCCACCCCCACCCCTGTCTTGACTTCTAATAACCACCCTCCTACTATCTATTACTACAAGTTACACTTCTTAGAAAAAACTCTTGATCACTTCAGGAGAGGATTTGAATAGAATTCTGAAGAATGGGAAGGATTCATTCAGGGGAGAGAAAAGGACAAACCATCATCAGATGCATACAGAGAAGGAATGCGATGACCATTCTGGAGAAAAATAAAGGATCTGGTTTGGTTGGAGAGTAGAACTTATCAATAAGAGTATTGGGGGAAGGAACCAAAAGGATAGATGGAAGCCTAATTACCCAAAACCTTAAATGCTGGTATGGAACTTTGTTGCGAAACTGATGTAGGTTTGGGACAGAGGGGCAGAGTTGAAGAAGAAAAGGAGTTTTAGTATCTGCTTTAAAGTTTTGGGTTTTTTCCATAACTGTGTTGGGGACCCTGGGTGGCTCTGTTGGTTAAGCGTCCAACTCTTGGTTTCAGCTCAGGCCATGATCTCACGGTTTCTTGGGTTCCGGCCCTGCATCGGGCTCTGTGCTGACAGCCGGGAGCCTGCTTGGGAGTCTCTCTCCCTCTCTCTCTCTGCTCCTCCCCCATTCATGCTGTCTCTGTCTTTCTCAAAAATAAATAAATAAACATAAAAAAATAAATATGCTTACCTGATAACACAAGGCAATTTAATTTACCTCGTTCTATGCAAAATGAAATGTATAAAAGATCCTCTCTCCAATGCTGCTGCATCAGGCATCAAAAACATGAGAAATTACCTATAGGTAGTTCAGGAAATATATGCGAGACACCTAAATTGTACCATAAAAGCTTACACATGGTGCAAAGAAATGTAGTCGTTTCATGCCAGTTTGCAAAAATTCAGTATCTATGATATCGTCTTAGGGAACATACCATGTGCACATTTGAAACATTCACAATAGCCACCCGCTTCAGTTAATATTGCATATAATTGTAGATTTATATGAACTTGTATTCAAGGAATTGAATCTGAGTGATACCATTGGCTCAGCTAGTCACCTGGAACAAAGAAGGAAATTTAACATATTGGTGGTCTACTTTGCTGATTTTTATATAAAATGAAATATTCAGTTTCATCCTTAGCTTTCCAGAATTGGCAACCATACCATAGCAAGGTGTTCTTTCTACACTCAGTGTACCTGGGGTGGTATACCACCTGTCTCCTTGACCTTAAGTTGACCAGACTCGGTTACAATATGGGCCCTATATCAGCTCAACCATCACCTTAAAAAAGAAAAAAGTTGGCCATCTTGAAAGATTAGAATAGAACATTTAGCTCTATTTTTTAAAAGGCCATATTAACGAGAAGTAGGAATCATAATTTCAATCATAACAGAGATTTTTAATTTCTATTCTACCCATGGTGGAACACTGATAAAGGATTCAAGGATAATTTTTGCAAATATCACAGGTTTCAGATGGAAAGGAACACCCAATAGGACCAACAGTTCATGTTACTGATATACCTTTCATTGTTTCAATTTTTAATAATCTCACTCAATTTCTGTTATACACAAAGGCATCTTATGGAAGAATTTAATGATGGAAAAGTTTATGGTTTTGCATTTTTTCCAAAGAAATTTTCATTTTACTTCTTTAATTGGAGTATAATTAACATACAATGGTATATTAATTGCAGGCGTATATCCTATTGATTTAACAATTCTATACCTGTTACTCAGTTCTCACCATGAGTGTAGTCAGCATCTGCCGGTTTTTTTAAGGCAGTTGTAACACGATCAGTCAGTGGCCATGTTTAGGATGATCTAGAATGGTATACAGAAAACAGAAAGCAAAAAATGCAGCTAGTAAAGTCCGATTATCTTGCTGTGTCACAAATTTTGTGCCAAGGAAATTTTGCTGAGGGCAAGGGCTCAAGTACAGCTCAGACGTACCGTCAGCAGGATATATGCATCTCAATGGTCACCATACCCCATTCCCTATACTAGGTCCTGGTTAGATATGGTGAAAGAGGAATACAAAGGAATGCTTGGGAACTCAGGCTCTGGGGTGTGGCTATCTGGCTTGAAATCTGGGCTCTATTGCTTACCACTTCTGTGACTCTATAGGTTATGTAAACTCCTTAAGCTTCTCTTTTCTGTAAGATGTTGATACAATAGTGCCTCCCTGAGAGCGTGAGTGAGAGGAGCTTTTGTAATAATGAATGTAAAGTGCTTAGCACGTATCCAGGCACTTGGTAAGCAAATTGACTGTTATTGGAAGTATTTTACTGATGTTGGTGGCCGAAGAAAGTATGATATAAACAGTCTGACCAGAGCACAATAAGGAATTATGTAACGTTACAGAAATTGAAGTCATCTGAGGCTGCATTTCATAGTGTGTGTGTGTGTGTGTGTGTGTGTACACATACATGCTCCCACATGTACCCACCCATATGTGTAAATGAGCAGTTCTCCTGTAATTCTTCTATCCTATTATCACAATCCTACCCATCATCCCCCTCCCTGAAGCTACCCTATTCCTAGGTTAGTTAGAGCTTCTTTTTTTCCTCTCACAAAGGTCCCAACTTGGGCTCCGACGCTCCTGGGAAGAGGAGAAGGATGCCCCCACCCACCCACCCACCACCACCCCGTGCCTCTGGGTATAAAGACTGCCGGAGAATGTAAAGCAAAGCAGAGTCAACACAGGGAGAGCTTTGGCCCTGGAAACTGAAGGACAAAAACAGAAACTTTAGAGGGCATTCTTGAGGAGTTTTTAATCCAGTCGTGAAAGATTAAAAAGGATAAAACTAAAGCCCTCCTGAAGAGAATGTGATTATCCACCTCACTTCCAGCCTTAGACTTTATATTGACAAACTAAGGCATTCTTTTGCCTCTAGATGATTTGGCTGGATCAGGGTTTAAAAAAAAAAAAAAAAGAGCTTGCCTACAGTGTTTGATCCAGTGAAGTTTCATGAGAAGGTAGATGAAATGTAAAATATTTGGATTCCTGGGGCAGCTGTTGCTTAGGTATTTACCTGCCTATTGTCCAAGAACTCACAGAGGATGCCTCCTACCAAGATCAAAGCGTCGCTATTTATACTTTGAAATTGGGTTATTGTGGAAATCAGCTTTCCTTGACAAAAGCTTCAGGAGGAAAAGTGAAGCCTTCATTACAAAAATGTTTATTTGGGGATATTTTCCTAATATTACCTCCGTTAAATCATAACTGCTGAATTTCCTCATTGACATTTATGTTGAGGATACTACAAGGGGAGGGTTTTTTTTAAGTGTTCCCCACATTTTCATGATTCCCAGACTTGTGTATTATTTCTAATAGCAACAAATAGCGTCACTTATGTAGCATTACTTATGATATTTTTACTTATGATTCTACTTATGATAGCAACAAATAGCATCACTGATATAGTATTACTAAGATATTAATTATGATATTACTTATGATTCTACTCAGTGCCAGTCACTATATACGCATTACTTCTAAATTTTTAGCAGTTCTGCAAATATGCTATTTTTCTCATTTTTACAGATAAGGAATCTGAGGCTCTTAAGTCTGAATGACTAGCCCAAGGTCACATAACGAGTAATTGATGAAGTCAGGTCTTCAACCCATATCCCTCTGATAACAAAATATATATTCCTTCCAAAGATTTTACATTACCTCTGATACCCAAGAAAATGCATTCTGCCCAAATTCGTTCCCACAATGAGTATTAAGCACTTAACAGAAGCAAAGCAATGTGTCGGGTAGGGTACAAGCCATATTGTGTCATGGGCATTTAAATGTCATTCTTTGAAATGAACCTACAGAAAATTTGAATCTCCGATTGCAATAATGATACCACCCGATATTCTCATTCCTGACTCCACAGTTCCTATATATCAAAACAGAAATTCTTATTGAAACTCAAAGATGATATGAGATTTGAACAATTCAAAGGATTAAACCTGTAATGTGTTTTCTTCCTAATTTGATTAGCAAACATTAACATATTTCCAAGATGCTCCTCCTGAGCTGTAACTGCTCGACCATAATCACCTAAAAGAAATCTACAGCAATTTCTGAGTGTTTTTTATAGCTGTAGTTATTGTTCAATTTCTGTAATAATCCATGCATTTGACTTAAGCAAACTCTGTACAATCTTGAAACCGTTTCATGGTACTCAAAGGGTGGAAGCTTGCTCCCTGAACATCATTTTGTTTTTGTTTTTTTAAATTTTTCATTTAATATATTTATATGACTAGTTCCTGCATCCCATCTCTACCTCCCACATGGTTCCTGTATTCATTGTCAATTTTTAGGAGTAAGTAGTATACGTTGCATTTTTTTCTCCCAACAAGCCTCTTTGGCCACCAGCAATAGAAATATAAGTTGAATAAGAATAAGTAATGGTCAGAACAGGTGAAACATTCCAATGGCTACTCTTCAGTGAGAACTAAAGGAAAAATAAATGAGCACAAATCACACCTCTTGAGTTGCTGTCTCCAAATATGTATAAGCAACATAACTTCATTCAAAGACCAAATATGAGTTTGGGGGAATTTTAGTTTATCTGATGAAATCTGAAGGAATTAAGCACCAAAACGTAATAATTGTCAGTACTTACTCTAGGCTGGGAGACAAAACATTTAGCCAGAACACATTTGGATCTTTATCACCAGCCTCTAGTTTGTCTGAACCAACGTTCTTTCTGATTAGTTGATGCTGAGATGTATGGATTGTTAAGTATTCTGAATGGCACCCCAGGCTAGCACTTTGTAAAGCTATTTAATTTAATCCTTAACCACAAGCCATTGAAGTAAGTCTTACTATTCCAACAAACAGATGAAGGAGCTGTGAAACGAGGGAAAACATTCATGTCCACACTGGTTTGAGATTGTTTCCTCTAGGTCAATTCTTAACTCTAAACAAGAACAAGGCCATACCTTTGTAATCTCTGTACCCTAGTATCTGCAAGAATCCTGCCACACATTCGTGCTCAAAAAATGGTTTGCTCAACTGAATGGAACAGATGGTTGTTTACCTTGATTGGAATCAAGAATACCTCATGTGTTGCCCAAGTTCCACATGGGATTCAACCCAAGATTTAACAGTTACATCTTCTGTTTCGGCTGACAGCTGTAAGAATTTAAGGTTCTGCTATGTTTATACCACCAATAAGTGCAATTGCAGAAAATGTACTTACATTAATCCCTCTTCTCATTACAGTGTGATTTCTCCTCAGGAAAGTTCCAGAACTCTATCCCAAACGAATGTGATGCAAATGAATATTTAAGTATAAATATTTTCATAACAGTATCATTATTTAATATTAACAAGTAATAAACTAAATACCTAACCATGGGAGAATGGCCTAATCAATCATAGCAGAGCCTTATAATGAAAAGTTAGGCAGCCATTATGAATCATTTGGTGGTTAATTTGTGATTTTGTATTAAACTTTTTATTGATATAAAGCATACAGAAGAGAAAAATACACCAATTGTAAGTGTGCAGTTTGATGAGTCATCAGGAAAATTATACCTGCTACCACCAATCAAGTCAAGAAATAAATGATTTGCCTTAGAAACAACTTCATGGCCATCTTGAACACTATTCTCTCCTTTCACCTCAAAGATATCCATTATCTTGACTTCAAATTGGATATGGGAAACTTTTATTATAGCATAAGTGAGAAAGATTGGAACAAAGAGTGTGTGCAGCATTTTCCTGGTTATGTCATTATTGGCATGTATCGAAACGTTCAGGGAAAGGCCTGGAAGAACTAACCAAAACGCCCGCAGTGGTTGCATCTTGGCAATCAGAGTGGAGGTGATTTTTATTTTCTTCTTTCTTCACAGAAAACATATAGTACCCTAATAAATAATTAAAATACAAATACTATTTGAAGGGGATAAAATATATTACAGTCAATTGTAAACATGATTGTTCATATTTGTCAGGAGTTGGCATTGTTTCTCTCGTCCTAAAGTATGGAAGAGCTCAAAACGTTGCCTAGGAAGTCAGGCTATTACGCACAATGATATTGCAAACAGTACATCTCCTATTAGAACAAGGCCAATTATCATATGCTTTTGGTTACACCATGGACACCAATTACTGAGAACCCTAAGTATACACCAAACCACAATGGTTTAGTTAAGTCACATAACCAGTGTGAATTCTCCCCTACTTCCAGCATAAACCTTACAAGGTTCCCATTATGCTAGCTTTGTCATGTTCCAGAGAACTTTCTTCCCACCCTCATAGCTCTGTTTGGGAAAGAAAAAGTAAAAATGATGCTGGAGATTATAAAGTCAGACTGGCAGAAATTGTCCCAACAAAGCAGCACAAGGTTCTGGAAACACAGCCAGAGTTCTGGAAATCGGCCAAGGTCCAGGGGTGTGTAGACAGCATTTTTTTTTTTTTTGCATCTTGTTTAAAATTAACAGGGAAGAGAATTGTATCTGTTACCTTTGTTTCTACAGAAGTCAGATAATATACTGGTGTGGAGGTAGAGAGGTGGAGAAAGATTTAGTTCTCAAATAAGCCTTAAATATACAATCAAGATTAGCTGGATTCTTTTTCATTCCACCCTTCCTCCTAATATTTCTTTCATCAATCGTGTATTTATTTTGAAAACAGATTAGAATTTACTATACAAAAGGGATGTCTGAGACCTAGAGGGAACGAAACAAGAACTAAATAGAAAACAAATGGAGAGGAATTCAACAAAAGTAATTTGCAGTATGATTTATCTAGGAGAGAAGCTTAAAAACTTTCCTAATCAGAAAAACTTCCCACTTGGGAAGTTAGTTTTCCCAGAAGGACCTGGAAAAAGGAGCAAATATTTGAATCATTGATGATAAAAGCCTCGTCCTCTATCCAAGCTAAGGACCTGATTCTGCTCTGTACTACAGAGAATATTCCAGACTGGGTTGCCCAGGATGCTGAGAAATTACAAAAGTTAAATTGAGGGAAGAGAGTGGAAATTGCTAAGAGCCACTATGGCTCGAACTTCATAAATAGTAATGAAGTTTGAAAATTTTAGGCCCAAACTGCTCTCTTTATTGTCCAGGAAGATGCTATTTTTCCTGGAAAGAGAAGCCCAGGACAGCGGAATGTCTAAAACTCACTGCTGTAATAGCCAGACCATAGAATTTAGTGGCCAGCAGTGACCCAAAGTGGTAATTTTTCAAATCCTGACATTTAGTTAATGCCTTTAGTATGGTTATGTAAAAGTGTTTCACATGCACGCTATTAATATTTAGGTGCCAGGTGGCTTCTATGCATAGTGGTTTATTATTTATGAGTCTGTTTCTTCTGGTTCACGGGGAGACGAGTGACTGCCATTGACCTGAGAAGGATTCTTTTCACATCGCCCATTAATTTCTTCAGAGAAAGAATAACATTGCCTTACGGTTTGGCAATAGAGCAAAATATACCGATTCAGCCATCCGGGGAGCAAGAGAATTACATCGCTGTTGTGTGTCTGTAGCCAGTGAGGACTCTAAGCCTGTGCATTTGCCTCGTCTCTCTGACACTCCGTTTCCTCATCTGTCAAATGGAAATGGTAACAACCTTTCTCGTGGCACCACGTGTCATATACCTATCAGGGTGCTTTGAACACAGAAATTGCTTAGAATTAGTTTTCTCCCCCCTTCGAGAGGGTCTCAGTTCTTTCGTCTGAAAAACCAGCGGGTTCAGGATGGGATGTCGAATAGCTTCATTTCATATTCAGATTATATGAATTGCCTTATCATTTCATATAATATGGATCCCCTACAGCACATCTTGAAGAGAACTTAAAACTCAGCATAGGAATATCATGGAATGCTAGATTGATTATTCATGCCTGCCTTGGATAAAGAAGGAAGAGTAGTTGCACATGTACCATCGATTTCTCAGCCCTTCTATGTACAAAAGTCTCTAATTTTGAACGTGGCCTTTGTGTTCATGAACTACCTGGGGTAGAATTAAGGGAACCTAATTTGGACCTTTGTTGCTAGATCTTTAAAGTGTTCCTAATAAAATTCGAACACAGCCTGGCAATTTCCCCACTCAGCTTAGGGACTCTTATTCACAGACATTGCACAGAAGCTTGCCAACTTTTGTCCAGTGAAGCTCTAAGTCAAAAGCTGGTATTTGAATATTTGCCAGGAAAAACAACATGCTGGAGTTTTACTACCTTATATATTCCCAAAGGAGTCGTGATAAGATCTCTGCTTATCTTATTTCTTTAAACCATTCCACTCACCTTACTTCACTCCTTGAATTTCATAGCAGGAAGACAGGGAACAATGTGGTTGGAAGAAATGAGATGTAGTCAGCAATTCAGTTGTTAATAAATATAACTAAGACTATAATTTCAGAAATTGAATGCACCATTATGTATAATGACTAAGTTTATTGAGACCAATTTTTAAAACACTAAGTTCTATTTTCACGTTTTTTTTCACTTCTATGTAAAACATAACATTTTGAAAAAATAATTTCTAATTGCCCCCAGATTTAACAAACACAACAAAATGGTTATGAGTGGGGTTTATTTCGTTCGAACTTTTGTGTATATGCACACGTACAGATACTTTTAGTGGTTGAAAATAGAATACACATACAATTTTATATTCTAATCATTTATGTAGAATTATATTATAAATATTTCACCGTATTTTCCATCCTCGCTATAAACAGAAGAAGTCATGTTCATTGCAGCCCAGTATGTCACTGATGTTTGGACTATAACTTATGAGCCATTTACTTCTCACAGGATTTTTGTATTGTCAAGCTATATTGTGGTTTGAACTTAGATTTGTTCTACACATTCCAACATGGTAGTTTACACAGATTGATAAAGCTGTCCTATTGTTCTAATGGAGAAACATATTTCATGTTAAAATCAAAAGAGGTCCACAATTCACCATTCATTTTTTAAAAGGAGTGAGAAAATGTACTGGCCGAAATATTTTAAATATGCTATATTTTAAAATAAATGCCGTTTTATTGCTTCCAAATATCTCATGGATTTTGAATAATATAACGAATGTAATGATGTTAATTTAATCATTGTGCCATAAAATAATGACATGGTGATATCTGAAATATTCACCATCATCTTAATTTTTGTCAAAAACGTAACAGCCAACACTAGGTCATACCTCCTTGGAAATGAACCTCCACTGGGCATGCTTGGAAAATTAGTGAAATGAGGCCACCAGGGCTCTGTTTATGTAATTTACAAGGAACTTCCTAGGTAAAAAACAAACAAACCAAAAAAAAAAAAAAAAAAAAAAGAAACACTTTTTAAAAACACTTGGAAAAAAACACTTGAGGGGCGCCTGGGTGGCGCAGTCAGTTAAGCGTCCGACTTCAGCCAGGTCACGATCTCGCGGTCCGGGAGTTCGAGCCCCGCGTCAGGCTCTGGGCTGATGGCTCAGAGCCTGGAGCCTGTTTCCGATTCTGTGACTCCCTCTCTCTCTGCCCCTCCCCCGTTCATGCTCTGTCTCTCTCTGTCCCAAAAATAAATAAACATTGAAAAAAAATTAAAAAAAAAAAAAAAGAAAAAAAACACTTGAAATGTAGTTGAGAAGTATAATATAATATCCTGGATTCTAGGTAAGACAGTTTGGATGATCTTTCTATGTGATGATGACAAAGTCATTTAACATCTCTGTTTCTCAGTTTCCTCATCACATGGTTGATGAAAAGATTCAACTACTCTCTAAACAATGGCCAACATATAACCACTCAAGAGATTTTAGCTATTATTATACAAAGACAATGAGCCAGGTTTGGAGGAAGATAAGATTCTGAGTAAGGCCTGATGCCTTTCATTCTCATGATCTCCTAGTTCACCTCCTAGGAACTCATGACACTGCCCAAGGATGGGAATAAACAAAAAAATGAAAACCAAAATAATCATTCTATAAAAGATTTTTAGCTCATGAGAAGAGAAAGGGATAAGGACAAAGGGTTCTGCATGGCAGGGGATTACACTGATGTCCTCAACATTAGTCAACAGGTCATCAACCATGGTACCTTGAAGTGACAGCTAATGACACATATGCCTCTTTGCCACTGATAGCAAAGGAGACATGATTCCAAGAAAGCTGGGAAGAATGAAATGTAAGATAAAACATGGAAGAAATCATCCCGAAATTCTTTTTTTTTAATGTTTATTTATTTTTGAGAGAGAAAGTGAGCATGAGCCAGGGAGGGGCAGAGGAAGAGGGGGGCAGAGGATCTGAAGTGGGTTTCTGTGCTCACAGCAGAGAGCCTGATGCGGGGCTTGAACCCATGAACTGTGAGATCATGACCTGCGCTGAAGTCGGATGCGCAATTTCTGAGCCACCTAGGCACTCCAATGGTCCCAAAATTCTTAAAGAAGAAATTTAGAGGGACTATTCCTGAAGTTGAAAGAGCTGTGGGGGTAGGGTCAGAGAGAAATCGTGTTTTGTGACCTTTATTTTACTGACAGGCAATTATGATATATCCAACCCAGATTTTAGGTGGTGTGAACAATGATTTGCTACAAAAATTGAGAAACTGATACATTCAACAAATATCTATTGAACAGAGACAATGTGCCAGGCATTGTCCACCATACCAATAAAGGTCAGATAGATTATATTGTGGTAACAAAGTACTCCCAAACCTCAATGATTTACAATATATCATTCCTCTTTTATGCTATAGTTCTCTCATGGCCAACAGGGACTGTTCTCCATCATCAGTGTCACTTAGGGGGCCCAGCCAACTGAGGAGCCTCTGTGACGGACTCCTGATAGAGAGAAAGAAATGACGAGGCATGCACTGAATCTTAAGTCTTCAGTGCTGAAGTACCTGTTGGTGCCTCCCACAACCATTCCTGAAGTCAACACAGTGGAGATCCATACAAAATCCCTTACAGAGGGAGACAGCAGAGGGAAGAAATGTGACTATTCAGCAAACAGCCGCAGGATCTATTTTGCCATAGAAACTGTCCTCAATGGTCTTACAGTTTAATATCATTTCATTTGGTCGTATTGGTCTTAAATACTCAGACCATCAGTGAAAGTACAAACGTGATAACACAAAGTCAGTATGCTTTTAAGTTTTAGTTGCTTGAAGCTATTTGGAATTGAGAATCGTATGAGTTCAGGGCCCTACGATTCAGAAATGCCTCCAGATTCTTTCATCATTCCCCAAAGGAAAAGCAGTAATAAGTAGGATACCAGACATTTATGCAATCTCTCTGAGATCATAAAGGCTAACAAAGGGAATGCTTTCAAATGCGAAAATACTTTACAACTTCTTTGCAATAGACACTATTCAGTAAATACACACAACGGTATTCATTGCCTGGAGACACACCATCTTGGATTGTGATCCTGGCAGGTATCAGAGATTCTACAAGGTTGGACAGGTTAAATTCTTACAGGAAAGACCTCTTTGGAACACCCAAGGATTACATAAAGTATAGCTGTCCTTCAGATGTGATTTTATTTTGAGTTGTTGTTGTTGTTGTTGTTCAGTGACCCTTCCTAACTACACACAGAATACTTTTCATTCACTTACCCTGACCGATTTATCTTCAGCAATCCTGGTTTGTATAACCGAATTTACCTTGCCCTTTACTGCGTTTAGGTAGATGGAATGGGCTTTAGACTTCTGAAACTATTTGTAGACCTTTGCCTTCACATGTTTGAAATAAATGTGAGGCATTAATTTTAGTCAGACAACACTGAGCCCTGTTCACTTGGGAAAATGCATCTCAATGCATAATTTATCATCTAGGACCTGTCCACTAGTTCGTTACTCCCTGGGAGTAAATTAGGCACTTTGAAAGGTGCATTAAACTCTTCCTGGCTACTAGGTAACATTTAGGGCTGTGAGGCAATAATTTACCTAATGGTACCTTGGTGACCTCCAAAAGTTTATGTTGTTTCAAAAGTTTCTAATTTTCTTCCACAAAATAATTTATGCACTAGGAGGTCGGGGAATGCTTATAAATATGTTTCTAGGGAGGCAACAGCTATTGACTAGAATAAATAAGATAACATTGTCATCCTAATGCACAAATGAAATGTTTCATGAGTGTGTTATCTATACTATCCATGGAATAGATGTACAGCTCACAGAACAATTTATTTCTTGGGGATTTCTTTTTTTTTTTAACTTAAAAGGCTGCCCTGCATTTTACTGTAATTAGTAATGCTTCATTGCTGTAAGGATTTCCAGATCCACATCACTGCATTTTTCCATAGTCCAAACACACTTATCCAAAGTTAGAATACTATGCTAAATATACTAACACTTTCAACAGCAACTTATATCCTGCCTCTTTCTTCCAGCCATAACACAGCTTCATCCATATTAAATTACTTGGTCATTAAGTTTTTCTATCTCCTACTTCAGTCATTCTCTTATTTATTAAAATGCATCAAATTAAACTTGATCCACCAAGTCAAGTAAACGTGGTATGCTTTGGATTTTACTTCCATTGGGCGGGGGTGGGGGGGATAGCATTACCGATATAAAGAACTAAAAACATTCATCCATTCTAGGATGCAAAGGTTTTCACATTGTAATGTCTCTAAAATTTGGATACACCTTATAGATGTGTCTTGTTAAATGTACTTGGCAATGTTTTTATCTGTCTTGTCATAAAATGATGGTACATCTTATGCTTGATGGCATGGTAGGTTTTTGAAATATAATTTTACCTTGAAAGTTTAAAGATGAAGACTTGAGTGAAAAGAGTTCTAAAAACATGAAAATATTTCCATGAACGAAGGCAGAAGCTGATAGTATTTTCATACCCATCTCAGTCAAACTGTCAGTCTGAAGATGAGCTTATCTGAATATTTATTGAGTTTATTCAGTTTAATAAAATGTTATTCAGTTTATTCTGAATGGGGCAGAAACTGACAATTTTATGGAAGTAAAACCTGTGTGAAACTTTAAGGGAACAGATATATGCCATACTAAAAGAAGTAGAAATATTTGTTTAAATAATAATGAAAGATTATTTTTACTACTCCCCCAAGGAATGGAGAGTGAAATGATCCACCGTGAAACACAGCTTTGGGGAGAAGCACCGACCCAATAAAACTTATGTTTACAACTAAAATATTTTCTTTTATCAGGAAGAAAAACCTGTAAGGGAATGTCTTTTTCAGGATAACTGCACTCAAATGGTCTCAATTGCACCTACTTTGATTGAACCTCTTTAGAGGGAACATCAAGTTCCCATGTCAGTGAAAATAGGGAAGAGAGATAGTTCAAAAAAGGAGAGTGAAAGAAGAAGGAAGGAAGGAAGGAAGGAAGGAAGGGAGGGAGGAAGGAAAGAAGGAAGGAAAGAAGGAAGAGAAAATGAGCAAATTTTACAATATATTAAGATATAGAATTCCTGAACTTAAAACCTTGTTGTTATCCTGAATGCTAGGAAGATATTTGCCTAAACGTTCTGCACATTTTCATTAACAAACAATAATAAGTAGACAAACGTGCCTTATTCTCTCAGTAAAATGTGATGCTCATTGGAGTTTGCTTGTTGTATTATCCTAAAGTACCAGCATACAACTGGGAATCCCACTTCTAGTTTCCAAAATGTTAAAATTCCAAAATGTGATTTCATGAGTACCTAACACCAAGCTCTCTGGCTGAAACCCTTTTCAGGAGAGATTTGATTCCAATTTAAACAAGAAGCTAAGACATAATTAAATTCTCAAATGAAATATATATAGTTGAATACTCTTTGAATTCATGC
The DNA here is from genome assembly GCF_022837055.1 of Prionailurus viverrinus. Taxonomy (NCBI): domain Eukaryota; kingdom Metazoa; phylum Chordata; class Mammalia; order Carnivora; family Felidae; genus Prionailurus; species Prionailurus viverrinus. The sequence continues at coordinate 49,272,103 of NC_062573.1, forward strand.
TCTTAAGTCCAACAAATCAACAAACTATTATACAATAAGAATGTTGGATGTGCCTACATACTTCTGTAGAATTAACTCAGTATTTCTCTGTGAAGCGAGGAGTTAGGTAGGAAATACATTACAATAGTAAAAGTTCAGAGGCTTTCTGCACTGTTCTAGCCAACGTCACAACACAACTTCGCAGTGAAATTTAGTCTATTAGATATTCAAATATATATCCAGATATTCAAAACTTTACTAATAGTTACACATCTACAAATTTCACAATTGCCTGAAATTATTTGAATATCTTATTTTTATGATCTTTATAATTATAGAAATAATTAACACGAGTAAGAAAGTTTCAACTTAATTGAAAATTAGGGAAAATATGATAACCATTTTTTTTCTTTAGGATTCACTATTTTTACCTTGTGAGTATAACCATGGTGTGCTGGCAGGCAGCAAATGCTGTTAAGTTAGAAAAACATGACGTCCAAAATCTTATTTGCTACTTATTATTTCTTTTTTTACTATTTTTTTAATGTTTATTATTTTTGAGAGAGGGAGACAGAGAGCAAGCAGGGTTGAGGCAGAGAGAGAGGGAAACACAGAATCGGAAACAGGCTCCAGGCTCTTGAGCTGTCAGCACAGAGCCTGACGTGGAGCTCGAACTCACAGACTGTGAGATCATTCCCTGAGCTGAAGTCAGCCACTTAACTGACTGTGCCACCAAGGCACCCGCTACTTAGTATTTCTTTAACACCCAGTAAATAATATTAGTTCTTTGAACCCTCGTTTCCATGTCCATAAGATAATGATAATGATATTTATTTTTATAGTTATTGAGAAGATTAAATGAGTCGATGTATGTAAAGCACCTGGCACATAAGGTACATTCAATTATTGGTTACTTAAAACAAATCCATAGTAACTGAAGAGTGGCGATAAGCTACCTTTTTGTTCTGTAGATTAGAATCGACTTGATGGTTTACCCCTAATTTCTTTATAAGTTGCATAAGCATTTAGTAATTCAGCTCAATACATATTTGTTGAATTCTGTGATAGGTCTAGAGAGAATCAAAACTATAAAGTGTCTCCCACAGAAGTGCTCAGAGAGCAGGTTGGCATACCAATAAACATTCACAGTAGAAGAGCCCTGGACCTTTAGTTTGTGGTCTTAACAAGCAGTGAGGGATTCCTTACGGCAAAACTGTGATGCAGAAAATTACTGATGGCAGGTACCATGAAACCACTGACGAGAAACAACCAGAAAGATGAAATTGAAAATACTACCTAAAACACAAAAACAGCATCCGGAAAAATAGGAGGAAAAAAAACGTACAAGGACATATTAACACCCAGATAACTTTTAAGATGGCTTGGAGACAAGAAGACTCAGCAAATATATCTGGTAGAAATAGAATGGAATGAGAATCTTGGTCACCTTTCTGGTTTGATAGGTTAAAAGACACATAAGCTAAAACCCTACGTTCTCTTTGCTGTAGAAGACAGCTAATCAGAGGGCTATTTTAGCTTAGTTCACATATTAGGGTCAATGGTCTTTTAGGATGACAAACTTACTATTTCTTGCTTGAGGTTTTAGGTCCACGAGGCATGGGATGATTTATTTCACTGATGAAGAAATGTTGGATGGCCTTTAGGGAGACATAAAATGACCCAAGAATTTGTGGGTCATAAGGGAAACTCTGATCACAGTTTTTTAGTGGCTCTGCACCTCCCCCCTCATTCTTTATCTTTTCTGCCCTCCCAAATCCCTACGTCCTCTTCTCGTCTCATATGGGACAGATGATCTCTCACATTTGGTTCTTTTAGAATTATAGCATCTAGCCCAAACAAGCACATCAATAACTTCCAAGAATAAAAAGGCAGTTTTCCTTCATCTAAAATAAATTTTTGTGCCAACTGTTTGGAGAATACTGTGTTCTCTATTTCAGCACACCAGGAGTAGGGAGTAGGGTATGAGGAATGACTGAAGTTCAGCTGTAAATCAAGGTGTCCATCTCTAATCAACTTGTAATCAAGGTCATGATCAGAATATTGTTTAGTAACGGCATCTTTGGTAACAATGCATTTAATAGTTAATTACCCAGCGTTTCCAAAGATATCTCATCTTCTGTTGCCAAAGATTCTCTCTCTTTCACACACACACACGCACACACACACACCCTTTTTTTTTTCCTGTTTGGAAAAAGCTTATGTAGTGGGGGAGATGATGATGATAAAGGGGAGAGCACAGTGGTAAAGGGGCAATGGGATGAGAAAGCTGTAGAGATTTCGTGCCTACTATAAGTGAGAAATTTGAAAATGGAAAAATATTTCTAATAGTTATGTGTGCTGCCTAAATCCCGTTAAACGAATATTCAAAATGTAAGTTTTCTTCAAGAACCAATAGACACTGCCATTTTTTTCTATGTTACACCATATAGACTTGGGGCCATAAAGAGCCTCAGGTGTTATATATGATATAAATTTATATATAAGGGAAATATGTGTATATATATTTTGTAAGAACAACTTCTTATTTATCTTCAAGTCTTTCACAACACCGACCGTAGCATTTTGCCCGTGACAGGCACTCAATAAATATTCACTAACGCCATACAAAGAAGTATGGCTCTGAAGTCAGTGTTGGCCAAGCTGGAAGCATTGTGCTATGTTTGTAAAGTCATACGACTGGTGGCGTGGAAACATGTCAGCTATAAACCCAATGGCTTTGGAGCCTTCGTCAAGTTCTTTCTCTTCCCTGGAATCAGGGTCTTCCTCTGGATTATAAACGGACCGACTAGGTCATCTCTCCCTGGCTTTCCAACATTGTCAGTCCAACGTTTTAACCTTATATGTCTGCAGGTAGTTTTATTTAGTATGGATGGACTAAGGATTATGTAGCCAAAAACTTCATCAGATCTGCTTTGGCATTCTTCAAGGTTATGTTCGGGTTCCTATTGTTCACTGTTACAGGATAATAATAACGAAGGGCATTGGAAAGCACTTGTACACAACTTGTGCCACTACTGTCTGAATTACTTGAGATGATCCTCTCAACAATTAAATGAATTGTAAATCAGTACAGTATATAATAGAGTCAAAGTGACTTATGCAAATATCCCATTGATATGATTTGAGAGCCTCAGAGATAGCACTAGTCTCATTTATCTTGAAAAGGACAAAAAAAAAAAATCACACCGACAAGACAGAGGCCTCCTTCCCACCTTGCAGAGATGATGTAGCCCTGTAACAGAACTCAGAGTATTTACTGTGTGTTCCAGGCCTGGTGCTAGTCACTCAACAAACATTCTCTCCTTTGCTTATAATAACCGTCATAAGAAGACCTCGTTTTAGCTGCCGAGTTATCTCTCAGAGACAACACTGCTTGCAATCGGCATAACAATCACAGGTCAGTAGGGATGAGGGGTTAAGGATGGGTTTGGTTTTTCATTAGAGTTACAGGGAACACACTGGGCCAATTTGCATTTATGAATTTAGATTTGTAAACACACTACTCCAGCCAGTGTTCTTGAAGGAATTGACTTTAAAAAGAAAGACGTTAGAAATCTGCAAATGGATTTTACTTGCACTAATAAATTTTGCTAGAAATATCCTTTGTCCTATTCTCAGCTGGTTCAGTTGGAATTTGCTCTTCCTTACGAGTAGGCGAATTAAAGATTTATTGTCCTTAGAACATGTGGAAATTAGAAAATGGACTAATGGAATCCATTAATATCCTCTCAACAATTAGATTAATTGTAGATCAATACAGTATATTAATAGAGTCAAACTGATTTATATAAATATCCCATTGGGAAAGCCTCAGAAAGATAGTACTGGTCTCAATTATCTTGAAAAGAATAAAAATATCATACTTACAAGACAAAGACTTCCTTCCCACCTTGTATTTTAACAACCTGGAAATGAAAATAAAACAAATTAGCCTGTCTTGCCTAATGATAACATCTCAGTCCGGATTGAAAACTGAACATCTAATAATAGCAAATTGAACAGCATTCTTGAAATAAATTCTTGGTTGTGCATTCCACAGTCAAATATTTGTATTGTTTTTTAAAAAGATTTTAGATAATAATTGTTATTTTAGTTTAGATGTCCTTTTCGTTTTCAAGATGCAAGTAACTCTGTAAAACCGGACTGATAAAATATGATTGATATAACAGTTGCCCTCCCCTGTACACATTCTCCATAAACCTCAAAGCCTAACCTCAAAGATAAAAAAAAAAAATACAATTCCAAAGGAAAATTACTGCAAAAGTACTTTGTGTTAAATTGGCATCAGACATAAAAATAAAATAATGTCCGTAAAGCTTAAGGGACTAATTAAGATTCTAATGTGGTCTTATTCCTAGGAAAATATTAGGCATCATGATTCAAGAAGCCTTGTGTTTCACAAATTAAAATAAAAACAATTGAGGTAGTCAGTCTATTAAAATGTTCCAGGGTTGAAATTTAATGAAAATCTTTAATTAATTTATATTAGGATCACATTTTGTCATTATCAGTGAGAATCATTAGGAAAATAGAGAATGGTATGAACTGCCCACATTCCCATTTAAAAAAGAAGCGGGGGGAGGGGGGGTGAGGTCAAAAGGTAGACCGCAGCAGTTCAGTAAGAGAAAGAAAACAAACTATAAATTATCTTCTGCAGGACAGCATGTTCAGCCAGATACTACAGGTTTTATTTTTTTTATCGCTCGTAGTGCTCCGGCACCCTTGCTTATGAGTTTAGATTTAACGAATGCATAGCTGAGCTCCACGTTTACTCCGCTCCAAATGAGAGTTTGGGACATACACACTCATGTTGCCTTAAACGAGATGGGATTCCCTTAGATCCTGCACAATTTGGAGCAGAATAAAGAAATCGGCTTTAATTCTGGGGGAAAGGTGGAGAAAAGACCAAACATCCTTTTCCATTTCCACTGACAGCATACAGAAATGAAAAGCAAGAAGGAAGCATAAGATACGCCGAAAGCTGTTTCTCATTATTCTGACTCAAGAGGAAAAAGTAACGTACATTGGGTTGACATGAGGTATTGATTGTCATATCACTGATTACGAATTTAATTTCCATTAACATAGATGTCAGAAGCCCTTCCGCTGACATCAAATACCCATCCACTGTGACTTAGATGCACCTTAAATTCCTATGCTGCTTCCAAAGAAAAGGTTTATGTAATTTAATTTTTAGTGCATATTTGAAAGCATCAGATTAAAGACAGCAGACTTGTGTTGGTCAATAAAAAAAAAAAAAATCCTGCCTAATCGGCCATACCATTCTAAGAGCATTCCAATTAATACAATTGGACACTCAGTGATTATTCTAATCCTTAGTTGAGGGTAGAAAGGATTGGTAGCACACACCAAGGGGTCCAAACACAAGCTTTTTACAAAATGACCCACAAAGGTAGTTGTTTTTCATCAAAATGACATTGAAGTCTTCTCCGCACAAGTGTATTCATTTCTACAAATGCCTCACAAGGAACGTGAAGTTAAAACCAGAAGTAATCTGATCCCTGCCAACTAAATGTTCTAGGATGAACTTCCACATTCTCAAATTTTTAGCAATGACACAAGATGAAATGCAAAGAAAGGAAAAGTTTGAGAAAGAGCAAAGACTGTTCAGAGGGAATGATATTAACCTTAGGAAACTTAAGTCCATAATTCCCAAGGTTCACTCAGGAAGGATTTTCCTACCACCCCAGTTCGAGAACAGATGGTGTTCTGGTGAGAAAAAAATTGGAGGACTCCAACGTTAGGTTCTGAATACCTTACGTCAGCTTCCCGATTCAAGTGTCTAAATCACACCTTCTAAAAGGAATGGTTAAAATAATACCAAACATGTATAATGAGTAGAATGAGAAGGTACCATGTCAAGTGTTTTGCATGGATTATCTCCTTTACTCATTGCAACAGCCTTCAGAAGCAGGTACAAAGATTGTCTGTATGTTATTACAGTGAGGTTAAATATTCCCCAGGAACACAGTCATTAAACCGTGGAGCAGAGATATAATAAGTTCAACTGTGTCCTGGACTTGGGGCCCCAGTTCTAGTCACGTTACTTCCTGGGGCCATGATGTGAATATGGTAGCCACTATTTCAATTTGAATTAATATACATTAAATACACTGAAAACGCATTTCCTCAATCACAATAGCCACTTCTGAAACCCTCAACAGCTACTGTATTTCATAGTGCAAATAGAACATTACCATCATCACAGAAAGTTTTATGGGACATCGCTGTTTTAGGACATCGGTTTCCCCTTGGCAATTTTCCTTTCTCTTCCAATTCCTCATGATATTCTAAACCAGAATTATGTCCACAGAGAACATGTAGGCTGTGATAAATCTTTTCTTCCCACCTCCCCAGGAAAGGGCTACCATCTCCTCATCTGAAGAAAAATGTTTCTATCCCACTTCTCAAAACAAAGCTGTTTTAACAATAAAAAAATGATTAGGAATGAAAGCTTAAAATTATTATCAAGTAGAGATGTGAAGGGTACTCTGTGGGAGTCAATGTGGAATTTTCACCAAACCATCTGTATGATCTTTGACAGCCGAGAAAGAAAAGCAAGTAAGAAGATTATGAAGCATATTTTATGGTGTTGATGTTATTTTGGCATCACATAAAGTACTGATGAAATTTCACTGGGGAATGCTGCTATGTGCAGTTCGGCATAGAATGCTATAGGAGGACATTCTAAGTCTGAGAATACACATCAGAGAATAATCAAAATGATTCAGTGCTAAATCATGACAAAGATTACCCAGTCTTGGCTTGAGTCCTACAGACAAAAAGATGTTAAGGAATATCTGTGGAGGTAAACGAGATCCAGAAGGGAGCAGAACAGGTTATTGCCAATAATCTTCCAATAATGGCAACCTACTTGAATGTTAGTTAGTAATGTAAGTAGCTGATCATTAAACCAAGAATTAAAATGTTAGGCAGTGTACCCAAAACCCAAACTCAAACATGATAAAGAAATCAACTCAGGCAGAACTTTAATTGTGCTTTTTTGAAGGTAGAAAAATAAAGCTTTCAAAAATATTGAAAGAACTAAAATAACGATTTCAGCTGAGCTAGGAAAGTATGTGAAAAATGAAATAAAGAATCAGTATTGTTGGCTTACACGCAGTCTGGCTTATTTGTGGTTTTCATTCCTAAAGGGAAGGTGTACTATCTTATGACATAATATGCTCCATTAATTTGTTTGCGATGTCTTTGAAAACTGGTGCAACTTCATTGGAGACATAAGAAAAAAAATCTTAGAATCTTGATATTTCCTTATTGAAAGAAGCTTTGGGACGTCCTATAGTCCATCCCCTAAATTTCCTAAGTGAGGATACTGAGACCCGGAAATGGTCAATAATTCAACCAAGGTCACTCAGTTTGTTGGCTACCGAGGGGACAGAAACCTTGGCACAAGATGAATAATTACAGCCCAAAGTGCAGCCAGAAGCAGTGACTCTATCATATGTGACTGAGGACCTGAGAAGTTTAGGTGGGATGGTCTCAAGGGCCCGTCCAATCCTAACATTTTGAGAATTTTGTTCAATCAAAAATAACCCTTACAATTTTATTTGGGAATAAAAAATTTTAAAACAGAAAAGGAAAAAAAATGCATGAAGTCCCCATCCCAGGAACACTACTCTACGTCCATCATAGATCTTGCCATAGAGGGCACAGATATTACACACTGGAAATGCCCTGTGTGGAATCCATAGCAACCATCTTTTTAAGAATAGCGTCCATCCCTCTTTCATCTTTGTATCCTTAGGCCTGGAGTGATGCCTGGAGCATGAAAACTGTTTACTGCTTTGAACTGAAGTCTTACTCTAGACGTGGGAAAACACAGGGCCAACCTGACTAGGAGGACCTTCTGTCGATTTCATCCACGCATTCTCAACAGGGGAAGTATTGCCCCAGGGATGGGGGGCGGGATTTGTTCTTGAGAAGTGAAAAAGTTACCTAGAAAACACAGATATACATCGGGTGTATAAAGACTTATACGGGATAGTGGGAGTATTAAGATTTTGTGAAGGAGGGACAGTTAGAAAAAAAAAACAAAACTAAAAAACGTTTCTTATGGGAACAAAAATGAGAAAAATTAAAGAGGTTGAGAAAGACTGGTCTAAGCCGATAGAAATTCTGCTAAGTGAAGCAAATAAAGATCACAAAATCAGAGGAAAGATAGCACGTTTTTAGACTGATCCTATTTGGGCCTCAAAAAAGTTTAAAATATCTCACATTCTGTTTACTGGCTCCTAGACAATATAAAAATAATTTCTCAAGCTCCCCTTTTCCCTCTGAGTAGGAAGTTCCAATAATAGATCAGTCCAATTTCGTAGATGGTTATTAAAATGGCCTTAGTTTGTTCTTATGATTCAATCGTTCAATTTAGAGCTTCATTTTCATGTCCCATCCAAAGCCATCTTCTTTCCAAGCATGTATTACCTGTTTCTTGGAAACTCTTTTCCTTCCTCCGGGCACCCCGGTTCTCCCTGTGATCCCTGTGATCTCCCAGCGACACTAGCCTTCTATCCTCATCTGACTCATGAATTCCTCCTTCCCATTCAGGGTATGAGGTTCTATGGAATCCCTCTTCCAACCCCTTGGAAACCTCCGTGTTTCTCTGAGACCTGTAAGGTATAATATTGCAGCTTCCCCAAATCTTGAGGCCCTCCTCATTTGGTGTCACTGAGGGCAAGCACTCCTGTCCTCTGTTCCACAAGGAAGTAAGACGGGGAAGTACCTTCCCCTCCCCAGCACTGCACTGCCATAAAACAGAACTGCTCCTTCCCAGTGCCTCCTCTGCTATTCCCCCTACCCTCCCGCTGCTCCACTCCAAAGTGGGCTGGCTTCTCCCAAGGCCCCCAGTGAGAGGTGGCAGGCCTCTACAAACAATTCTTCTTTAAACATCCGCTGTGAAATTCTTCATTCTCGGTGGTTTCTTCATTCTCAACTGTGAGCTTTATTTGCCAAATCAAGCCCTAGACTCCCATCATCATACGGTTAAAACAGCTGCCCTTTGGCTTAGGGACTATGCTAAGCATTTGATACGCACTATCTCATTTATTTCCCATTTCCAAACAGTAAGGTTCATAGTATTTTCCTCTACAGGTGAGGAAGGTGAGTGTTTGAAGTTAAACAACTTTTCTTAGGCACACAACAAACAAGCTGTTGAGCTGTTAATGGAATCCAGACCAGGAAGGCTCTCGATCCCAAGCTCTTAACCAATCATTTTTTTTTAAAGTGAAAGTGAATTATAATTAACTTCAGTGGAGGCCTGCTTAATAGATATCTTTCTTTCGAGAGACTTGGCATGTGGCCTGCCTGAAAACCTGTATCTAAAGTTGGGTCTCAGGGGGGTGCCTGGGTGGTTCAGTCGGTTGAGCTTCCCACTTTAGCTCAGGTCATGATCTCACGGTTCACGTGTTCGAGCCCCGCCTCAGGCTCTGCGCTGACAACTCGGAGCCTGGAGCCGGCTTCGGATTCTGGGCCTCCCTCTCTCTCTGGCACCTCCTCCCTCTCAAAAATGAATAAACGTTAAAGTTGGGTCTCAGGAAAACAAACGTTAATAATTTATCTCAACAATTTTACCTTTCTACCTGGATATATCACATCTTATTTTGTCAACCAGAATCAAGAGAAGTGTTGCCTATGGAAGGCTCAATAATGAAAAATAACATGGTAGCACCCAGGTATTTGGGAGAAGACTCAAAGAGCTGAAGACACTTTGCCTATTATTGATACCCGCCCCCCATAATTGTTATGTGTAGAAGCAGAAAGAAGATAAGAGATTCTGCCTAAGTACTAGGAATATTTCCAAAATAGCCTAGCTAACATTTGGGGCCACCATAACTGAATCAGAGCACTGCATCATTTCTGGTTGATAGATGAAAAATCTGTTGTAAGTCTGGCCAAGAATTCTGGACCCTGTGCCATCTCTGATTCATCTGTGTCACCAGGGCCTGAATCACAGCTGTGTGACCTCAGCCGATTGATGAAAAACAGAAGAGAGAAGAGAGGAAAGGATTTGAAGGAGATTTGACTTAGAAGTTGGTATGCTTTATTTCTTACCTACAAATCCTTGTAATCACATCTGTGTGTGGATAGTTTCTACAATTCATTATTAATCTCACAGATGTTTATATGGCAAACAGTGTAGATACTCATGTCCAGTCCTTACAAAATATCAGTTTCTTGGGGAAATACCTTTAGCTTTCTACTCCCCATAGATCCTCTATGAGCAGGCTTTAGTTGACTCTAGAGATAATCCAATGATCCGCTGATTGGGGGTATGGGTCAGTCCCAGTGGTTACCTGGCCAACTCACTAAAAACACACTCCAATCTTTCAGTTGTACCTGTTAACAATGGCATTGGATGTCCTCTGTCCGAAGAATTTTCCTTACTTGTATAAGGATTTCAAGGCCTTCCCAGAATCTCCCAGGTTAGTTTCATTAAAACTTATATGGGAGTAATTTAGCATGTTGGGGTTTTAGTTTTCAGGGCAATTGTCTTCTCTGAGGAAAGAATTCTGGAACCAGCATTTCTTCCTCCTAAATGAGCAGAGATCATAGGATAGTCAGAGATCAAGGTCTGTGCGTCCAGCATAGGCAACTGCAAAAAGAGCACTGAGGTCTCTTTAAATTTTAATACAGCAGACAGCAGAGATGCTGGGAATGCCAAATTCTTAAACATGTCCGATGAATTACACCAAATTCACATTCTTGTTGGCCAAGTGCTACAGCTAGCCTATGTGGAGACTTTAGAGACATTCTTCAGCAAACCTTTCTAATTTGGACGGCTATGAAGTTAAATCAGTGTCTTGGGAGAATTACTAATTCACTGAAAACAAAAACAAAAACTTTGGAGGAGAGTAGGGTAGGAAAGGAGGGAAGGACAAAACGGATTCTGTTTTTTCGTATGCACAGATCAAGTGTCCAGGCACTATGTCTGAAAGTTGAAGCAATTGTTTGAAAACGGTTAAATAAGGAGGCCTGATGGTCAAATAGGTCAGAAAACCACTAATGACCCTCAGTCTTAGAACATCTTTGCTGCATCTCCATTGTCTCATCCAGAAAACAGAGCTATAATCGGCCACTGATACTTCAGAGATTGCGGTGTCCACTGCCTATGTTTGGGACCAGAGCTTGAGCAGACGGGACCTCATCCCCAACCCCAGTCTTGGAGAGGAGCACCAACACCTCCCATCACCCACAGGAACCCTTTGAGTCCCACCAGTAAAAAAAAAAAATTGTTTTTAGAGCCACCATGATTACTAGAAATGCAAATCTATGGCATAAAAATGTAAGAATTGATGAAGTTTCCAGAAAACTTTTTCACTTATTCTGTAAATACTTTTTGAGGGTCTCCTACACATGGAGCACCGTAGTAGGCCCTTGAAAGCACCAGTGAACACAACAAACATCCCTACTTGCAATGGGTTTACCTTTTAGCTGTAAAGAATCAAACCTCACATCCCCCTGCAAGTGCTGCAGGGGATCTGCTTTGAGTTTTGATACAATATTCATTTTCTTTAAAAACAGTCCACTCTCAGGGAGCCTGGGTGGCTCTGTCGGTTAAGCGTCCAACTTCAGCTCAGGTCATGGTCCTATGGTTCATGAGTTCAAGCCCCACATCAGGTTCTATGCTGACAGCTCGGAGCCTGGAGCCTGCCTTGGATTCTGTGTCTCCCTCTCTCTCTGCCCCCCCGCCCCCGTTCACACTCTTTCTCTGTCTCCCAAAAATGAAGAATTGTCCAAAAAAATTTTTTTAATTTAAAAAATATACTATCAAAACTTTTTTAAATTTTTTTAATGTTTATTATTTATTTTTGAGAGAGAGAGAGAGAGAGCAAGCAGTGGAGAGGCAGAGAGAGAGGGAGACACAGAATCCAAAGCAGGCTCCAGGCTCTGAGCTGTCAGCACAGAGTCTGACTGGGGGCTCGAGCTCACAAAAGGTGAGATCATAACCTGAGCTGAAGTCAGACACTTAACCAACTGAGCCACCCAGTCGTCCCTATCAAAATAAAATAAATAAATAAATAAATAAATAAATAAATAAATAAATAAAGGAGGATGAGCAGAAGAGATTAAAGTAAGGGGAATAGGAAAGAAGTGAAAAGTATTTTATATAATCAAACTTCATAACCCCAATCTTTAGCAAATCAAATTTTAGAAGTGGAAGAAAACTGCCAAAGTCATGTCATGAGAGCTTATTTTCAGTTGACTTCTTCATCCACCGTGTTTGTAGACTGAACAACAAGTTGGACGGGTGCCTGCGTCGCTCAGTTGGTTGGGGATCTGACCTCAGCTCAGGTCACAATCTCCCGATTCACAAGTTCAAGCCCCAAGTCAGTCTCTGTGCTGATAACTCAGAACCTGGAGCCTGCTTCAGATTCTGTGCCCCTGTCTCTCTCTGCCCCTCCCCACCTCGTGCTTGGTCTCTCCCTCTCCCTCTCTCTCTCTCTCTCTCTTAAAGCTAAGTATATGTTAAAACAATTTTTTTAAAAAGTTGGAGAATGCATTACATGGAGAATGTGTTGTATTTTAATTTAACATCACATCTGTCAGTCTCATTCAACTTCTAAGAAACAGGTCCAGATTTATGTTAATTTTGCCCTAATTTCCATTAACTAATCCATTTATTAAGCATCCTCTATATTTCAGACATCCTGCTAGGTCAACATGTCTACATGTTAAATCTTAATGTAATTATTACCCCCATTCTTAGGTGAGAAAATAGACACTCAGAGATTAAATAACCTGCTCAAGATCACCCTGCTAGTAAATGGATCTAATTCTTTATTTCTCTAATGATTTAGTCCTCATCTATAAATGGAGGGTAACGATAACTACTTCGTAGAAATGTTCTAAGAATTACAAATAATACGTGAAAAGTTGCCGCGATGGTACCTGGTACGTAAAAGGCTGTCCAATAGCTGAGAGCTCTTGTATTATATGTCTCATGTGTCAACTGAGGATAACTTGTACCCCTAAATGTAAACACAACTGTATCAAACTTCCACTATTTGTCCTGCCAAAAACCCATTGTCCTCCGTGATATTTCCATAATTAACCAGCGGTTGATGTTCACCTCTGTGCTTTCCTAATTCCAGGAAACGTGCTGTTCACTCTGTAGCTTATAGCGGTTCCACGGTTGGAACAGCATAAAGTCGAATATTAGACACCTTTGTTCTTGAAACCCCCTTAGCCATTCCAGCCGGTATTGCTGCAGTTCCCAGGCTTAAACAAGTTCGCTTCCTCCGGGGAGGAAGCGAGCGTTGCGAGCTCTCCGTCCTTCTCACCACTGTCGCCTCAAGGCTTCAGCCTTAGCCCCGAGCAGCTTTTCAAGGCGTTTTCCTAAGGCAAACCATTTCCCTTTTCGGAATGCCCTTGATATCAGACAATCAAGTAAGTGTTCACCCAACTACCTGACTGTTAGTTGCTAAAGCACCTAGCGGGCCCCTCATTTATCAACTGGGGAGTGGGTTTGTGGCCTGGGCGCTGAGGCTCGCTGGGTAAAAGACCGCGGACAAATCGCTCCGGCATGTATCCTCTCAATTGTCAAAATAAGAAAGCTTGGACTAGATGGGCAGCCGATCCCTTTTTGCTCAGTCATTTTATTCTCTTCAGAGCTTTCATATCATTTCCTTTCTCATAAATTTCGGCACACAGGGTGGAGTTGGGAGTGGAACTGGAGAATATTTCATAACCAATCATACGTGAAAGACACTTTACGCATAAGGAAAAACCATCAGTTTTGTTTTCGCTGGTTCACCAAAAATGAAAGGAAAGCCACAAACTCTCCTTTAGCGCTTCCAATCAGGGTGTGCTATATGACCGCACTAATACACACAGGGCCAAAGGAGATACAATGTTTTGAAAATGATGGTAAAAGGGCAGAAATGTAATTGCTAAGGACAAATATGTTACAATAATATTGATGAGACCAGGAAATGTTTTCCTATCTTGCCACTCAGATGCAGGGAGATAACTGCTTTGTTATGCTGAGCCTTTGGCAGTTTTCTGCAGCTCCCACAGCAATATGTTTTTCTGTTCAAAAAAGAAATACATGCTCATTGTAAGGCAGTTGGAATATTCGAAAGGATACAAAAGCAAATGTAAATTACACATTCTATTTACTAGCTAGGAATAATCATGGTTAATGTTTTGATTTCTATCTATTGGACTTGATTAGAACCACGGTATACGCACACCATTATACTCTGCCTTATTTTTCTTAGTGTGGGTGGCAATTGCATCTTTCACATCAACCTAGCATTGTTTTATGAAGTTTCGAGTCATGACTAAGGTCATATTAACCAGAATCAGGGTGCATTAATGGCCACGGAATTCGAATTATGACTTTATTTTCAGGTGAAGTAGCAACGGTGAGCACTTGCTTTCCGAAACTCTGAGGGAGACTGAAAGCCGTCTCCATATCTGAAGGTTGTTTTCATTTGTAGAAGCCATACCTTTTAGTCGCATGTCAAGGCAGTTGCTACAATATGCCTGGCAAGCACCTCATAGCAGGCCTCAAGAAGAGCCCGTTTGAGGGTGGGAGGTAGACACAATGAGGCTCAGGAACCAAAGCAACCAGGAGCAATATGGCGCCATGGGGAGCGTAGGTTCGAACCCAGGCTCTTAACCCTTGCTGGCTGAGTGGACTTACACAAGTTATCCTCTATAGGACTTTGTTTCTTAATATATAGTATTTTATCTCCTATCTCCCTGGGACTCTGCAGAAGCTAATTGATATTATGCCTGCCACTTGGCCCAGACTATAATTTTAAGTGAAAAATAAATATTAGCCATGCTTTCTTACTGTTATTATTATTCCCGCCAGTTTTCGACCAGTTCCAAAAAGCACAAGTCTCAGTGAAATATAATCGGGAAACACTTCAATTTTTCTCTGGTCAAAACTTTTCACTGCTATTCTTGATCTCCTTTTTCCCATCCTCAGCAATGTCTTGAATTAATGCCTTAACTGCTCTGGCCCTTCAGATTGTTAAAATCCAATGCTGTTTAATACTTCCATCTCAATTCCTGACCATCTTTTCTCATCATCTTACCTACTTTCCCAACTCTCCTCTCCCCCAGATGCCTTGAACTGGGGATCTGACTTCACAGAGTGAGGGCAGGTGGTGTGGCCCCAAAGACTTGCACTTGCTTGCCCTTCAAGACACAACAACCCTGACTGAGATAAGCAGGGAGAAGGAAAGAGGTAAGTGCTTATTACTGTCTCATTTCTTTACCGACTGCTTCCATGGACCTATCCCTACTGGGTGTTGCTTCTCTGGGTGGTCATGACTGACATCCTATACCTCATGCAATGTTGGCTCCCTATGAGATGCTGGCTTGAGTCCTCCGGACGGAGTCACATGAGGCTTCTCCCACAGCACGGTTATCTGACATGGTGTTCTGGGTCAATGTATCGGTTTTCTAGGGCCGCCACAACAAAGTGTTGCAGGGTGGGTGGCTTAAACAGCAGAGATCTTTCCGTCTCTCAGTTCTGGAAGCCAGAAATCTGAGACCAAAGTGTTAGCAGCGTTGATTCCTTGGCTTATGGCTGCGTCACCTCGGTCTTTGCCTTCCTTGTTCACTTGAGATTCTTCCTGTGTGTGTACGTGTGTGTGATTCAGTGTCCACATTTCCCCGTTTATAAGAACACTAGTCATATTGGATTAGGATCTATCCTAACGACCACATCTTAACTGATTACACTTACAACAACCCTATTTCCAAATAAAGTTGCATCCCTAATAAAATCCTGGGGGTTAGGACTTCAACATTTCAATTTTGGGAAGACAATTCAACCCTTAATAGTGAACCATTCTCACGCCAACCAGCCCCTCTCCAAACTTTTGCTTCTGAGGAAGTGCACGGGATGAGCCCCATGTTGTTACACCTATATTTATGGCAAGAAATCAGTGCCTAGGCTCTGTCACTCCCAGTCCTCCTGATTTGAGGAGGCATCTTAGACACCCAGCGTGAGCTCGCCTGCTTTGTGATTATAGGTGACTGAGCCTATCATGCCTCCCAGCAGATATTCTGACAGGAAGCCTACTTAAGTCCCAAAACTTTGTTTAACTTTTCATATTTGTTTAACTCCTTTTTCCAAATCGGGTTGCCCCCAAATGATTGGCATGAAGCAAACATTTTGCTGCTCCTCTCCCTAGATCTCGTCTGTGGCAAGTAGAAGTACACGGAAAGAAATAAAGGCAACCGGGCAGCTTACTGATGCTTTGGTTACTTTACTCAAAGGCACATGCAGGCTTGCCTCTGTTCTGGTTTCCTAATATGACACGACGACTTATAGGAGGCACTCTTTGTAGACCCTACCATGGTTTTCATTTCTTCACTTTAAAATACATCTTCTCTTCGATACATTGCCCCCATGTTCTCATAGTTTAGAAAACTGGTTCCAGTATAATTGATTTCCAGTAAGACACTGTGGCAGGTTGTAGGCAGAGGCTTAACTGACAGAGAGAGTGGCAACCTCAGATCCCATGTGCCTGCCCAAAATAACCAATACCTTCCATGAGGGGCCCTTCTGGGCATAGCAATTCTATTTTTTTAACTCAAGAATGGGTAGAGAGAAGCACACCCAGTGGAAGCTATTTTTTTTTTTTCTCAGCTCCTAGCAGGAGTGAGAAAATCTTGGCCAATTTCACCATTTCTACAAAGCAGTGGTTCCAACCTATAGTCCCTGGATCAAGAGCATCGGCATCACCTGGGGTCTTATTAGAAATGCAAATGCTGGGCCCCCCACTCCAGACCTATGGCATCAGGAACTCAGGTGGGGTCCAGCCAGCTGAGTTTTAACAAGCTCCCAGGAGATTCTGATGCACGCTCGAATTTGAGAAGCACCGCTCTGAAGCCGTGGTTCTTAACCATGCCTGCACATGAGCACCTCTGGGGCTTTGAACAAAACAATTGTCAGGGTCCTAACCTCCATCAGTACCCTGGGTGGGTGGTGAGCAGGGTTACTTTTCAGAAGTCCCCCCAATAATTCTAACGGGCAACCAGAACAAGAACCACTGCTCCAAGGCTACAGATTCCACCCTCTTCTACAGAGTTCTTCTGGGGCCGCCGGCAGGTGGGAAGGGGCCCAGCTGCCAGGGCCGCACTCCCCCCCCTCGCCCCCCAATTCACCTGGAGCAACTGAACATTTATCTGTTTTCCACACTTGGCTTTAGTGCAATGTTTTGTTTGAACAAAGGTTTCTGCGACCAAAAAGTACAAACATTAATCCTCTGAAGGGTAATAAATTATAAAAGCCAAGAGCCCCTTATTTCCTCCTAATTCCATTTTATGGAGAAGGTGAGACAGTAAAATATATCTGGAGCTTATCAGGAAAGGATAGCAGTGGGAGGCTCCTCCTAAGGTTATAGGAAATCTGAGGCTTCGGAACGGACTAAAGTGCATGGAAACATTTGTGTGGGAAGTTCAGGAATGCGGTGTGCTGTTCCAACCGCTCGATGAGCCACTAATCTGATCCTCTAAAACTCCTTGCTCGTCGGAACATAAATTATACTATCGCAGATTAAAAACATGTTCACCTTGTGAAAAATAATTCGTGGCATGCAAGTTTGAAGTAGACATTTCTTTTTTCCTGATTTGGGTTGGCCAGCATCAAATCTAGGAACAAAATATGAAATAGAAAATACGGAGATGCTTATAATAATACGATGGACAAAGAGGGGCTACATCAGCATGCACAACCCACACTGGATTTTTTAATGGCCAGTGAGATGCTGTGATTGAAACTGTTCGAGAATTGTAGAATATCTCTTCTAAATACATTTATCTGAGGGGCGCCTGGGTGGTTCAGTCCGTTAAATGTCCGGCTCTTGGTTTTGGCTCAGGTCAGGGATCTTGGGGTTTCATGAGTTCAAGCCCTGCGTGGGGTGTGTTGGGCTCTGCACTGGCAATGTGAAGCCTGCTTGGGATTTTGTCTCCTCTCTCTCTGACCCTCCCCCACGTGCGCTGTCTCTCTCTCTCAAAATAAATAAATAAATGACCTTAAAAAAATAATTAAAAAATACATTTATTTTAATAGAGGCAGTTTTGGTCCATAAAGAAGGTAGAAATATCTTAAAGGTGGGTAACTTCATGAATCACGGTAGATAGATATTTTAGAAGGCAGTTTGACACTCTCTGTCTCTCTCTCTAACACACACACTCACGCACAAACACACACTTATACACGCACACACACACACACACACACACACACAATGAAAGACTTTGTCAACATTCATGATTAAGACCTTTCGAATATCCACTAGGTCCCTGGAAACGGAAGCCCTACTAAGGGTAAAGTTAGCTGTGTGTTACACACAAGGACTGTGCTGCTGACGGACATGAGTTCTGAGTAAGCATGAAAACAATGAACAATATATGAATCTGAAGAGTATGAAAACAAAAGCCTGATGAGTGTCAGAAATGTCAATTGAACAGATGGAGAAAAAAATGAACCCGCAGGGTGGGGAGGCAGAGATGGCCACCAAAGGTGATGAAAACAGGAAACCCTCACTGGTGGCAAGGGTGGTTAGAATCATAATAACAGTGATCATCACTGTTACTATCCTTCCTCCTTCCTCCTCCGCTCGCCCTGCGATTGTCTAAATAAGCAACTAGAGTATGTTGAACATTCTGTAATACACTACAGAATTGTACTGTCCCTGCATCTCTCCTTAGGGGCACCCCTGCTCTAAAACTTAACGAACAGAAAGTAATTCTCCCTGGCAGAGAGAAGAGTTAAAGCAAGACTTTTCCTTTATCAGGAGTGGGAAGTCAGGACTGACGGACAACACAGAAAAGGTACAGCACTTCTCTCATCCTGAATCGTTAATACTTGAAGATCTGAAACACTTTGGCTTGATCCGAGGGTTTGTTTGTCATGGCTCTTAAACTCCTTAAGGTTGGGGACTTTGCGCTCCGTGTTTCCAACACCCCATGGCAAGCATAGGACTGTTAGTTTGAAGAGAAAAGGAAACATCCTTTGAATTCTCTGTTGATTCTCAGAGTTACTGGTAGGGCTGCAATAAAAATTACCAACGGACCTGTGTTTTGTTTTGTTTTGGTTTGTTTTTAGTGAAGTTTTAGATCACACATAATCTACGTATATTTCAAGTATGACTTCCTGCAATATCTTCAAACACTTCTAGCAGTGGAATCTGCTAATGCATTAGCTATTAAGGCCAAGCCACAATTTATAAAACAGATTAAACTAGAACCACACTGGCCCATACAGGGCCAGAGAAAGGCAGGTCACCCTCCCTTCACCCCACACAGTGACCCTGAGCACCGTCCATAAGGCAGCACCCTTTCTTTGAAAATCATTGTTCTAATGTATCTATGTTACATATCATGAGCGTGTATATATCTGTAAAATAATGTATATATGCTACATATCATGAGCGGGATATATTTGTAAAATAAGTACAAATGATGGGTGGTTCAATAATAGTAACTATTCACCGTGTAAGGCAGTTAGCATATCCATATCCTTGAGACAATCCATGTGTCTGTGTGTCTGTCTCTCTTTGACCCAGGCACCACCATCTCCAGAGAAACTGCTTTGCCCAAGGCCCTCAGTTTTCACCTGTTCATTGAGTAGACATGTCTCTCTCTCTCTCTCTCTCTCTCTCTCTCTCTCTCTCTCTCTTTTTACTTGATTAGATTCTTGACTTGTCCTTCTTTGCAGTTGAGGTGCAACTCACAAAACTAAGGTGCACAAACCTTAAGGGTATGATGCTCCATTATTTTACCTATGGACATACCTGTGTAATTCCCACCTAGGTTAACAGAGAAAACAATTCAGCATCCCCAAATGTTCCCTCCAAGGGCATACCATCTCCAGAAGGCAACCATTCTTGTGACCTTTAATACAGAAGATCAATTTTGTCTATTTTTGAACCGTGTCTAATCCTAATCATATAGTATTAAGTTTTTGTGACTGGCTTCTCTCAGGGAGCATGCGAAACTCATCCACGTGCCTATCTGTGATAATTGGTTCACGAAAATGACTCTGACTTCTATTTTCCGAAGACCAAAATTTACCTGCCATATACCTTTTCCCTACCACCCCTCATCTCAGCTTGTATCCCCATTAGGATTCAGGCATGAAAAGGGTGTCAGGACTTTAAATTTCTCTACCCCAGTGATGCTAAGAGACTGGACAAAGGTCGTGCCCCTGGTTCTCAGGAGAGATAGGAATGGAGAAGTCTTGTCTCCCTGTCCAGTAGCCTCTCCATTACCTCACACTCCTGTCTCTGTTCTTCTTCTCTCCTTCATTGCCACCACTTGTTTTTTGAGAAGCAGCAGGAAAGCTGTCCTCCCTAGTAGTCCCTGAGGAATGGGGCTTAAATTCTCTCTCACTTCTCCACCGTTGGTCTGAGCCCTGTATGGGTTTTTTCATCTCCACTTTCAAATTTGTACTCCTCTCCAATATCCTTAGAAAGCTGCCATTCCCTGTTCTTTTTTTTTAAGTTTATTCATTTATATTTGAGAGAGAGAGAGAGAGAGAGAGAAGGAGAGAGAGAACACGTGCACATACATGCACAAGCAGGGGAGGGGCAGAGACAGAGGAAGAGAGAATCTGAAGCAGACTCTGTCAGCACAGTCAGTCACGTGGGGCTGGAACCCATGAACTGTGGGATTGGGACCTGAGCTGAAGTCATATGCTTAACCAACTGAGCCACCCAGGCGCCCCCCTGTTCTTTTTGTTCCAAATTCCTACTACTACCTGCCTTTCATCCTACATTTTTATCTAGTCCTTGGTACTTTGAAACCTCCCTCCTGGTGCCTTACACTAACATTGCCAACACCATGCTGAGCACAGATACTTTTCCGGGTCTCTTTTCCAGTCTATGCTTTCTAGCTACCTGTTCTCAGATTTCTGAGACTTTTGATTTCCGTCTACAGGAAATATTGTTCTGTCTAACCACCCATAACTTTCCCATCTCATTGTAGCTTTTTCACTTTTCTCTGGATATGTGTTCTCTGTACCCCCTGTGGTTTGGTTCTTAATTCACATCATCTAGCTTATTGGTAAAATCATGAACACATCTGACAGCCTCAACAACCCAGGGTGAGTTATCTCAAATAAGCAGTGATATGATGGTGAACATTTATATAACATTCACTATGTGTTAAGCATGATTCTAAGCATGATTTTACACATATTAACCCATGTAATTGTCTCAGCAACCCTCTACAAGTAGGTACTGTCATTAATAATACTGCTTTATAGGTGAGGAAACTGAAGCAAAAAGAACTATCTCTCCTAAGATCATAGAACTGGTTAGGATTTGAATTTAGTGGGTCAGGCTCTGGAGCCTTTGATCTTAAATGCCTCCGAACCATGGAGACAATACAGGTGGAGAACACAGGCGCAAAAGGATGAAGTCAATTTAGGATAAAATTGGGATCAGTTTATAAGTCAAGATAAGGCTGGGATAAATTTTTGGGAAAAATTTCAAGAGACTTCTAGGATGGGCAACAATACAGCAGACATGGGATTTTAGTGTGGCAAAGCCATCTGCAAGGATGTGACAGGTGGATGAGGAGGAGAAGATTCCACAGGGCTCAGAAGTAGTTGCCTTCATGAATAGAATAAATGAAATTGAGCATTCAACCAGTGCTGTGAGGACAAATTGCTGATATGAACGTGAGACTCAACAGGAAAAAGGGATAATAATATTTGGGGTTAGTCAAGAACAATCACTTAGAAGAAGCTGGTTTTTATAGATTATGTAATGACAGCCTATATATTTTTTTTAAATAAAAACGCTAGTTCCTTGCTTTCTATAAAATATCAAATTAGATTAATAAAGTGGGCAAAGTAATTGATTTGGCATAAATTAAATTGCACTTAATTTCTTCAAGAACATGGACAATATTTCATTATTTCTATGTCATCTATGGTGACTAGAGCAGCATTTCTGCATTTTCTATACCAGAATTGCTGTGTCCGTACGGAATTTACAGTGGGATTAAAATAGTGATGCATGGTTGCAACCTACTAGGACAATAACAGGTAGTCAATATTTATTAAATCTTACTATGTGTTAGGTCCTATGCTAAGTGCTTTATCACATTCAGTCATCAAAAAATTCTTGAATGGAATGTGCTATTCCCATTTTTAAATAAGGAAATCAAGACCCCTGACTGCAGTGTGGTTATGTAACAGGCTCACGGTGGCACAGTAAGTGGTGAGACCAGTGCTCAAACTCAATCTGCTTGATTCCAGAACAGACAGAAAAGTATGACCCAACATGCTAGAGAGAGACCAAGGGAGACAGAGACAGAGAATTGAAGATTTGTGCCTGTATATAGAAGCAACGTGAATTTATGTGATCCCAATGAAATGACAATTTAGAGCCAAGAAGTGCTTCATTCGTGATTCTCAGAGAATAATTCTGCTTTCACACACACACACACACACACACACACACACACCTCCAATTGTGAGGCACAAGGGCTGCCTGAAAGGATCTTTGGTCAATGATTATCCACATAACAAGCCCGCTGGGAATGAATAATGCCACATACTTTGTCCTCTGTGCATTGCAGAGCACTTTCTCTTATTTCATCTCATGTTATCCTCACCATCATGAGATGTGGTACAGAGATCCTTCTGCAGAAACCTAGTCACAGGGAAGGGCTTATATTTCATATCTCACAGCAAGACAGTACCAGCAGGATTCTGCAGCCAAACCTGGATCTGCTGATCTTGAACACGGACCCAGGGCTTGCTCCTCAGTCTCCTTTCAGCTGACTCCTTTTCCTCACCACATGCCTCCAATATTTACTCAGCTCCGTGCCTGACCTAAAGAAGGTGTATAGGAAATATAAACTGAAGGAAAACAAACTATTCTGCCTGAATAGGCCGGGGCCTTACAAAAAAGTAGTTGTGTTTTCCCACCTAAGAATGCCATCACTTTATTATGGTTGTGGGAATGCCATGAAGAAATTGTAGTCCTCTCCAAATGTAGGCTTTTGGACAAAAATGGACATGAGTTGCTGTTTTTGAAGTTGGTTCATTGTGCCTCTCTTAAAGGATCAAGCTTTTGGGGCATATGGGTGGTTCAAGTAGGTTAATCGTCTGACTTTGACTCAGGTCCTGATCTCACAGTTTGTGAGTTCGAGCCCCACATCGGGCTTGCTGCCGTCAGCCTGTCAGCCCAGAGCCCCCTTTGGATCCTCTGCCCTCCTCTCTCTGCCTCTCCTCTGCTCGCACTCTCCCAAAAATAAATAGATATTTTTCAAAAAATCAAGCTTTGGTATCAGACATACCCGAATCCCAGCCCTAACTTCAACATTTACAGTCAGTGGCCCCGGGCAAGTTATACTCAAATTCTCCGGGACTTTGTTGCCTCGTCTGTAAAAATTAACTAACAATATCTGCTTTTCAGGGTGGCTGTGACTATTATATAAAGTCCGTAAGGTACCTGAAGTGGCACCCGAGACAATGTAAACTACATATAGCGGCTCTTACCCCATCAGCACCATCATCCACATTCTGTGTTTTATCGTAGGTAGCACATTATTTTTTACTATAAAGAAAGAAAAAAACCTGTCATTTCAACCATGTCTTGACATCGACTATAAGATGCCTCAAATTTGAGTAACATTAGAAATGTGAAAAAGGTTTCATCTCGGATCTATAAAATGCAGAATGTGTGTGTATGTGTGTGTGTTCAAAGATTGAAACTGCTGTCTGAATCAACTTTGAGAGTGGAACGTTTTAACAAAATTTCCCTCAAGAAAGTTTAAAACCATTCTCTGTTCAACCAAGTAAAATTCTTTCACCAGTGCAATGAAAACGTTTTGAAGTAGAGAACTATGTATGCTTCTCTAGTTAGTATATTTTTAAACTTACGAATGATGTTTTAATAATGTGTGTGTGTGTTCACAGATTTCTGTGATGGGCTAATAATGTATATTGCAAATACAAATAAACATTTCTGATATGTCATTTGAAGAAGTGAAATGTAGTTTTGTTTATAACCAGATAAATAAACTTGCAGATGTTTTCCTGTAAAAAAGAAGTGTTATCTAGTGAATTTCAGGAACTTTATTGGAATGACAAAGTTCAAACTACTGCCAAAGCCAACACATGAGGTTTATATACACAGAGAGAAGAACAGATTTCACTGTGTTGATGAGATTTTTATTTCTTGGTTCCCGTTTTCCATTACTACTTGGTCAATGGCCATGAAGGATTCAGGGTGGTTTTGCTCAATAAATGTCTCAAGTCCCATATCCTTCCCTCCTAACTTTTTTCAAAACCAAGCACAAATCTTAACAAAGATTAAATTCCTAGAGAACCTAGCAAGTCACTAGAGAGCTATACTAAGATCTCCATACATATTTGAAGAAAATCTAATGTATAAGCTATCCTTGGAACAATGACTTTAAGGTTTAATAATATCATGACTCTGGTATAAGTAAATCAGTCATGACACAGTTAATTCAGAATTTCAGACGCTCACTATTGCGGTAATTGATCAGATCGAACACATTGATCCAATTCAGGATGTGTTTTTTTGTTGGAAGTGAAGATTAATGATACATCAGCAGTTATTTGACTTCCATAGCTTACCATTTGCAAATGGAGACCTCATTTATTATGGACACTTGAAATGGATGTAAAAGGAAAAGAGCTCTCAGTCATAGTAAACGACAACACATTCAAATGTTAAATGTTTTCAAACATTCTGGTTTTGCTTTTCATTAATTTCTTTTATTTTAAGTTTCACTTCCGAATATTCTTGCTATGGAGAATAGAATGCAGAGATGGCTAGGCTCACTATTCCTATCACAGTTCCAGAGTTGAAAATTAGGACCTCTTGGGGCGCCTGGGTGGCTCAGTCGGTAAGCGTCTGACTTCGGCTCAGGTCATGATCTCGCGGTCTGTGGGTTCGAGCCCCGCGTCGGGCTCTGTACTGACAGCTCAGAGCCTGGAGCCTGTTTCAGATTCTATGTCTCTCTCTTCCTCTGACCCTCCCCTGTTCATGCTCTCTCTCTCTCTGTGTCTCAAAAATAAATAAATGTTAAAAAAAATTTAAAAAAAAAAAGAAAATCAGGACCTCTTTGAAGGCGTGCTTAAAAAAGGTTCATTGTAACTCTAAATGTAAGAGGACTTTAACTATAAAATGGACCATGAATTTTATGCACCACCAACTTGAAAAAAAAATACAGGCAATCAAGCTACAATGCACCATCAATTTTAAGACACATTCCAATTTCAGAGAAGTTAAAATGTGAAAATATGGATGATTTAGAATTGATAAAATATGGCAGTCTCCATGATAAAATGTAGCCACATCATTTCAGTGCATTCAAAGAAGACCACATATTATGCTGCAGAGCAAATCTGGGTATTTGATCATTTTAAGAGGCAAAATAGAGCTCCTACATCAATCTGGATCCTTTGGAATGATGCAGTAGAATTCTGTACTCCCTAATTTTGTACTCCGGAAATTCAAGGGATCTTTGCTACCTACCCTCTCCCCACATGCCAGTGCAAACTCCAGAGCAAAGGAAATAATTCACAGCTGGCAAGATAGCAATTTGAACGTTCCTTGACAGTTTTGCAAAAAGAAACTTCAAGAGAGACTTCTAATGCTCATTTAAAGCAATTGCTGATAGAGGTATTGCAATGGGGGACCTGGGGGCAGAGAACCGCTAAAGTCTCAGAATGATCCATGACCTATAGGCTCTCTTATTGTGAGACAGTATGAGAGGCTTATTCTTCCAAGGCAAGTGAATGCTTCACATCTGCCCTCTCTCCACCAGCCTGTTTTAATTCATTAAGCCACATTATGACAAACAGAGTAAACCATTGGAACAGGGAGGTGGAGGGCAAATACCATGTTCCAAAGGGTTCTGGGGTTAAACCAGGATAGTTAGTTGCAATATTCAAGGACCAGATTGAAAACAGGAAAAAGCAAAACAAAACAAAACAAAACAAAACAAAATCACTCATGGAAACAGGAAAGTGAACAAGCAGTGACAGAGGAAGCAAACTGAGTTTATCGGAATGCATTTTAGAGATACAATGCAAATATCTGACAGCCTTCTTACATACTTCTTGCATATTTGGGGCTGGATTAGCCCTGTTTTTTCCACAGAGTGAGACAGGAAGCAATCAGCCCCATCATCCTTGACTAGACCCTTCTTCTTAACTCGCAGTGATAAACGTGGTTTCCCAAGGGAAGGAAATTCTAAGGGCATTATCTCCCCAGGGTGTACCAGAAAAAAATTATTCTAAATGTGATAGACATTTGAGAGGTTCTGTTCATGCCCAGACATTTTCATACCTGGACACTTCAATTAAGACTAAAAAAAGTGTAATCTAATCTCATATTTATGTAGTCTGCCAAATCTTCTTAAAACTATTTTAGTGGGAAATCAAAAAGTTGCCCCCAAACTGTGCAGGATTCTTTGCTATTTATTTTTATTCTCATTGAGCATTGTTCTCTTGTTTGAAAGGAGAAAAAGGAATCAAGAGAGAATGTGCAGGAATGGTGTGCCTACATGATGTGCACATAACCACAAATTACAAAGAAACCCAATTTCAAGTGTGCCAAACTGCACAAAACTGTGAAACAATTGAAGCCAAACTGTGAGGTGAAAGGTTTAGGCTGTTTTTAAGTTTAATCTTTAAAGAGTATATGAACACACAAAAAAAGGACAGAATAAAGTTGTGTGCAATTTACTTTTCTTTTTTTTTTTTCCAATTTACTTTTAAACTGTTTACTATTCCAGCATGGATATGTACTTTAGATGCGTGCTTGTGCCATTTTCGATAGACTTCAGGTCATTAATTAGGCTTTAGAGCTTGAGGATTTCACATGTACGTGGCGTGTCTGTCCTTTAACGCAGTGGGTGCACCAGGGAGAGCAGCTGCAACAATTTGAAAGGCATTTCCATTGTGTGCTGCTCTCTGTGGTCCTGAGAACCGGAACTGAGGGAGCTTACCAGCCTGCTCCCTGCCTTGTTGCTATGCGGGTGCACCCTCCTTTATGGAAGGAACATAGGCTCTAAGTAAGGACAGAAAGCCAATTTCTGCTCATTGCCTTCAATTTGTTATTAATAAAATTAGTGCTAGATCAGGAATTTTAGCTCTGATAAAAAATAAAAATTCCTCTTAAGTTTGGGGCAACCTTTATTTTATTGATTTGCTTATTTATTATTTATTTATTGGAGCAACTTTTTTTTTTTTAAATCACATGATGAAAGGGACAAGATTTCTTGCAATTCACGAATGGTAATCCTCCTAAAAAAAACATCTGTACAGACTAAAATGAAACTGATGATTCTCTCTAAGAAACAGAGCCCTCCTGGGGCTTATTCCACATAAAAGCAATTGCCTTAGTCTTTAAATATAGAAGATATTCCTTTAAACACAGTTGGAATTCATGCATTCCATTAGGGGCAGTCCCTGTCTCCCACCCCTGTATTTTCTTTTATATGTATTTATTTTTGAGAGTGGGGAGGGGCAGAGAGAGAGGGAGAGAGAATCCCAAGCAGGCTCCATGCTGTCAGCACAGAGCCCCGACTCGGGGATCAAACTCACGAACCACGTAATCATGACCTCAGCCGAAACCAAGAGCTGGATGCTTAACTGACTGAGCCACCCAGGCACCCCTGTCTCCCGCTCCTTTAAATGTGTTGGGTCTCCTTTTTTAATTTTAATTTTTTTTAATGTTTACTTATTTTTGAGACAGAGAGAGACAGAGAGGCAGATCACGAGTTGGGGAGGGGCCGAGAGAGAGAGGCTCCAGGCTCTGAGCTGTCTGTACAGAGCCCCACGTGGGGCTGGAACTCATGAGTTGTGAGATCATGACCTGAGCCAAAATCAGAGGCTTAACCAACTCAGCCACCCAAGCACCCCTGTATTGGGTCTCCTAAATTTTGACAGGAAACCTCCTATCATAGATCAGGGTTTAGTTACTTGTTTTACAATCCTGAGCACCTAGTATGTGCCAGGTGCTTTCTCATACCTTGAGTTTATTTGATCCTGTCAACCTTGAGATACAGCTACTAATACCATCATGTTTAAAGACAAGGAAATAAAGTTTCAGAGAGATTAAATAAATTATTTGGAGAAAACTGTAAGTGAAAGAATGAACATTTGGACCCAGTTTTGTCCAGTTCCATAATCTGTCCTGTTTCCATAAACTACTGCCTTTGTCAAGGCTGTTTCCATAGGGTTTTGTTCAGAACCACAGGCACAAGCGGGTAAATGGTTGGGCAGCCCCAGGTAAATCTTTCAAGATGTCAATGTAGACATAAAAAATAGGGGAGGGGGAGGAGGGGGAGGGGACAGAGAAAGAGGGAGGGGTGGGGGGGGAAGAGTGAGGGGTGGAGGGGGCAAGGGAGAGAGGGGGAGAGAGAGACACAGGGAGAGAGAGAGGGAAGGGAGGGAGGGAGAGAGAGAGAGATCAAGAACAGTGGAGATTAGTTCATGCTAGAGACAAACTAAAAACCAGCCTGAGAGCCTCTAGGCAGTCGGCCTGACAAAGAAAAAAGGCAGAACCTTAAGTACTGAAGACCAGCCCTGCCCTGGGACACTTAAAGTCTCTAAAGCAGTAGATTGCATGCAAATACATCTCAGCTGTCCTTCCACTTTGCAGAGGTCTGACGGGGCAGTCATGTGGGTTGCTGTGCCACCCGTCTCAGCTTCGGTGTGATCTTGTCCAGCTGTAGACCCCACCTCTGTGAGTCTGAGCAGGCCCCACTAGTTCCCAGGTGATGCTGCTGCTGCTGCTGATTCAGGGACCTTTAGTAGCAAGCGTGTAGAACAATCCTTAAGCAGGGGGTCAGTCCGCTACAAAAACCAAGCTCCACCAAGTCATAAGCAATTTAGTTAAGGCAGTGTCCCCTGTTTCCTCATCGGTAACATGGAAGGGATAATATTCAATTGGTACTAGATGTCCGGCAGCTGTTGTAAATACATTACGTAAAGTAACTTATTCTATATTCGCGATAATCTGAGTTTAGTATTTGTGATGATGAAAGTGTTAACAAAAGAGGCTTAAATCACCCGCACCAAAGACCCATGGCTAGCATGCGGCCAAGACCGAGTATGGGTCTAGGCAGCTTAGCTCAAGAGCCCCTCTCATTAAAACCACCCCATAGAGGAGAGGTCTTGGCTCCCATGCACGGGAAATACCACACTTAGTGCTCAATAAACCCTAGTTTCTCTCCCCTTCCTTCCCTTCTCCTACAGCAAGCTCGGTTGTCCTTAAGCAGAATCTACTTATACCTTAAAATTAAGAAGCGGATACCACTTTCTATGATGTGTGTTCCACAATGATCCTCTCACGGACTTCTCTGTAGCTCAGGAAAGCCTTCAGTGTTTAGAGATTTGCATGAATTGCTACTGTTGACAGAAGGAATTGCTTTGATCTCTCTTGCATTATTGCTTGATCCATTTGCTTCGTTTCTTTCCAGAAGTGCCAAAAAAAAAAAAAAAAAGTCTGCAATGGATAGAAAATAGCATTTGCTACAGGGTATGGCTCTATAACTGTACCTTACCTTTAGCAAAATCAAAATCTAGATTCATCAAATATAAAATAGCGGTAGTTCACTTCACAAAGAGCTTTACCAAAGTCTTTTTTTTTTAAATAGTAAGCTCCCCCTGATGTTTTTAAATTTTTGACTAAGGATTTTTTGAAAATCAAAACCACTCTTTTTAAAAAATGTAACTATTGGGTTAAAAATTGGACGCAATACAAAAGACTGCTTTACATGCACTGGTTTGCAGATAAACCTATCCTACCAGATGAGTTCGATAGGAAAGATGAACGAATGAAAACTATTTTATATTCTGTAGTGGCAAAATAGCTTGCTTTAGGAAGTAGCTTCAAATATTTCATATTTAGGGGCGCCTGGGTGGCGCAGTCGGTTAAGCATCCGACTTCAGCCAGGTCACGATCTCGCGGTCCGTGAGTCGAGCCCCGCATCGGGCTCTGGGCTGATGGCTCGGAGCCTGGAGCCTGTTTCCGATTCTGTGTCTCCCTCTCTCTCTGCCCCTCCCCCATTCATGCTCTGTCTCTCTCTGTCCCAAAAATAAATAAACGTTGAAAAAAAAAATTAAAATAAAAAAAATTAAAAAAATATATTTCATATTTAAACTTAATTAATAATACCTTCCGAAGCATGATAGTTGTTTCTCTTCCTGGTGTTAATAGTAGAGAATAATGATAGTATGATATGATATGATATGATATGATATGATATGATAGTCCAGCATGATATGATACATATACATACGATACGATAATATGATAGAACGATAGCACGGAATGAACTTTCTGCAATCCAGAGCTTAGATGTCTGGAAATACTTCTCTCACGTGCTAGAACAGTTTCATTTTTTCTGCCACAGTAGACCTGTCTCTCACCATATCTGTCACTTGGTAAAGCACACTGTGAGAATCTCAATTTTTAGAGTAAGTATGTTCTAGGTAAATGCCTATGTGGGTGAAGAGTTGATGAGGATGAATCATCTGATTGGCCCTAGGGGAAAATATGAAAAATAATATAGAATTTGTGTTTTAAGAGTATGGGGTGTGGAGATGGGCCAGGGACTCTCAATACCAAGTGTTTTTATTTATTTTTTTTTTAATTTAAATTCTCAATGATTAACACAATACAGTGCTGGTGCATCACTCAATAGACAGGGCAATGACATGCAATAGAGAATCCAGAAACAAATTCAAATACTTAAAGGAACTTAGGATATAAAAGTGGAGGGGGCATCTTAATCCAGTTGAGAAAATATTTATTATTCAAAATATGGCATGGAGGCAACTGGTTCATCGATCACCTGAAAAACGTAAGTTGGACCCATGTAGGGTACCTCACACCAAGTATAAATTTCTAATAAGTCATAGATTTAACTGTGAAAATACATACCCCAAAATTTAAGGAAAAGGCAAGGGAGGAGTCACTAAGAAGAGGAGGATAGCAATCTAGCCTAGCAGCCTCTTGAAGACCTGTGACAAGGGAGGTGGCACTCCTCTTCTCTGTTAGCCTCACCACCCACAACACCAAAGAGCCAGAGGACTTTTACCCCAGGTATTACAGTCTCTGAAGTCTTCCACTGCTCTTACACCCTTCCCAGTTCCTGAGCCAATCTTTGATTTTAATGTTTATTTATTTGTTTTGAGAGAGGGAGCAAGCAGGAAAGGGGCGGAGAGAGACAGAGAGAGAGAGAGAGAGAGAGAGGGAGAGAGAGAGAGAGAGAGAGAGAGAGAATCCCAAGCAGACTCTACACCGTCAACGCAGGGCTTGATATCATGAGCTGTGAGATCACAACCTGAGCCGAAACCAAAGATCTGACGCTTAACCAACTCGGCCACCAAGGTACCCTGTTCCTGAGCCAATCTTGACTAAGACAGAAAACATATTAAAAATGCCTGCTCTTGACTCAGTCTTTTGTTCTGTCTGCACTTGGGGGCTGATCTGATGTCCCCATGCCCACTAAAACATAGCTTTTCTTTTAGCCTTGTTGTGTTTGATAACCCTTTACGCTTTTTCTTCCACTCCTTCAAGGTAGAGTCTTTGCGTAGATTTTAGGAAAATTATGTAACCTGACATTTGCCATTGCTGTCACTAGTACATAACAAAATAAGAATTTGAATACTGATCTGATTCCCCAGGTCAATATCAATCTTATTCTTCTCTGTTCCCAGAGGAGAATGAGCTGCTCACAACAACAACAAAGTAATTGTTCATCTTAATAAATTGAATCCAAAGACCCCCGAAGTGTATCGGACTATTCACGTGTTCATGCAAAGAATGTTCATGCTAATATGTGGTTGATTACAACATGGATTATTTGCTCATAACATATAGACAGCTATAAGATGAGGTTGCACATAGAATTTTTCTATCTTTATAATCTTCTAGAAAATAAAACATCCTGTCAGATGAAACCTGATTCCCTTAATGAGTTCACTATGAGAGTCACCGTGGCCTGCAGTTATTTGATTAAAAGAGCATAAATTGGGATGCCTGAAGGTTCAGAGGCATTTCCTATTGTAATTTAAATAAAGCAGTCTTGGGGCAGTAGACTTTACTGATGAGAGTTTAGAAAGGGATTAGTAAAGGTTTCATGAGTGAACCCAAATTCACCAAATATCCAAAGTTTTTAAATGTTACTAGAACCCACTGATACTTTTTTTTTTTGAGAATAAACATTCAGGGGCTAGAGAGTGCTTGAAAAGAAGAAAGGCAGATGCAAAATCAAAATTTAGAACGAGCAAAAGAAGTTATTGGTTTTTAGAAATCACTGCACACATTAAAAAGCCCTACGGTTCACGGTAAGTCTAAATTACAGTTGGAACAGTGCCAGCTAGTTACAGAGCTCAGAAAAGGTGAAAATCTCCCGAACTAGAGTACAATTAATGCTGCCTGGGCTCTCTGGAATCCTTTCCAAATGTATTTCCAAATAAAAGTACTCTGTTTCTCTGTTGGATGCCAATAAATGGTAAAACTTAAACTTGAGAACTTACTACCCAGCAATAGCCAAGAGCTCATTTACAAAACACCATGGAAGGATCCTTTTCTCCATGTGACACGAAGGAGAAAAGGTTCCTTTCTTAAATGGGTCCTTCCACTTATTGGACATTCTACCCTCTACTATCAATACTTTGTTTCGTGGTAACGGATTAGTAACGACTAGTGGACGAATTTCACTGTCAAACTACATACTGAAGTTTCCATGACTCCTAACTACACTATGTGTCTTTTCTGGTGGGCATTGGGGTTTTTCTTCTTCCCTCAGACCACTGCAGCATGCCCAGGGATGAGTGATAAGCAATGCCAGAAGTCACTGATCTTTAAAGCTGCAAGTAAGCTTTACCTCTTTCCTTCAGCAGATGTGTTAAATGAGGCTCAGAAAGTTGAGTGTCTCAGCCAAAAGCGCACAGCTAGCTAGTGGAAAAAGCAGGCCTTCATTTCCAATTAAGAAATAAATTTGGCTCCTAATAACTAACATTTATTGGACACTTTCTCTGAGTGATACTGCACTAAATCCTTTACACAAATTTCCAAGCTTTATTTGCAAACACAGACACACACACACACGCACGCACAACCCACAAGGCCGTTATTAGTACAAGGCTTCCTGGACGAATGAGGAAATTGGGATCAAATAACTTGCCCAAGGTCACACTAGTCTTGAATAATGGAGCGAGGATTTGAATCCTGGCCTTGTGAGAGACACAGCGATAAAACTGACAGCATTCCTGTCCTTGAGGAACCATCTAGAAAAGGAGCTAAGAGGTGCTTACTGATAACTCTGCAGAAGTCATATATGACTACATACAGGACTGTGTACTCTGGGACACTGGAATCGATCCATAATTGGAAATGCAACCATGCCTTTAGCTTCATTAATTTTGAGCACACAGTAATCTCAGAAACGTACACAGATGCTCTGTGGGCAATCGCAACACTTACCACACAGAATGCGAACTATTTTTCTTCGTGTCTATCACAGCTGTCTAATTCTTCAGCTGGTATCTGAAAATCAGCTTCACTTCCCTTATCTTAAACCGAGAATCATTGTCTTTGATATTATTCAGATTTTATCTTTGATAAAAGAACAAAACTTTCGCCAAACCTAGGTTATCTGCGGCAGCCTTGGAAAATAGCAGAAAGAATTGGGCTATCTAGAATTTACCTGAGAAACATGAAAAAGTATATAGAATTTACACTTCCAGAAGGAACTCTCTTCTTCAATCACTTTCTTAAGGAACTTTAAGTTGTGGTTTTTCTTTTTTCTTCCCCCATCATATCATTATGGTGGGTTTTCCTTTTAAAGAAATGTTTCTTAACTGGTTTCTAAAAATGTAGATGGGATCCCAGACACTGTAGGTTGCCTAACCAACAGTTAGTTTCTTCCATTTTGTCCTATACAAACATGCAGTAGTAGAGTCTGAAAATGCCAGATACTTCCTTTCCCAATCTCCTTGCAGCTAGGGGAAGCCAAATGCTTTCCTGGGTAATAGACCAGGTCAGACAACAAAGGATTGGCCCAGGTTAAAATATATATATATTTTATATATATATATATATATATATATATATATATATATATATATAAAATATATATATATATATATTCTCATATATATATATATATGAGAAGAGGACGATTTTGGTCAGACAACAAAGGATTGGCCCAGGTTAAAATATATATATATATTATATATATATATATATATAAAATATATATATATATATATTCTCATATATATATATGAGAAGAGGACGATTTTGACATCGTTCAAGGTTGCAATCTATCACTTTGGTTTAAAACTGAACTAGCAAACAAGTGGTACAAATCACACACACCAGATAAGTCTACAAGAAAGGGTGCATGTGGTTTCCCGGAGCCTGAGGAGTGGTGCCCAGTGAAACCCACCACAGTTCTCAGGAACCAAGAAACTGCAGTCTCGAGTCCTTTATATGACTAGACTAGGAGAGAGGCTATGTGGGTTGTAGAGGGTCTATCTGCTACTTCATATGGTGATTTCCTGCTGCATCACAGTTTCATACTTTGCAGTTCAATTTTTTCTTTTCTTTTCTTTTCTTTCTTTTTTTTTTTTTTTTTTTTTTTTTGAGAGAGAGAGAGATAGAGATAGGGAGCGTGAGCAGGGGAGGGGCAGAGAGAGAGAGAGAGACAGAATTCCAGGCAGGCTCAGCGCTGTTACTGCAGAGCTCAACAAGGGGCTTGATCCCAGGAACCATGAGATCATGACCTGAGCTGAAACCAAGAGTCTGTGGCTCAACCAAATGAGCCACTCAGGTGCCCCCTCTCGGTTCTATTTTTCACTGCATCGTGTAGCCTGTAATAGACCTGGCCATAGGCTTCTACAGAAGGGACAATATTCTCAGAGGCAGGTAGAGAATGACTTGTTTCTGGGAATGATTTTTTTTCTGAACAAAAATAGAGAGATGCATGTTATACAAGCTCTACTCCTCCTTACCATCCTGTCTTTGGGGCAGAACGTGAATCCTGGAGGTCAAGCAACCTGCTAAGGCTGGTTGAAGAGAAGGTTAAAACATTCTAGACTCTTGACAACTTTGATAAAGTTTAAAATCATCAGCCCTGGGTTTCCTACCTCTAAACTTCTTAAGAGAATAAGGGCTATTCTGTGACCTGCAGAAAACCTCTTTAAGTGATGCAATGGGCATGTTAATTCATTGAGGAAACAAGCCCTCAGAGAGGGAAAACAATATTTTAAGGGAAATATTCTCCAGGAAGAATGTTCTCTAAAGAGAACCTTAGCTTCTTTGCCTCATCCTTTGGGTCTCAGCAGAAACAGCACTACTTCCAAAAACCCGTGGTATTTAATTAGGGCCCTATTTGCATACTTGTCCTTTTAACACTCATATAATTTACAGTGATTTCTTTAAAAAATTTTTTTTCAACGTTTTTTATTTATTTTTGGGACAGAGAGAGACAGAGCATGAAAACGGGAAGGGGCAGAGAGAGAGAGGGAGACACAGAATCGGAAACAGGCTCCAGGCTCCAGGCTCGGAGCCATCAGCCCGATGAGGGCCCGATGAGCCCGCGGGGCTCGAACTCACGGACCGCGAGACCGTGACCTGGCTGAAGTCGGACGCTTAACCGACTGCGCCACCCAGGCGCCCCTACAGTGATTTCTTAAATGTCTCTCTTTTTGACAGGCAGTGCAATTGTGAGCCTCAGAAAAGCGGGGACGGGGGTGTCTGGGTGGTTTAGTAGGTTGAGCGTTCAACTTTGGCTCAGGTCATGATCACATGGTTGGTGAGTTTGAGCGCCACATTGGGTTCGCTCCTGACAGCATGGAGCCTGCTTTGGATCCCTGTCTCCCTCTCTCTCTGCCCCTCCACGACTCGTACTCTCTCTCTCAAAAATAAATAAACATTAAAAAAAATAAAGAAAAGCAGGGACTATAACGAACATAATCTATACTGAATGCATCACACCAGGCCTGGCATATAATATTTCAGTTTTGTTGAATAAATACTTCAATGAGACTATTTGAATCCCTAAAATCCAACCCCAAGTAAAAACCATTAACTAGGTAGGACTACCTTCAGTGGTTCCTTCACGTTAATTCTGTGGCTTCCCTTTTATCAAAATGTTCTGTTTCCCAAATCCTACCTTTACTGCAGGTCTGCTTGACTTTCGCCAAACTTCGTGCTGCCCAGCGACGATAATTCTGTGTTTCCTTATATAAGATTACCTGTCTTTAGCACCAGACGTCGTTTAGAGTTCTGGATTTTCCATGAATAGGCTGGCTGGTAAAAGGTTCTGAAGAGCTATTGAATAAATTAACACATGAACAAGTCACTTACATCAGTGATTGTTGCTGAGGGGGTTAATATCCTTGAGCCTTATTTCCTTAACATGTTAAATGGGGGTTTAACCAAGTCTTCATTTGGCAACTCGGATGTACGAGGTACCTAAGCCCTGACACGAAGCATCTCCCCATATCAATTTAATTGGATTTATTTAAATGGTGGAGTTTAGTGTCCTTCAAGAGTTTTATTTTTCTCATTACTTGAAAATGTTCTGAGTTTGTGGGATAAAATCCATTAGCCCATGAGTACACATTTGTTTGTTATATTAATTAGGTGGCATCTTGGTCTCCGACGGATCAGGAAAGCTTAGATTAGGATCGGTATTCTGCCACTGGGAGGGAGCTTAAGGAACCTTGTGTTCCAATTTCCTCAATTTACAGTTATTTTAGCAAACTCTAGAATTAGTTTTCTGTTGCTGCAACAATTTTCCAAAAACTTCGTGGCGACACAAATTTATTTTCTTACCATTGTGGAGACCAGAAGTCTGACAGAGATGTCACTAGGCTATAATCAAGGTTCCAGAAGGTCTTTCTTTGTTCATTTCTAGAGGCTCTGGTGAGAATCCATTTCCCTGCTATTCCAGCTTTTTTAGGTCACATTCCTTGTGGCAGCCCTCCTGTGTCTTCAAAGCCAGAGATGTCTCATCTCTGACCCTTCGTCTGCCGTCATCTCTGACTACAGCCGGGAGAGATTTTTCACTTTTAAGAATCCATGTAATTAGATTAGGCCCACCCAGAAAATCCAGCAGAATCTTTCCATCTCATAGGCCTTAATCACATCCTCAACGTCTCTTTTGCCATGTAAGGTAACTTATTCACAGATCCCAGAAATTAGGACATGGACACCATGGCACCTTGGGAGGCACAGGGGAGGCATTATTCTGTCTACCACACCAGGATTCCTAGCAACTTATTAATTTATGTGCATGATACACAGTCTTTACCTAAAGACCATAGAATTATTGAAAGGATACCCGGTAGGAATTCAAGGACTTGGGTTCAAATTTCAGGTAAATACTTCAAAGAGAGCATTGCAGGCAGAGGAAACTGGGAGATCTAAGAGGTGTGAAAGCACAGAGTGTATTTAGGGAACATTAAATTATTCAGCTCAAGCACAGTACAGCAGTAGAAGAGTCTTTGGGAGAAACAGGAAGAGGGACTGAATGTCAGGTTAAGGACGGGGCCACCATCCTTAAAGCAGTGGAAAGTCACTGAAAGTTAGTGAGGATAACTGCATTTGCACCTTCTAATGGGTCATCTGGAAGCAAGACGCCGAGAGAACTGGAAGGGAGACAGTGCAGGTAGACAGACAATCTAAAGATTATTGCCTCCTTCGGGGGAAGAAGAAGTTTGGACCAGGGATAATGGCAGTGAAAACAACAAGAATGGGATGGCTGACACATTCATAGAGCTGAGCGGTTCTTATGCTTCAGTTTGATGCTGCTGAACACTCAGCATCATGGTCATGACCCTCTCTGGAGGGTTGGTATTGACAAATACCATACAAAGGCAATGTTTTAGTGTATTTGTTTAGGAAACAATCTAGAATTTTTTTTTCTAAGAATCACGTTCATTAGCTCCTGGGTAACTGTAATTTGGGGGTCCTCTGCCAAATAACTGGAGAAATGAGTTCCAACTAAGTACGGGTAAGAAACAGAGCTTCAGATAGAGCTTTATAGCTGGGAGATATATCGATGTCAAGATTTTCCTGGAAGAAGTATTGGGAGAGCTTTGGGGAGCAAGAGGTGTGGTAGAGGGTAGGGGGTAAAATAAATATGGCAGGAAGAGAAGATGAAATGCCAGGAGACTAGCTAAACACAATGAGCAATTTCTAAAATTTAAGAAAAAAATGACGACGTTTTGAGATTTTTCTGAAAAGCAATCTGCTGAAATCTTGCCATATGCAACAATGTGGATGAAACTAGAATGTATTATGCTAAGCGAAAAAAGTCAGTCAGAGAAAGACAAATATCATATGATTTCACTCATATGTGGAATTTAAGAAACAAAGCAGATGAACATCGGGGAAGGGGAGGAAAAATAAGATAAAAACAGAGAGGGAGGCAAAAGCATAAGGGACTCTTAAATACAGAGAACAAACTGGGAGGGGAGGAGCGGGGAGGTGGGTTGAGGGATGGGCCAAATGGGGGATGGGCATTAAGGAGGGCACTTCTAGTGATGAGCACTGGGTGTCATGTGAGATGTGACTCCCTGGGTTCTACTCTTGAAACCAATCCTATACTGTATATTAGCGAACTCGAATTTAAATAAATAAATTTTTTAGAAAAGCAATCTGTGTGTAGAATAACAAAACTTGGATTCAGGTTGCCCCTCGAATTCGAGGTGGTCTGCCAAAAAATTCGTTTAGCCGCGAGGAAGGCCCCTGTGGCATCCCTTCAGACTGGGACCTTAGACTATGATTCCATCTGAGAGACTTCACCTCTCCGGAATCTATTTATTCTGACACGCTGTTACGGTCCCGACCCGATACTTCAGAGTTAAGTTCTCCCGAGAGAAGCTGGCCTGACTCTTCTTTGTGAGCCTTGGCAAAGGTCGTAGTCTGTTGGTGGTATGGCTGTAGGCCCAATTCTCATCTAGTGAATGTAGTCGATGACTCTATGTTTTTGGTATGCAGGCCTGTTTGTGTGCACCAGAGAGAGAACTTCAACCTAAAGGAAAAAGCCTTGAAGGTATTTGAGTCTTACAACTACTGTGAAGTGTGAGGGGGGCTACCTTCTTATTACCGCACGGTCCTCTCTCGTTTTGTTAATAAAAGCCAGACTCCCATTGCTGTAGTTAGGGCCGCGGCAATGATGAATAA
Organism: Prionailurus viverrinus; assembly: GCF_022837055.1. NCBI lineage: Eukaryota > Metazoa > Chordata > Mammalia > Carnivora > Felidae > Prionailurus > Prionailurus viverrinus. The sequence continues at coordinate 49,311,321 of NC_062573.1, forward strand.
GGAGCGAGGGAGCAGATGAGCAGAACTGCGACACCCAGCGAGGACACTCAGCCTCCGGTACCGGTTGTAGATGTGGGCTACTAAAGGGGCCGCAAAAAAGTGGCTGAGATTTTTTCTGACTTGCTAATTCTGCGTGGCTCAGGTAAATGGTTTTCCTGCCAGAGCAGTTAACGCTACCATTCGCCTTTCTGGAATTAAATCGAACGTTCAGCTGCAGACAAGTGTCTTCCAAAGATTAAACACCTTTAAAACCTGAAGAGTTGAGTCGGATATCCAGATGTTTGACCATATGGCGTCAAACATCTGCATATTCATTTTCCATCAATTCAACCAGCCTTCAGTGAGATGTTTGGAAAATTAGGTGTCCGTGAACTAACTCACTGAGAGCAGGAAAGCTAGAGAGCATCTAGTTGCTACATTTTAGAGCTGACGGCAGAGTGGAGATAGCAAGTTGGGGGAGAGGGAGTGATTAGGGGCCCCAAGAGATAAAGCAATTTTTATTAAATTTTGTTACTTTTAGTCATGTTTGTTATTAGGTAGATAAAGATGTTCTTGATTTCTAGTAATTGATCAGCTAGGTTTTGGAGGGTGCAGCAAAAAATAAAAAGACGTGGACCCAAGTTCCCAGATTCCTCAGTTTGTCTCAAAAGGAAAGAAATAAAGACCTTTTTCATGTACCGCTAAAGCTCTCCTCCTTTCCAAGGATAAACGTTCATTCCCGTAGTATACATATGAAAACGATTTAGAGTGCCTATCAATGGAAAATGTATTAGCTAAGTCCCTTGGACCTGAAATTAATAGGAGAGCTTTAAGATTAATGGGACTAGAAATATCACTGCTTTCCCTTGGCATGATCTTTACGGCCTCTTCATATTTTTTAGGTTCAATATATTACTATGAATCTACTGTGTCTCATCCCTCAACTGATTTTTGTGATTTCTTAAGACCATGAAAACAACAAAAGCTAAGGAACGATTCTTTTTCTCTGTGCCACCCAGATCAAATGATACCTAATCCTGTTTATGTGAGTACTCTTAGAGACTAGTACACAGTATACAGAAGTTGTATATACTGGTGTTCCATAAAATCCCAAAATTTAATCAGATGATCTAGGGACATAGTATCTATTTTGCTAAAAATACCATCAGGTTCAGTGTTATTCTTTCAATATGAAGAGCCTAAATGAAGTATTTCTGGCAACCAGTCGTCAGGTATTTATTGAATATAAAGCTCGAAGTCTAAGAATGCAGACTTGTTTTTGAAGCATGTTCTTTTCTTTTCCTCTGACTTTGCATCTAGATAAACTGGATTAAGAGAGAAGTGATAGACAGTAATGAAAAGCCTAAGTTCTAAATTGTACATCTTGAACTCCAACACAACTTTAGAGTTTGAAGTAAATTAAAATCATTTTGGCAAATTTCTAGATTCCAAGTTTATGTGTGTCTCTCTCAACATACAGTGCTGAGTGTTCATGACCCACTCACAGTACAGGGAATGGACAAAATAGCTGCCTAGGGTAGACTCCTGACAGTTCAACTTGAATCAGGGTAATCTTACCTAAATGATGAGTCTCAATTAAAAATGGTAAGTTTCACTGTGGCAATTATAGTTGGGAAAGGAACAGGAAAGGGATTACCATTTGTTTAGCATTTAAAATTGCCAGGCATTTCCCATAAATCTTCTCATTTGGTTCTCATAATAGCCTTTTGAAAAGATTACTGAGATCCAGAAAAATAAAGTAATTTTCCCAAAATTGCATGCCTAGTAAATGGAGGGTAAAAATTCAAATCCAGATCTGTCTAATTCCAGACCCAGTATTCCATTACAGCTAGCTAACTCATAGTAAATTTTCATGTATCGTGTTGTAGATACATGAGTACTTAAAAATAGAATTTCCCATAGTTGAAATGAGATTGTGGGATGAAAAGGGATGAGATGAATACAAGCCTAACTTTGCCATTGATTCAGTGAATAATTGTGTCTCAGTCACTTTAATAGAGTGGCCTCCTCTTTTTCATTTATAAAAGCAGCTAAACAGAAAATTTAGGTTGGTCATTTGGAAAATGCATAGCTTCCAAATCAAATGATTGCTTTCCTCTCTTCTGAGATGACAAATTGTAATGACTAACCCTATCCTTATGCCAAAGGGAGAAACATGTTTCAAGCCAAAACCAAAATTCAAAGTAGTATATTTCTCCCGTATCCATTTGATGATATGTAAGCCTAAATAACAAATATGTGCTTTTCCCCCATTTTTTACTGTATTACCTCTACAGAGTTAGAGAAGCAGGGACATATTATTTCAGAAGAAATTCTTAAATTTTCCTATATGATACTCTTTTTTTTTTTTTTTTTACTGTTTTAGAATTTAATTTACATACTTTTAAAGAGCTTTTTCTTAAAACGGTTTTTACCCTTTCAATTCTAAACAAATTTCTGTAGGCTGGGTTGGAAAACTTTAGGAAATTTGTAACATAAAGACAAGAAGAAGAAAAAGTGATCATATAAAATTATTAATATTTGGAGGAAAAGATCTTTAAGTACAGAAATCTTTTCCTGGGATCAAGGCTTCTATCAATCAATTGTCTGATGTGTCAATGGAACACTAAAAATTTAATAGGAATTCCACTATTAGCAGCACTGATCTACCCATTATTCTTACTATTCATTCTATTACTAAAACAAAAGAAATCTTTTACTTCTATTTTGACAATATCTTTCCTATTTTCAAGATCATTCAAATGTTTTTTAAGTGAAGACAATTTCCTGTCTCAGATTTAGCAAATTTTGCCAGAATACCCAGAGTCCAAATTCAAATAACAAAACCATAATGCCGAAAGGGACCTCAATGAGTCACTTTTCCTTGCCCTAGCCCAATGTCTACTCATTCTCCTCCACCCAGATCAGTCTTCATTTCCCCTATTCAGATGGTTGTCCCCCGGTCCTCCAGCAAGCCCTACACTGAGCCCAGAAAGGTAACTCCTCTCTGGCTCAATTAAGTTATTTGTTTTTATAGTTCAAAGATGCCACAAATTTCAGTCTTACATGCATTATTTCTGTTCATAGTCGTGTAGTAATTTAAAATATCTATGCCTATATCTTTAACTCCAACAATGGATTACTCTTTCTAATCTCAAGAGCTCCCTTTCTAGTTTAACAGATGCTCTTGCCCTGAATGGAGGAAGTCCTAACAATACATCTTTCAAACTACCTGGAAAAATAATTACTGCATGAGTGTCACCCCTCTTCCAGACCTACAGACTCAATCTTTAGTACAGCAGAAAAGTTTAAGTATTATAGAAGGGTCTTAGTGTTGTTTATTTTTCCTTTGAACTGTGGGTACTATCTTCTTGTACTTTTATTGTAAACTCCAGAGATTAAGCTATGGTTACCTACATGAATTTTAAGTCTAATGTGATCTATTCTGGAAACGTGCCCCATTTATTTTTGTTGTGTTTTATTTATACCCCTCCTCGCTTTGTCCCCAAAATTTCAGAGTCTACAAGGATAGATAACATACAGCAGTATGAGAGAGAGTATAAGGGAGTATGGAAGATTAAAAAAAAATCAACTGTGCTTAGGAATGAAGTTATTGTAAAAATGTAAACTCTAAAGACCATCACACTTGCTGTAGGACCATACTTTGGCTCTATGCTTTCTTACAAGCTGATGTGGAGGGAGAGAGAGGAATCTGGTTACGAAACGGTCTACTGTGGAGTAAAATTAAATAAAAACAATTACAAAGAGCTCAGAAGAAGCAAGCCATTACTGACCCAAAGATTGAAAGTTGGAACTCCGTCAAACAACAACCAGCATGCTTAACACATCCTCATTCTTAACACAAGTTCCCCAAAAATTACTTCCTGTGTTTGGCCTTTAATGAAAGTCAAAGGCATCCCAACAGAGTGAATTAAAGTAGAAAGAACGGCACGAGGTGTCACAGTGATGCGATTGAAGTTTATTCATCCCTGAAGTCCAATGTCATGTAAGTTTTAGAGTATCTGGGAGATTGGTCTTTGACAACTGCTATGCATCAGACTTCACATAGGAATCCTACTGACTACAAATGCTGCAAATACAGTGATTTGTGTATCATGCAGTCGATTGACATACATTTTTATTTTTGTTGTGTCTCCATGATCTACGGTGTAGGTTTAGGATGTAGTCTTTGCAGAGAGCAGAGTCTACATCTTGTAGTTAACATGGATATGTTGTTACGTGTGAAAAATACACACATAGTTGGCTTTGCTAAGTATTTTCTAAAGGTTTGGTATTTAGCATGTAATATAATATCTTTTGGAGAAATCCTGCTAATATTATGGCAGTTCAGTAACCTAACAAGTCAAAAGTATTATCATAGATGGGTTTACTTAGATAGGCAAAAGCAAGATGATCACAAAGTTCCCATTCGTATATACAGCAAAAAAGGCAATGTGATCTTCCAAAAATACTTTAGATGTTACAGGGACGTGTTAAAACACGGGATGTCTGGGAATGTCTTGTCTATCCTGATGAAATCAACAGAGGTAGGCCAGGGCAAGAGAATCTTTATGGCCTGCAGATATGTAATTTGCGCAGTTTCTGATTTCAAAACTGGAATAGATTTTTAATTTATGATTGAAAAGATTGAGTTCACCTTTGAACAGCTTAGGTAAATTAGATTGCCCCCAAGTCACACTTGAAAAGCACCACAACCACCACCATCAGTTTCAATTTGTAAAATGGAGCCAATGAAATTGTCGCTAGGGGCACATTCACACACCTAGCCCTTAAATTATGCATAAATAAGAACCACCAACACCTTCAGCAGGCAAATTAATTTCAAAGTGCAAGGATTTCTATTGAGAATACTCTGTTCAAAAGTTCAACCCAGCAATGCCAGCAGGATTGCGCTAATGAATCAACTCTAAAACCACAGTAGAAAAGGAAAGAGATCAGTGTTTCGTTATGGCCAATATTTCTCTGTAAGATGCTTGGAAGCTACTAACGTGTGCTTCTCTAAAAGAGCTTAGTGAATTTAGCCTCCTAATATCAGGTACCGTATATTTAAAGGGCCAAAGAAACCCAAAAGAGGGTAACTAATGTAATTCAAGCTAAAATTCTTAATTTCCTTTCCTTCTCTAACAAAACCTACAAGAAACGTTATAAAGAAAAAAATGTCAATTGCACAAAGATTTAGAAGGTAACATTTGGGTCTATGAATTCTCATTAAATTAGTTCTATAAATCAGATTCTATAGAATAACTGAAAAGCAAACCTTATCTTATCCAGGAAAATCCACTGTATATATTTAAAACCTCATAAGATTCTATTACTTTTGCAGTATATTGTATTAAGTAAGCCCATTTAAAGTATACACTTTAGCTTCCTTAAGCCAATGTTTTTACAAGTTCATGACCATGATAAAATATATTGCTTTTCAGAATAAATATCCTTTATGCCTATCATAACTATGTTCTAGCAATTAAATTACACCAACATTTATGGGACAAAGTTTTCTAGAAACAAAGACTGTGTTTAATGGTTGCAGTGACACCTACTGGTGATGAGGTACACCTAATTCTTAAAGATACTGAAAATAATAATGTCGTACATCCATATTTTCATTCTCGGGCCCCAAATTCGCCATCCACAGCAGATTCTTTCGTTTCATCAGCTAACTCATTTCAGTAGCTTTTTGGTAACATAAAATATATAGACATAACATTTTCTTTTGCAGAGTACAGATTTGGCATGTGGTGGTTTGTTATCTTTGTTGAGTATGGCGATAAAATGCCCTTTTTGTTGGTGACAGATTGTCACAAATCATTTCATTTCTGCTTATGCAAAACCAGATGTCTCTTCTTAGTGAGAATGCCCAGGAAAGACAGAGTTTGTGACAAACGGAGGAGAAAATGAAGGAGAAAGAAGGTTTTTGCGTGAATTGCAGATTCGTAGGATGGTCTCACTACCACCATCTCGAAAGGCCCCTGGATACGACCTGTGTATTTCGTGTTGACAGTGTGGTCTTTACTCAGAGGCCTTGCTCACCTGACAGCTGTAAACTCCTCTTGTTCAGCCTCAACTCTGTGAGGCCTCCCATATAGCACAGCAATGCTTCCCCCTGACCTGCATTTCCCCCAAACAAGCGACATCAGGCCACGTCTCCCATCACACGGGTCGGTCATACCCTTCTCTCCCCCACTCCTCTAGACAAAGCTATGGAAATTATAAAATCCAAAAAAAGGTTGCCTGACCACTCTACCACCAGTCCATTCCCTGCTCTTGAATTCTCATGATTCTCTGGTCTACATTATACCGCTAAGAAATTGTTTATATGCTTGTCTTTAATCACTGCCAGCAATACTTGTAATAGAATCCATTTGTAGATCATCCCCACGGCAGTCCTTACAATGACCCTTCGAGTTGGGTCCTATCATCTTCGTTTCTCAGATACAGAAACCAACACTCAGAGAATTGAGACAGTTTGTTCAACGTAACAAATCTTGACATAGTTAGGTTTCCAAATCAAATCTGTCTTGAGTTCCAAACACCTTCTTTCCTTGTGATACATAAGTTTGTTGCCTGAAAGTTTTTTCCATGCACTGCTGGCAACGTTCCGACCTCCGGAATCTCCCACAAACAATGAAGACTGTTCACCAAGTGATCTCTCCTCCAGTCAGTAGAGTCTCGGAAATACTCTTCTGCTTTTGCCTAAAAGTTAATGGTCCCGGAGGGTGAGGGACCCATCGTAATTTTGTTGACGGTAACATCTGGCAGTTTCTGGATATCCAGTCTGTCTCTGTGACTCCTTACCTGCTAGAGCACTGGCTCACTAAGAGAGACTTTAAAAAAACTGCCCAACGGCATGATGCTACAATGACAGATATCGTCATGTTTGTCATATGTTTGTCAAAACCCATAGAATGTACCACACCAAGAGTAAGCCCTAATGTAACCTGTGGACTTTGAGTGATAATGATGCGTCAGCGCAGGTTCATGGGTTGTAGCAAATGTACCTGTGCAGTATGGGATGATGGAGCAGGAGTTTTGTGCCTATGGAGGGGAGGGTGAGGGTATATGAGGAATCCGTACTTTCTGCTCAATATTGTTGAGAACCTAAAACTTCTCTAAAAAATACATTTTATTAATTAGAAAAAAAAACAAAATTGCCAATGCCTGGCTGCACCCCAGGCAATTAACACAGAATCTCTGGGGGCCAGGACTTTGCATTAGCATCTATTTCAAGTTCCCTCGGGGCTCCTGGGTGGCTCAATAGGTTGAGCACTTGACTCTTGATTTCGGTTCAGGTCATGATCCCACGACCCCAGGGTCATGGGATCGAGCCCCGTGTTGGACGCCACACTGAGCATGTTGTCTGCTTAAGAGATTCTCTCTCCCTCTCTCAAAAATAAATGAATAAATAAAAATGAAAAATAAGTTCTCCAGGCGACTCAAATGTGCAGCCAAGGTTGAAAACTGCTGCGCTGTCTCCTGTGTATCTGGAGTACCTCTGGCCCTCAGGTCGCTGAGTTTGCCTTACACACAGATACTCTGGAGTCATCTCCATGGTGAACTCAGCTTTGGTCTCTCTGGAATTATAATGGTAATGATAATATGTGCTATATTGTTATATTTATAATATATCATTGTTATATGTAATAAAAACTCCATGTCCTGGCAAGTAACCAGATGTGCAGCTAACATACCATAGAGCCACCCATCTGGCTTCTGCGTCTTTGCCCCAGAGCCCCAAACCTCTGACTTCTGTGTACGTGTGCCAACTAAGAATTAGATTAGAGTTGCCCAACTGCTCTACTGCAGGATTAATTTCCGGCCCCAGAGTCAGGCCTGAGTGCCCACAGCTCTTGTCTCCCATCTTACCAAGATCTCTCATCAAAACTGCATCCACATGTTCTCAAGAGATCAAGAACTTCCTCCAGTGTTTCTTCCCTGCCCCTGGGAGCCCAGGGTATGCTGCTTCTATACTGTTAACCTGGTCGATGTTCATTCCTTCTTTAGCTCTCGTGAAAACGTTCACGGACCTCAGCGTTAAAGGTCCTCTTACATGACCTCTAAGTGCATCTTCCATACATATATGCCCGGCTCCTAAGCGAAGGTGGGCTTATTCAGTCCTACTTCACTTTTGCTGGATTGCAAACTCTTTGAGGCCAGAAGACATACCTTGTTTAACCTCTACTATGTAGCACAGTGCCTGGTAAACCTAACTAGATATCTAAATATTGTAAATGAATAAATTAGTCTTCTACTTTCCTTCTTAAATTTCTGAAATACGTTTAGAGAATTAACACTACTTACCTGTCATCATTAAAATATGGACTCAGTTGATTTTTTCCAATTTGTGGCAAGGAAGGTTTCTACTAAGTTATTCAAAGGCTGCACTTGGACACTCTTCTGACCAAGGTCAAATGGTGAGATAGTTACATAAACTAGTTACATACACTGTTTGGTGTCATTAGCATGTCTTTCTAGGTAATCAAAAGGTGCACGTGAGGGCCATAATATGCCATTTTATTAAACACTTCATTTAATTTGGGAACAAATGATAAATTATTCCCCAATAAGAAAAGTTACTTAATGTCAACTACTTTGTAGAGTTTATTGTTATGTATCCGTTGTAATAAGATTTATGTGCCAGTTACAGGCCACATAACAATAATGACAATCACGTTTATTATTATTATTACCGACATTATCTTTACTTCTCCATAAAAATTTTTAAATGATGATTTAGCCTACAATTCAAATATGAAATCTGTCATCAATCTACATTTTATTTGGGAAAGTTTTCAATTTGCTAGATCAGCCAGTCGTCTTAAAATACAGTCTTTCATTCCCAGGAATACATTATTTAGAAGTGAATTGGCCTGCATAGCTCAGCAAATATTTTGATTACATCAGGAAAGCTTTAATAAAGCAAATTGTATATATTTATCATCTATGCCAATCACCTAATATCCAAAGAGCACCATTATGTTCTACAGATGGTTCTTATAAGGAACAGACAATCTTTAAGTTTAGCTTAACCATCGGGTCTCCATAATTTACGCCAACATCCTAATTCTCAGAGAGTTTTGTAATTCCTGCCCCCGCAGTGGAAAGAAAAGATCAAGTCAGCTCTACTTGATATAGAAGAGTCAGACTTTGGATCAGACACTGGCATTTTTAATCTGCGCAATTTGTTTTGATGCCCTCTAAGTAGAAGATTAATATTTTGGAATAGGACTGATGCAGCCAGACAGACCAGATGTTTATTTCTGTCTGTTTGGGGCTGTGATTGTTTAAACACAACCTACAAAAAGGTCTAATGAATACTTGCTATGGGGATGAAAGTTCCCGCAGTGCTTTCAGGGTGGCAGTATTTGGTTTGAATTTCAGCCTGATGGCGGGATGCTGGTGGGGTCCTATTATGCCATTTCGTAGAACATTTTCTATGTGCTTAATTTGGTATACATTTGAATGTATATATGTACACACATAAATGTTTGTGCTTGTTATTTAAGGTATTTCAAGTAAGCTTTAAAACATTGAAGCCATCTGATTTGCATTTTTCAACAAGAACCAACATTTGCATTTATTTACGGAAATATTTTTGGCATAACACTTTCTATTAAATTATAATAAAAAGATTTCTCTATCACCCGGGGGAATATGGCAGTCCGCCTACCTCCTACCCAGATCAGTCTTCTCCCGCCCACTACATGCATAACTTAAATCTGTAGTCTTGCCTGGAGCTGATGTTGAAGAGAAACAGAAAGTCGAATAAAGGAGTATGTGTTAACATGGCTGTGATTCCCATGATCTCAATCCACAGATGGCCCATCTATCAATTGGGTAGCTCTATTTTCATTTTCTGTAAAGTGGAAAAAATATATTTTATATTTATATTTTATATTTCAAATTTTAACAACGCCCAAGAAACTGATTGAACACAATAATTCCTTTGGCATAAGGCTGGGAGAGCCACACTCCTGCGATCTTTAAATTTCCTGACCCACGTCCAATCTATCTTTCCAGATTAAACTGGATCAAGTGCTAGTCCTCCAGATAAACACTATGATTTTAAAAGTATAATTATCATTGATTACCACCACTAAAATAATAATAATAATAGTAATAATAATAATAATAATAATAATAATATTGAGTACTATCTTTCAGGCAATGCCACGATTTAGGTGGACACACTCTTTTGTTTTCATGTTTATTGATTTTTGAAAGAGAGAGAGACAGAGACAGAGCATGAGCAGGGGAGGGGCAGAGAGAGAGAGAGAGAGAGAGAGGGAGAGGAAGACACAGAATCCGAAGCAAGGTCCAGGTTCCGAGCTGTCAGCACAGAGCCTGATGCGGGGCTCAAACTCATGAACTGTGAGATCATGACCTGAGCTAAAGTCGGATGTTTAACCCACTGAACCACCCAGGCGCCCCTAGGTGTACACACTCTTAACATCCATGATTTCACTTGATTGTCAACATTTTAATAGGTAGGTATTATGATGATGCCCATTACACAGGTGGCAAGTCTGACAATTCAAGAGATTAAAGTGATTTGTTCAAGATCACACAAGTAGAAAGTGTCAAAACAGGAAATCTGACCTGGGAGTGGCTGACAATAAGCCTATATTCTCAGCTACTATCCAAGCCAAGGACACATGGTAATAATACATTTTTATTAATAATAATTAACACAATGTGTATCTTTCCCATTGGTTGAGCATTGATTGTGTCCCAATTATCATGTTAAGTGCTTTTGTATATGTACACAACGTCTGTTAATTATAGCCCCTCAAAGTGGGCATTATTAATTGCACATAGGCCTTTTTCTCTGCCCATAATAACATGTATTTGGGGATTTTATTGGAACATGTTTCCCTGTTTAACAACTTTCATCTACTTGAGAAATTGAAAAGATTGGGACCCTCAGAAGCGAAGGAATGAGGATTACAGAGAAATTCACCAGAGACCCTTTTGTATATTTTGAATTTTGAAACAGATTTTTGAAATCACAAAATTAAAGTTTTAAGATAATAGGGGAAAAGCATGGAAAAATAATTATTGACTACAAAATAAGAATATTATGGAGGGAGGCAGTAAAATACAAAGTAGGCAATATTAATAGGGAAGCTGGGTAGAGAAAGGACCATAATTAAAGCATTTGGCCATTACTGCAATTCAATTAGAAGTAAACATTTCTTTAATTTAAAACATATTGTTTGGAAACTATAATTCACATCCACAAATAACTGATACACAAAAGCAGAAATTATAAAATACGTAGAATGAATAGTAAAAGTAGAATTTTTAAAAACTTGAAAGGAAACCTATAGGAGATATAAGTAAGACACTATCAGAAACAGAGAGCAATAAACTAACAAAGAGTCAAATATAAACAAGCAAATGTTAGGGCAATTTACTTGGAAAAGCTAATGAAATTAAAAAAAAATTCCAGTACATCAATCAATGAAAAAAGTTTGCACTAATAAAAAATTTTACTAGTTAAAACAAACAAACAAACAAACAAACAAAAAATCACACAAATACAGCACAATGGGAAATTTCAGATCATTATACCTGCAAACTTAAAATAAATGAAAAACTTCTTTAAAACAATCACTAATGGTGACTTAAAGAAGAAATCCAGCAAAACTGAATAATCAATAACCAAAAAATTAATAGTCAAATCCTCCCACATCCACCATGTATCCAGGCAAGAGAGTCACTATTTTATGAAAACTGTTTCAGAATTTTTTAAAAGATCAAAAGAAAGGAGGAAAAGTGCAAAAAAGGAGAGAGAGGCAAATCTATCAAATTCATTTTATGAAACTAGTTTAAAATCAGGAAAAAATTATGAAAGAAGAAAAAACTATAAGCTAACCTCACTTATGAATATAGATATAAAAATGCTAATACAGTAGTAAATAGGATCCAACAGTGTATTAAAAATGATAACATACCAGGATCAAGTGAGATTTATTTTAGCAATGCAGAGATGGCTTAATATTAGAAAATCAATAAACGTGATTTACTATATAACTATATTCATGGAGAAAAGGAGAAAAATTTCATATAATTATCTCTATTGATGCAAAAAAAATCACTTCATAAAATATTACACCCATTGACGATAAAAATTATTAGAAAATGAAGGATAGATTTCTTCCATCTAATAGAGGATCTTACCAAAAATCGATGGTAAGCATCACATTTAATGATGAAACAGCCACTGTAAATCAATGATGACCCCACTGCTATTCAATATTATACTGGAATTTTTAACCAATGTAGAAAATAAGAAAAAAAAAAAGAAGAAATAAGAAATATAAAGATAATGAGAAAATTCATTATTTGCAAATAAAATAAATATCTAACTAGAAACTCTTTAGAAATTACTAGAACTTGCAAGTTCAGCAAAATTGTTGGACACAAACAAGATCATCATACAAAATCAATAATGCTTCTAATCACCATCACTAACAATTGAAAATTTAATTTAAGAAAATATGTCATTTATAATAGCAACAAAACCCATAATATGTTAGGGATGAATATAACAAAAGATATACATGAGTTTTAGGGTAGAAATTACAAAATATTTTTGAAGAACATAAAAAAATTGAAATGAATGGCAAGAAATGATGGACAGAAATACTTGGTATATCAACAGGATAAATACATTTTAATAAAAGTTGTCACAGAATTTATCTTGGTCCTTGACATACTTTTTTTTTTTTCAACGTTTATTTATTTTTGGGACAGAGAGAGACAGAGCATGAACGGGGGAGGGGCAGAGAGAGAGGGAAACACAGAATCGGAAACAGGCTCCAGGCTCTGAGCCATCAGCCCAGAGCCCCACGCGGGGCTCGAACTCACGGACCGCGAGATCGTGACCTGGCTGAAGTCGGACGCTTAACCGACTGCGCCACCCAGGCGCCCCGACATACTTTTATTAAAATTCTTATGGAAGCAAAGTTCAAGAGCAGCCAAATACCCTTCTGACAAAATAGAACAGTGACACTGAGATGTATAAATCTATAATAATTAAGATATAGTAATATCTGTACAGTGATAGATAATAGGTAATGAAACAGACTCAAGATCTCAGGATGGTAAAGGAGACTTAATATATGCTAGAAATATTACAAATCAGTAGCGGAAATACACATATCAATATATGGTACTAAGACTATTGACTTGCCAGATAGATTAAAAATTAAGGGTAGCTCTTTACCACACACATACAAAAAATTTCAAATGGAAATATAACTCCATGTAAACATACTGTAGGAGGAAAATACCTTGGGATTTTGGATTGAGGAATTATTTATTAAACAAGATGGAAAAAGATAAAACTATAAAAGAAAGATTGTTATACATAAAAAAAATTTAGTATCTGTACAGAAACCACCCAACACACAGTAAGAACCCCCAAAAAAGTGACAGATGAAATATATTGCAACATAGTCAACATTCAAAGGATTGGTGTCTAGAACACATAAAGGCTAATATGAAAAGACAAAAAAAAAATAGGAATAGTCAATTCAGAGAAAACACAAACCCCTGTAAATATATAAAGAAATGTTCATCTTCTCTAGTAATCAGAGAAATACAAATTTAAATAAGATACATTTCATATTCATCCAACTGAGAAGAAATTCAGCCAACAACAGTGTTGGCAAGATGTAAGAAATGAGAACTGCCATATACTTCAGTAGATGCATAAATGATTCAATCATTTTGAAGTTATCCATGTCTAGTAAAGGTGAGAAATTCCTCATGACCTAGCAGTTTGGCTTTTAGGTAAATACGCTCTACAAACAAAGAAATTTGTCCGATAATGTTTATTGTAGCACCATTTTTGATAGTAAACTTTGGAAACTCTTCAAATCTCCACTATTACAAGTCAGGAAAAAAAATTGTATCTCAATTAAAAGGAATAAAAAATTCTACATAGATGTCAAAAAATATATGTTTAATAACGTAACAAATTACAGAATAAAATATATGCGAATATATGAAAACAGAGCCTGGATATACTCTGAATTAATGACAGGGTTTACCTTTGGGGTGGTATAGGAATGTTTCTCCATAGATGGAAGGATTTCATCTTTGTAATTTTGAATCACTTAGGCATACAAAGAGTAACTATATCGTAAATGACAAGACTATCATCATTTGTTAATTCTAAGTATAGGTACAAAAGTGTTAGACTATATCCTTCAAAAAGGAGAAAAATTGATATCTTCTTCTAAGTTTCATATTTTTAATTTTGAAAAGATTTTTTAATATTTATTTATTTATTTTGAGAGAGGGAGAGAGCAAGGGAGGGCAGAGAGACAGAGGGAGAGAGAGTATCCCAAGCAGGCTCTACACTCAGCACAGAGCCCGACATGGAGCTTGATCCATGACCATGAGATCATGACCTGAGCCAAAATCAAGAGTTGGACACTCAACTGAGTGAGTCACCCAGATGCCTCTAATAATTTTAATTTTAGTATTATTTTCCAATAGTCACTGCTACTCCTGAAGAGTGATTTCAGCATTTTGTTTTTAAAGTCAGTACATTTAAATTAATTTCGTTGAGAATTAGTGGTTAACCCTAAAGATAACAGGGAAAATAAACACTGAAATTCATCAGCTTAGAAATTAATATTAAACATTTTACTCTAGCTTTTAAAGGTTTGGTACCATAAGAAGTGAACTACTTTGCACATATTTTGAGATCCATTAACTTACACCTATGGTGATAAAAGCTCTTTCCTACACCCTTGAAAATAAAACAATGTGTACTGAGTCCTGGCCAAACATTGTGCTAATTGCTTTACATGCCGTTTATCATTTAATTCTCTTAATATCCTATAAAGAGGCACATTCATGTCCGTCTAGATGATGAGGAAACTTTTTTCACATCAATGATAAAAACCTACTTATAGCTAGGCGGTCGATTTGTTATGAAGGTTGAGTTGATGTATATAATGGTAATTTCACGTAGTAAGATAATATTATTGATTTGCAAAGTGAGGT
Organism: Prionailurus viverrinus; assembly: GCF_022837055.1. Taxonomy (NCBI): domain Eukaryota; kingdom Metazoa; phylum Chordata; class Mammalia; order Carnivora; family Felidae; genus Prionailurus; species Prionailurus viverrinus. The sequence goes on from NC_062573.1 coordinate 49,326,342, forward strand.
TTAGAAAGGTAGAATAACTAGCCTGAAGGCATAGGTGCTAGTGAGGTTTGGAATAAGGAGGAAGAAGGAAGACTCAATAACTATGCTTCGCCACTGCTAGGAAGATCACAGTTTATCAGTTTTCTCTCTTAGTACATGACAGTGAAATAATATTTTCATTTATTAGATTCACAAAGATATAAATATTTCATTAAAAAATATACAGTGATGAGGCACCTGGGTGGCTCGGTCAGTTAAGCGACTGACTCTTGTTTCTGCTCAAGTGATGATCTTGCGGTTTGTGAGTTGGGTCCCCATATCCCGCTCCACACTGGCAGTGCACAGCCTGCTGGGGATTCTCTCTCTCCCTCTCTCTCTGCCCCTCCCCTGCTAGTGCTCTTTTGGTATCAAAAAAAAAAAAAAACAAAAAAAAACAAACAACAACAACAAAAAAGTAAACTAAATATATGTATATATACACACACATATATATTCACATATATGTATGTGCATATACATATGTGTATGTGTATATACATATTTACACGTGTATGTATATACACATACATATAAATATAATATATACACATATTTATACACATATAAATATATATGCACTGTATATATATATATATATATGCACACATGCACACACACAGTGTTGGTGAGGTCAAGAGAGAAGCTAGGCACTACTAAGGAGTATATATTGGTATAATTTCTTGAGAGGGAAATTTAACAATCCCTATAAAAAATTAAAATTTACATAGCTTTTGACCCAATGACTTTCCTTCTAATTTTCTGACTTTGTTGCAGACATATGCACATAGATTCTTACTGCACCTCTGTACTGGTAAAACAAAACAAAACAAAACAAAAAAACTGGAACCGACATCAATAGTCACCAGGGAAGGATATACTTTTAAGATATGATACATTGATACAATGAAACACTCTGTGCCCATTGCAAATGGCAACACAAATGACAACATAGGACAACCCTGTAACACTGATAGAGAATTATCTATATTATATTTCACTAACTTAAAAAGGAAAGATGAAAAAAAAAGACATATAGCATGCTAGCATTTCTGTGAAAACAATCATAAATATATCAGCTTACATATGTGTATCTTTTAGCTGTTTCTAGAAATATACATAGGAAACTAAGAACTGAGTTTCCTCTGAGTTGAAGAACCACATGAATAGGCATCAAGAGTGGGAGGGAAATGCATTGTTAACGCTACCCTTTTTATGTTTTTCAATTTGTACCATGTGCCTGAATTAACTTTGTAAAAATGGCTAAAAACTCAAAACAAACCCACACACACAAAAAATACAAAAGCAGTTGTACATAGTATCCCCTGTTTAAATTTTTTATTTTAATGTTTTTATTTATTTTTGAAGGAGAGAGAGACAGAGCATGAGCGGGGGAAGAGCAGAGAGAGAGAGGGAGACACAGAATTCAAAGCAGGCTCCAGGCTCTGAGCTGTCAGCACATAGCCTGATGCGGGGCTCCAACTCACAAACTGAGATCATGACCTGAGCCAAAGTTGGACGCTTAACTGACTGAGCCACCCAGGCGCCCTGTATCCCCTGTTTAAACTGCTCCATGGAAATATTTTGTATCCAAAGTCAGCACTAGTCTACTGCGTCCTTTCCCGAGGTAAGATATGAACTAGGAAAACCACTCCAGGAATTGAGTTTGTCTACAAGAGGGTTGAGGGAAGGCGGTGGAATGATAGGGGAAGTGAAGAATAAAAGGGAACATGGCTCTGTCTGTGCAGAAGCTATGAACGGGGAGAGAGGGGAGTAAGGAAATCTCTAAGAATCCAATGTCAACCCCAGGCCAGAATCTAGATGCCTCAAACATGGCAAGACAGATGATAACACTGGAACTTGCAACTGGGGAAACAGCAGGCACAGAAGCAGCATCTGGGGGAAAGTGAGTGGAGTCCTGGTGTTCTAGAGAGCTAACTCTCCTAGCTTGAAGCAGGTCTTCATGTTTATGTTTCCATATGGTTTCAACAATAATATCAGACACACTTGATAAATCTATAGTATAGCTGGGAGCTCAAAAACCAGATGGCTTGAAACTGGACACCAGACAGCCTTATTTGCAGCATCTGATGTCATGGAGGAAAAAAAAAAGCAACAACAAGGTCACAGAGAATTCTCTGAGCATCTCTTTCTTCTCTGAGTGTTCTGATTGAAGAGAAGGTATGGCGATGGGCTGGGGTGGGCGTGGAGCTGATGTTTTAGGACCCCAGGTTGTGAGGGGCCAATCATACAGGTGCATTTGATGTCACCCGACACACCTGTGCTGCCGTGGCTCGTGGAAACGTGGTTTCAGCGATGGAGTCATATCCCCTGTAAGGCACGCAAAACCGATTACGAATTTCTCTTACTGTTTTTAAATTTGCCACCACGTTAAAAAAAAAAGGAATTTCCTGAGTAGAAGACAAAGAAATTGTACCTTAATTTGGAAACTATAGAGGAAAAAATGATAAATAATACATTGGAGAGGTAGTTTTAGCTGTTCCTGGACAATAAGAGTTAAACGTGTTTCCAGCAACACTGGAATGCGCAGTGCTTTTTGCATGTATACTCTGCACAAACCTGACTTTTTGACAAATCCTACAAACATTTCATTTGTCCCTCGTGAGAAAAAGCTGATTGCAAAACAAAGAGACAGAGAAGAAAGAACAACAACAAAAAAAAAAACTTCACAAGGACTGTTCTGAGAGTGGGATCAAAACTCTTTGTAAAAAATAAAGCTCAAGCAAATAAACAACTTTAAAGTTTAAAAAAAAAACACAAAATGTTAACCTTCCTGAAAACTTGAAGTATTTGTTGATAAAGTACACGTCCGTTGATGTTTCTTTCCAAGTTACAGAGTTGTTCTTTGTCATTTTTCACCTCTTCCACTATTGGTAAATGCAGTTCTCCAGTTCCACTCTATTGTTGCTTGGGAATTTTCTTGATTTATATTTACTTTTCAAAGGAAATTAGGAGAACTTTCCAAGAATTGTCCCCGATTCTAACTTATTGAACCATCTGCCAAATTAATTTTACTTATCAAGCTCCTTTGTTTATTCTTTTGAGATGCTACACCAAAAAGCGATCAGATTTATTATTTTTCTCAAAGAAACACAGATTGAGTTTTAACAGATGTTCAGATGTTTTAATTTTCAGAGTTGCAATTCCCACTTGGCTTTAATGAGTTCATTCAGTAATGCTGGCTTTTACTAGATACTATATGTTCTCACGCTTGATTTTTAGCTTTAAACCACAAAAATGAAGCAAGTTTACTGTGGGAATGGAATTTTCACGTACGGGGGGGGGGCGCGGTTCAGAGGAGGAACATCCTTAGTTAGGGAGTGGGAAGTGAGGAGGGATGATAAATGAGAAAACACTTCAAAAAATAAACTCTTCAGACACTTAAAAACTGAGAACAAACTGAGGGTTGATGGGGGGTGGGAGGGAGGGGAGGGTGGGTGATGGGTATTGAAGAGGGCATCTTTTGGGATGAGCACTGGGTGTTTTATGGAAACCAATTTGACAATAAATTTCATATATTTTTTTTTAATTTTTTTTTCAACGTTTATTTATTTTTGGGACAGAGAGAGACAGAGCATGAACGGGGGAGGGGCAGAGAGAGAGGGAGACACAGAATCGGAAACAGGCTCCAGGCTCTGAGCCATCAGCCCAGAGCCCCACGCGGGGCTCGAACTCACCGACCGCGAGATCGTGACCTGGCTGAAGTCGGACGCTTAACCGACTGCGCCACCCAGGCGCCCCTAAATTTCATATATTAAAATAAAATAAAATAAACTCTTCACTCCAGACTTTAGCAACTCACCTCTTCTCAAATTGTACATCTTCTTTGATATGTGTAGCTACCTTTGATTATAAATCATGCCATTTGTCTTTACTAGGAATCTGCCTGAGAAAATTTTAAATAAAAATGTAAAGTTTAATATTTGCAGATTCTATTCTTAGTTTAAATCAGACCAAACCAGATAGAATCTCATTTAAAAGTTCAGATACAACCTTTTGTAGTCTTACTTCTGTTTTCTACGCCAGAGTCTTCATTCCTTTCCAGAATGAAAGGACTCAGCAATTATATCAGTTATAATTCTCATGTTTCAAGCACTTGGCACCAAATATATAATCATTCATAAAAGTAGTAAATATATTCAGACTTTTCCCAAGGGGATGTTGTGCTAAGGATTGTACTCTGATGAAACTGACTCCTGGGAACCAAACTGAAAATCCATGCTTGATATAACATGATATAGCATGGTAGAACAGGTGTAAAATATTGGAATTACCAATTGCTATACATTGATAGTTCTGGGTTTCGACCTAATATACAGTGTCATCACCTAGGTAAGATCTCTATTTTAAGCCATTGCCAGATTGAAACTCATAGATGGATAGTGTTAGCGTAAAAACCACAATTGAAGGAACAAAGTGCATTTTTTTCAAGAAATAAAAAGGGCAAAAAGGCACTCCACTCATTTTATACTCTCTTCACTCTGGCTCAGACATTACATTGTAGTCTTCATTGTCCCTTGCTCTTTGTTCTTTTCCCCCCACCCTGCAACCTTGCCCCACCAAAATATGGCACCTCGAAAGGTTGAATAAGCCACTTGCTTCTGAACTCCAAACTGTGGGAAAAACAACAACAGAAAGGTCTTTGGGAAGTCCCGTGGCAGGCTCCTTGCTGAGCATGGATTTGGCTTAAGACTCTCTCTCCCTTTCTCTTCCTGCCCCTCTCCCAACTCTCTCTAAAATTAAATTAAAATAAAATAAAATAAAATAAAATAAAATAAAATAAAATAAAATAAAATAAAATAAAATAAAATAAAATAAAGTAAAATAAAATAAAATAAGGACTTTGGATGATAAAGGGCTACTAAAATTTCCAGTTATTCAAGATGATTCAGGCTTAAGCAAAATATGAGTTTAAGCGTGCTACTTTTCCCATCTAAGTCTATTGTTTTAGATAGCTCGAGATGACCAGGTGAGAGAGATTTTTAAACACCTAAAATAAGGGCACCCGGGAGGCTCAGTCAGTTGAGTGTCTGACTCTTGGTTTCAGGCTCAGGTCATGATCCCAGGGTCATGGGATTGAGCCCATGTCACATCCTGCAGCGAGCGTGGGGCTTGTTTGGAATTCTTTCTCTCCCTCTCCCTCTCCCCCGCTCATAGTCTCTTTCTCTCTCCCTCTCTAAAATATAAATAAATAAATAAATAAATAAATAAATAAATAAATAGATGTTAAAAAAAAAATAAAAGCCTAAAATAAAATATTATGAAAGTAAATTTCATTTGGATTATTCCAGGAATGAAAGGATGTTTGATTGATAGAAAACTTCAGAATATGAAAGAATACATCAGTGAGTCCAATGTAAAAACAATCTCAGTATAATATCAAAATATAGAGAATAAAATCCATCAACCCTTCCTGATAAAACTCAGAAAGTCGCAAAGAGAAGGGTACTTTATGAACATAATGTAGAACACCTATCGTACATCAATTGCCAAAATCATAATCGTCGTGAAAGCCAAGAAGCAGTCTCAGTAACATGAAGGAAATGACAAGGATGAATGTTGTCCCTGTGTGCTATTTGCTTTCAATCAAGATCCTGGCGGGAAACAGATGACACACTCAAGCTTGGGTAGCAGGGTTAGAAAAACACCAAAGGATTCCATAGCATCCTAAAGTAGCAAAGACAGGGAACTAAGACCTCTTACAGAGCCGAAGGGGCAAATGGAGGGACCCATAAACATAACTGGGATAGGTTGGCTATGTGGACAAGACTCCCAACAGGGCTGCTGTCCTTGGCCAGATACAGCCGCAGCCACTGCAAAGCAGGGAGAGAAATAAATGAAAAGGAATACTTTCCCCTTACTTTCTTCCCACTCTGAGTTCCTGCCAACGTCCTCCTTTGCTGAATCTAACTGGAAGTCAAAAGGCAACCAGGGTGCCTGGGTGGCTCCGTAGGTTAAGCCTCTGATTCGTGATTTCAGAGCTAAGGTCATAATCTCACAGTTTGTGGGGTCGAGCCCCACGTCAGGCTCAGCACAGACAGTGTGAAACCTGATTGAGATTCTCTCTCTCTCTTTCAATCTCTCTCTCTCTCTCTCTCTCTGCCCTTTCCCTGCACAGACACAGTTATTCTTCCTCTGTGTAAAGAAATAAACATTTCAAAAAGAAAAAAAAAAAAAAAGAGGCAAGGAAGCCCTAGTGAGGGAGCTTACAGGCCTGTGTCTATGGGCACAGAGCAGGGTACAAAGAAGGGAGAAGTGAAAGAGATATGTGATACGGCACAAGTCACACAATAAGACATGAATCCAGATACAGACGAGAAATCTAGATATAGGACCTGAGCTTTTAATTACCACATTTTCTGCTTCTCCTAATCTCAAAATCACATTTTAGAAGATCAAAAGGGAAAAAGGATTCCAATCCCTGTGGCAGCAAAAATCATAAAATGCTTACATACATAAAATACCAAAACCATAACATATATAGGAATAAACCTTAAAGAGGTATAGGAAACATTTACTTATGGGGCGTCTGGGTGGCTCAGTCATTTAAGCTTCAGACTCTTGATTTAGGCTCTGGTCATGATCTCACGGTTTTGTGAGATCGAGCCCCACGTCGGGCTCTGTACTGACGGTGTGGAACCTGCTTGGGATTCTCCCTCTCCTTCTCTCTCTGCCCCTCACTGTGCCCCTTACTGCTTTTGCTTTGTCTCTCTCAAAATAAATAAATAAATAAACCTTAAAAAAAGTTACTTAAGAAATGTAAAATGCTACTTGAATAAACGGAAGGGATAAATGCTCCTAAATTAGAATATCATAAAGATGTCATTTCTTCCCAAAGCAATTTTAGATTTAACCCTATCCCAATTAAGTTCTTCACAGTATTTTTAAAATTGGAATGACCTTTAAAGCTGCTTTGAAAAAAAAAAAAACTTGCAAAAAAAGTTAAGTTTTTTTCTAAAGATTATTGAACAGGATACTTCCCACTCGAATGGGAAACTTAATAACATACAATAACATTTCAACTATAAAATATACCTTTTTTTTAACCCATCAAATTAGCAGGATTCCCCTCCTCACCCTGTTTTGTTTGAAATATCCAGTACAGGGTAGGATGTGGTGAAAAGATCATTCTCACACTGTTGGGAGTATAAGTTGTTTCAAACTTCATGAGGTAATATGGATAGGAACCTCAAATATGTTCATACTCTTTGGTCCAGTAATTCAATTTTTAGTAATCTATTCTTACAAGGTGATTAGACTGCACAATGGTCTAGCTTAGACAAGTATCCATAGCATCATAGTAGTGCTTTAAAGTAAGCAACATAAATGCTCAACTATATGAAATGTGTTAAATTATAGAAAAGCATGTACTAAAATGGCACATGGGCTCCAAGGGGATTTAAAAAAAATATTGAATAGAATAGCGGTAAAGAACAAAACTTGAATAGAGTAAAAATACGAGAATACTAAAACAATAAAAGATATAAGAAGCATGTTTATATATTTGTATATATGAGTTTTTAGTAATATATTAATATACTATTATTTATTAACATAATTATGTTATATTATAATGTACTAATGATATTTAATTATTTATAAGGAATATATATATATGCAAAACTCTATATGATTTGCTTCCAAAAATTGTCTCTTTTCTAAGATCGCACAGGGAAACCACAGAAGGCAGGGGGAGATTCACCAAAATATTAACATATGGTTTTCCCTAGTGGTTAGTTTTGAACGATGTTAAATTTTCTTTTTTATGTCTTCCTGCATTTTACAGATTTTCTGTGTTCAGGAATTACATAATCAGAAGGAGGTGTGTGTGCACGTATGTGTGTGTGTTTTAGAAAATAGTTAATTTTTAAAGGTTAAAGTAAATTGCTAAAATTAAAACCTATCCAGGGCTAAAGCATAGTGTGACCAGCCACTGCTGATGTCTAATACAATATATGTTTATAAGAAGCAGAAATTAAAGAAAAAATTTTCTCCTTCCTAAAGCGAAGAAAAAATTCATGCCGGAAGAAAATTATGCAGGTGATAAAGTTTCAGTGGTTTTCTAAATTAGGTCAGTTCTTTCTTTTGACTATCACCTGGATAATGGCAGAGCAGAGTTAGTTTTACCAAACAAACTTCTAGAAATGCAGGACTACGCTTCCCTGTAATTCTTTTTACAATAATTAACAAAGGATTCTTCACTGATTAAGAAATTGTTGTAATGAGTAGTACTATTCTTCTTACATGTGATCACTGGTAGAAATAATAAAAACATATTTTCATAAAGCATACATTTTAAAACGTGTGCTGATATTCCGTTCTATTGACCTATATGCCTGTTTTTGCGTGAGTGCCATACCATTGTGGTTTCTACAGCTTGGAGATATAACTTGAAGTCTGGAATTGTGATGCCTCCAGCTTTACTTTTCTTTTTCAAAATTGCTTGGGCTGTTTGGGATCTTTTGTGGTTCCATACACATTTTAGGGCTCTTTGTTCTAGTTCTGTAAAAGTTGCCCTCTATATTTTAATAAGGATTGGATCAAGTAAGGATTGTTTTAAATGTGTAGATTGCTTTGGGTAATACAGACATTTTAACAGCATTTGTCCCTCCAAACCATGAGCAAGGAATGTCTTTCCATTTTTGTGTGTCTTCTTCAATTTCTTTCATCAGTGTTTTATAGCTTTCAGCGTGCACGCCTTTTACTTCTTTGGTTAGGTTTATTCATAGGTATCTTATCATTCTCGGTGCAATTGTAAATGGGATTTTTTTTTTTTTCCCAGAAACTCACAACGCTGAGATCCAATCTGAGCTGATATCAAGAGTCAGACGCTTAACCAACTAAGTCACCCAGTTGCCCCAACGAGATTGTTTTCTTAATTTATCTTTCTGCTGCTTCATTTGTGGTGCATAGAAATGCAACAGATTCCTGTCCATTGATTTTGTATCCTGTGACTTTCCTGAACTTATTTACCAGTTCTACCAGGTTTTTGATGGAGTCTTAGGTTTTCTATATGTCATATCATGTCATCAGCAAACAGTGAAAGCTTTCCTTACCTTACCACTTTAGATTCCTTTCATTTTCTTTTGTTGTTGTCTGATTGCTGTGGCGAGGAACTTGCACTACTATGTTGAATACAAGTGGTGAGAGTATACCTCCTTGTCTTTTCCCCGACCTTAGCTGGAAAGCTCTCAGTTTTTCCCCATTAAGGATGATGTTAGCTGTGGGTTTTCATAGATGGTCTTTATTACGTTCAGATATGATCCCATGAATCTATTGCCTCGCAGCTTCAAATTTACCCTTTTTGCCTGCTTTGTGAAAATTAAACCAGGCCCTTTAAATATTTTTCCTTTGCCTTTGGGCACAATGTTAAGCTTTGTCAGTAGAGGGTGCTGGAGAGACACTGCAGGAGAAAAGGGCTTTACTGCCTCTCTCTGTGGCTTCTCCAGCAGCTGGCTCCTGCAACTCATGGTTACCAGCAGCTTCTCTTGGCACCTGTCCCGCCCCCATAGGCAATTTGTAGCAGAGCCTCCTGTTAGACAGTTCTCCATGAACAGCTTTCCTGGTATTCTAGAGAGTAGATTTCTGGTAAGTTCTGCCAATGCGCTCCCACAGCCAAGTTCTCTTCCATTCTATGTGCCACATTCAGCCCTTTCTAATAAGGTTTGGATGAGGGGAGGGGAAGACCTTCTTCCGTGGGTGTTCTAATTAGGTTATCTAATGCCCATAAAAGCTCTCAGTAATAGATTATTATCCCTATGTTACAAATGAGGAGACTGAGTCATTGTATAAGATTACACAGACATGAACGGATGAAATCAGAATTTAATACAAGCACTTTGGCTTCAATGCATGTACTTGCAACCATTATGCTACAGCAACTTCTAAAATATTGAGTATATACACACAGATACATAAAAAAGACACTGGAAGGAAAAGCTGGTCCGTGAATATGGTGCCTCTCTTGAGGTGGTGAAAATTACAGATGTCTTATTTTGCTCTTGTACAATTTCTGATTTCCTTCAATATGCAAATATTAATTTTATAATCAGAAACATATACATATTTGAGTTAAGAAAGAAATCGTGAGGAATTCTGTCTGGACCAAAAATATTTCAGTCTTTACATGAAGCCATGCTACCAATACAAGAAAGTGCAGACTCTGAGACTGTTCTGGTAACCAAAGCCACCCTTCACTTCTACAGCCTTTACTTCAACCCCTTTCCTGATGCACAGGTAAATGTGCATCACTAAAAACAGAATTCCAAATTTGCAGAAGATCTGTGCTTACAGCCCATTCAGCATGGAGGCAAGAGTAACTATAGCTAAAGTTTAATTTGCATAATTACAATACCATTCAAATAAAAAACATTCATTATGGTAATGCCTGGCCTGGCTCCAGTGTGTATCATTCCCCAGACTATACAGCTAATATTATTAACAGTACAGAACAAATCTATAATAAGTTTCAGGAAGCTAAACTATAAACATTATTTCCCAATTTTATATTATGTAAAGTTATTTCTCATTTCTTAGGGAAGACTTTTAAAAATCTACCTATCCTGAATTCTTTATATCACATTTGATAACTTGCTGTCTACTTTCCATTGACTATATTGCACTATGTGACATTTTCCCATTTTATTCCTCAAATACAATTCCTTCATGAGATGTTTGCCCGTCTAAGAGAATCAGTGTCCTAACTTGCCTGATATTATTACCCCCAGAAGTTTCAGTGTCAACAGCACAACAATTATTCTTTTTTTTATAAGAAAAAAAAGGTCATCTACATTTTTTCCTATATAGTTCTACATACATCCTGGCAACAGAGTTGGAATAATTACTTCTAAGTTAAAAGCAAAACATAAGAGGACATTGTAAAGAAATTTGTAATAACTTAAGAGAACTTCAGATCAAAGTTCATTATCTTCATTATTGGGAATCATTAAGCTTGTTTATTAGCTATGCAAAAAAATGGATTTTAGCTTTTTCTACTATAATTTAGAATACCATCGCATAGATTATGAAGCTTTTGAGAATCTAATACAATCAAAGAGGATCTTGATTATTCATTCTTTACTACTAATCTTTTGTTTGTTCTTTCATTATACACTCAATTATTCAATCAACAAATATATATTGGGTTGCAAATAGTACCTGGGGAAGAGTATTCAGCTACTGAATACATATTAGATGGTTAATATACACATAATTTACAGAAAACAAACATAAAGACAATATAATAGGGTATTTATACTAGTATCTCTATGCCCAAAATCTATTTAAATAGCTTACTTATCTGTGACTTAAAAACGGGCTTATCTTTTGCCTCATCCATATTTCTCTTTTTCATTGCCTACATTCTGCTTTTGTGTCTGCCTCCATGGGTATTGTCTTTCATGACCTGAGCTAGAAAAGTTTTCATATGTAAATATCTTACTACAATTTGCAGAAAAGCCCTACTCACTGTATCTGCAATTACTTATTTTAACTCTATTTTAAAATTGTATTAATACAGAGGTTCTACTTTCTCTGATACACTCTGCTAAACGACTGTATTAGATTCTTATTACCCATAAAATTGTTTTTAATTGATGTAATTGTTTCTATTATGGGTGTTCATGTATCTTGCTTGTCTTTTGGGTCATTCCTTTTTCTAAGGATCTAAGTAGTATATTCCTTTTTTTTTTTTTCACTTGGAAGAGTAACTTCTAGATTGATTCTGTGTCATAAGGGATTTCCCAATGCTCAGATATATGAGTGTCATGATACTTTCTGTGGTAGAATAAAGGTGGCTACCATTTGTACCTTCAGCAGATCTCTTGGAACATTTTCTCTGTAAGCACTGGCCAGTCAGGTAAGGAGCCTAACTACCCTGAGGCTATCATCCTGGAGATGACACTTATAGATGGTCTGGTCAACTGGCCCGTTGAGCTCAGCCTTCCAGTCACCTCTGCCAAGGGGACAGATAGCAAATGCAGCTACCTGAGATCCCCTACTCAGTCTCCTCATTGGCTGAATATCACCACGTGACTTCTATTCATGCTATGTGGACCAGAATAGAATGATCACCTAGACCTGCCTGAAATCCTACCTGCAAAATCATGAAATATTAGAAAATGGTTAGAAAATAAGTAAGTTTGGGGGTAGTTTGTTATGCAGCACTTGGTAACTAGAACTTTCATCCCTGCTTGTAGAAGTTTGACGGTTTTATTCCTTAAGCATTTCACACCCATTTTTGGGTCAACAACATTAATATGGTAGAGATTACGAAAATTAGGCTTTCTACAGAATGAATTGGGGTGCAGAAACATGTGTTCAGCAGGTGCAAAATTGTCCGGTTAGCCATTGTATTGTGTGAATTTACAGTTTCAGTTCAACTAGAAAACATCTCCCGGCAGAAGAAAGAGATTCTTCATAGAGTGAAGGATGAAGGTGCTACCATTGCTCAGCTTTATGTATAGAAAATAAAACACTGAAACTTTTATCCAGGCTTAGAGCAGGAGAGATGAAGGAGCATTACAGAGGCAGAAAAGTTCAAAGTACATTGAGCAATTTATGTATGTATCAGATAATGAAAATTTCTGATTTCTTCAAGCCCTTTGTTTTGTGTGATTTTTTCCTAAGTAAGCGACGTGTTTCTTCCTCCTGCCATCATCACTATTTCATACTTCTTATGTGAGATAAGATCTTGCCTCCTATGCTGAAGATAAGAAGTGCAGAGTTTACTGGAACACAAGCTATTATCTCTATCCGAATTTGAAAGATGAGCTCATTAGAATCCTTATGGAAGAATTCAGCTCATTGCTAAGATCACTGTTTTTCAGAGTAGTGATTCCCAAACCAGACCATGCATCAGAATCACCTAGGGAGTTTTTCCAAATACTTTTTCCCCCCAAAATTCTGATGTGGCATTGGAGAATATGGATGTATGTTTGGACAAGACTTGGTCAGTGAGGAAACTAAACTGTCAGTAAGTAAACAAAACAAACATGAAAACAAAATTTAAAAAAAGAGGGAAAAGGAACTCAAACTGACTTAAGTAAGAAAGAGGAATTTAAACATTAGTCTATTCTTTTACATGTTTCTATTGGGGTATACTTTCTACTCGTAAATAACACGAGTAGTTCCCGTTCTTATATTTTGGTTGTAGGACTTTTCTATTGACTTCCTCCTTTGAATGATGAGAATTTAGTTGACTTACCAATCTCTGTCTTCTGTATGCCACCACCCACCCAGGTTCTCTCCCTCTCCTACTTTCCAATGCAGTTCAATATTCAGGGTTATTTTTCTATAGCTACGCATACACAAGCTGTGTGGACATTCATTTTTTATTTACACACAAACTCTCTTGTAGAAGTGTTCGTTTTCTCTCAGTTTGTTCAAATATATGAAGTCTTCAGTAAAGTTTCCTTTTTTTTCCCCCATGTAGACTGTCTTCTCCTAAGAAGGAGACAGGCGTCTCCTGGGGTGTCCCGTTGCCTCTTTCAGCCAATCTCCAGCTCTCTGGCTCACACGTCTTGCTCTCCCATGATTTATTTCTTTATTCTGGTAAATGGAAGATAATATCTTGAGATGCTGCACGCTCGAAAAAATATTGTCGGGTACCCTTAGTTGTGATCTACTGGAAAGTTTAGAATTGTAAATTACAAATCTCATTCTCTTGGAATTCTAAGGCAAATCCCCTTTGGCTTCTGTCTCCCAATATCATCATTGCTTAAGTTCAGTGCCATTCTGCTCCTTGAACTTTTATATGAAAGCTCTTTAGGAGCTTGTAGGCTCTTATCTTTTCTCCCAAATGTCTGAAATTTCATAATTATGTGTCGTATTTTGATCCATTTGTTGTCAGAGGATGTTATAATCTGAAAACTCATGACCTTTAGTTCTGGGAAATTTTCTTGAATTATTTATTTAGTGATTTTCTTCCATCTGTTTCTTTTGTTCTCTGTTTGCATTTCTGATTACTGAAAATCTGGGCTTCCCAGCCTCTTATTTTTTTATCTTTTCTCTATTATTTTTCACTTTATGTTTGTGCTTTATCTCCGGGCAGATTTCAATTTAATAATTTAAAATTGCTAATGCAGTTTTTTTTTATTTCTACCGTTGGTTTTTATATTTCCAAAACTTTTTTATTTTCTCTTTTTTAAATCATGTTATTTTTTTATGAATGAAATCTTTTCTTTTTTCCTTACCTTTAAGTACCTTTAATGGTTTTTTTGGTCTTTTTTTTTTTTTACATTTTCCTCTCCTTGCATATGTCTTCCAGGTTCCTTCTTATTCTATGTTTAGGGGTCTCTCTTTCATGTTCAAGGCTTTCAGATGTTTATATTAGCAGACTTTCCAGTGCTAGATGGTATTACCAATAACCAAACTCCTATTTTCCCTCCCTTTCAATGTAAATAGCTCCCAATGGCAGCTGCAAACAATTTATCCCATCCTTGTATACTTCTCTTCCCTTGAGTATGGGTTGACCAATGGAGTGCCTCAGAAGTGATGCCAGTTCTAGGCATAGGCCTTAGGTGGCCAACAACTTCCATTTTGACTCTCGTAAAATGCTCTGACCACCATATAAATAAGTCCAGCCTAGCCTATTGAATAATGAAAGACCTCATGAAGCAAAACCAAGATGATTCCAACCAACAGCCGATACCAACTGTCCAACATGGGAAAAAGGCCATATTGTGGCTGTTTTAGCCTCTGCTAAGTTCTTGGTCAAATGCAGCTACCTCAGTGAATCTGGTCTACACTGTAGAAAAGAATCACCCTAATGAGCCCAGCCAACCTTTAGAATCGTGAAAAATAATACATCAATACATATTGTGTCAGGTCACTAAGCTCTGGGGTAATAGATAATTGATATAAAGGGTATTACGTATCTCTATGACATTAGGCTTAGCCATGTGATATACTTTAACCAATGAAATGTTAGCAGGAGTGATGTCTGTTACTCCTGAGCTTTATGGGTCATTACACAGTTTGCTATGCTCTTTGTAATCTGCAAAAAATCAGCAATATTTCAGTTAGAGGTTATTCCCCAGTAGCCTATGTCTCAAATGAAAGCTGAATTTGAGCAGAGCACTGCATTGTTATAAACCATTGCAATTTGGAGATCATCTGTTACTCCAGCACAACTTAGCATTTCTCGCATGATACAGACTCTAAATAGCTAATGGGGAACTTGTGTGTGTGACGAATGTGGGGCTCACTACAGACAGTCTAGCAGGTGTTCCCAGCTCCTTCAGAACAGAAGGTCTAATTTTCTTAGCTGCTCAAAGTGCCTCCAGTTGACCGTCTTCAGCTGGAAATTGCTCTCTTTGGAAATTGCCCCCAAGTGAAAAAATTTTCCTCACCAAAGTGATGCGTCCTTCTTGGGGGCAACCTGCATCCAATGACTGGCCAGTATGAAGGCATAAAAGCCCATTCCCTGTGTGGTAATGCAGGGCAACTCTGAAGGACCATATCTGCTCCGGATCTCCCATGGCATCAGTTTGAGATGTGGTCATAGCCCAACTACCTCCCTCCAATCCTGCTTCTTCCCTTCTCTCCCTTTCATAGGTGTGGTTTCCATGAGTACTCCCTAGTTAACCTCCTGTAAGCTAATTTCTATTTCAGAGTCTATTTCCTGGGGAACCCAACCTATAATTGTTTTTATTTTTATTATTAAAAAAATAAATTTAGGGAGCATCTAATATCAATATCTTTAGGAATTTAATCTTAGCTTGATTGGATTCCTCAATAAAGAATATTCCAATTCCATGCTTAAGGGTATAGGTCAGGTTGTTATTGCTCTGGGAATTGAATTGAAGAGGGGACTGTTGGGCATTAACAACTACCTTCTCACCCTCACTTCAACATCCCTATTTTTCAGTACAGTTTACACTAGCTCTCAACTGCCCCATTTTCTCCAGGGCAGAGGCCTTTGGTTTTACTCGTCACAAAGAATAACGCTCCCCCCCTCCCCTGTCTGTTGTCATGATGGAAAAGACACAAAGGCCCAGGTGTGGAATGGGATAGGGAATCTGGGAGCTACTTCAGCTTAAAGATACTTTCAGCCAGTCTACTATTTTTGCACTACCTTTACTCTCATTTCCAGAAGTACCTGGCACCATCAATTCCCAACTCTGCAATGCACATCAAGTGGTTTTGTGGCTTTCCATTTCTTTCCAACATTACAAATTTGTTACTGTGGACTCTTCTCGCAATATTTTTACCCTTGTGTATTTATGACTACTTTTTATATGGTCATATCCACTTTTTCTCATGTGAGCAGGGCTCAGTAGCAGAGGGAAATGTGTATATT
The DNA here is from genome assembly GCF_022837055.1 of Prionailurus viverrinus. Lineage (NCBI taxonomy): Eukaryota > Metazoa > Chordata > Mammalia > Carnivora > Felidae > Prionailurus > Prionailurus viverrinus. The sequence continues at coordinate 49,342,678 of NC_062573.1, forward strand.
TTCCTGTCAACCAACTTTAATTAGAAGGTTCATGTATTGATTCTTCTATATATGCATTTGAGTTATTGGACCATTTTCCCCCTAACAGTTTCTAAGCAGATCTTTATAAGAATTACATTTAAATTCTAGATTAATGTAAGAGAACTGACATGCTTCTCAGTCTTCTTTAACAACAAAACATACTTCTCCATTTATTTGTGTCTTTTTTTGTGTGCATCAAGTAATATAGTCTTTTTAGTGTATGTCCCATGTTTTAAGAAGTTTCTTCTTAGTTTTTTTTATTCTATTGATTTTATAAATGGAATATTTTCTTCCATAATATTTACTAACTGTATTTGCTTATTAATTAAAAGTTTGAATTAATAATATTAATTTTATAATTCATTTTTTGATATATTAATTTTGATAATGTTGATTTTGTAATTAATTATTGATGATGATTTTGTTGAGTAATTGGAATGTTTTTGTTAGAGAGATGGCAGAACTTCCCATCTCAGGGACAATATAGGTGACATCTAAGAGATGACAGGCAGTTATAGAGGTCACATTAGAAGCTTCACTACATGCCTCCATTTCTAACACCTAACCTAAGATACTAGAACTCCATCACAGGATTGCACTGTGGTTCCTTGATTTTTATTGACTCTAGAGACTATGGCTGGGGTTAGATCTTTCCAGGGCATCTTACTATAGCTCAGGTGGAATCTTAGGAGTACCTAATATTTCCACAAAATTAAAAAAAAATGCTTCCTCCTCCTAGCCTACCTGTGAATGCCTTGTAACTCTCAGACATAAGCCAACTGGGGCAACCAGTGATAAGAAGAAAATTGTAGTAGATTGTTTCTGAAGATGGTCACAAACATCCCTCCCAAATGACCCGATGTCATGTGACTTTCATTCTTCTCCAATAAAGAGGTTGAGTCTCTTCCTCTTGTCTCCTGATGCCTAGGCCATATTGGTGGTTAAAAATTTTGAAGACATCCCTGGTTAGGCTCCTATTCAACCTCAATCAGTTGCTGATTCTGGATCATTGTGTTACATAATCTTCCTCTACTGAAAGGAAATGGAGCCATTGTGAATGGTTCATGAAAGCATCCTTTCTGGTAGCTACCCAGGTAAGAAATAGCATTATTGTTACTGAAGGATTTTTGTAGATCAACTTTTAAAAACATCATTGTAATTTTGAAAACCGTTTATTACCCCAAAGACATCTTGGTGCTTTCAACTCAAGACTAGCTAGTATATTGTGTGACTGGCTTCCCACCTCTCATTACTCATAGTAGATCTGAATTCAAAGTAAATAGGTATATGACCATTTATAAACAAAATAGAACCAAATCATATTCTGTTTCGTTAGCAACTGAAAAATCTTTTGCATTTGATTTTATCAGTTTCACTGTGTTTATATGGTAAAAGCTGAAGCAGTTGTTGTAAGATTATTTTTGTGCAATAGGAAAAGTATTTTAATGTGTTGTAATTGCAGAGTCCTCTTAGTAGTGGTTAAAAAAATTCAAAAATGATAACATTGTAATCCCTGGTTCTACATTAAGGGCCATATTCATCCCAAGATACTAATGCATACAGTAGAATAGTAATAATAGGTACTTGAAAATGTGTACTCGGGGAAGAATATAACCTTTTAAAATTACTTACAAATGGAAATCCATGCACTAGGAGTGCCAAAACACATTTCATCACAACTAAAGCTAATTTTCTATTCTTGCAAATACAATTATAAAAATATACAATGAATTCCAAATAGTAAACTTAAGATAAAGTTTTCTAATTTCAAGTTCACATAATAATATGGATGGTGTTTTATAAACTTTCGCTAATACAGTAGTTTGCAAACTTTCCAACAGAGGTGGAGTTTTTCCTCAAATAATAACTTACCCAGAAGACCAAGTGATACAAAACAGATTAAAAATAAGTCTTCTCGGGGCACCTAGGTGGCTATTCAGTTAAGCATCGGACTGTTGAGTTTGGCTCAGGTCATGATCTCACAGTTGGTGGGATTCAGCCCTATATTGGGCTCTGTGCTGACAGCACGGAGCCTGCTTGGGATTCTCCCTCTCCCTCTGCCCCTCCCTCACTTTCTTTCTTCTGTCTCTTTCTCTCTCAAAATAATAAATTAAATTTTTAAAAAAAAGTCTTCTCTAGTTACAGGACTCAGAGGTCTGCCCAACAGACTCTCCTACTCCCAAATTTATTGATTGTTTTTTTCGGACAGGTCTATGAGGCACTTCTTAGAAATTGCTTATGCTTTTGAGACACTTAAAACCACTGATATCTCATATATTAAATTTTTAAAATATATAAAAATTATTTGACAATTTTGAAAGTAGGGGACCCCCAAGTACTGTAACAAAGACATGACAGTTTATTCTCTCACCAAATATAACCATCTAAACAAGTAGACAAAAATAGGTATGAAAACCTCACAGAGGCAACAGGGACCCAGGTCTTCTATCTTACTGCTCTGCTGTCCTCGGGTTGGGCTTTTATCCTCAACGACACTGCATGGTCCAAGATGGCTGCTAGATAGTCAACCATCTTACTTTATTCCAACAATAGAAAGGAAGAGGAGATAAAGGACAAAAAAAAAAAAAAGTACACTCTAGCTAGCTATCGTCCTTTTAAGAAGCTTTGCACAAATTCCTCCCAGTAATTTCTACTTATAAATCCTTTGTCAGAATTTACATGCCTGGTTATCCATACCTACAATTACTTTTCCACAAGTAAACCCTGGAATTTGATTTTACCTAACTTACAAGCTATTATGTTATCCTATTTCATGGATGCTGACAGAAGACAACAGACGATTGGGTCTTTATTAATTGTTATGCAGCATATCTTGTCCCCCTAGGTCCTCTGGGAATGATGTCATGGCCTTGACAACAGCCTGCACATGCGATTGGTTGCATTACAGGAGAAGAACACTGAGATTTGGGAAACACGACATCTTACAGCAAGTAGAAAGCAAGCCTACTCTTGGTTCTGCCTGCTACAAAAATGGTCTGGGTCAACCTTGAAAAATGGTCTGGGTCAAGAGTAGTCAGGACCTTGCATCCTTGACATACCCAATGAGAAAATGCAGGAATGCTCAGGGTCCATGCCTCTCCCAACATACATTACCACCCTGAAAAAATACAAGATTCCTTCACTAAGGAAGAAGGGAAGAATAAAATTTTACATAAAATGAGTAGTCTCTGTCACATGTTACTGTATTCTTGTGAGATTCCTACTTTATATAATGATTTTTTTTAATTTTTTTTAACGTTAATTTTATTTTTGAGACAGAGAGAGACAGAGCATGAAGGGGGGAGGGGCAGAGAGAGGGGGAGACACAGAATCGGAAGCAGGCTCCAGGCTCTGAGCCATCAGCCCAGAGCCCGACGCGGGCCCCAAATTAACTCACGGACCGTGAGATTGTGACCTGAGCTGAAGTCGGACGCTTAACCAACTGAGCCACCCAGGCGCCCCAATAATGATTTTATTTTAATAAAACTTTAAATAATCCAATATGTTGTAAGGTATTTAAAAAGATTTTATTATAATCTAGCATTCTGGCTAGATTGCAACTGGAACTTGTACATTTAGGGTAAATATGTAGAATATACTTCCCTAAAAATCCTTCTTCGACTCATGAGGTCTTTGATTTGGAATAAGAGCAAGAAACTTTTGGTGAATTTGTTTTTCATTTGTTTGTGGGAAGGGAGTGTTGCGATGATGTCTTTGAGGTGAGCAGAGGAGAGATGAGCATCATGGAGAAAATGGCATCTTTTCATGCACCCAGGCCCACTAATTGGTTTGGTTTCCATATCCTTCAAGGTATCCCTACTGACTGCCTATTGTTTATTTATTTATGCCATCTGTTTCCTACTGGAACCATGACTGATGTATCTGTCAAACATATTTCAGTTTCAGGGTCTTTTCTTTGGCTGGTCTCTCAGCCTGGATATCTGCAGTATTTGTTTCCTTAAATTATTCAGGTCTCTGCTCAATGTTATTTCAGCCCAAATGTCTTCCAGACCACACTATCAAAACAGAAAACTCATGCACCTCTGCCATTCCTTTCTTCCCATCCTGCTTTATTTTTCTTCACTGCATTTATTGCCACCTGAGATTAAAAAAAAAAAAATCTATCTCCCCACATGAGGATGACCATGTCTCAAAATGCCTGTGTCTGAGATTTTTCCAGGTTCAGTGCTGAAGGTCCTACATCTAGAGAATCCCCTCAGTCCTCAGCCAAAAGAGACAGTTGCTTCTACTACCCTACGGTAGTATACAAGCTCTATGAGAGCAAAACTTTAATTTTTTCACTGTTGTGTATCCTCAGCACTTAGAACAGTGCCCCACACTCAATAGTAACATAATAAATATTAGCTGAATGAATGAATGAATGAATGAATGAATGTAAAGGTGTGCAAGATCACATGGAAAGTGTAGTGGGACACAATCCCCAATAAAAGGGAGATTAGAAAGGACCTTAGAAGTCAGTGTAATCCTCATGTTGTGTAAAGGGACACAAAAAATTAGTGGCTATATCAAGTTTCCGACAGAAAAACAGTCTATGCCAGCTAGTTTCATAAAAGGAAGTTAGCATGAGCAATGACCTACAATTGTATTGGAAAGACAGAAAAAACAAAGAAGGGCTGATGAGCCCTCCCAGATGTTAGCTACAGCAGAAAGCCCATAGTGTCCTTAGTGAGGGATTAAGAGACAAAGGGATGATGCAGATACACCAGAGCTCAAAAGCAGGGTGAATGGGGGCCCATGGATAAATCCAGAGGAAACAGACATCTCCAAGGAACAAGGCATTGCTAGAGGCTGTCCAAAGCAAAGAGAAAGAGGTCAGAAATGGTTTCTCCCTTTTTTTCCTGTCCTTTTGTGGAATTGAGCTGGAAGTCAGTTGGTCAAAGAGCTTGAAAAATGTTGTTTTCTGAGCTAGGTAAGAAATGCATCTTTTGTGGTTCCATACTAATTTTAGGATTGTGTGTTCTTATTTGTTTTTAATAATTATTTTTATTTATCTTGTTTTTCTGTTAATATCTTTCCATTTATTTATGTCTTCTCCAATTTCTTTCATCAATGTCTTACAGTTTTCAGCGTGCAGGTTTTTCATCTCCTTGGTTAAATTTATTCCTAAGTGTTTTATTCTGTTTCTGCAATTGCAAATAGGATTCTTTTCTTAATTTCTCTTTCCAATACTTTATGAATGTATAGAAATACAACTGAGCTTTATACATGGAGTTTGTATCTTGCAACTTTCCACAATTCACTTATTAATTTTAACTGTTGTTTTTGTTTTTGTTTTGTTTTGTTTTGCTGAAGTCTTTAGGGTTTTCTAGATATATGTCACCTGCAAATAGTGACAGTTTTACTTCTTCCTTCTTGATTTGGATGGCTTTTATATATTTTTCTTGTCTAATTGGTCTGGCTAGACTGCACTGAATAAAAATGGTAGGAGTGGGCATCCTTGTCTTATTTCTGATTTCAGTTCAACTTTTCACCATTGAGTATGATGTAAGCTTTAAGCTTGTTACAGCCTTTTGATGTTGAGGTAGGTTCCTTCTACACCTACTGTCTTGAATGTTTTCATCATAAACAAGTGTTGATGCTTTTCCTGCCTATATTGAGTTGAGTATATGATTTTTATCCTGTATTTTGTTAAAGTGGGGTAGCACACTGACTGATTTGCATATGTTGAGCAATGCTTGCGTCCTTAGAATAAATTCCACGTGGAGCGCCTGGTTGGCTCAGTCGGTTGAGCGTCTGACTTCGGCTCAGGTCATGATCTCACAGTTCTTGAGTTCGAGCCCCATGTCGGGCTCTGTGCTGACAGCTCAGACCCTGGAGCCTGTTTCAGATTCTGTGTCTCGCTCTCTCTCTGCCCCTCCCTTGTTCACGTTCTGTTTCTGTCTCAAGAATAAATAAACATTAAAAAAAAACATTAAAGAAAAAGAATAAATTCCACTTCTTCAAGGTGTGTGATCCTTTTAGTGTATTGTTGAATTTGGTTTCATAATTTTGGTTTGGATTTTATGAAGAATCTTGCATTTGTGTTCATCAGGGATATTGGCCTGTAATTTTCTTTTCTTGAGGTGTCCTTTTCTGGTTTTGGTATCAGAGTAATGCTGGCCTCCTAAAATATTTGGAAGTGTTCCCTCTTTAATTTTTTGGGGAGTGTTTGAGAAAGATTGGTATTCATTCTTTAAATGTTTGGTAGAACTCACCAGTGAAGCCATCTGGTCCTGGACTTTTGTTTTTTGGGGAGGTCTTTTAATTACTGATGTAGTCTTGTTGCTAGTAATCAGTCTGTTCAGATTTTCTATTTCTTCATGATTCATTTCTCTTGAAAAAAACCCAAACAGTAAGATGTCTCCTCTCTTTGTGTCCTTTTAAGCCACACTAACCACTTCATTTACTACATATTTAGGACTAAATGACCCACAAAGGCACACTGTGGTCACGGGGTGCTATTTGTAGCAATTGCTTTGTTTTTGACCTACTCTTGCACTGCTCCAGTTTCTTCCCCACTCCAGTTTCTGTCCTTATCCTGATACCCAAATACTTTTCCTGTTTGTTCATTACCCTGTTTCTGCCTTTGGAGTTGACCTTTGTACTTGCTTTCCCAGGCTTGAGCCAGTCACGCCTTTGTCTCCTTCCACTTGAGAGTGCTTTGATGTGCTGACTGTACCCTACTCTTGCTGTAATCATCACTGCAATTTTTGCACTGCACCCTCGTGTATGGAGAGAAGGAGAGGTGGGCAAAACTCATTCAATGTAATTAGATTCTATTTGAAAAACAACTATAGAATTAGAAAAATATCTGGAGCAAATCGTTGAAGCAAAGTCCACAAAAAATAGAAGGACGATGTTGTTGACACAATCTTTGGGAACCATGTTTAATAAGTTAGGCAAGTTTCATGGACTTATAAAAGGCCAGACCACTTTCTTCAAGGTGGGACGAGTCTAAAGGGCCACCTTAGTTCAGATCACCTGTAGGATCTGCTTTGTTGCAAAGCTTTAACATTCAACACCTCCCTTTGCCCACTCCTATTACTTTCATGATCCCCTCACCTAAGTGTTGATCCCCATGGCATCCCCCCAGTACACTTTACACTTCCCAGGGAATCCAATGATGACAAAATGTACAAAGTTAAATTTTACTTCAATAAGTAACTAAAACCGAAAAGTCAAAATCTCACAAAGTACAATCATTTTGATATGGCAAGAGCTTGGTTTTGTCTAAAGGTTTTGGAGACACCTATCTCTAGACAGAAAATCAGTGGTAAACATTTTCAAGATTTTTTACAGGAAGATTGACATGATCAGCAAAGGAGAATTGCCTAAAATCCAAGAGAAGAGAAAACTTCAGGAAGAAGACATTCTCTGCAAATATTTGTTGGATCTGAACTAGGTCAAGTCAGGGCATCTAGTGCAGGAGTTGCTTGGATAAAAATGGCTGTTGGGACACCTGGATGGCTTAGTTAGTTGAGTGTCTGACTCTTGATTTGGGCTCAGGTCTTGATCCCAGAGTCATGGGATCAAGTCCTGCACTGGGCTCCATGCTGAAATGGAGCCTTCTTAAGATTTTCTCTCTCAATCTCTCTCTCTCTCTCTCTCTCTCTCTCTCTCTCTCTCTCTTTCTCTATTTCTCTATCTATGCCTCTCCCTCTTGCTCTCTCTCTCTTGCTCTCTAAAATGAAAAAAAAAAAATAATGGCTATAAAAAAATAAAAAAAGTGTAATTTGGGTGGGTGGGTCAGAGTTGGGTGTTTTCTATGATCACATATGACTCTGCAGACATGTTGGACCTGGGAGATAAACACCATATCAAAATGTGGTGAAAAAAAAGGCAAGAAGATATCCAGAAAAGAAAGCCAAAAATAAATCAAACTGGGGGAAGCTCAGCAATAAGAAACTGTAGCCAATTCCCCTAGTTTCTCTGTTTTCACTGAGGGGAAAGGAAATGTCCCAGAATTTGATTTTGGAGGTGCATATGCCGAGGTCACACTGGGTATGTGCACAGAGTGATCCAACTAAGGATCACAATTGGGTATTCACCTAATGTCCACACATACAATCACCACCCACACAGTCGTCTGCAGCATGCAGTGTTGTTGGGGCTGATCATGGCCATGCGGGGTAGGGATGTGACTGGGAGAGAGTCGATCGCAGCACTGGTGGTAGCAGGAAAGTGTCGACAGTAGGGTCCTTGTAAATAGCGTGTGTAGGTATTAGGAGCTATGTCAATGGGGTCCCTGAACAGTTCTGATGTACATATCACCCCCATGGTTGAAGTCAATCCATTGTGGTGGGCCCGCTGCTTCCCCTCTTTGCCTCAGACTCTAAGTCTGGATGAATTTCACCTCACGCTAAATATTATAGTAAGTATTATTCATGTAAGTTCAGTTTCACAGGTTATCATCCATGTTATATGTAACATAACTCATAATCGCAAGAGAAAAGAGAAAAGCCTCAAAATTGAATTGCTGTCAATTATAAACAAGCCCATACTTTCTGAGTAAACTGGAGCAAGTTTCTCAATAATTGAACATAAAGACCATGGCATATATAGCAGCGATAAAGAGCCAAAACTCAGACACTATTATGATGAGGCAAAGCCCTCCAAAGTAGAAACTCAAATATTTACCTGAAATGATATTACTGATATGTTAGTGTGCAGACAGTGTGTTTTATGTTAGTGTGTTTTTGTCAAATTTTTCACCTTCCCCTTTTCAATTTTGCAATAACATTACTGAACTAAGATTACGAAGAACGCACCGAGTTTGTTCATCTCATGCATTTTTTTTTAGAAAATATAATCACTATGCTCATTAAATGTGTAATTCTCTTGCAAAAAAAGATAAGAGCTTTCAAAGGTGAATTATTGAGTCTATGGATAATTTGAATCCCTCACTTTTGTGTACCTAATGCCTCACTTAACCCCTTATCATGTATTAATTTGATAGGTGGCTGCTGGCCGAAATAACTGTGTTTTTAAAGGGAATGTCACAGGGCGCCTGGGTGGCTCAGTCAGTTGGGCGTCTGACTTCGGCTCAGGTCATGATCTCATGGTTCATGGGTTCAAGTCCCGTGTTGGGCTCTATGCTGACAGCTCCGAGCCTGGAGCCTGCTTCAGATTCTGTGTCTCCCTCTCTGTCCCTCTCCTGCTTGCTCTCTCTCTCTCTCTCTCTCTCTCTCAAAAATCAATAAAAACATTTAAAAAAATAAAAAATAAATAAAGGGAATGTCACAGAAAGAAACACATCTCAAACACATTGCTGTTATTGCTATCATCTATTTGCTTAGAAAATACAGATTCCATAAAATCTGCAAATGTTGCAACCTGTAACAAAATGCAAATAACCTTAGATTCTACTGAAAGAGAAAAAGAAACTACAAATTCCATTTGGATTGACTTTGGGTTTTCTAGTATTCTTGATTTCCACAAATTGACGTATATAATTAAATCATCTTTCTTATCAGCTAGGAAAAGCTAGGAGAATTTTGAGAGAAAAGAAAAGAAGGTAGTGGCGAGAGAGCACCAGTTTATTACAACCTATTACAAAGTATAATAATTAAAAGGATGTGATATTGATGCAACAAATGGGACAAATGGGGCATGATCCAGGAACAGGCACTGTCATATGTGACTCTAAAATTTTTTTTTTTTTTCAACGTTTATTTATTTTTGGGACAGAGAGAGACAGAGCATGAACGGGGGAGGGGCAGAGAGAGAGGGAGACACAGAATTGGAAACAGGCTCCAGGCTCTGAGCCATCAGCCCAGAGCCCGACGCGGGGCTCGAACTCACGGACCGCAAGATCGTGACCTGGCTGAAGTCGGACGCTTAACCGACTGCGCCACCCAGGCGCCCCTGTCATATGTGACTCTAAAATACAACAACACAAGTGTTGGGGCACTGACTGGCTCAGTCAGTTAGTAGACTGACTTTTTTTTTTTAATGTTTACTTATAGTTTTGAGAGAGAATGTGAGTGAGCACACACAAGTACGACGGGGGGTGGGGGTGGGGGTTACGGGAGCGGGGGACCAGCAGTGAAGGATTGAGAGAGGGAATCCCAAGCAGGCCCCCTGCTATCAGTGTGGAGCACCAAGCAGGGGCTCCATCTCATGAGATCTCACAGCGAGATCACAACCTGAGCAGAAAAAAGTCAGTCGCTTAACCAACTGAGCCACCCAGGTGTCCCAAGCATACGACTCTTAAACTCAGAGTAGCAAGTTCAAGCCCCACATTGGACACAGAGGCTACTTTTAAAAAAATGTTAGAAAACAACAGAAGTGTTAGTGATGTCAATTGGGTCATTTCTGTGGTCTTGAAGCTTTGATGAAGTCCCAAATTTCAGGCCCCAAAGGCTGTTTGCTCCACATATTCTAAACAGAGAAATTGTTTAGACACATCGTCACCGCACTTAACTAAAAAACACAACATGGATCCTGATGCCCTTTCAGGCCACATTAAGAGAGACTAGGATTTCAACCAGTGTCTTCCAGGTGAGGCTTTCTGTGGCGAAAAATGCACACTTGGGAGAGAGCACTATGTTTCTTTACCACTTCTCATAGTCACAGAATCTCACTTCTGCACCATCTCCCTATAAAAACGAGGGGGGCTTCAAGAGAATCTCTCACCAAGTCTAGTTTGACTGAGAGAGAGGACGCATTTCATTACCCAGCCTGGATGCTTGCCAAGCTGTAAAACTTAGATCCTGCCTGGTGTGGTTACTGAAACGGAACCTGGTCGAGCATCTGGGTGGCTCAGGTAGCTGAGCATCAGACTCTTGATTTCCGCCCAGGTCACGATGTGGAGGTTTGTGTGTTCAAACCCCACGTTTGGCTCGGTGCTAGCAGCGTGGAGCCTGTGTGGGATTCTCATTCCCTCTCTCTCCCTCTCTCTCTGCCCCTCCCTCACTCATGAATGCTCTCTCTCTCTCAAAAATAAATAAACTTTTTAAAAAAAGAACATGGTAAGTACGTCTTTAAAGAAACTCATTCTGGGTCCTCTGGAGTTTGGGGAACATAAAGAACACTGACTCTTCCCTAGGAAAGTCTGGATATGAAAGTCTGTCTAAAATTGCCTTTATGGAAGGGCTAAGACCAATCCACAGATTTGGATGTGGCTAAGCTGCTGAGCTTTTCTGCAGTGCCATAAAGACAACTTGGATGTATTAGGTCTAGACTAGTGCCATTTTAAAAAAAAATTCCCAAAACAACCGCCTGCCTGGATGAGTGGACGCTACAGGAAGAGGCTGTGTGGGGTATATCAAGAAAGCAGGAGTTGAAGGAGAATCTTACAAGGTCAGCAGGAATGTACATCGGAGGTCTGAGGAGCCAGAGTGGAGAGGGTCTCCCCATAACCAAATCGCCCCCTAAGAGAAGGAGATGGCCTTTGGTTATCTGCCCTTGGAGATTGGTTTCAACATTCGGTCAAGTAAAAAGATGTTTTCCTTCCTTTTCATCTTAGTCTCAGCTTCTTACTCTTAATTTGGAGGGGACAGAAATAGCAGTGAGTGAGTGAATGGAGAGGAAGGAGTGAATGAAACCAACAACATCCAATTAAACTTGGGTATAAAGAGGAGACACTTTGAATTGAAAGGAAGACGAATTTTAAAAAAAAAAAGTCGTTTGGATAGGAATTTTTAATACTCAAAAATAAGGGTTATTCACTATAATCCAAAATTGGCTACAAAAGCAATGGGATCCAGGGTTTAAAAATATATCTGAAAATTCTTTGATGCTCCTTCTGTCAAGAGACAGAGTCTATGTTCCCTCTCCTTGTACTTGGTGAGACTTTGCGACTGTTGTGATGAATGAAATATGGCAGAAGTTGGTTGCCTTGGGTGACTTCCAAGGCTAAATCAGGTAAGGAATACAGCTGGCCTGTGGCTCTCTTGGGCACTTACTCTGGAAGCCTTTAGCGACCATGTAAACAGCTCAGCTATATAGAAGATATCATGTGGAGAAATCACATGTAGTTATCATTTTAAAAAAAGAGACAAAGGGCTCCTGGGTGGCTCAGTTGACTGGCATCCGACTTCTGCTCAGGTCATGATCTCATGGTGCGTGAGTTCAAGCCCCAAGTCTAGCTCTGTGCTGACAGCTCAGAGCCTGGAGCCTGCTTCGGATTCTGTATCTCCCTCCCTCTCTGCCCCTCCCCCGCTTATGCGTGTAAGCACATGCTCTCTCTCTTTCTCCAAAATAAATGAACATTAAAAAAAAGAAAGAAACAAGAGACAGACAGAAACAGAGGTTCTCTGACTGCAGGGCAGCCACTAGGGAAACTCATGTAAGGTGTGTGCGCTGCCCTTGGGCCAAGATTTAAGACAGAGGACATTAAACAACAACAACAACAACGAGTAATTAAGATAAACCATATTTAAATCTTTTTTTATGTTTATTTTTGAGACAGAGAGAGACAGAGCATGAACGAGGGAGGGTCAGAGAGAGGGAGATACAGAATCCGAAGCAGGCTCCAGGCTCTGAGCTGTCAGCACAGAGCCCTACGCGGGGCTCGAACTCACAGACCACGAGATCATGAGCTGAAGTCGGCTGCCTAACCGACTGAGCCACCCAGGCGCCCGAAGATAAACCATATTTAAACGCAATACATTTCTTAAAAATTAATGTAAATGATGAATAAAACATCAATATATTACATAAAGACAGGTTCGATATTCCCGATTGTTCTTTGTTTCCAACTCCAGTATGGCTCAGCAGGGTGCTGTTACTAACGGGACTGACTGGAAAGGTCAGGACACAAGCAACTTTCCAGGCGTTGGAAATATTCTACATTTTGGTTTGATGGTGTCTATGTGGATGCATATAATTGTCAAAACTTAAAGAAATTACCTTTAAATCTATACATTTTAACGTTTGTAATTATACCACTCTATATGTGTATACGTATTAGAATGGGCCTGTGATCCAAATCAGTCGAAGGAACGTTGGAGGAAGCTTGTGGGAGGTTTGGGGGACAGAAGTCTCCTTACCTCGAGAGAGAGAGAGCAACGTGGTCTCTGGGTCGCACTCCACGAGAACGTGAGAGCCAGGACGCTGGTCCTCCAGCCGCCAACATGAACAGGAACCTGGCACATGGAGAAAGCACAGGGCTGAAAAAGTTGGAGGGTAAGAGGGCCGGAGCCCTGAGGGAACTGGGTCTGACCACTGCATTTACTGCGGACCTTTCCAGTTACTTACGCCAGCATCCTTGTTTTTTTATAAGCCAGTTTGGGTTGGGCTTTCTGCTACAAATTCAGAGGGACACACAGAGGAAGCTATAGACAGAAAAGGTGAGGCAGTAGGAGCCAGGGGCGAGCAGAGTCATGAAATTAACTGGAGCACAGTGTAAGCAGTGCTGAATCCTACCCCCAAGCAGGCAGGGAGCTGGCACTGGGTAAAGGACAGGAAATGAGACAGATCTCTGCTCTCATTGAGCTTACATTCTAGCTGGGCTGAGTGCAGGGGAGGGGGTGGGGCAGGCAGAGTCAGCAATAATTTTAGATAGCTATAAATAATGTAAAGAATATAGTACAAGGTAATGTGATGTGGAAGGGGCTGCTAATTTTATTGGAGAGCCAAAGAAGCCTCCTCCGCAGAGGTGATATTTGATCAGTGGCATGAATGAGGAAAAGACGAAAAGATGCCAGCAATCTGAAACTCAGAAAAAAAAAATGAAGCTTTCTGCATAAAGATATAAGTGGTACATTCCTGGAAGACAAAAAACAGATGAAAGAGTAGAAATTCTCTATGATCTTTAACATGTGTACAAATCACCTGGACATCGAGTTAAAATGAAGATTCTAATTTAGGTGTCTCGGGTGATGACTGGGATTCTGCATTTCTAACCAGTTCCAAAGAGATGCAGATGTTTCTGGTTTATTGACCATAGTTGGAGTAACAGGGCCCTGGAGAATTGCTTTGTGGGTAGCCTGGTCCACAAAGAAATTAAACATTTCTTTAAAGCTCTTTAGAACAATTGGACATTGACCCAACATCTACGCATCTAATCATCCGTAATTCATTTAAGGTGCCTTGGTCAGTGATACTTTGGAAATTAGAAGCAGAAAGCATAAATAAATAAATAAATAAATAAATAAATAAATAAATAAATAAGAAATCTTCACAAATAGTTTGAGAAGCACTGCCCTAAGGCCTAAAATACTACAGCTATGGAGGGAAGCAATCCATGTACTAAACTGCAGAAAAGCTGTGGATATTGAAATGTCACATATGATGGAGAGTTGAAATAAAATGTCAGGTACAAAACATGGGGATTAAAACAAATGACATCACTGGGGTGCCTGGGTGGCTCACTCGGTTGAGTGTCTGACTCTTGATTTTGGCTCAGGTCGAGATCTCACGGCTCATGAGTGCGAGCCCACGTTGGCCTCCACACGGACAGTGCGGAGCCTGCTCGGGATTCTCTCTCCTTCTCTCTCTGCTCTTGCTGTGTGTTCTCTCTCTTTGTCTCTCTCTAAATAAATTAATTAACTAAAAAATATTTTTAAAAACCCTGACATTCACACTACCATATACATGCATATAGACAGGCGCACACACACACACACACACACACACACACACACACACAAATAAATATGTGCACACACATGCATATATACACATAGGCAGCTACCAAACAGAACTCCTGGCAGCCAGGGGTCTATTTCTCAAACACCTAAAAACATCCTCTTTAAATCATCAAATGGATCTGAGCAAAGACTTCTTTTTCTGAAATTTCAGGGCTCCTGAATGTAATGCTGCTCCCTTAAAAGTGAAACATAGGGGCGCCTGGGTGGCGCAGTCGGTTAAGCGTCCGACTTCAGCCAGGTCACGATCTCGCGGTCCGGGAGTTCGAGCCCCGCGTTGGGCTCTGGGCTGATGGCTCAGAGCCTGGAGCCTGTTTCCGATTCTGTGTCTCCCTCTCTCTCTGCCCTTCCCCCGTTCATGCTCTGTCTCTCTCTGTCCCAAAAATAAATAAACGTTGAAAAGTGAAACATATATGGGGCTCCTGGGTGGCTCAGTCTGTTAAGCACCCGGCTTTGTCTCAGGTCATGATTTCAGGGGTTCATGAGTTCGAGCCTCGCGTCAGGCTCTGTGCTGATGGCTCAGAGCCTAGAGCCTGCCTCAGATTCTGTCTCCCTCTCTCTACCCCTCCCCTGCTCACACTCTGTGTGTGTGTCTCTCTCTCTCTCAAAAATAAACATGAAAAAAATTAATTAAAAAAATGGAAACATATATGTCAACAAGCCTTACTGTGGGTACAGAACACAAGAGCTGTTCATTGCCTCATTGTAATAAAACAGAATATGAAGAATCACCAGATTTTCAAGGAACCAATTTCAGCAAACATTGTTAGAGGCAGAAGGAAAACAAGGTAAATAGAAACAAGGCTGTGCTAAATCATAATTATGGTAGAAGGGCAAAAACTCCAAGAAAACTAGAACTTAAGAGCTGGATCCTCTGAACTGACCTCCCCTTTCTCTCTGTGTGCTTGTGGTACGACCAGAAAGATGTCACATTTCACCTATGGAGACTCTTGTCTTCTTTACAATCCTAGCTATTCTTTAACAAACTCCTTTCAGTTGAGGTAATCTCAGTGTGTTCTCTGACACTTGGAAGTACCTGTCTAGCTCACTGTGAATGGCTTAATATGGATATTTCATAAGCTTAAATGATTTTAGTTGCAAATGACACAAAACCCAATACAAGCTACTTTAAGAACTAGAGGAGATTTATTGGCTCATCTAAGTGCAAATTCAAGAAATGGGGCAGGCTTCAGGTAATATGTGATCCAGTCACACAATGGTCATCTCAAAAGCTCAGTTGTTTTTTTTTTCTCTATTCTTATAGAACATAGAGGGTTATTACCTAAAAGACACTGTGCAACTTGAACAAATTCTTTTCATTACTGTTAACTGCTTATTCATTGCTTATTTTTCTTGACCTCTGTTTGGATATTTGACTTACAGTCATATTTTGTAGGAGAGAGATTCTAAAATGTCATTCAAGTTTGCATGAAGTTGAGTCAGATTCTGGAACAGTGTTTGGATGTATCTACCCCCAAAATAACCTAGTTCCAATGTTTTTGCCCAGGATTTCCTCATTGCGCCGGAATTCTGTGGGTATAAAAGCAAATTAACCCAAGGTCAGATGGTCATGGCCTCCTAGTGCCCTTTCTTTCTTCCTTAGAGATATGAGACCCAATCAGACACATTGTAGATTTCACTGCCTCTAATCTCCTATAAACAGTTGTTACATGAAGAGAGACAGATTATTCTACATGTTCTCAAAAGAGATATAATTTTGCATTTTTCTCATGCCTGGAATTCTTTCTTAGCCATTCCCTCCTCCTAATGGCTTTCTCCTAGACACATATATATTTATCATGCTAACATTCTTTCCTGTCTTTTTCATATACTTCTCTTTCAATCTTGTCTGTTTCCAATGGTGAAAACAAGCCAAAGATTGTTTAAAATGGTCTATGTTTTTCTAACATTAAACAGACTGAAAAAAAAAATCTCTTATTTGAGAAACTAGAGGCCAACTGAACCCATTAAATCAGTCAGCCAGTGGACAGAAAAAAAACCTTTCTGCAAACTGTAACAAATCAGAAATGCGTATCTGTTATGTAGTGGATAAGCTTTAGGCAGAGGATGATGCACACATGCTACCTTCTTTGCTCTTAAATGAAACATTAATCAGAGTTAGAGCTGCTTAAGGTATGGAAATAGTCCACTGTCCCACACTTAGAATTTCTCCAGAGTCATTTAGTCCTGGGGAAAGGATTTGGTTCATATAAAGCATTGACCTGGAGTCCTGCAGAAACACCTCCCAGTGAGAGATGCCCGTCTTGCGCACCAAGGCTATCCGCCTGTAGGAAGGTGGAACAGAGACTGTGTGGTTGAAAGGCAACTAAAAGGGTCCTTCCTCTGTATCTTCATGAACCAAGAATTGAATGTCCATGGGGCACCTGGGTGGCTCAGTCAGTTGCGCGTCCAGCTTTGGCTCAGGTCATGATCTCAGGGTTTTGTGGGATGGAGCCCCGTGTCGAGCTCTGTGCTGACAGCTCAGAGCCTGGAGCCTGCTTCGAATTCTGTGTCTCCCTCTCTCTCTGCTCCATCCCCACTCACACTCGGTCTCTCTCTCTTTCTCTTTCTCTCAAAAATAAATAAACATTAAAAACAAATTAAAACAAAAAAAAAAATAATTGAATGTCCATGATCTATCCTCCTAGCAGACATTAAAGATTTTGAGCAGACAACTTGTGCCTTTCACCAGTTTTAGAGTTACAGAGGAGCAACAAATGTAAAATAATATTATGTACTTCATTTATGCTTGTGATTATTAAATTATCATAAAAAATAATTTAAATCAATCCTGGAAGTCCCCCAAATCGTTTTCCGTATAAAAATGGTCTGAAGATTACTCAGATTTGAGAAAAACAAATTGGTGTGGAGAATGCCTCACTGAGGATATACTTGAGATGCACACAGCATTCCTAATTCCCTCATCTTCAGATCCCAGAGGCTGTGATCTACACAAAATAGAATTATTGATCTATATGCTTGCGATGAGTTTCAACCCACCTCATAGAGAAGTGCGGCTCTATTTCATCTACTCTATAATTTGGGTTTCTCTGTAAGGTTTTGCTTGAACCTCTTGAATTTTTTTTTAAATCAGAGCAATACACCACAGTGCCTTGCTTCTTGTAGAAAATCTTGGTCCCTCTGGCTTAGAACAAGCAGAGGACAAAAGAGCTATAACTGTATGGGTTAACTTCAAAAGGGGAAGCTCCCAGATGAAATCATCCCCAAGTGCTAGATAATTTTATGGAAGAACTGACCTAAACAAGATGCCTGTTGTCCTCTGATAGACCACTTCTTAAAGTGGGCCTGTAGGATTCGCTTTGCGAAATGAGACCAGAGCAACAGTGTCTTTTTAAACGAGGTAGAATCCTTTGTTTTAATCTCATTTATATACTTGCATTAAATCAGAAAAGGAAATTCCTTAATCTTACCCTCTAATAAGGGCTTTTCCCCTAGAGTTCAATAGAACAGATGTCATTTTACCTTTTAAGACCCTCAGAATACCTGCAGTATTCAGATTTGTTCCCTTCCTGTACTTTCCTAGCGGTTAGCATTTCATGCACTTATTTCCTTTGCCTTTGAGAATGACCAGATTTTGGAAAATGACAAATGGCAATGCTTTACTATTCAAAGAAGAGGAATCCTTCAGAATTTGTAAGCAATAAGAGAATCCTTTCCAAAAGGGATGCCTTGAGATGAGTCTATGGCGAGAACACAGAAGTACGGTAGATGAATCATTCATTCTTGCAGTCATGTATTTGTCTATGTCATTTGAACATTAACCAGTTGTGAAACCTTTTGCTGGTCTCTGAGGATGAAACAGTGACCTGGTCCCTGCTGTCCTGGGGTTTGTGGCCTAAGGGGGGGCATAAAGCCACTGCATAGGCAATTGTAAAACTAACTATATAATTACAAAGTAGGACAAATACTATGAAGCAATAGAATACAAGGGGAATGTAGCACAGTGGGTTTATACTAATTTGTGGGAATCTGAATAACATCCATGGTAGGTCCATTCACTGAGACACTGGACTGTGAAAGATGACCAAGGTTGAGCAGAAATATCACGGTTCCATTTTGGATAATGTAGGTTTGAGACAGGCAAACAGGGAAGTCAAGTAAACACTCAGATACATAGAGAAAGCTAGATTGAAGTAAAAATTTAGGAATCTTTGGCTCTGGGCTGACGGCTCAGAGCCTGGAGCCTGTTTCCGATTCTGTGTCTCCCTCTCTCTCTGCCCCTCCCCCATTCATGCTCTGTCTCTCTCTGTCCCAAAAATAAATAAACGTTGGAAAAAAAAAAATTTAGGAATCTTTGACCAATAGATGATAAGCTGAAGGGGAAAATCAACTTACTTACGTAGGACCAGTAACTGAATCTTGAGGAACTCCAGCATATAAGGTTAGGGAGAGGAGGTTAGTTGGCAACCGAGATTGAACAGCGGCCCGAGGTCAGAAGCAGATCTACTCTGAAGCTAATGAAGCCTAAGATTCTGGGTCTTTCTCAGAGGTGCTGGACTGGCTCAGTCAGAAGTGCATTCGGCTCTTAAGCTCAGGGTCATGAGTTTGAGCTCCACACGAGGGGTAGAGATAAATAAAACTTAAATAAAACTTTATAAAAAGGATTCTGGGTCTTTCTCTCGCCTAGGAGAACGTTTGCAATGTGTTTGCATGGTCACATATGTCTGTAAAGTTTTCAAAAGAAAGATATATTTGGTTTTCATTTCTTAAAGCAGAGCTGCAAATTATATAAGCTTCAGGTCCCACACACCTGCCCCTGAATAAGAAGGAGCGAAAGAGTTGGTTTTATGGAATCATGAGGTGGGGGGTAATGCTTCAAGAGAGGGTTCAACAGTTATAAATGCACCTGAGAGGACAAGAAATGTGACGAGAGAAACATACCCATTGGGCTTAGGTAATGGAAGGTTATTGGTGTCCAGCAAAAGCCCTTTCAGTGCAGTTGATGGGGCAAGAAGGCAGGATGTAGTTAGCTGATGTCAAGAAATCTAATAGCGAAGGAAAGAGAAAATGTAACTGAAGAGAGATGGGCTGGAGAGTAATGTTTTTGCCTGCCTGTCTTTCTCTCAAGATGAGATTTGAGCGTGCTGATTGAAAGATTATGCAACACAGAGATGTTGCAGATATAAGGGTTGAAGATATAAGGGATGAGTTTTCCCTTCAATCCTAACTTCACTTTCATTTTCAAACGACCCAGAGGAGATGGATATCCACAGATGCTGAAGAAATTTAGTCAGTGTTTTTAATTCGCTAGTGGACAAATCTACGCTGATGCCGACTTTTGAGACGGCACAATGGGTCTTGGGCCAAGGACACTTCCTCCACCCAGGGCACTTGAGTTCATTTTACTCCCAGTCATTTGCGGGCAAATGATCTAATTCGAAACTTATTCACTAAACATAGCTCAAATCAGTCTCCCTCTGCAGCTCTGTATGTTTTAAAAATTGTATTTACCCTTAAATATTTGGTGAATACTGGAGAAATACCATGGACTATTTTTAGTAGACCAAAAAGAAAAAAAAATTACAAGTTTGTCAAAGAAATCGGAATTTTTAATTCAGGATATTAAAAGAAATTCTTGTAAATATTTTAAATTGGACTTCTGAGTATCTTTGATGTATGCCCTAATATTAGATTTATGTTTGGAGACAAGGAGCAATTTTCTTCCAAGAAAGGTCCCAAGGTCCTGGGACTCAGGAATTGAGGGTATCAGAAACATCCTTTAATGGCACAAAATAGAAATGAGTAGGTTTTTTCCTGGCACCGTGCGATTCTGAACCCTTCTTTGATGTTTACTGCTTTTGTCTGTTAATTGGATGTCTAAGAAGCACACCAAGTTCTGAAAGTTAGAATGTGAGATTATTCGTCTCCGCGCCCCATGCCTCATTAAAGCGCTTCTCGTCACCATCCCATACCACTTACCTAAGCTACCCATATAGAAGGCATCCACAAGGCAGTCCACGTAATAAAATATAAAAATAAAAAAAAATTAAGACCTCAAAACTATAAATACACGCTACCAGTTCCCACAGGTTGCCAGACTTAGAAACGACAATACAGGCCGCCCAGCTAAATTCGAATTTCAGATAAAGAATGAATAATTTTTTAGTATAAATGTTTCGTATGTCCCAAACATTGCACGGACCACACTTGACCAAAATAATTATTCCTTGTTATTGGATATTCCCATCTAACGGGGCGCTCCGTATTTCCCCAGGCAACCGCACGGAACCCACTCCCCGCACCCCAGGACCGGCGGGCTGGGCCGCGCCCCCTGATTGGCCGAGGCGCGCCCGCCGCCCCGCCGGCCGCAGGCGTCACGCAGCCCCGGCAGCTCCGGCCTCGCCGCCGCCGCCACCGCCGCCTCCTCCTCGGCAGTCCCGGTCGGCGCAAGTGCGGCGCGCGCGGGAGGCGGGGGGGGGGGGGGGGGGCGCGGCGGAGCGCGAGACTGGCGTCGGGCCGCCGCCGGCCGGGCGGGATTAAGTTTCTCGGTCGCGCGTGAGTTTCTGTGCGCGTTTATCCCGGAGCTCCCCGCCGGGCCGTTACTTCAGCAGAGAAGAGGGCGAGCGCGAGCGAGGCGAGGCACCCGAGTCCCCGGCGACCCCGGCTCCCCAGCCCTCCTCCCGCTCTGCGTCCCCGCCCGCGGCGGCCGCCGCTAGCCGGGTAAGCGGGGCCCGGGCCCGGAGGCCGGAGCGCGCCCCCGCGCTCTGCGCGCGCGCGCCGGCCGGGAAGGTGCGCGGGCGCCGGGGGCTCCGCGCGCGGGGCGGGCGGCGGGCGGGGTGCACTCGCCCCACCCCGCGCGGCCGGGCCGTACGGGGAAGCCGCGGCTTCTCCGGCTCTTTAAAAGGATGGGGTCTGGAAGTTTCCTTCGCTGTTTGCATGGCCCCCGAGCGCTAGTCCCAGTCCTTTCAGCCCTCCCACCCCCCTCTTTGCCCTCGCTTACTCTAAACGGTTTAAAAGTTTTTTTTCGTTTTCTTCGCCTGGAGGGGCCCGAGGATGGTGCCAGGAAGGGGAACCGCGGGCCTGGCGCGCGAGCCAGTGCTCGGGGGGGGGGGGGGGGGGGGGGCGCGGTAGCCTGTTGCTCGCCGCTGGTGTGGCCGCGGTCCAGGCCGGACGTCCCCTCTAGCGTTATGCAGTGCCAGGCGGGTAGCGGGTGGGGAGAAAGGCCCCCCGGAGTGGCGTCTCCAGCCTAGTCGTCGGGACCTCAGAGCTCCGTTAATTGGTACCCGCCCCAACCCCCCGCGGATCGTGTGCCCTTTCATCCGCCGCCCCCCCCCCATGGTGGGATCAGTTTGCTCTCGTCACCCTCTTTCTCTACCCCCCGTCTTTGGGGCCCCTTTGTCTGCGATTCCTAGCCGGATGTTTCTCGGGAAGCGCGGTTTGGGAGATGCTTTGTGTCTTGGAAGTTGTGTGTGTGTGTGTGTGTGTGTGTGTGTGTGTGTGTGAGAGAGAGAGAGAGAGAGAGAGAGTGTGTGTGTGTGTGTGTGTGTGTGTGTGTGTGTGTGTGTGTGTGAGAGTGAGAGAGAGTGTGTGTCGGGGGTGGTGATGGTGTACATTTTTGCTTGCGTTCCTTGCGGAGGCCCAAAGGCCAGGCTATTCTTTCCTGCAGATCACATGGGAATTCAGGCTGGGACTGCCTAACGTAGGAGGGGCCAGGCGACAGCGGGGGACTGGGGGGTGGGCGCCGCTGCGCAGTGGCTGGGGGCGAGTCGGGGGCGTCTGGACGTCTCCATCCAAGCGGGCGGGGCTTGCAGAGCTTGCTCAGCTTGCGAAGAACCCGGGCGTGGGCGCTACATGCCTTGTGTGGGGAGGGTGCCGGTGGCGGCTAGGGTTTCTTTGGTAGCATCAGATAAGAGGACCATGACTTCAGCCTAGAAAGAATACTCTTCATATTCCTTAGATGTCCAGAGAGGAAGAATCTGAAAAGTGTCTAGATGCTGTCATCCAGCTTTGGTGCACAGCCGTGGTGTAAATATACCTTTTGTGTTTCCCTAGACATCGCTCATTTAGGTTACCTTTTATGGAGTGGGGGCGGGGGCATTATCTTAAAAACTTATGAGATTATGGTTTGGGGCTTGGGAGTTTTTATATGTTGAATGCGGGTATAGGTGACTACAATGAACCTTTTTAGAGGGTGGAGTCAGCTAAATTTGTATAATACATGCTTTAGCGCCTGGTACATGTAAAAAACCGACAAAACTTCCAAGTTCTTAGGTTTGAACTTCTAATTCAATGCAAAACTCTGGATGGGTGCACCTGTGCCCTTGCCTGAAAGAGGGCATGAGAGGGTTAGAGAGTGGTGAGGATAGTCTTGTCAAGGATCCTCAGATTTCCAGCTAGCTAATAAGCTAGTTTGCAAATGGGCAGGTCTATCTGGATTGGGCTCTATCTCTGCCCTGAGTTCATAATAGGGTCTTTTAAAGCTGAGGTCTCTAAACTTAAGGGCCATAGGCCACAATGGCCAGCAGCAGCCTGTTTTTACCCATAAAGTGTAGGAGTTAGAAATCATTTGTACGTTTTTAAATGGTTGAAAATTAAAATCAAAAGAATAATATGTCATGTGAAAATTATGTGAAAACCAAATCTTAATGTGCATAGGTAAAGTTTTATTGGCACGCAGCCTCACTCATTCCAATCGTGTATGGTGATTTTTTACTGTCTGCGGCTGTTTTCAAAGCAGCAGTGGGAGAGTTGAGTAGTTGCATAGTTGAGACATAGATGTATAACCTTCAAAGTATGAAATATTTACTCTTTACAGAAAAAAGTGTCAACGCAGAGCAGCCTTTAAAAGTGTTGCTTAAATGCTCCCTCTTGTGATGGGTACATTGTCTAATCTCATTGCCTTTCATGCTCTGTTTCTGGTATCCCTTGAACTGTCTGACTTTTCCTCAGTAGTCAGATTAAGTTAATGTGTTGGATTTTTTTCATTTCCAAGTTTCACTCTCAAAAAGATTTCTTAACCTTTCAGTATTGCTCTGGGTCAGAATCTAGAATACAGTGGGTTTTCTGATTGGCAAAAATTGTGTGCGTAGTTACTTTAATATAGATAGCCAAATTATCAGGGTGTTCTGCAGTTAGTACAAGTGACATCTTACTGCCCTGCTACCTGAGCAGGTTGAAATTATAGTTTTGTGTTTTTAGGTAGAGACCAGCAGAGGCTGGGGCGCATCATAGATTCCTTTTTGTAGGGAAGTTACCACTTGAGACAACGCCAGTTTGTTGGGGAGGCTTGACTCTTCACTCCTCCTTCCCAAACATTTGCTGAAACAAAAAATGATGAAGTTTATTCTCAGTATTACTAAGAGATTGATCATATGTGTACATGCCTCTAACACGTGTTCCTTTTCTTCTTCTTCTTCTTTTTTTTTCTTTTTTTTTTTGTTTTTGGCTCCCCATTGGTCTTTCTTCTTTCCATTTCCCATGTCTCGTTTCTGGTTTTCTTTCTCGCTTTACCATACTTCTTCCTTTTATTGCCTGAGCCTGTTGCTTTTGACTTAGGCAGGGAAAGATGTCAGTTGCAGCTTTTAGTGTGCTCCAAATTCCTGTTACATAGACATTGCCCTGTTTGACCGTTAAAGACTTCTTTGCATTTCAGATACCTTTGAAATGCACATATATCATGAAGGAGTGGAGGCTGTCCCTAGAGTTTACTGTCTCACTGCAAGGTGGGAGTACTCAGAGAGATTTGTGGAAATCCTTGAAATGTAAGTTTGCATTGATTCAGGCTTTTACCCATTAGCTGCTGGCGTGTGGAGGCTCTGCCTTACAAATGAAGAAGTGGACCCATTGTCTAGAGTTAAGATTAAGGGATTTAGAAACTGGCATTCAGCAGTGAATTGTACAGAAGATAACTAACTGCCCTGGGTTAAAGGCAGATTATTTTGTTCAGATTACATTCCAAGTCTGAGATCTTAACCTGACTCTCTTAGGTTGAGTTGCAGGTTGGTTCCACTTTGTACATTTATAATATGTACAAAGTACTTGGTGAATTTCATAAAATATCTTGAAGCAAAGTTGATGTGTTGGACTGGAAATGTCCCCATACATGCTTGAGCAAACAACACATCTGCCAGAGAGAGATCCTGTACTTCAAAATGAAGAGGCAGAAAACTTCCCATAGAATTCTTAGTGGGACATATGACTGATGATATATTTTATCATTGTTGTGTTTCCCAAACAGCTGTATGTGCTTTTAAAGTACATTTGGCCTAAAGTAGGAATTCATTTGGTACTGTTACATTGTTATGTACATTATCAACCCCTTATTTATAACAAGAAAGGTGTTATTTTCTCTTGTAAATTAGGGTTAGTATGGTAAAGTTGATATACTATGGTTAAATAATTATAGTGGGGTTCTGTGTGGGCGAATAAGGAGATGAAGAACTACTTCTACTTAAATAATCCATTGCCTTCCTGTGAAATATTTTCTGGGAAGATCTGAGGTAGTTATTTGTTCAGTAGATAATAATAGATGGACTAGGATGCATGTTGCATTGGGTTAAGCACTGAGGAGAACGTCAAACAAGATACTGCTCTAGAAGCTTACTGTCTTGGTTGAAAAAGTAGTCACACAAAGAAAGGAAAGAATAAGAAAGTTTTACACATGTTAAAGTTACAGGATTTCAAAGAAATTGGAGATCAACATAGGATTGCTTCCTGGCAGTTTGTAGATGGCCATCTTCTCCCTGTGTCTCTCAGTCATACTGGATTAGGGGAGCCCCAATGATGTCATTTAATTTTACCTCTTTAAAGACCCTGTCTCCAAATACAAGGACATTCTGAGGTATGGGAGGTTAGGACTTCAACACGTGAATTTTGGGGCAGTGGGAAGAAGGACACACAGTTCAGCACATAACAAACTTCTAAGAGAGACCTTAGGCTATAAGCTGGTGGTGACCTTGAAGAATGGACTGGTTTAGGGTAAGGAGGGAGGACATGTAGGAGGCTGTTGTGTGAGTCTAAGTGTTATTGTGGTAATTTGATGTTTGGGAAGAAAGAGAAACTGCTATTTGAGGAAGCCAGAAGCCACTTGTTTTCTTTTTCTGGTGTTCACTGAGAAACTGGCCTTTGTTTTTCTTGGACAGAGCATTCATTACATTAGTTCCTTCTTATTGATGTGTAATTTGTAATTGATGTGACAAACTGCATGTATTGAAAGTGCAGTTTGTTGAATTTTGGCCCCCGTGTAACTATCCCCGTAATCAAGATAGTGAACATATTCGTCACCCTCAAAAGTTTCCTCATGGCCCTTTATAAAACTTCCCTGTCCCCCCTACCTACCCATCTCCTATAACCAGTGATCTTTCTGTCAGTACAGAGTAGTTTGCATTCTCTAGAGTTTTACATAAATGCAGTCATACAAGATATTCTCTCATTTTATGTGACTTCTTTTGCTTTGTGTTTTGGGATTCATCCATGTTGCCTCTCTTCATAGTTTAATACTGTTTATTGCTGAGTACTAGTTCATCCTACTGAATGGATATACCATTCAGAGGTTTTTTTAAAGAAATAGTTTCGGGTTGCCTGGGTGGCTCTGTCAGTTAAGGGTCTGACTCTTGATTTCTGCTCAGGTCAAGATTTCAGGGTTTCTTTGGGCTTCACGCTGACAGTGGGGGGCCTGCTTAGGATCCATTCTCTCTCTTGTTCTCTGCCCCTGCCCTGCTCAGGTGCTTAAGCTTTTGCTCTCCAAATAAATAAACTTAAAAAAATAGTTTAGAATTCTCCTGCGCTTTATTCATTGTGTTGTATTTGTTGTTGGTTTTGACTTTGTTTTGTTAGACTTTTGTATTTGACAGTATTACTGACTCTTAAATTCATGCCTCTTTTGGATAAACTTAAAATTTAAATGCCCTTATATAAGATTACTTGAGATTTCAAAATATGTAAATTACATATTTTGTAAAAAAACCTAACAATTGTAAAATAGAGATTAAAAATTTTTCTAGTCTTTAAAGATATCAAGTAAAAAAAAAAGGTCACGTGAGTGTTGAGGCTTTCCACAAGCCTATGTATCCTACTTTGTGAAGTCAGTTTCAGTATTGAGCTCAAAACTTTAATACTGCTTGCCTAATTCTCCTGACTTATTTGCATATCTTTTGTAGTTTTTATAGTTTTTGATGAATTTATATGTGATTTCTTGGGATAGATTTATGTGACAATCATATAGTAAATTTGCTAAGTGGTAATTTGGTGCCTAAATTATCTAAGTAATTGCCATTCAGTACATGTTACAACTAACATCGTCAAAGGTACCAAGAATTGGAGAGAGGATGATCATTATATTGTGAAAACATGTTGTTCTTGTTGGCATCACTCGGATTTTGGGGGCCGCTTTTAACATTTATATGTTTGTCTCTTAATTTTAGTCACTTAATTGAAATTAAGTGGCAAAAGCAAAGCAAAACTCAAACATTTAAGGCAGATGTGTTCTCTGGGTTATTACAAAAGTAAAAGTTGGTTTATAATCTTAATGTTAACAGTCTTTTGAGTACCATAGTAAAAGACTGTTAATGAATGTAGTTAAATTGTGGTTGAGTTAATTAAGAAGCAAATAGTCATGTTTATTGAGAGAAAATAAGACCTCTTAAAATGTTTTCAGAGAGAAAATACCAGTTGTCAGGATGGCCCTAGTGAGTCCTGTGGAATTATATGTAGTAACTAAATAGTGTAGCCTATTAACAGTTTTCTGTCAATTAGTAATTAGGGGATTGAATTGGTCCATGCTTATGTATCTTACATGGCTAAGTTTCATGTTTGGATAGGTTCATATGAATTTGGATTTCTTTGTATAATTTTCCCTAATCTGAAATACCTGTAATCTTGCCAGCAAGATGTAAATTGTCATCTCTTTTGCTGACTTTCCTCAGTGTATTCTCAGCAGTGTAAACTACCACTGACAGGCTTATCTGCTGATTTAGACCATGACATCTCTTTGCTGTCAGAGCAATACAAGGTTCTCTCCAGCCATTCTTTAGTTCCAATTATGTAATACATTGCTTTTATTATTAAGAACAAATTTTGTTTTCCTCTTGACTGTATACATATTCAATTAACAAATTATCTGAAGGTGAATTTGTTTTGGTTTGGAGGTGAATAAGAGAGGATTATAGCTGATTTTATATTTTTTAAATATATTCTTTTCTGTATATGTAGACTTTATTTCGTTTTTGAAGAAATAAAGATTTTACTAGGATTTTTATTTATTTGAGAGAGAATGGGCGTGAGTGAGCGAGGGGCAGAGAGAGAGAGGGAGAGAGGGAGGGGGAGAGAGAGAGAGGGAGGGGGAGAGACAGAGAGAGAGAGAGAGAGAGAGAGAGAGAGAGAGAGAGAGAATCTCACGCAGGCCCCACACTGTCAGCACGGAGCCTGAAGTGGGTCTCAAGCTCACCCAAAGTGGGGATCAACCTCACCAACCATGAGATCATGACCTGAGCCGAAGTGGAATACTTAACCGACTGAGCTACCTGGGTGCCCCAGTTCTGCTAGGATATTTAATTTACCTCACAGATGATTATTGATGTCTAAGATATTTTGATTTGGGGCACCTGGCTGGCTCAATGGTAGAGCATGCAACTCTTGATCTTAGGGTTGTGAGTTTGAGTCCCACGTTGGGTGTGGAGTTTGCTTAAAAAAATACTTTGATCTCACCCTGTTTTTAATTTGATCTTATTAAGGTTATCTTCTGTAAGTAATCAAAGTGAGGTCAAAATAAGCTTTATTTTATATCAGTATCACATATAACCTTGCCTAGTGTGTTGGCCATAGTAGGTGCTTTATGCTTATGGTACTTAGAGTGATAGAGCATGAAGGGCCGGCCGGTTGGCCGGCCTGCCTGCCTGCCTGCCTGCCTTCCTTCCTCCCTCTCTTCCTTCCTTCCTTCCTTCCTTCCTTCCTCCCTCCCTTCCTCTTTGAACATCCTCGTTCACTTTCTTGTTGAAGGGTCTTTATTTCTAGTTGATTTTTACCACTAAAAGAATTCTTATATATTGAGTTATATTTTAAAATGTTCATGTTCCCCAGGGTTCCAACTTTAGTTCTCTCTCCTTGTTAATCCCTACCTACTTCTTGACTAATGTCTTTTATCTTCAGCGACACCCAGAGGCTAGTGATCACCTACTCTTAGGTCTTCCAAGTTCTTTTCTCCATAGATGCACCTGTGTAGTTGATTCATTCTTTCAACAAATATTTAGTTAGTGCCTAATCCGAGCCCACCACTGTTTGTGGTTCTGGGGATATAGCCCTGAGAAAAGAAGGGACCACCACTACCACGAAAACAACAGCAGCAACAACAAAAATTCCTGTCCTCATAGAGCTTAAATTCTAATGTTTCCTATTTTCTAGAAACATTTCAAACTGGTTATGTTCACAGGAGTGTATTTCCGCCCCTTCCTCTAAAAAGTAGAAGACGATTCTCTTTCTGCTGTTTAAGCTAACAATGTCCCAATATTTCTTGGTTTCCCAAATTAGAAACATTGCGAGTCACCTTCCATTGCTGTTACTTATTCAGTCTGCCTGCCCCCAGAACACATCTAGTGGTCATTGAATTTTTTCGTTTCCCTCTAATGAATGTGTCTATATTTCCTTGTTTTTCTGGTCTTTGCCTTAATCTTGGCCTGTATTATATTTCTATTGGTCTGTTTTAACAGCCTAACGTGATTATGCTATCATTATTTCTTTGTCTTTTTCATAAGTTACTTACCCTATTACCAAAGTTGTTTTTCCAGGAAATGAATGTTAGTTGCCCCGCCCCACCCCCAGTCCTGGGTATCTATGTATATGCACTGCCTCACCTGCAGGGCAAGAGCCCAAGGAGGCTTGAAACATCGCTTTCCTGGCTCCTGTCTAGTTTGGGAGCCCTGTACTATAGAACTCCTGTCATTTAAATTCTCTGGTTTCTTTGTGGTTTCTTTCTTAGCAAGACATGCCCTTCCCTCTTCATGCCCTTGCCTCTTCTAGGCAGAACTCCTAGGTTGTGCCTTCTTTGGGACAGTTCACATGTCACATCTCCAAATTCTTTCTAATGCATGCTGAGAGCATTGGATTCCAGTATACTCTCACAGAATTTAGCGTATCCCATTGCAGTGTAGTTATTTAACTATTTTCCACTAAATCGAGAGCTCAGAAGTTAGGTATCTGTCCATCTGATAGAGGCAGATACAGATTGTGGGGGCTTACAATTTGTAGACTTTGGGAGGTCCTCTTGAATAAAAACGTAACAAAATTATGAATACAAAAGAAGATGTGAGAGTGCCTATTTATTTGAGAATGGAAGGATCCTGTGCAAATATTTCATGCTAAGTCTGTTTAGGGGAACATAAGTGTGTGGCTAAAACTTGGTGAAATAATGCTGTGTGTATGTGTGTGTGTGTGTGTGTGTGGATACACACACACACACACACACACACACACGGATAGATTTTTTTGCTTTGATTTTCTTGTTTTTTTTTTTTAAATGTTTACTTATTTATTTTGAGAGAGAGAGTGCACATGCACACAAGCAGGGGAGGACAGAGGGAGAGAGAGAGAGAATCCCAAGCAGTCTCCATGCTATCAGCACAGAGCTGATGCGGAGCTTGAACCTACGAACTGTGAGAAAATAACCGGAGCCCAAATCAGAAGTTAGACATTTAACCGACTGAGCCACCCAGGCGCCCTTTTGCTAATTTTCTTAAAATTAGGACAATATCAGTTAACCATACTGATGCTAATAATAATGCGTAATGCTCGTACGGCACTTTTCATTTTCTCCATACTTTCACACACTTTATCTTACGGGATATTGACAAGCTAGTTACACGGAAAGTGACTCAGACTTAATGATTGTTACTGTGTATGATTACTTGGTTGGTGGCAGAAAATAGAGTTGAAGTTTTTCCTTTGAGATCAGATTTCACTTTGGTGGGGGAAGTGATTCAGTTCTTGTGCGTCTGGAATCTCCGTTAACACCCTGTTCCACCTCCTATTAGGCTAGTGAATGCTAAGGAATTTTCTCAGAGTTTTGTAAATTATCTTGCTGCCCCTCCGTATTTTCTATCTCTTCTCCATTTTAGCTTCCTCACCTCATTATTTTTTATTCCGTTCGTGCCCTATTTGTTTATCTCTGTCTTGCCACACATCAGACCTGTTCTCTCTCCATCTGTCTTCTCTGGAAGACAACATAATACTCTTAAGTGACAGTTCTTTGTGTAAGCTGAATTTGAGTTTGCAATGGTTGGATTCATTTCGACTTCTTTGAAGTATTGTTGGGGGTGACTTGGGGGATATTCAGCAGTACAAAAGTGTGTATAGTTTTCAGCAATGGGGAAAGAAATGTCCTGAAAGCTGTGTGCTTTCTTTATTGTGCTTTGCAAATCCCAGTTCAGAAATGCTGGATTTTCATTTGTTAAAGAGTTACTGATTTAATAAACCTGATTAATCTGATAGAAAATTGGAAGTAGCAAAATGGAGAGATTAGCGTCCACACACTAATAGAAAACAAAATAATAATAGTAGCTTTTGGTTTGCTTATTATTTCCAGTCCCTTTGAGCGTTATTGTAAATGTCCACTTTACAATAGCAGCTCAGGATCTTACAATTAATAAAAAGGTATAGTGGTTTTGTAAGTGAGCTTTGTAAAGTATTCTGGGAACTCTGAAAGTAAAGGCGCCTGGGGCTACATAATCTGAAGGTAAATAACTATTTTCTTATCTGCAGTAGTCTTATTAGAGCACAGAGCTATGAGGTAGAAAGGTCTTAGTTTTGATATCAGTCAGATATCAATCAGATCAGACTTGGGTTCATTTTAAATGACAGCTCTCTTGCTTACGAGCTTCATCAGGTTCGGGGAAACACTTTATCTTTCTGAGCCTCAATTTTCTTATTTAAAAATGTGTGTATCTAATATGAAACTGTTGGTAGGGTTAAAGGAAATGTATGTGTGTGAAGCACATATGCTCTGTTTAAGAAGACAGGGATACAGGAAAGCTATTTCATAAATAGTTTCATTTCCTACAGTAGACATAATGTTAGTTTATTGCCAAAAATAGTCACTCATGGAGACTATTTAATTCCCTGGGAGAATTACTGTTATAGTAGATGCAATAGCAATCAATTCTTATATGCAGTTTTATTATTATTTTTTACTGAATAGCATATTTTTAAAGGCCCCAAATAACAAGTTATTGCTTTAATTTATGGATTACAACCAAGTTTACATTTTAGACATCAGTGGTGAATATATGTTTGGAAACTTTGCCTCCTGAAGGGAGTATTTGGTAGTCAATTTATACCTGAGGAATAAAGTTTTTTTTTTTTTTTTTTTAATCAGCAAAATGACATGGAAAATTAAACACTTTGTTACTTAGGGAAGCTACTAACAGACATCCAATCAGATTGAATAAGGCTTTTAAGCCTATTATTTCTTTCTTCTTCTCTGTCCCCAAATCCTCTTGTAGCTGAATTAGATTACTTTTGATTGATAGTTTCAGATAATTGTTGATGCTTTATTACATAGACTTTTTGGTACCCCTACATAATAGTGGCTATCAAAATATGATTGCTTAGTAAAAGTCTGAGTTATGTGACCTTGAGAAAGTAATCTTTTTGACTTTCTACTTCCACATCTGTAAAATGTGGTATTAGCAGGTTATATTATGGAAAGAGTAAAAACTCAGGAAATTTTCTTATGTTTTCAGATAAGATATTTGAAATGCTGCATTAATAATTGCAAAAACATACATTGATTTCTTCTTTCAGCTGAATTTAAGGGTTCTGAATTGGTTCATGAAAAGAATTGCAAAAATGGGCTCAGAGAAAGCATATCTTTCAGCAGCCCTTCTCAGTACACACATGGTACTTCTGTGTGCAGACCAGGAAACCAGGCCACCGGGGAATGCAGACTACTAGTCACCCCAAGCAAAGTACAGGAGAGAAGAGAAGCCACATTAAATATCCCTCCAATATGCCATTCTCTTCCCAGAGGACTTCCTATCAGAAATTTGAGCCTGCTCTTTTCTGAGTAAAGTTTATAATCTTTATCTCTGTTCATATCCAGATTCAACAGGGGGAGATCATAAGGGCCACAAACTGAATTTAGGAGGCACTGATTGATGGGGAAGGATAAAAATATCTATAGCTTCGTGATAGCCAAGTAGGCGATATGATGATAGATTGCAGTCCTCCTAATTTTTGTAGAAAAGATTCCCAAACAGAAGAAACCATAAGGGACAACAATGGGGAAATGGCAGAAGTAGAGTTATTTGAAAAGTGATGGGAAAAAGCCCTAGAAAATGGATCTTGGCTGAAGAGCATGATCTTGAGGTAGTTGGGTGGGGAGCGAAGTTGAAACAGTAGGGTTATAATATTCTTTCCTCCCCTGCCCCTGCCTTTCTGCAGTTTAGTCTGCATTGAAAACATCTCTATGCTGTCCTTTAAGGCTTTACCCTGAGGAATTGTTCAGTCACAGCTGACAAAGCTGTATATTGTTCTGCCTGGGTATCGTCATTGAGATCTCACAAACTCAATGAAAGTCCTGTCTCTGACAGGGCAGCTGAGAAATGACAGATACTTCTGTACCTCCTCCTGCAGTTGACAAGTCCTAACAGCAGCTGTGGGCTGTGTTTCAGGGTCCCATGGGGACACTTGGAGTATCCATGCTTTTTCTAAGCACCAAGGATACAGTTTGCTTCGGGTCCACTGGAGAATTGCCTCACTCCAGGCAGGCAAAAGGGCAGGAGGCAGGAACCCGGAGTAATTTCCCTGGAGGATTAATGTTGCCAGTTCAGGAATTGCACCTGAGAATTCTGTGGCCTGAAGTTAATCCTTCTGTGCATTTTTGGTTTCCCTCAAGAAAATTCTGTGTCTGGAGTGAGTGCTCTATGAGCAGTACCTGCCTCTGGAGTCTGATGCCGACCCGTTGTTGTTCTCCTGCAAGGGCAGCCCTTGTAGGGGTCCTCCGGTCTGGTTCTGTCCAAGAAATATGCTGGCCTGTTGCATGTTGGTCCTTAACACTGAAAATGTGGTAGCAAATCGTGGCAGACTGCCCAACAATCCGAATTCCTCTGAGTTTAACTAGGGAGTGAGAAACAGAAGGGGCTGAATGTGCATTCTCAGAAGCATCTAAATCTTTTCCCTGAGTCACCATGTTTGGGGTGAGTTCACAGTTTGGGGGGAGGGCTGCTGTCCTTCTGGGGATGTACTAAGATAGGACAGTATGCATGGAAAATATGTGAAAATGGGTCCCCAGAGAGCAGGTATTGTGAAGTCCGTATTTCTCGTGTGTGTGTGTGTGTGTGTGTGTGTGTGTGTGAAGTTATGAGTGAGGGTGAGGAGAAAGGAAATAAATATAATACAGTAGATTACAGACAGAATTGATGTGTCTAATACATTTAAAGAGAAAGTTCGGCCTTTCAGATAACCAGCTGAATAATAGTAGCAGGCAGCCTGAGGCTCTAATCCCAGACACACTGCTGATTTGTTGTGGAGCCCCTCCTCGAGAGGTGAGCTTCTGCTTGTCTTGTCTCTGAGCCGGATGTTTTCTGACATTCCTTTCAACACCAGCATTGGACTCCTGCTTTGGTGCGTGTAGCAAATAGGGGAAATTAACTCAAAAGCATCACAAAATATGATTTAAGTGTGTAATTCTGGAAGTGGTTATGAATCTGGTAAATGTCTTTATAAAGTAAGTATGTGCTTTAGGGAATCTGCAGTTAAGGATAGAATGTGCGTACTTTTTGAAGGGATAATGAACCCTTTACTGCCAGCCAACGGTCTTAAAGATAAAAGGAAATAACTTTCAAAACCAAAAGAAGTTTAATCAGCATGTTTGTTAGTGTAACTATACTGTGAAAATCTACCTGTAACAAAATATTCCAATTTCTGTATTATGTGTATTTTCCTTTTCAGTAGGTTTTTTTGCCCTGTTAGGAAATTACTGTGAAAAGGAATGAGGCGATATTATTTTCACCAAAACTTGTTTAAAGTATGTGGATTCATGGTCAAAGTAATGATTTTGATTTATGTATGTCTGCGTGATTGTGGATTAATTTGCTGTTTCTCTCTCTTATAGTATTAGCTTAGATACGTGACTGTTTATTACATTGAATTGTCATTTGAATATACATGAAAGATAAGTTTTCTCTTACTTGAAACGGACTTATATTTATGTGTACTCTCTTGGATTCACCCATCATTTCCAAAGGTGGGGCTTTGCATCTGCACTGTATATGCCTTCCGAAGTAGAGCAGCAAAGGTCATTCATCACTTCCTGCCCTGCTGCTCTCTCTCTCACAGAGTGGGCTAATCCACAGCCATTAGCTTCTGCTTTTACTAGGCTCTCACTTGCCTTTAGTAAGGCTCTTACTAAAACAGACTGGTAAAACTAGCATCTGAGTAGCCATCAGGAAATCAGAATAAAGACACTTGTTTTTTTAAAGATTTATTTATTTTTGGGAGAGTGAAGTGGGGGAGGGTCAGGGAGAGGGAGAGGGAGAATTCCAGGCAGGCTCTGCGCTGTCAGCACAGAGCCCGATGTGGGGCTTGAACCCACGGACTGCGAGATCGTGACCTGAGACGAAGTTGGAAGCTCAACCGATTGAGCTGCCCAGGTGCCTCAAAAGCCTTATTTTTAACGATAAAAATGAAAATTCTTTACAAGATACTAATTTTTGAAGAAATCTTTTCAGAATATTTCATTTCCTTTCATGGGAGTTAAGTAATAATACACCCTGCGACAATTATTTTCTGGCAGCATTTATCAATGACATTTTTTTTCTAAGTAACTTAGTAGTTTGAGGTGAAATCTTTTTTTATTTTTCCTGAGCAAGAATGAAGGGTTTGAAAAACATTGTGAATTATAAAAAAGGAAATACTCTTCTGTAGTTCTATTTTCCAAAATTAGTTACTAACATTTTAACGTGGTTACTGCCCAGGTTTTTCTAATTTTTATTATGAAAACTTTCAAATGTACATTTTACAGTGAAGTATTATTATAGAGAATCCTCACGTGTCCATCATTCAGTTTCAAC
Source organism: Prionailurus viverrinus (assembly GCF_022837055.1). Classification (NCBI taxonomy): domain Eukaryota; kingdom Metazoa; phylum Chordata; class Mammalia; order Carnivora; family Felidae; genus Prionailurus; species Prionailurus viverrinus. Next base: position 49,378,310 of record NC_062573.1, read on the forward strand.
AGCCTTTGGTTCATGGCCAGTCCTGTTGCTTTTGTCCTCTTTCATTTTTTAGAAGTAAATCAGACATTTCACAATTTTATTCATAAATACTTCAACCTGGGTACTTTTTACATATATACTTCAAAAATATTTTAAAAGTATAGTTTCTTTAAAAAGATAGAGAAAGCTAAGGCACCCTTTGGATCTCTCTGTGATCTGAGACTACCATTTTTATCTGTCTACACCTAAAAGTAACTTATACTGTAATTGATTTTAAAATGTGCCCTTTTAATTCATTGTTGAATATAATGAAAGTCTGTATGTATACATATTTATATGTAAGCATATATTGTTATTTATGTATATATGTGTGTGTGTGTGTATATGTGTGTGTGTGTATATATATACATATATATGTATTTTTTAATATAGGTAAACAATGCCAAATTCTTCTGCAACTCTAAATTTCATGTTTGAAATCTGGATTCCTTTTTGTTTGTTTGTTTGTTTATTTTGAAAGAGAGAGAGAGTGCAAGCTGGGGAGGGACAGAGAGGGAGAGAGAGAATCCCAAGCAGGTTTCATGCTGTCAGTGTGGAACCCGATGCTGGACTGGATCTCACAAACTGTGAGATCATGACCTGAGCCGAAATCAAGAATGGGAGACTTAACTGACTTAGCCACCTAGGTGCCCCAGATTGTGAATTTATTGTTAATAAGTGAATCTAACCTGTTTATATTTATTGTGAATACAAATATTTGAATTTATTTTAGTCCCTTTGTTTTGTGTTTTTTATTGACTATTATGATTTTCCCTTTTTTCATTTTTTTTTTCCCCTCTGTTCCCAAGTTCTTTCAGATTGCTTGAGTATTCTTTGTTGCATCTTTTTTCTCCTGGTTTATAAATTATATCCATTTCTGGTTTCTTTCTTTTCTTTCTTTCTTTCTTTTCTTTTTTTTTTTGTTAATTTAAATCTTTTAACATGCATACTTGGCTTATTTTTCTAGTGGAGTTCGAAGTGAATATTTCTATTCTTCTATGACTAGAATTTTGAAGCCAGAAATATTTTAATTATTTGTGTTTTTTTTCCCATTTAGTAAGGTATTCATAAAATGAAGCCTTGTCAATTAGATCTTATATGCCTTTTCAACAGTGGATTTGTTTTGTTTGGTTGGAACCTGGTGGCTTTGCTCAGGCTCTGGTCAAAACTGAATACTTCAGGGGCACCTGTGTGACTCAGTCAGTTAAGTGTCCAACTTTGGCTCGGGTCATGATCTTGTGGTTCACAAGTTTGAGCCTCGCATCAGGCTCTGTGCTGACAGCTCAGAGCCTGGAGACTGCTTCAGATTCTGTGTCTCCCTCTATCTCTGCCCCTCCCCCCACTCACATTTGGTGTCTCTCTTTCAAAAATGAATAAAAACATTAAAAAAATTAAAAACAAAACAAAACTGAATACTTCATAGTATTTTATTCACCTGCCATAGCAGCTGCTTCCCTATACTTTGTTTTTCTGATGTAACTATCCCCCCTGTAAGATTCTTAATTATTTCAGTGGTCTTACTAAATTTACCTTTGCCTGAAAGCTCCCTCAAATTCTTATTGGAACTAGTGTGTCCAAATGAAGTAGTTCAGGGAGCAAGGGTACTTCTTAAGCAGGATGCTTGGAAGGATTGCTTTTTTGGGGTGTGATAGTGTGATGCTGTACCCAAACAGGCTGTGATTGGTAGGTATTTGAATGGGACAAACAGAATCTCATACAAATTATTTCTGTCAAAATGAGGTTCACAGTAAGAATGAATGTCAGTGACTGTGCATCTTATGGACCAGCTATTCTGTTTACCTCTCATTGACTGTGTTGGATCTCACAAGGAATACCTGTCACTCTCATGTCAGTTGTGTTATGTCTCTGTCAGCTCATTTGTTTTGTTCTCTTATCACTAAGGCTTGTGCTTTATCTTAGCCTTTTTTTAAATTATTCATCCTCTTATCTTTTCAACTCTAACTTCACTATTCGTTTATTCTCTCAGTGTTTCTCTTCAGTTCCCAAGAGAGAGACTGTAGCCCAGTTCTGCCTTTCAGGTCAGCACTTAGATTGTCTTCCCTCAAGTGAGGAGCCCAACCCTTGTTCTCCTGGTTATGGGTGGAAGAGAAGAATGTAGAATAGTGTGCAGTAGCATATTCCTTGGAGCAGAGGCAGCGGAAAGGTTGAAATCTGTATTAGTTAGGTTGGGCTGCCATAACAAGTACCACAGACTAGGTAGCTTAAACAACAGAAATTACTTCCTCATGGTTCTGGAGGCTAGGAAGTCCAACATCAAGGTCTAGTAGGGTTTTGTGTCTGGTGAAAACTCTCCCTAGCTTGTGGATAGTCACGTCCTCACTGTGTCCTCACATGCCTTTTCTTTGGTACTTCCATGTGGAAAGAGGGAGGGAAAAAGGGATAGATAAATAGCTCTTCCTCTAGTAAGACCATTAATTCTATTGGATGAGGACCATTCCCTTATGACCTCATTTAGCCTTAAGTATGTCCGAAAAGCCCTACGTCCAAATACAATCACATTGAAGTTTACAACTTTAGCATATGAATTTTGGGGGATAAGTTCAGTTGATAGCAGCATTATAAAGTACTAGAACTCAGCCTTTTAAACTCTTGGTCAGGACCCATCTTAATTTCTGGAACAGTCATACCACACCCTCTTCTCATATTCTGTATCTTGGTGATTGATATTCCTATCCAGTCATAAGCTCAAGCAGGAATGTGGGGTTCATCCTAGGCTCATCGTCCTTTCTTCCACATTACCAGGTCCTGTTGCTTATAGCTTTTCATTAATTCTTGAATCTGTCTCTCGTTTTCATTTATTCACTTTCATGTCTGTTTTTGAAAATGCCTCTTAACCTGGCTTTCTTGTTTCCAGTTTCTCTTTTTACACGTCTTCCACACCATTATCACAGTGATGTTTCTAAAACAAAGTTTGGCCATGTCATCCACTATACCAAATAAACTTCAAAATTAAATGTCTGGGGGCGCCTGGGTGGCTCAGTCAGTTAAGTGCCCTGTCTCTTGATTTTGGCTCAGGTCATGATCTCATGGTCATGAGATTGAGCCCTGCATTGGGCTCTATGGTGGGCTGGAAACTGCTTAAGATTCTCTCTCTCCCACAACCCCTCTCTCCTCTCTCACCTCTCTCTCTCTCTCTCTCTCTCTCTCTCTCTCTCTCTCTCTCTCAAAAACAAGAACAAAAAATGAAAAACCCTAAAAACCAAAATTAAAGGTCTGAACTCTTTAAGAATGGTATGCAGAGCCTGTAGTAATTTAGCCTGTACCCACATCTCTAGCCTTATCACCTGTTTTTCCTTTTCTCCAGGCCCAGTCCATGTATAAGGAACTAATGGGGGGACCTGGGTGGTTTAGTCAGTTAAGCGTTCAACTCTTGATTTCAGCTCAGGTCATGGTTTCACGGTTTTTTGGTCAATCCCCATGTCAGGCTCCATGCTGACGGTGTGGAGCCTGCTTGGGATTCTCTCTCTCTCCTCTCTCTGTCTGTCTGTCTTTTCCTCCCTTCATGCTCTCTCTCTCTCTGTCTGTCTCAATAAACAAACAAACATTAAAAGAAACTACTTGCAGTGCGCAGAAGGAGCTGTGTGCTCTTGCCTCTGTGTGGCCTGAGAGTCATGACTCTCACCCTGACTCCCACCTGTTCTTCAGGACTCTGTGTGGGGCTCTTTGCCTCCAGGAAGCCTTCTCTTTCTCTTTAATTTGGGATTGGTGCCCTGCTTTTGTCATTTGTATTTTAATCGTCTGCTTATTATTTTTTTCTTCTATTCGCTTGGCTCATGAGTTCCCAGATCATGTCTTCATTTTTCCAATTCTGCCACCCAACAACATGGCAGTCACATAGGTGCCCCATGTGTTGTTGAATTGGTAAAAAACAGAATTTGAGTTCTTTTCTTGCCCTGTGATCCCCTTAGCATGTTTCACTTTGGACAGGTAATTTATCTTTCTGTTTTATAAAGGAATGACAGGACTGTCAATTAGCATTTCAAGTATATTGGGAAGGCAAGGTTATTTAATACTTGATTTCCTTTGATTCTGGGGAACAGAATGGAATTAATAAATTCTATTATTATCGAAGGAATTCAGGAAGATTCATAAATGTGAACTTGAAAATAAAAATTTTGTTCACAAATGCCTTTTGATCAAGCCTATGGAAATGAAGGGGAATTTGAAACGAGCAGATACTAAGAAGAGGTGGAGTGTTTTCTGTCGGATGGGTGCACTAACATTGGTGGGTAGGGTGATGTTTCTGTGCTTTTGGAGTCCTCGTTCAGTAACCTTACCCTAGAATGTGAATTGTGATTACAAGTGTAAGGTTTGCTCTCATGGCCAGTTGACATTGTGACAGACTCCCTGCTAATGACTACAGCCTTGCATTTGTCTGCTCCTTTCAGGAATGCCCAGGCCACTGTAAATGAGACAGATGCTAAATTTGTGTGCAGTAAATAGATGCTGAGTGACTGTGACCAGCCACATAGCATTGCAGCAAGCTCATTTAAAGTTTACCCCTTTGGCCAGAGCATCTTTTTTCCTAGATGTCTCCTGAGGCAAGGGAGACAGAAGCAATATTAAACTATCAGGGCATCATCAGAATAAAAATCTTCTGTACAACAAAGGAAACCATCAACAAAACAAAAGGCAATTTACAGAATGGAAGAAGATATTTGCAAATGATGTTTCTGATAAAGGATCAGTATCCCAAAATAAAGAGCTTACAAAACTCAACCTAAACACCTCACTCAACTTACAAAGCTCAACCTAAAAACAAATAATCCAATTAAAAATGGGCAGAAGACATGAACAGACATTTCTCCAAAGAAGATATCCAAATGGCCAACAGACACATGAAAAGATATTCATCATCACTTACCATCGGGGAAATGCAAATCAGTACTACAATGAGGTATCACTTCACACCTGTCAGGATGGCTAAAATCAGCAACACAAGAAACAACAGGTTTTGGTGAGGATGTGGAGAAAAAAGAACCCTCTTGCACTGTTGGTGGGAATGCAAACTGGTGCATCCACTGTAGAAAACAGTATGGAGGTTCCTCAAATAGTGAAAAATAGAATTACTTTATGATCCAGCAATCGTACTACTGGGTATTTACCCAGAAAATACAAAAACACTAATCCTGAAAGGATGCATGCACCTGGCTGATTATAGCAGTACTATAATGAAATAGCCTAATTATGGAAGCTGTCCAACTGTCCATGGATTGATGAATGGATAAAGAAGGTGTGAGACACACACACACGTGCGCGCGCGCACACACACACACAGACACACACACACACTGGGATATTATTCAGCCATAAGGCAATGAAATCTTGCTATTTGCAATGACATGGATGGAGCTAGAGAGTATAATGCTAAGGGAAATAAGAGAAAGAGAAATACCATATAGTTTCACTCATGTGGAATTTAAGAAACAGAACAAATGAGCAAAGGGAAAAAAAGACAAATCAAGGAACATACTCTTCTAGAGAACAAATGGATGATTAACCAGAGGGGAGTGGGAGGGGGGGATGGGTTAAACAGGTGATGAGGAATGAAGAGTGCACTTGTCATGATGAGCACAGGGTGATGTATGGAATTATTGAATCTCTATATTGTATACTTGAAATTAATATACTGTATGTTAACTAACTGGGATTAAAAGCAAAACATAAAAAATAAAGTTTTACCCCTTTCACGGTTGAATTGTTTAAGATAACTAGAAAATTTTATGCGTTTAGGACAGTTTCTGGGTTATTTTTAGCCAGAAGCTTATTTTCACTTGTGAGTTGCCATATAATCTGCATTGGACAGAAAGATCTATTTTATGCCTGAAGCACTGATTCTTTACTGCATACAATCTGTGCCCACACATTACCAGTGCAACTTCTTGAAAAATAAAATGATTAGTCAATTAATCAGGTCCTATTTCTAAGTAAAACCAAATTTGATCTGATTTTTATCCCTTGCTGAAACTAGTATTATCTACTAGTTGTTGCACAGTCATTGGGTCCAGCTCAAATCTTTAGAGATTTGTAAAGAGATTTATGCAAAAAGCATAAAGGCCTTAAAGTAAAAATGATTTTCAAAACTTGATTTTCCCCCTAAGGAAATATATGTATAAGTGGGATTGCCAGATAAAATGGATGTCTAACTAGAAATATGAATTTTAGATAATCAAAAAATTTTTTAGTTGTATGTGCCAAGTATAGCACAGGATATGCTTATACTGAAAAATTATTTATTTTATTTATCTGAAATTCAAATTTATTTGAATTTGAAATTTATTTGAATTTTTTTGCATTCTGTATTTTTACTTGCTAAATCTGGCAACCTTAATATTGATATAAAATTTTAAAAGCCCCAAAGAAATGCAGTGCAAAATAAGTTTCTCGGTGTCCCTTAGTCCCTCATCCCACTATTAGTGTCTTTGGAAAACTTGCAGAAATATTCTGTGCTTTTGTAAACATGTATATATTAATTTTATTTACATAAACATTTCCCTCCCCTTTTATACAAATACTAACAACTTAATACATTGTCTTGCACAGTCTTTTTTTTAATTTTATTTTTTTTAAATTTACATCCAAATTAGTTAGCATATAGTGCGACAACGATTTCAGGAGTAGATTCCTTAATGCCCCTTACCCATTTAGCCCATCCCTCTCCAGTAACCCTCTGTTTGTTCTCCCTATTTATAAGTCTCTAATGCTTTGTCCCCCTCCCTGTTTTTATATTATTTTTGTTTTCCTTCCCTTATGTTCATCTGTTTTGTCTCTTAAAGTCCTCATATGAGTGAAATCATATGATATTTGTCTTTCTGTGACTAATTTCACTTAGCATAATACCCTCTGGTTCCATCCACGTAGTTGCAAATGGCAAGATTTCATTCTTTTTGATTGCCGAGTAATACTCCATTTTGTGTGGGCATGCGTGTGCGTGCGTGTGTGTGTGATACACATATATGACACATCTTTATCCATTCATCCATCGATGGACATTTGGGCTCTTTCCATACTTTGGCTATTGTTGATAGTGCTGCTATAAACAATGGGATGCATGTGTCCCTTCAAAACAGCACACCTGTGTTCCTTGGATAAATGCCTAGTAGTACAACTGCTGGGTGGTAGGGTAGTTCTATTTTTAGTTTTTTGAGTTACCTTCATACTGTTTTCCAGAGTGCCTGCACCAGTTTGCATTCCCACCAGCCGTGCAAAAGAGATCCTCTTTCTCCGCATCCTCGCCAACATCTGTTGTTGCCTGAGTTGTTAATGTTAGCCATTCTGACAGGTGTGAGGTGGTATCTCATTGTGGTTTTGATTTGTGTTTCCTTGATGATGAGTGATGTTGAGCATTTTTTCATGTGTCCGTTGGCCATCTGGATGTCTTCTTTGGAGAAGTGTTTATTCATGTCCTTTGCCCATTTCTTCACTGGATTATTTGTTTTCTTGGGTGTTGAGTTTGATAAGTTCTTTATAGATTTTGTATACTAACCCTATATCTGATACGTCATTTGCAAATATCTTCTCCCATTCTGTCAGTTGCCTTTTAGTTTTGCTGATTGTTTCCTTCGCTGTGCAGAAGCTTTTTATTTTGATGAGGTCCCAGGAGTTCATTTTTGCTTTTGTTTCCCTTGCCTCTGGAGACATGTTGAGTAAGAAGGTGCTGCGGCCAAGATCAGAGAGGTTCTTGCCTACTTTCTCCTCGAGGATTTTGATGGCTTCCTGTCTTACATTTAGGTCTTTCATCCACTTTGAGTTTATTTTTGTGTATGGTGTAAGAAAGTGGTCCAGGTTCATTTTTCTGCATGTTGCTGTCCAGTTTTTCCAGCACCACTTGCTGAAGAGACCATCTTTATTCCATTGGATATTCTTTTCCTGCTTTGTCAAAGATTAGTTGCCTATACATTTGTGGGTCCATTTCTGGGTTCTCTATTGTGTTCCATTGATCTGAGTGTCTGTTTTTGTGCCAGTACCATACTATCTTGATGATTACAGCTTTGTAGTATAGCTTGAAGTCTGGGATTGTGATGCCTCCTGCTTTGGTTTTCTTTTTCAAGATTGCTTTTGTTCTTCGGGGTCTTTTCTGGTTCCATACAAATTTTAGGATTATTTCTTCTAGCTCTGTGAGGAATGCTGGTGTTATTTTGATAGGGATTGCATTGAATATGTAGATTGCTTTGGGTAGTATCGACATTTTAACAATATTTGTTCTTCCTATCCAGGAGCATGGAATCTTTTTCTTTTTTTTGGTGTGTTCTTCAACTTCTTTCATAAGCTTTCTATAGTTTTCAGTTTATAGATTTTTCACCTCTTTGGTTAGATTTATTCCTAAGTATTTTATGGTTTTTTGTGTAACTGTAAATGGGATCGATTCCTTAATTTCTCTTTCTGTTGCTGCATTGTTGGTGTATAGGAATGCAACTGATTTTTGTGCGTTGGTTTTCTGTCCTACAACTTTGCTGAATTCATGAATCAATTCTAGCAGTTTTTTTGTTGGAATCTTTTGGGTTTTCCACGTAGAGTATCATGTCATCTGCGAAGAGTGAAAGTTTAACCTCCTCCTGGCTTATTTGGATACCTTTTATTTCTTTTTGTTGTCTGATTAATTGTTTTGTGGATGTTGACTCAGCTCTGCATCCCAGGTATAAATTCCACTTGGTCATGGTGAATAATATTATTTTTTTTAATGTATTGTTGGAGCTGGTTGGCTAATATCTTGTTGAGGATTTTTGCATCCATGTTCATCAAGGAAATTGTTCTATAGTTCTCCTTCTTAGTGGGTCTCTGTCTGGTTTTGGAATCAAGGTAATGCTGGCTTCATAGAAGAAGTTTGGAAGTTTTCCTTCCCTTTCTATTTTTTGGAACAGCTTCAAGAGAATATGTGTTAACTCTTCCTTAAATGTTTGGTAGAATTCCCCTGGAAAGCCATCTGTCCCTGGACTCTTGTTTTTTGGGAGATTTTTGATTACTAATTCCATTTCCTTACTGGTTATGGGTCTGTTCAAATTTTCTATTTCTTCCTGTTTCAGTTTTGGTAGTGTATATGTTTCTAGGAATTTGTCCATTACTTCCAGATTGCCCGTTTTACTGGCATAGAATTGCTTATAATATTCTCTTATTATTGTTTTTATTTCTGCTGTGTTGGTTGTGATCTCTCCTCTTTCATTCTTGATTTTATTTATTTAGGTCCTTTCCTTTTTCTTTTTGATCAAACTGGCTAGTGGTTTATCAATTTTGTTAATTCTTTTGAAGAACCAGCTTCTGGTTTCATTGATCTGTTCTACTGTTTTTTTGGTTTCGAGAGCATTAGTTTCTGCTCTGATCTTTATTGTTTCCTGTCTTCTGGTGGTTTGGGGTTTTATTTGCTGTTCTTTATCCAGCTCTTTAAGGCATAAAGTTAGGTTGTGTATGAGAGCTCTGTTCCTTCTTTAGGAAGGCCTGGATTGCTATTCTTTCCGCTTATGACCGCCTTTGCTGCATCCCAGAGGTTTTGGGTTGTGGTGTTATCATTTTCATTGGCTTCCATATACTTTTTAATTTCCTCTTTAACTTCTTGGTTAGCCCATTATTTCTTTAGTAGGATGTTCTTCAGTCTCCAAGTATTTGTTATCTTTCCAAATTTTTTCTTGTGGTTGATTTCGAGGTTCATAGCACTGTGGTCTGAAAATATGCACAGTATGGTCTCGATTTTTGCACAGTCTTTTTATCTAACTGTGCATTTCCTCCACGTGATCTTTGCAGTACAATATGGAAAATATGGGGCTGTGTGAAAGAGTGAATGTGGGCTTTGAAATCAGGCAGAGTTGGATTCAAATCTGGATTCTTTGCTTAGTGGCTTTGTGACCTTGAGTCAGACCTGAGTCTCTCCCTCCCTCTGTTGTCTTATCTGGAAGATGGAGCGGATATATGCAAGGCAGTGGAAGATATTGTGGAGAGCATGAGGGTCAGTGTCCCTGCTCCCGTGATGTAATGTGTGCAGACTGCCCTTGCCCAGCACTGTAGAGCTTCATAGGTGCTGAATTCATTGAGCCTTTTATGGGTGTGTCTTGTAGTTCTAAGTGTCATGGCTACTGAAACAGGATCGGTTGTAACCAAATAGTGGTTCAATTATATGGGCAGTAACTAGAGGGACTAGTGTACGGTAGGTATGTTTTTGACACTGTTAAAAAATGCATATTTTCATTGTGCTGAGGGATTTAGCACCTTGAAATATAACAGCCATGTTTTTTAATGTATGTCGAATATTGATGTAAGGAGGCTTATTTTTTCTTGGAGATTTTTCTTGAAACCTTGGGTTTTAAAAGTGATTTTTTTAAACATACATGGACATAATATAAATGGTGAATATTACTGATCTTTCTTTCATGTACCCACCCGTAGTTTCCAAAGTGCTTCATTCTGAGTTACTCAAACCTTTGCTTGGATTGTTGGTTGCATTATCTACCCCAGTCCATTTCAGACTCCATGCAGTTTGGGCCTCTGTTTTTTCCTTTGGTTTCTCATTGTGTAGGGCAAAGTCAACATAGTTTTGAACTTGGAAAGAGGAAGAGGATGGTAAAGTGATCTTCCTCTTAACAAGAGGACCATATTGTAGAAGTTAAATTGTTAATTGGCTCTGGAGCCAAGCTGCCTGGGTTCACCTCTGGCTCTGTGATGTACCCATGGTATGACCCCGCGCAAGTTACTTACTCTTCCACTTCCTCAGTTTCCTCTTTGTAAAGCGAATGGATAGTGTGAAGATTAAACGGGTTAGTTGGATGACATGTTCCGAACGGTGCCCAGGATGTGGTAGTTGTTATGTATGTTTGCTGTTTTCACCACTGCTTCCGCCCCAGCATTGGAGTCACCTACTTGTTACCGTATCCACATCTCATTTCCTCTCTTTACTGCCCCTCTGATCCATCATCCTCACTCCTAGCCTGAATTGTCCAGAAAAACCCCAAGAATTTGGTATCTTCTGACATGTATTGGATCTACTTTACATCTTACCCATGGGCCATGACCCACTGTTATCACCCAGGTACCCCTTTGTTTCCACATGGTGGTGAGATAGGTGAAGGGGGAGGATTGATGGTGAGGTGAGAAGGAAAATCCATGCAGTTTGATGGAAAGTTGTGGTTACAGATGAGTTTTTTTATACTTAGAGCTGAATCCTGGGGATGAAGTATAGGTCATAGAAAGGAGCAATTTTTTTTTAACCTCTTGTCTCTGTCATGGCTACTAATTGTAAAAACTAGAAAACCTCAAAAAAGCCACATATTTATTTTAGGGACATCAGAGAAGAAAAACCATGGAACTCATTTTTTATCTCTGAAATCCAGAGGAATGGAGCTCTCCTCTGGGAGCCAATGTCAGTGACTTGCAGCTGAATTGAGCTTTTTTTGTCCTCTTTCTTTCTTTCTCTTCTTCTTCTTCTTCTTCTTCTTCTTCTTCTTCTTCTTCTTTTTAATCCTTTATGATAAGAGTTGCTCTGGGGAAAAGAAAGTAATTCTCTTTCCACATAACTGACTTGAGGTTCAACTTTGGAATGGCAGTGTTTTTCTCAGTAGGGAACTGCTTACTCTGTACTTTCTCTGTAGACTCCTCATAGATCACTGGGTCTGTAAATCCATAGGCTACCACCCGTTCCACGTCATCAATACTGCCTGTCTTTCAGAGTTAATTTTTCAAAGGGGGAAGAAGATAGAGCTAACTTTATCGTGCATACCAAAGACTCGTGTATATAGTTTTTTCCTTTCAAAACTTTGAGTATCACTCATTTGCGGTTAGAGTTTTCTAGTTCAGTAAAGATAGATAAGTGACTTAACAAGGACCTATAGCTGGTAAATGGTCAAGCTGAAATATTAATTCAGGTTATCAGACTCCCCAGTTCATGCAGTTTCATTACTATCATGCTTCCTCCTGGACATATATCAATTATAGACCTTCTTTTTATTGGGGTATCTTTACTTTTATTTGTTAATTGTCAGAAGTTGGTAAGCTTTTGAGGGTGGACCTAATAGTATGCTATTGTATGAAGTGTCCTTGTAAGTTAGAATAAAAATACGATGAGCTTATTTTAGAGATCTCCCTGTATTTTTCCCCATGAAACCATGCAGTGCATAAATGCTCACCTGTATGGGCTCAGCCTTGTTCCTGAATATATATTTTATAGTTATGAGTTATACTCTTGGAAATTTGTATACCTTATTTATCTCATTTATCACACCATACCCACTGATTAAGTTTTCTAGGAAACGGAGGTTTGGATGATGGGCCCCTGGCACAGGCCTGTACTGTGATTTAGGGTTCAATTCCACGTTAGAGCTGGTGTTCTCATTTGACACCAGGGCATTTTATAAAACAAGTGCTAGTAGTTGAGCTATTTGACTATTGGAAATGGAATTGGTGGTTTAAATAGTGTATTCTAAATTGGGGCAAGGAGAGTCGATAAGAACTGTTCCCTGTTATCACACAGAGCTAATTACAAGCGTTGGTGGTCTATATGTCTGCTCACGTACGTCACATACTTCGTTTTTTCCGGGTGCATTTTCTGTTAAAGAGACAACAGGGATGGCTTGTTCCTTCTCAGACAAATCCTGTTTCATCTTCCAAAAGTGAGGAAGTCGGGTTGTAGATTTTTTTTTTCTCCCTTGAAGGAGTGGCTGAGGGTTTTCTGCAAGGCAGAGGATAGGTGTGACTAAGGAGAAGATTTATAAATTGTTGGAGGAGATGTGGCTAGCAAACAGTAGATGTGGTTAGTGATATGGACATTGTCATTGGAAATCTGTAGCTGATACTTTAAAGAATCTAGGTAAGTATTTTCAGAGAAAGATGAGTCTGTGTGAGTTGAAGGAGTCGAGAAGGTTTATTTTGATTGAGGGAGAAGAGAATATTATAATCAGGAGGGTATTTTGAAAACCTTTGAAAACCCTTCTTCCATTTAACACTGTGATCTCTTTTATTCAGCATTTCATTCATGATTTACTGTATTAGCTCCCCGTGGTTCACATACTCTTTGAGTGTCATAGTTCATTTCTAATTGGTATGTGTATATTGTCTCCCCAGTTAAGACTATGAGTAGTCAAGGGCAATATCACATCTTATGCTTTTTAAGTTTTAATGTTCTTCCCCACAGAATTTCCCGTGCCAAGCCAAGTATGTCCTTACTCTGTGGGTGAGAATCTGTAAGTGAATCCAAGATTATAGTGGGCTGTGTTGAGACGTTCTTAAAGAAATATTTTGGGGGCGCCTGTGTGGGTCAGTTGGTTAGGTGTCCGACTTTGGCTGAGGTCATGATCTCACAGACTGTGGGTTAGGGCCCTGTGTCAGGCTCTGTGCCCGTAGCTCTGTGCTGGCAGCTTGGGGTCTGGAGCCTGCTCTTGGATTCTATGTGTGTCTCTCTCTCTCTCTCTGCCCCCCTCCAAAATAAATAGGGGCACCTGGGTGGCTCAGTCTGTTGAGCAACCGACTTCGGCTCAGGTCATGATCTCACAGCTCGTGAGTTCGAGCTCCGCGTCAGGCTCTGTGCTGACAGCTTGGAGCCTGGAGCCTGCTTTGGATTCTGTGCCTCCCTCTCTCTCTGCCCCAACCCACTTTCATTCTGTCTCTCTCTCTCTCTCAAAAATAAATAAACATTAAACAAAATAAAATAAATAAACATTAAATTAAAATATTTTGGGTACATCTATCACCCTATTTAAAACAGATTGTATGCCTTTTACTTTACTATGCTAGTGTTACCTGCAACTGTAATTTTGAGTAAGTCCAAAAATGATTACTTTTTCCTACATAGAAAACTATCTTAAGTTAAATCAACAAGATTTTAACGATCAAAGGAATTATAGTAGCATCAAGTACTTTTTAAAGTATATAGTTAAGTTGTGATAAAACATAACCATTCCATTTTATTTTTTCTCCCCAGAGTTCTGTTTTAGTTGCTGTTTAAAATCATTGTAGAGAAGAACGCTGAAATTTGGAAAAACATGTTAGAAACTATAGGTAAGACCTATTCTTTCTTCTTCTTATTTTTTTAATGTTTATTCTCTAGAGAGAGACAGAGCGTGAATGGGGGAGGGGCAGGGAGAGAGGGAGACACAGAATTCAAAGCAGGCTCCAGGCTCTGAGCTATCAGCACAGAGCCTGACGTGGGGCTCAAACTCACAAACCGTGAGATCATGACCTGAGTTCAAGTGGGACACTTGACTGATTGAGCCACCCAGGTGCCCCTATTCTTTCTTATTTTTATAAAAATCAAACCTTTTTCCATTGGGATCTTTGAAATGGTTTTTCTACATAGCAGAATTTTGACTTAAAGTTTTTACAAGTTTGTATCCACTAGAATTATACCAGGGTAATGTGTTTCTGTATTTGGATGATTTAATCTGAAGTGTTATAAAAATACCTCATTTTCAGGCAAAAGATAAAGCCATATGAAACGTTCTACCAATTATGAGAAATTTAATGAAACCGTAGTTTAATGTAAACCTAGTTGATTTGTAGACCCACTTCTGGTTAATGGTTGTGTATGGGTAGCACCAGAAAGTTTAACAGTATTTTTAATATTGAAAGAAGCTCAATGCCTGCTTTGTGGCAGTTGAAATACTACTGAGCTTTGCTTTTAAGTTGATGATGAACAATAACGGTAACAAACATTTAGTGACAGTTTAAGGCAGTTTAATTTCTGCATGAGATAATTTAGGTTGAAATATCCAAATTCATGTGTTAGTCTATTTTTCACTGCTCTTTAGTTTTACAGAAGCTAGTTTGTAGAAATTGTTTGAGGTATATCAGGTATACCCATCCCTTGTCTGATGGCCCAGTGCCTCATATTTTCCAGGGAAGTCTTTGGGTATGATTATCGGAAGGTATCTGAATTTCACCCTGGTGCCTTTATGACTGTGGCTGGTGCCTTGATACCTGCATGGTTTGGGGAGTAGGATGAGAGTAGGTAGCAGGGAAAGGAGAAGGAGTTGTCTTTGTGATAGATGGGATCATGACTATGACTTTTGTTCGTAATGTGCTGTGCCAGTGATGAAAATGCATGGGCGTGTATTTCCCTCATCTCATTTTGTGGTAAAGTCACACACCATAAAGACTACTAGTCCACAAAGCAGAGTCTCTCATAAAAAAAGTGGATAGCAAAGGGGAAATACAGAATTATTTAAGCTGTCCCCTTCCAATCTTTATTTTGTAAGTTATTACTGATCTGTACACTTTCTGAGAATTGACATGGAAATTAATACTAGATTTGTATTCTGAGATCCCATGGGAAATAAGCCTAGAATAAAATTATCCTGTCTTTATTATGCCTTGTAAAATTATGTGTAAGAGTAAATCCTGTTTGTTTAAATTTGAGTATGTGTGTGACCTCATGGTCAATAATAATTCATGCCTTAATTTCCCCATTTCTGTGTAATCCCACATTTGATGCTATAGAAAGTGTCTGTGGTGATCACACTCTTTGATTACTATAATACAGCAAATGAATGTTAATAGGTACACTTATTACCATGATGAATCCATTAGAACATATATTTGAGTAGTCTCTATTCCTTTAAAACAAATTTGGGTTCATTTGTGAGAGAGAGATAGTTTTAGGGAGATGTTTTGATTTTTTGTTTTTTAAATGTTTATTTATTTATTTTGAGAGACAGAGCAAGTGTGCTTGCGTGGGGGAGGGGCAGAAAGAAGGAGAAAGAGAATCCCAAGCAGGCTCTGCACTGTCAGGGCTTGATGCAGGGCTCAATCTCATGAACAGTGAGATAGTGACCTGATCTGAAACCAAGAGCTGGACGCTTAATCAACTGAGCCTCCCAGGCGTCCTAAGGGAGATGTTTTTAACTGTTATTTGTCATAGAAACTCACCATCTGGTAGTAGCATGCATGTAAAATGGTAGGGATTAGGGCCGGTAGGTAGGGTTACTAGGGATACACTGATTCAAAATACTTATTTTGCAACTTTATGCCTGATACATAGGGTGATCGATAAATATTTGAATTATTTTGCCTTGATGCCTATATGAATATGCTATTTAATTTTAGGGAAAGACATTTAAAGGATTAAAAAGTAGTGTTTTTAGGGGTACCTGGGTGGCTCAGTCGGTTAAGTGTGACTTCGGCTCACATCTGATCTTGCTGTTGGTGAGTTCAAGTCCCACATTGGGCTCTGTGCTGGTAGCTTAGAACCTGGAGCCTGCTTCGGATTCTGTGTCTCCCTCTCTCTCTCTGTGACCATCTCCTGCTCACATTCTGTGACTTTCTCTCTCTCTCAAAAATAAATAAAAACATTTAAAAAAGTAGTGTTTTTGAAGGGTTATACATTGTTGTGATATATTTTCAAGTAAATTCTCAAGTATAGAATATTTGTTCCTTAATATATGAGACTGTCATATTTTGGATGTTTTGCTCATCAGTGACATTGTCTGCATCCACTTATTGGTTATATTTCTAATTTTTCTTGAATGTAAATAATGTCTTTTAAAAAGTAATAACACCAGCATTTGCCAGATCACAAAGTGGTTAGTTTCCAGTAGTTTGTATAAGAGCTGACGGTTGGCACTGGAATTCAACTGTACTTCATCTGAATTGGTTTCCATAGTTTACAAGTAGTTGCATGGAGCATACACTATACCCAGTTTTCTGCTTTCACACAGACTGTCTTACCAGAGACTTGAAGGTTTGAAGGATACATTTATAGGGACATATTATAGTCCCTTTTGTGCTGAGTCAATTTTATGCTCTTGAAAGGAGTAGTGTTAGGATTTCTGTAAGCATGGTTTGATGTGTGTCTTTCGAATCTTGTTAATGACCTGCTGCCCTTTGATTTAGACAAAAATCGGGCCCTGCAGGCCGCAGAGCGTTTACAAGCCAAGCTGCGAGAACGTGGGGATGTAGCGAATGAAGACAAACTAAGCCTTTTAAAGTCAGTCTTGCAGAGCCCGCTCTTCAGTCAGATTCTGAACCTTCAGACTTCAGTACAGCAGCTGAAAGACCAGGTAAGACACGATGCTCCTGAAACAGGCATTCATGGCAAGGATCTCGTGAAAGTCTTGGGTTTTTCTAAAAAGCTGATTTTTGAATGTGTTAATGAATAGTTAATGAAGTCATTTAAACCTCCAAATGAGACATTCAGATTCACTGTGACTTTTCACCCCCCCTAGTTATTTTTGTAATGGTTGTTGCTGTATATTGTAGATGATATGACATTGTGTTGAAAGCTGTGTGGATGCTGAAGTGTGAGTCCTTACAGGAGAAGGGGATGATAAAAATAAGTGTAGGGTAGATGGCCATAGACTTGGTTTCCCTTCCCATTAAGACATTTTGTTCACCTGATCCTGTGTCTTCAGATTCAGACATTCAGCACGCTTATGAGATTTCAGATAAGCCTGGATTTGCATGTGTAATCATGTGTGTGAGGAAGGGAAATCACCTCTATTTTGACAGTAAAAGAAATAATTACATTGTCATCAGTTAGAGGAATTGCAATTCTCACTTCTTATAAGAGTGTAAGTAGCAATTGCTTCAATGACAGCATCAGATGGTGATAAACATTAGAACTTCTAAATGTAACACTGTTTTTTTTCTGTAAAAATTAAGAGCTTTAAAATTTCCTAGCATTTATATTAAAATCGAAACATTGCAATGACAGAATGGGCACTCAAGTTAGATGTTCTTTAAACCTAATTTAATAATTACTTCTCAGGGTTTTTTGTTTTTTTTTTTAATTAATTTATTTTTTTTCAACGTTTATTTATTTTTGGGACAGAGAGAGACAGAGCATGAACGGGGGAGGGACAGAGAGAGAAGGAGACACAGAATCGGAAACAGGCTCCAGGCTCTGAGCCATCAGCCCAGAGCCCGACGCGGGGCTCGAACTCCCGGACCGCGAGATCGTGACCTGGCTGAAGTCGGACGCTGAACCGACTGCGCCACCCAGGCGCCCCCGGATAAAAACCATTTTAAAAACATTTTGTTAAAAAACCTGAGAAGTTGGGGCGCCTGGGTGGCGCAGTCGGTTCAGCGTCTGACTTCAGCCAGGTCACGATCTCGCGGTCCGGGAGTTCGAGCCCCGCGTCGGGCTCTGGGCTGATGGCTCAGAGCCTGGAGCCTGTTTCCGATTCTGTGTCTCCCTCTCTCTCTGTCCCTCCCCCGTTCATGCTCTGTCTCTCTCTGTCCCAAAAATAAATAAACGTTGAAAAAAAAAATTTAAAATGGTTTTTATCCTTACATCGTTTCAAGTCAATCTCCTCATGCTTTCAACCTAAGTTAATTTTCATTCTGATGGTTTTAGCATTAATTGAATTACTATGGATGGATTGCTAACGGATATTTTACCTTTTATTCAAAGGTTAAAAATGAAATTTGGAGACTAGTTTCATAATTCAGTGAAAGAATAGCTCTAGCTAAAAACAAATGTGCCAGATGCAAAAAGAACAAATAGTAGCAATAGGGAAGGAATTTATTTAATGTCACATCACTTCTTAATCTAGATATTTTGGTAGCAGAAGGAAAGAAAAGAAAGAAAGAAAGAATTTTAAAAAATAGTCTTCTCTAGTGAATGTCTGCTTAGTGATTTTAAAAGTCATGATCATGATTTAAGAAAAAGGTGTGTTTTATTATATGTAGTTCTTTTTTTTTTTTTGCAAGTTATTGTAAAGATTGGTTTTAGATACTCCATTTCAGAATGAATGGGCAAGAGTTTAGAGAGATCAGTGTCCTGAATAGAAGTGTAATTATGATGAGGACGATTATCTGGTTTTTCAGAGACAGTGAAGAAGTTGAACAGGTATCTTCTCCCCCTATTATATTATATGAAAATATGAATAGAATGAGAGGAAATGTTGAAACAAAAAGTACTAGTATGTTAGGAAATACCACTAATCCAGTGAGATAACTGGAAATATCCCTGCTAGCTCCAAAAGGAGGGCAGAAATGGCTCTGCTTCTTGACCCTGTTCTACCATCTCCAAATAGAAGTTGGATACGGGCTCCAAAACTTTGGGTCCCGCGTGATTCAGCGGAAATCTCCCTGGAAACCCTCGAGCAAAATATTATCAAGCCAGACAGTCTGCGACTAAAGAGAGTGTGATCTTGTTCATTAGTGATAGATGTGGATATATTTCAAGACTCAGTACGTTGTGAGGTTTGGAAATTCTATGGGCATGTCTCACGTGCCTTTGGACTTTTGGCTAGGTGGTCTCTTCAAATACTGAAAGGGACCCAGGAAACGAACTGGCCCATACCCTGCTTATTTCAACTACTTAGTGAGGTGTAGTTACTTGCTTGTAAGGGCAGAGCCAGAACTAGAACTCGGTTTTCTTGGCTCCCGAGGTACAGTCTTCTCCCTTTGTTTTTATTCTGCGGCCTGTCTCACATCTTTTTTTCCCCGCAAGGGTAGGGTAGAAACTTGGCCCCTGTAAGTCAAGAGTTTAATTTTGGCAAATACCATTGATTTCTCTCACAGTTTTTGTGGCTCCTCACTTCATTCTTCATTCTGACTAACTCAATTTCATGTGTTTGTGGAACCAGTGTTTTTCTTACATGAGTAGAGTAAATTTTAAAACCTTGTATTGTTTTCCATTTTAAAGTTTAAACATAAATATTATAGGCTTCATCATGCTAGAATTAAATTTTCTATGTAGTTTACCCACTGCTAATTTATAAATAATTGTTTTTTAATATTAATGAACCTAGGGGTTAAATTTGTGCTTTTAAACCAGTAGCTATACCAGTCTGACTGCTGGCTAGCTTTTACTTATCATCTTCCACCTGCATTATGTTTTAGATGTATAGTTTTATGTGCACAACAGGTACAAGTTATTGTCTCCATCTTTTTTAGTATTACCAAAAAATTTGACTCCTTCAACTTTACTCCACCATCATTTCTCCTACCTTTTAGAAAGCGAAAGGAGTGAATAATTGAAAAGCCCGAGGTATGTGCAGCATATTGGAGAACATGATCATATTGTTGCGTTAATGACAGATGCTGACATGCCATGTTGAATTAAGCCAACTATTTGTTCCCCTCAGATCCTTCTCATTACTTCTATTCAATAATGTGTAATTTTTCCAATTTGCTTCTTCAGTATTAAGACTGCCCTTAGAAATCAAACTGTTTCCCTTTGGCAAATTAAACACTTGACAGGTGTGTAACTGAGAGGGCAAAAAAGCCATGCCCTGAAGGGATGTGCTATTTAAATATTGTCAAAAATATTAACAGGTCTGAGAGCATAATTGATGCCTCTGTTTAACTCTGCCACATTGTGTATTGTTCTAACCGCCAGCTAAAAGGATGTGTGCTATTAAACCTGAATAATCTCTAATAGCTCCAGTTCTTTTCCTATTGCATGATTCCTGTTTAAGTGAAGAGAAGGAAGAAAAAGAGCTGTGACTGTGTGTCAGTGATCTGTCAGATGCAAATTCTCAAGTAGTGTCCTCACTGTCACCTAGTCATCACAGCTAATCACTGCAGGGCTCACCGCGTATTCACGACAGAAATCCAGCTATTGTGGGGGAAATAAACACGTTCGCAGTTTAATAATAGAAACTTGTCAGCCATGAGGGTGTTGGATTTGCATATTTATTCTGTGATGTTTCTCCAGTCCAGTAGAGGTGGATACTGCTTTCCTGATTAATTAATTGCCTTGCATGATGAGCTGACCATAGACATGAAATTAAATGTCTTTTTGCCCAGAGTTATTGTACAAAAACTGTGAATTAAAATTATTACTTTCAGTGGAAATTTAGGACTAGTACCTTGAAATCGGCATTGCTGCGATTTTGTTTTTTTAAGCTATGGCAGCGAAGACCAAAAAATGATGTGGATAATTCAGGTTACAAATGCCGTTGATACAGGGAAACAAGCCTCAGGGCACAGCATATTCTGGAGGTTTCTCCATGCCTATGATTTCCAGCTTTTTTTGGAGTATGATATTCTGTTATTTTGCTGTTGTTTTTGTTGTTTGATATTTCAAGGCTCCTTGTTCTTCACCTTTTTTCCAGAAAAGTATTGGCTTATATACATATCATCTAAATGCATAAAGTGTATATATACACACACAAAATGAAGCCAGGATTTTTCTAAGTTTTTCTTTGGAAACTTTATGACATGTCTTGAAATACTTGGACAGGTAGAATCATGTTGGAGATTATTGTTCAATGTTGATTAGAATAATTGGATCCTTCTTTTTTATTTGAAATATAGTCTTCATGGTATAAAAATTTTGTCTTGTATTTCCGTGTTCTTAAATTTTACCTATTCACATTCACAGAAAATAATTTGGAACAACTCTCATGGCAAAATGTATTGACTAATGGGTGATTGATTCAAAGGTAAATCTAAATAAAGACCAAATATAAACATCAGAGAACTAGATATTCCAACGACCTTGGTTTACTCAAGTTGAGTATTATTTAATTTCCATTTCCCAGGAGCAAAGGCAGCAATAACAATTGTATACATATAAAGAGAGAGCTGGAGGGTTATATATTGCTCAGTGTGAGACATCAATCTGTGAGCCAGATTTTCCTTGGCAATTGGAGGGTTATCTCATGGATGCTTTTATAGAAGACTTATAATCATTTAGTAATAAAGCCGATAAAAATACAATGAATAAATAAGATGAAGGTTCTCATTATATAGAGGGGGGAAGAACACACATGCATTTTATGTAACTAAATGAGAAAGTGAGAGGTATAAGAAGAAGGAATTATTAACTTAGACTTTGAAAGAAAACTTTGCATTGGAGGGAACATGTAAGACGGATCTGAAAAGTGAGTAGGAGTTTTCTGCAGTGATAGGGGAAATTATTTCAGGTAGAGGAAACAGTGTTTACAAGGGAATAGAGGAGTTGTTCTCAAGTGAAGGTGATTTCACATTCTCTCTCTCTCTAGGGGTTGTATGGCAATATGTGGAGACATTTTTGACTATTGTAACCTGGGGGTGGTTGGGGCATGCTACTGGCATGTAAGTGGACAGACATCAGGGATATTGTTAAACATTGCTCAAACGCATAGCACAGCTTCCTAAAACAAAGAATTGCTGGGTTTGTAATATGTGTAATGCTGAGGTTGAGACCTTGATACAGAATCAGCTAGAGATGTATGTTCTCAGGGCAGTAGCCTATGTGTGGGCTCTTGGCAAGGGAGGAAACTCTGGAGCCAGATTGTGAAGGATTTACTAAGTGGGCTTTTTTCGCTTTTTTGGGGAGGGTTGTACGTGTGTTTATCATCTTTTCTCTTTTGCACTCAGCATTCTGTATCAAACGTCATTGGATCAAGTTGAAAATTGTATCAACTTCTAACACTTCTTTAAATACGATATTCAGCCATCATATATTTTGTTTCTCCACATTTTAAAAATTATAGCAAAAACATGTAACAGAATTAAGGTAAATTTAAAGTAAAGTTTTTACTGACATTTTGATAAATAAGACCTTCAGTTACAATCGTAAAATGCATAAACTGTTCAAAGAAATGCTTCTTTCATCTTTCTAAGAATGCAGTACGTTAAGAGCACACACTACGAATACAGTGTCCCATCCTAATTTGGTGATGGCTCTTCTGCTAAAATGTACTGCATTCTATGAATTTTTTTTTCTGATGCTCTGTCTTAAAAGAGGGTATGTTTTAGAGAATCTGGAGAAATAAGTAGTCAGTATATATTTCACAGTATCCCTTTCAAATATCCGATGTAAGGGGGTGTTGGCTAAAACACAAGTATTCAGGGGCATGCCTGAGGAGTTACTATTCTGTGGGTACTCATTTGTAAGACTGCTAACTCAGGTTCATGGCCAGCCTGTTAAGGTATGTTGCTTTTAAGCAGTGGCATCAGCAGCACTGGTAATTTCTTACAATTATATTTTTTAGATTGGTGGAAAGATGAGAATTTTGATAACTGGGCATTTTGTAATCAGAAAGATACAGTTTTGTAGGATTCATGGAAAAGAGCAGAAATGCCTGTGTTTCTTCAGCTTTTTATTGCTTACATAAATGGTAAAAGCATCACCCCTCTCTCTACGGTTTCTAATTTGAGACTGAAATGGAGACGATTCGTCTGCAGTCTTGCTATCAGTAAAGGGAATAACTGCTGTCTCCCAAGAATGCCTGGGTTAAGTTATGACTTGGTGGTGGCGGGGGAGGAAATACAGAGAGAAAGAAAATATGCCTTGACCCCATTAACAGGAATTATCTAAAAATGGAATGGAATTCTTCCAAGTTGGTGTTGCTTGTGAAAATGAAAAAATATTTTTCTTACCCCTGAAATGGTTTTACTTTCATGATAGAGCGTTGCAGCATTGCAGCTGCCTAACAGGAAAGTATCTGTTTCTTGAGACTTCACCATACATTATCTAGGGGAAGTTAAAAGAGAAGGAGTGAGTCTTATGTTTTTACATTTACCATAGAGTTTATTTACTGTGGGAATTTCAAATACTTTATTTTTGGTACAATAACAGCTTTTAAATGTTTGTTCCTTTAACCAAAAGTTTGTAAATATAGAGCCTTTGAGGGACTAAAATTCTTGTTTTATCCTGGGCAAGAAGGCACTGTTCAAGCTTTTTATACAGTGCTGGATTAAAATGCAACACCATCTTGCTATTGGGTATGCATGTGTATCTAAAACAGCAAATGGTGCTAATTGTATGGTGTTTTTGTGACAAAGTTAAATGGTCTTTGGAGAAGAGGGAAAAAATGTGAAATTTACTGGGTGTAACCTAAATGAGTTTTTTAACCCAGGAATTTACGAACAAGAGAGGTTGATCTACATCTGAAGCTATAACCAAAACAACCACCACTGCCTTTAGGAAGCCCTCCACTGCTGTGGACTTTGTCTCATTTAACTAGTCCTTCAGCTCTGTGAGGTATGTATTATCCCCATCGTGTCCAGGAGGAAATTGGGGCTGAGACAGGTGATGTAGCTTAGTCTGGACCACACGATTAGTCTTTGGTTAGATTTAGAGGAAGAATGTAAGTCCGTCTGACCCTGAAGCCAGAGTGCTTTTTTATTTTAATTTACACTGTTCCTAAACTCTTAGTTCTCTTCCATAAAGGAACAAATAGGTTAGAAAAACAGTTATTAGCATTACTAAAGAGAAATGCACTTAATGTTTAGTAAATTCACGTTCATGAAGATTGGCCATTTCCCTTAAATTCTCCCCCAGATTTTAATCAGAGGACCTTTTACATACAAAACAGAATTTTCATTCTGCTTTCTAAAATATTCTAGATTTTAAAGTAGATGAACTAGGTGGGATAATAGTGGGATGGAGAGGCCATGTGACAAAGTGACATCAGCTTCCTGTGCCCATTTCCATATATTTATACTTGTCTGTAAGGTTTTGTTTTATTTTTCTCTAAGCAGACTGTGAATTGTGAATCAGTTTTATTTGTCTTCTGGAAAAGTGGGACTGATAGAAAAAACACTACAAACATTCTAACATGTTGTTCGTCTGAGTTTTCAATTTCTAAATTTCTATTTGTCCTGGCATTTAAAATATATTAATTTACTGATTTTTGATACCTTCACCCCTTTAATGTAGAAAGTTTTAGCATACTTTGATAAGAATATTACTTTTGGTCAAGCTACATTCCTTAAATTTTTTTCCCTTGGAACTTTTGCTAAGAAAGCACAGAAGTGTTGAGATTTAAATAAAGAAAAGACATTCTGCAAATACACATCAACACACATGCCTAGACCGTGGTGTGTATGCTGCATTCCACTTGCCATTTGTTCTCACCAAGCATAAAAAGGAGTTGTAGAATTAAGTGCATTTCAGATTTGTTTGGAGACCATTTATTGCTTTTTGGGATAAAACCATGTCATGTTCATCTTTGACTGCTTTGTGCCTAATACATTTCACCCAAGGTCAATAAATGATTGCTTGATTAAGGAATATGTAAATATTCATGAAAATTCAGAATTGTTATACATCAGTGATTATCTTTCCTTGCCAGAGAGAACTAATCTTTAATATAAATAAACTAGCCAAGTAACTGAAGTTACTTTGAAGACCTTGTATTTTTCTTACTAGCCATATTGGAAAGATGCACCACTTTTCACCGTCAACATCATAGCAATTAACAGCTATGAAATTCTTACTGTGTGCCAGAACTGTTCCAAGTACCCGTTTTGTAATTACAACAATACTGTAAAGTGGTAGATACTAGGAGATAGATGGAGTAGATAATGTTACCTTTCTTCTTTAAGGGATAGGGAAATGGAGGCACAGGGAGGTTGAGTGGTGAAGCTAGTATTTTGTTTTGTTTTTTAAATATTTACTTTTGAGAGAGAGAGAGAGAGAGAGAGAGAGAGAGAGAGAGAGAATTCCAAGGAGACTCTGTGCTGTCAGCACAGAACATGGTTCCATGGTTCATGGAACTTATGAACCATGAGATCATGACCTGAGCCGAAACCAAGAGTTGGACATTTAACTGCTGAGCCATCCAGGTGCCTGAACCTAACTTTTCTTTAAATGGTAAGCTTAAAATTTCTGTAAAAATTTTATTTACATAAATACAATTAAATAAATAAATAAATACAATTTATTTGTATAAAATTTACAACAATAATGAAAAAAAGTTTAAAACTGTTCTAAACTGACTATTTTAAGCTCAGTTTCTATTGCAGTCTTTACTCAAGTATTCATGTATATTTTAGGAAAATGGGTCGAGGGGAAGAACTTGAATCTTTTCATCTATGAGTATTTCTAAAGATTTGAGTGAAATTTAGACTTTTAAAAAATTAGTTTATAAATACACATGGAGCCCCCTGCTTTATGATGCCTCAGCCTGACATTTTAGTGCCATATGCCTTGTATATTGATTCTACTTAGTATCTTTTGTGGTGTAGTTTTAAAAATAAATCAAATTTTCATAGATGCAGCTCTGAATGAAGACTGAAACGTTATAAAATAGCATAACTTGCCGTGTGGCCATTCATTTAACTTAACAACATCACCTAAGTTGTATAAAGGTACAAAGTTTACCATTTTGTTACTTGATCTTGTCATTTAATGGCCTATAACAATACACATTACTTTAGGTAGATTTTTGATGATTTATATATATCTTTCTAAATATCAAAAGGGAGAAGACAAGAAGAGTCGTAGGTACTCTTTAATTCATTTTTTTCTTTGTGTTTCATCTTGGGTTTCCTGGTTGATCATTTATCCTTTTTATATAGCACATGGGAATTTTAAGACAAATGTGCCCCTGAAACTTTGTACTTGTATCCACATAGAGGCAGATGCAGAAAATTTACATTTTGATTACTCAGAATGACTGCCTGAATGTTCTTGGGTTAAGGGATTATTTTCTAAATTCAATAACCTTATATTTTAAATTTGTCAGCCAATGATCATCAATGGCTACATTAAGAATATCTGTAAATTCTCATCCACTATCTGCCTTGCTATTCAAGAACTCATAGCTATGAAAAGAAAGTTGTCTATCTCAGTAGGTGGGTTAACTATGCCTGGTAGAGTAATTTTATAGGATATCTAACATATTAGTGATTATGCAAAGCATTTTGTATGTTTAATTTCTGTCCTGTTACCTAGAGCCCAATGTCTTGGACATTTGAGGTACTCAGTAAGTATTTGAATGACTGAAGAGAAATTTTCATAGAAAACATGAAATTATGCTGATTCCATCAGAAAATACCACCCCCCCCATACCATCTTATAATTTGCTGCTCCATTTTGTATCTTGTTTAGTTCAGAAGCTATGAGGTACTTTATGTCCAAAATAGTCTCGTCACATTAAGCTAATCCCCGTTGAACATGCAACTCAATTTCTTTAATTAGCTTTAAAAATAAGGATCATTAAATCAGAGTGCCACCATCAATTACTGTGCAAGGGTTTGCCTGTTCAATAATGCATCAGAGTTGTGCTCTAATCAGTATTTCACTGAAAGATTTATGGAAAAGGAGGCCTCCCCTGGTTCCAAACTTGAAATGCAGTTCTATTATGTGTAAAATTTTTTTTTCCTCTGATTGCTACCATTTTAGGTGCTGTATTTCATTGAATACTCTTGGTATCCTGTCTGTCTTTGCATTTCATGTTTGGGATCAGTTCCAGAGAGTGTTTTACAGCAGTTTTGTAAGTTCACAAGAAAATAAGCACTTTTCTTCCTCTGCAAGAAGAAAAGACAAGGCGCAGATTAAAAACAACAGTCTGCATTTCTATGAGGTGCACCTGTTATGGCAGATTCCCCAGAGTGCCTTATTTCTTATTTCTCATTACATTAAGGAGTAACAAACAAACAGAAATTGGGAAATTGGACTAGCAATATTTGTTTATAAATTTGTTTAAAGTCTACCAAAACTAGGACTGCAAAAGCAGTGGTCATTTTCTTACTTAATTCAAGATAATGTATATATTTTAGCTTTTAAGTGATAGAAATATCCATCAAATTATATAAGCATTTGGGTCACTCTATTCTCTTTGCTATTCTAGCATTCAGAATAAGTCAAAATAACAGGACCATAAACAGGTTTTGATAATCTGTATAAAAATGCTGTAGGAAATTTGGTTTGGTCCTAAGCAATCCCTTTTCTAGACAATTATACGAGTACTTCTGGAAAGATTGATGCTAGCCATTAAAACAGAGTTAATAATATTAACTTCATCTTCAGTTAACAACCCAGAATAGATGGAGCATAAGAAGTCAATATTTCAATATTTCGTAGCAGATTAGTTAAGTGAATCTACATATTTGAGAATATTCTATTTTGTTAAACTTGAGAGCATAGATCATATTTTTATGATCAAAATATTTAAGACATTGATATTTTCAAGTATTTTTGGATTGACATTAGTTTTACAGGATAGGTATTGTTGAAAACAATTATAATTTTGAAACCTCATGTTGTGTCAACCTTGTATCAGGGTAGATCAGAATACTTCAGTATAAAAACATTAGATAGCATAATGATTATTTTTTCTTCTTTGCTGTGCAATTAAATGATTACAAGTTGCAAAAATTCATGATCTTTGAGGAAGAAACATCTACATATGCTACAGAGGTTAAAACACACGTGCTGAGGATTCATCTTGACTTGAGTACTTGTTGAAGGATTTCTTCTGTAGATGGGAATTAGCCAGTGGAATCTGTATCAAGCCTGCAGAGGGCCATCCATCACAGTAATGGTCTTGGCTTCGTCTTCAGATACCTAGTTTCTGTGTTCTCTTTCATTTAAGGTGAGTGCCTGGTAATTGAACTTTAAATTCCGAGTTTCTGTCAGGAGATTTAGCTTAATAACACGGAGGTTGTTCAAATCACCTTCTTTCTTTCAGAGAAGTAGGTTTTTTGTTGTTGTTGTTGTTGTTGTTGTTGTTGTTGTTGTTGTTGTTTTACTAGTCATTGGAGTGCCCCAAGTTCTTAGCACTTACCTACCTTGCAAACTTAAAAAAAAATTCGAATTAACATAAAGTCAAGGGCAAAACTATATAGCTCATGGGTATTTTATAAATGGAATGTACACATAAAACTCTTCACCTAAGTCAAAGTATAGAAAGTTACTAAAACTCCATCATACTCTGTGTCCCCTCAGTCAGTCCCCATCCTCTACCCCAAAAGAATCACTATTTTTTTTCCAGGCTGCGTGAGATAAAATTGACATGTAACTGCATAAGTCTAAGATATGCAAAGGGATATTTGATACATATGTGTGTTGTGAAGTGATTACCAAAAATGAGGCTAGTTAACACATCTGTAACCTCAGTAATAACCTTTTTTTGTGTATGATGAAAACATTTAAGATCTACTCACTTCACCACTTTCAAATATACCATAGAGTACTGTTAACTGTAGTGACCACAGTGTACATTAGATCCCCAGAACTTACTTATAACTGGAAGTTTGTACCCTTTGATCAGCATCTCCCCATTTTCCCTGCCCCTGGCAACTACCAGTCTTCTCTCTGATTATGTGAGTTTGGCTCATTTAGATTTCTCATGGAAGTCAGATCATATACTATTTTGACTTTTATCCCATGAATAAGTATTTGAATTTTACGTAAATACAATATGAGTATACATGCTTTGTTCCTGGCTCTTTCTTCACTTTGTGTCTGTTATATTCCTTCATGTTGTTATATGTAGCTGTAATTCTTTTCCATTTTTCATTGCATGAATGTACTAGAATATATCTGTACTTTCTTCTGTTGATTGTAATTTTTTTCCAGTTTTTTGCTATTACAAACAAAACTGCCATAAACATTCTAACACATGTCCTTTGATCTTCATAAGTGTACATTTCTCTTGGATGTTTACTTATGAGTGAAATTTCTGGGCCTTAAGGTATTTTTTTCAGCATTTGTAGATTCTGCCAAATTGTTTTCCAAAGAGTAGGTCTACGTTCTCACTGTAATGTAAGAAAATTCTCGTTCCGCCTCATTGCTGGTACTGTCAGCTTTAAATTTCTCTTTTTCCATTTCTAGCCACTGTAGGGGGTATGTTGTAGTATCATGTGATGATTAATGATATTGAGCACCTTTGTATATGCTTATTGATCATTTTGATATCCTCCTTGGTGGAGTTCTGTTTAAGTCTTTTGCCAGTTTTTCTATTGGTTTGTGAGTCTTATTGATTTACAATAGTTTGTTGTTGTTGGTTTTTTTTTGTTTTGTTTTGTTTTTTGGTTTCCTGAGTACAACTTCTTTGTTGGATATTTGTATTGCAACTGTTTTTTTCTGCTTGTGTCTTGCCTTTTGACTTTCTTAGTTATATGTTTTGATGACAAGAAGGTTTTTTTTTAATTTTAATAAAGTCCAGTTTTTAAAACTTTTCCTCTATGTGTATACACTGCCTTTTTTGTCCTACTTAAATCATTGATTAGAGATTTTTCTTTCAGAAGCTTGCTTTAGCTTCTAAATTTTGGCTGTTTTGTGAGGTAAAGTATGTTTGTGAATTAATTTTCCATTTGAATATCCATTTGAACCAGAACCTTTTATTGAAAAGACCATTCTTTTCTCCCTTACATCGGCACAGTAAATCATGTGGCCATGTATATGTGAGTGTTTCTGAACTCTATGTTGTATTCCAGTGTTTTCAAATAATTTTATTATATTTTACATGCAATCTTTTTTAAAGCTTTTGATTTTCTAATTGTTTTTTCTTTTCTAGGAATATAGTTTCTTTTTTATATTGATTCTATCAACTTTATTTAGAATTTTGTTCAGATCTTTTATATCCTTACTGATCCCCCCCCCCCCCCCGATTCTATTAGTTACTGGGAGAGATGTGTTATAATCTCTAATTAGGGCTTGGATTTGTCTGTTTCTCATCTGGATTCTGAGCCCTTGTGTCCTATGTGTTTTGAGGTTATATTTTTAGGTGACTGAGATTGTCTTATTTCTACTGAATTGACCCTTTATCTCTGAATCATCTGCCTTTGTCTCCAGTAATGCTTCTTGCCTTAAAGTCCACTTGCCTGGTACCAGTTTAGGTGTACCAGGCTTCTTCTGGTTGATGTATGTATGGTGGATCTTTCTATTTTCATCTTTATCTTTTTTATTATTAGTCATATCTTTGGTAAACAGCAGGCATTTTGTTTTGTTGTGTTATACAGTGGGGCAATTGTAGTCATTTAATGCAATTATTGATAAATTTTTATTTTGATTCATTATTTTTTTCTCTTTGTCTTGTTTATTCATTTTTTTTTTCCTTTTGGTATTAGTTCACTTTTAAAAATTTAATATTTGGTGTCTTTTGTTTTCTTTTTTGAGAGACAGAGTGAGAGAGGGAGACACAGAACCCGAAGCAGGCTTCAGGCTGAGCTGTCGGCACAGAGCCTGACATGGGGCTTGAACTCATGAGCCATGAAATCATGACCTGAGCCATGAAATCAGGACAATTAAGCAACTGAGCCACCCAGGCGCCCCTAGTTCACTTTTTATTTCATCTTCTTCCTCTATTAGCATGCTATTTATACTTAATTTTATTATTCTTTTAGTGGTTACCCTAAAGATTAGAGTGAGCATCCTTGGCCTATTAGAGTCAACTTTTAAAAAATCTTACAATAATTATAGATTCACAGGAGGTTTTCAATATAATAGAGAGGTCCTATATGTACTTCACCCAGTTATCTCCAGGGGTGATGTCTTGGTAATTACAGTAAAATATCAAAACCAAGAAACTGATAATGGTACAATGTGTGTCCATTTCTTCAGTCCATGTCATTCTCTGGCATACATTTGTGGAGCCACCATCGCAATCTAGGTACTATTTCATCACCACAATGATCTCTCTGTGCTACTCCTTAATAGTTATACCCTGTTCCCTTCCTGCCACCACCCCTGTCCTCTGGCAACTTTTTCCATCTTTATAATTTAACCATTTCAAGAATTTTATGAAATTATCATCATAATGTATGTGACCTTTTGAGATTGTTTCATGTTTTTCATTACTCATGACACTCTTGTGATCTATCCAAGTTGTGTATATTAATATTTTATTCTTTTTTGTTGTTTAGTATTATTTGCTGGTAGGGGTACA
The DNA here is from genome assembly GCF_022837055.1 of Prionailurus viverrinus. Lineage (NCBI taxonomy): Eukaryota > Metazoa > Chordata > Mammalia > Carnivora > Felidae > Prionailurus > Prionailurus viverrinus. The sequence continues at coordinate 49,409,818 of NC_062573.1, forward strand.
CCTCTTGAGAGACATTTTTTTTGTTTCTAGGTTTTTACTCTTGTAGATAAAGCTTCTGTGAGCATTGCATACATGTTTTTGTGTGAATGTTAAGTATTAATTTCTATATAATAAATGCCAAAGGGTGTAATTGCCATGTTGTATGGTAAATGCATGTTTAGTTTTTTTTCAAAAACTGCCTAACTCTTTGCCAGTGGGGCTGTACCATTTCACATTCCTGCCAGCAATGTGGGAGAAATCCATTTTCTCCACATTCTTACCAGCACTTGGTTTTACCACTATTATTTACTCAGTCATTCTGATAGATATATAGTGATAGTATTTGTGCTTTTAATTTGCATTTCCAGGATGGATAATAATGCTGAACATATTTTATGTTCCCATTTGCCATCCACACAACTTTCTGGTGAAATGTCTTTCTTTGTTCGTTTTCTACTTGGATCTTTTTTAATATTGAGTTTTCCTTTTTTAAGCCAGACCTGAGTCCTTTGTCAGATATATTACCCTGAAGTTATTTTGATTTTATTTTAATTGGAACTTTTACTACTTCTTGGAAAATGAAAGGAGCTTAGTACAGTTCAACCTCATGTACCCTACTCGTGTCTTTTATGTAATTGACATGTACTTTCATTCTACTTATATTTAAAACTCCACAAATTTTATTTATTGTTTTAAGATATTACCATTGATTTACTCATATTTTTATTTTCATTTATTTATTTTATTTTAAGTATATTTATTTATTTTGAGAGAGTGAGTGTATGTGTGCACAAGCTGGGGAGGGGCAGAGAGAGAGAGGAGAGAGAGAGAATCCTAAGCATGAACCATGAGATCATGATCTGAGCTGAAATCCAGAATTGGATGCCTAACTGACTGAGCCACCCAGGAGCCCCTGTTTTTATTTTATTTTATTTTATTTTATTTTATTTTATTTTATTTTATTTTATTTTATTTATTTTATTTTATTTATTTTATTTATTTATTTTATTTTATTTTATTTTATTTATTTTATTTTATTTATTTTATTTTATTTTTTTTATTTTATTTATTTTATTTTATTTTATTTTATTTTATTTTATTTTATTTATTTTATTTTATTTATTTTATTTATTTTATTTTATTTTATTTTTTTATTTATTTTATTTTATTTTTTTATTTATTTTATTTTATTTTATTTTATTTTATTTTTTTTATTTATTTTATTTTATTTTATTTTATTTTATTTTATTTTAGAGAGAGAGAGACAGACAGACAGACATTGTGTGAGCAGGGGAGAAGGGCAGAGGGAGAGAGAGAAAGAATCCCAAGCATACTCCACACTCAGCGTGAGCCCAATATGGGGCTTGATCCCAAGAACCTGGGATCATAACCTGAGCCAAAGTCAAGAGTCGGTCTTTCAACTGGACTGAGCCACCCAGACACCCCTACTTACATTTTTAAAACTTGTTTTTGTGTGTGTGTGTGTTCTTCAGTCTTTTGTGCTAATGTAAGGAAATTCCATGAGGGATCTTTATTAATTCTAAGAATTTACTTGTGAATTTCTTTTGTACAGTTCTGAAGCAACACTGTGTGTGAGTATGTGTGTAGGGAAGGTGTTCTGAAAATGCTCAGGTGACCTTTTTTCGTTGTTGTCATTTTGTACTTTTTTATTCTATTGTCTTCTGTTTTTCATTGATTAACTTGAAAAGTCAGCTGTCTGTTTTACTCTTCTCTGAAGATAAGGTTCTTTTTTGTTCTGGTGACTTTTAAGATCTCCCCTAGGTCTTGGCTTTCAGCAGTTTTACTATGACACTCTGTGGTAGTCTACCTCTGGGATGGACACCAATAATCCCTGCCATCTGGTATTCATGCTTTTGTGTGATCTCTTCTCTTTGAGTGTGGGGTGGGTTTATTGATTTACTTCTGATGAATAGAATATGGCAGAAGTGGTTGTTTCTTTTTGACACCTTCAGAGTTGTTCTTACACACAGCTCTTTATATAAATTTTCTAATTGATCTCAGTGGAAGGGTTACTCTGATACAGCTATTCCCACAGGGTGGGCTTAATTATATATAGAACGAAAGAGAATTGTTTATTTTCCTGGCATGCTATTGTAGAAGAGCAGCTCTCCTAGCAATACCTCCAGATGAGTGGCTTGCTTCTCAGTAGTCCTGGAAGGCATAGTGACTGATGCTCAGAGCACAACTTATTTCTTCAGACATGTCCTGTGTGCCACCTGAGGGTGCAGTGTCACCTGGGGGGCAAATGTACATTTGTCAGAGTCCTTTTTAGAGCTGTTTTGCCAGTCATAATTTTTTTTTGTAACTATGTGACTCCATTACATAACATAAAAGTTATGGCAAAAACTTTTTCCGTGAACATTTACTTAAATTCTCTTGAAAGACTATGTAAATGAATTGAGAAAACAGTTGTTGGTAAATTTATTGGGTGTGATCAAACTGTAACATTCTGAAGAAAGATCTTCTAAACATCGAGGTTTTTTAATGAAATGGTTTCTCAGGTGTCCAAACTCTTGCTCCATCTTAAAGAGACTAAAATTAAAAATAATGCCATATTACTTGAGTGCAGTTCATGCAGGAAAGAAGGTGGGGACCTCCCATGCATCAAGATACTTGTGAATGAATACATACATGCTTTGGATCAAAATGCTTTCCAAGTTTGTATTTGTCCTTTGTTATGATTTCTGCTCAGTCTGACGTTTTGAGATAGCTCAACCAATTCCTGTTCTGACTGCATCTTATAAGAGGACTTCACCTGTACTTCTAAAAACTGAGAGGTGTTTCATCCTGCCTTTTTACAAAGACTTTGACAACTTTTTCAATTGACTGATTTACATAACCTTCATTTTAAGTTATGTTTTAGGTATTAGCACTAATTAAAATCCATAAATTAGGTTAATCCGTCTATTTACTAAGAACACAAAAGGACCTTTTAGATTGAAATACTCAGCCAGAACTTAAACAGAGAACAGTTAATTACTTGGTGACTCTTGCTCGTTTACTAGCAACTTACATAAATTATACAGATTGTTTATCTGTATATAAAAATCACCAGATAGTTGTGTTTTCTTCTGTTTATTTTATATTTATAAACCAAGATGGGAGTCAAGCTTTTTTATTAAACATTTATGCTGTGTCTGCTATGAACAGGTCTGTCAAAGCAAGTAAGATCCATTCCTGTTTTTCAAGATTATATATAGTTTAGAAAGCCATTTTATTAAACAGTTATAGCAGAGTTGAAAGGTGTGTTTGTGCTTTCTCCTATGAATGCAAATCTGCACATTTAAAAACAACTCTTTTGTATAATGATATAATTAGGTTATAGTTTTTAAATATGTGATCTCTTTAACCCTTGCTCTTATATTTACATAGACCTCAAGGGCCAAGAGGAGTTTGGAACAGTTATTGACATTAGTTAAACCTTTACCAAATTTGGAGAAAACAATTGATATTCAATACTTTTAAATGATTCTCATAGTGTTGTACTTTTCTGGTCCTGTAATTTCACTCTTAGAGTGCCTTCATATGTGGTCTTCTATGATATCAGAGCTTCTGTTTCACCAGTCAACTTCATATAGATAAACTCTCTGTTCTTGGAATGTGATTTGTTCATTCTGGCTTACCGTAGCAGAAGTCCAAATATTTTTCTCCTGTGCAAACATACCATAGGCATTAGGTCTTGGTGTGTGGGATCCTCAGCCTGTCACAGAAATCATTATGCCATCTGCTTCAACCTGAGCGGTGTATCTTGTGCTGGCAGACTTTATTGAAGTTGCCATGGTTGAGGATTAAAAAAAATCAAGTTTGGCATAAGGATCTTGCTTTAAAAAAAATATTAATTGATAATGCCTGCTGTATATTGTAAAATGACCATTTGAAAGATTCCTAAAAGCCTCTTCTAAACACATTGATCTTTTTTTTGGTTTTTAATCCATGATTGTAGATAGCCAATATAATGTTTGGATTATTGGTAACTTTGTTCACTTACTGAATCTTCTGTTCAATTTTAATGATAGGTAACAAACTCTTAGGCATGCATTGGTGATGTGTTGTAAAATATTTTGATTGCTCTGTCAATGTAAACTCTTTACCGAATGTCCTGTTTCTGGAAATGATACCTCAAATGACTGTTTGCTATATGTATAATTTTTTTTAATGTTTATTTATTTTTAAGAGACAGAGAGACAGCGTGTGAGTGGGGAAGGGGCAGAGAGAGAGGGAAACACAGAATCCGAAGCAGGCTCCAGGCTCTGAGCTGTCAGCACAGAGCCCGATGCAGGGTCCGAACCCATGAACTGTGAGATCATGACCTGAGCCGAAGTCGGACGCTTAACCAACTGAGCCACCCAGGCGCTCCTATTTGTGATATGTATAATAGAAACATAGGAACAGTGTGATGAAAAAAAATCTAGGTCATAGTCAACTTACTAGACGTGTGACTTTGTGAAACTATGTCATCTGTAAAATGGAAATAATGATAGTTGGGTTGTTGGGGAGATGAGATCAGAGTAGGTCCCTAAAAAAATGAACATTCTGCAAATGTGTATTGAATGCCAACTCTGTAAGGCACTCTTCTAGAGAATGAGGATATAATAGAGAATAAAATACTCAAATTCCTCCACTGGCGAATTCTACATTCTAGTCTGTCCCCACCAGCTGGGATGGAAGGTCTATGACAACAGGGTGCATCCAGGTGGTAAGAAGTGCCATGGAGAAAAACAGGGCAGGGTAGGCTCATGGAGCCTAATGATGGGGTGCTTTCTTGGATAGCATTGTCAGGGAGAGCTTCTCTGGGGTGAAGTTGAGCACATCTCAATGAAATAAAGAAATAAGCATGTCGATACTTGCGGAAGGATGTATGTGGCTGATAGAAGGAGCAGGTTGGCAGTCTGAGGAACCATGAAGGGGTCAGTATAGCTGGAGCCTGGCAGGTGAGAGACACAGTGCAAGAGATGAGGTTCAGAGACATATCCATAAAGCATCATTGATGTACTCTTTCTGGTAAATAATTGTGGGTAAAAATTTACATTAGAGACACCCTACAGAAATAGGAAATTATTTAGCCTTAACTGGTGCTCTTTATAATAGGTGTATACAAGTAATTATAGAATGCTTTTCCAAAATGGAATTATCTTTTTTTGTCACTGTTGTTACTTATGTGATTGTACCTGGAGTTAGCCAAACTGTGAGGTTTGAGGGCATAGTCCTCTAGACTTCCACCTCTGTTCAAGACTTGACACCAACAGCAAAGAGTTAAGATCTAACTATGGAGTTAGAAGGAAGAATCCACAAAAGACCATCCTCATTTCTGAGATGAGCTGAAAGTCCTGGATCTTCCTCAGACCATCTTCAAGGTTAATAATTCAGTAGAAGGGCCTACAGAACTTTCTGGAAACTGTTATACGCAAGCTTATGGTCCATTATAAAGACAGGGTATGGGTAAAAAAACATTAGCCAAAGGAAGACATAGTACAGGCTGAGAGGATTTCAAAATCCGAAGCTTCCATAAACGTTTCTTTTCCCAAATTGGTAGGTGACCAGAATGCATGGAGTATTGCCAACCCAGGAACTTTGCCTGATTTTGGTGTTCAGACATTTAATTACGGTATCATTTCATAGGCATAATTGATCGCCTATGTGTTGAACTTTGTGTCAGTGTGGAGTGCTATCTTGTAGCTTTGGAGCCCCCCATGAAGAGCAAGAAGACCCTCCTATCATTCTGGAAAAGTCCATGGGTTTAGCGGTTACTTCCTAGGAGCTGAGGATGAAAGTCAGACCTTCCCTGTCTTTGGGAAAGGCCAAATTCATTACTACATACATTGTTCTAAATAGAATTCAAGAATGTAGAAGGTAAATGGTGCTCTGGAATCCCCTCTCAGGGACAACTGTTATATTGGTTGGTGTATAATCTTCCAGATGTTTAATACAAATGTAAATATATTTTTGAATGTACATTGTATTGTACTATGCACATTGTTTGGTAACTAGCCTTTTTCACAAGTTTGTATATGAACGTATGATTGTGTGTGTGTGTGTGTGTGTGTGTGTGTGTGTGTTTTAATGATACTTTCAACACTGGAGGTAGTTTTTAAAAATTGTCCCATCTAAGAAACAATACTGCATTGAGCTTCCTTTTACACACATCTTTGTGTATTATTCTCATTTTGTGCTTGAAATTAATTTCTTGAAATAGAGTTGCTGATTGAAAGGGTACAATACTGAAATTATATATGTAACTTCATTATTACCCTCTTGGGATGTTTCCTATGAAATAGTTTATGGAATGTCAAAATTGTTAATAATCTCCTTATTGCTCCTAGGTAAACATTGCAACTTCAGCAATTTCAAATGTTGAATATGCCCACATTCCACATCTCAGCCCAGCTGTAATTCCTACTCTGCAAAATGATTTATTTTTATCATCCTCAAATAATGGGAATCTGGAAGCATTTACAGGATCTGGTACTCCACACATCAATGGAAAACCTGCTTGTGATGACTTTGATCAACTAATCAAAAATATGGCCCAGGTAAGAACATTTCTTCCTGTTAGTTATGATAGAACAGTGCAGTCAGGTCCTGGATAATTGCAAGAATATGCTTGTTTATATTAACATTATATAGATATAAACATATATTATTAAACATATTTATGAAGACATAACATTTGAAAAAATTGAAATGGAAAAAAAGTGGATTTTGCATCAGTTTGGATGGTTCAGAGATTTTTCTATTTCATTTTTCTTTATTTTTTTATTCTTCAGGGTCAAAATAAAATGTCTCATTGTAGGTGATGAGTGATAAAAGTTATCTGAGAAAATTCTTTGAAATTTCTGTTATTTTTTTTTAATTTTTGTTTTAATGTTTATTTATTTTTGAGACAGAGAGAGACAGAGCATGAACAGGGGAGGGTCAGAGAGAGGGAGACACAGAATCTGAAACAGGCTCCAGGCTCTGAGCTGTCAGCACAGAGCCCGACGCGGGGCTCGAACTCACGGACCATGAGATCATGACCTGAGCCGAAGTCGGACGCTTAACCGACTGAACCACCCAGGCGCCCTTCTGTTATTTTTTTTAAACAAAGTAATACCATTAATAAAATAACTGAATAGAGTGATTGACTTTTAATTTGATTTCTTGCTTTGTTTCCTGGACAGGGTCGCCACGTAGAAGTTTTTGAGCTCCTCAAACCTCCATGTGGGGGCCTTGGTTTTAGTGTTGTGGGACTTAGGAGTGAAAACCGGGGAGAACTGGGAATATTCGTGCAGGAGATTCAAGAGGGCAGCGTGGCTCACAGGTGAGACTCTCATGGTATCTTCTCTGTGTTTGATACCACATTCAGAAGGTAGAATATAGAGAAACAAAAATGAATTAAAACAGAAACAATCTGTTATTAACCAGTTGTTAGAATTCTTTAACACTGCTATGGTAAGCAAGTTATTTTAAGGGAGAATATCTTTTAAATACAGTCATAATCACTTTTTAGGAAGAAAAGGAAAATTTAAGCAGAACATTATTCTCATTGTTATTAAAACAGCTCTTTTTGATTAGTTTAAAGGTTACTATATAGAAAAATATACAAATGACCCATGATTGCTTGAATTACATTTTTAGTAATATACTCAAAGCAACAACTAAATGTATACACCTTTGCTTTTATTTGTTAGTAAATAGGAATATCTAAGATAAAACGTATAAGTTGAGTGAGTAGCTGTAAAGATGACTTTTAAATGGGAAGGGTTGATTAAGGATGGACCGGCTGGAGCCAAAACTTATATTTTTGAAAGTAAAATTGTAGGGAAAAGCTTAAAAAGTGTGGACATTAGAAAACTGGATTAAAAATAACCTGAGAATATATGCCAAAGAAGCTTTCCTTTTCTTGCGAGCTGTCAGGTATCTTTTACCCCTTTTTTCCTTCTTGCTAGAGATGGAAGATTGAAGGAAACTGATCAGATCCTTGCCATCAATGGACAGGCACTTGATCAGACAATTACACATCAGCAGGCTATCAGCATCCTGCAGAAAGCCAAAGATAATGTCCAGCTAGTTATTGCCAGAGGCTCATTGCCTCAGCTCATCAGCCCCATAGTTTCCCGTTCTCCATCTGCGGCCAGCACAGTTTCCGCTCACTCTAACCCGGTGAGTCCGTAAGATTTTTAAAAGGGACAGAACATATTTTTCCATTCTTGTTGGTTGTCTATAGACCTACCTTTGTGTAGGTCCTATGTAGTTCTTGAGTTTTTCCCATTTTATGCTTTTATCTCTCCCTAGCTTGGAAAGTTTGTTGTTTAAGTGTATGTCTTCTAAATCAACTTTAACCTTTCTTTGTGTGATTCTTTCAGTTGACTGACTGCATTCCTCAAAAAAAAAATTATTTCTTCAACAAATCAGACTCTATCTGTAGGCAGATACAGTCTTGATTTTGCTTTGTAAATTACAGAATTATACTGTTAGTGGTAGCTGTCAGTGACTTCAAAGGAATCTTGTAATTTGAAATTCTCTGAGTCAAGATTTTACAGAAGATAATCTTAGCGGGTGATGATTTCTCCTTGATCTTTTTCTTTTTTTGGAAGTTCTAGAAAGGATCTTGCAAATCAGTGCCTATCTTCAACTGATTAAATGCGGTCACTATAAAGTTGTATTGATAATTTCAAGAATGATTATATCAGTAGCAGTAACAATGTGTTGAAAGGGAAGTATACTAAATAAAAGGGACATTGTTAAGGCTTATTATTATGTCTGAACTCCGTTATTTAATATTAATCACAAAATAATATTCACAGAAATCTCAACTGTAATAGAACTTTTAGTTTCCGCGGATTTTTTTTTTCAAATTCATACAGGAGTTTTTTTTCAGGTTCACTGGCAGCATGTAGAAACTATTGAATTGGTGAATGATGGGTCTGGACTAGGGTTTGGCATTGTCGGAGGAAAAGCAACTGGTGTGATAGTAAAAACCATTCTACCTGGAGGAGTAGCTGACCAGGTAAGCTATTCCAACAGGTCTCTTATGTCGTTTTATCAAATTGTATGCCTTTATTTATTTATTCATTCATTCATTCACTCATTCATTCTAAGATACAGACATAGAGTGGGGGAGGGGCAGAGAGAGATTGGGGGGAAAGAATCCCAAGCAGTTTCCACACTTCCAGCAGTGGAGCCCAGTGTGGACTCACAGTGTGAGATCATCACCTTAGCTGAAACCGAGAGCCAGGCACGTAAGTAATGGAGCCACCCAGGCACCCCTGTGCCTTCATCATTTATATTTTGTGTTAGATGAAACTTTGGCTTTACATAATGTCAAAGAAGCTGAATGAGAATCTTCTGTTTTGCTGGGCATTTTCTAAAGTGTTTTCGTAGATTTGGGAGAAATACTTTTGAAAAGGGACATTGATCTTAAGTTACAGTTTTAGGCAGTGATCTTAAGACTCTTGTAGAACCACAGATTAAAGTCCAGGTTATGGTTTTGATCCTTGTAGAGGTAGCTACCTTTTATTTTACAATCATGTATCCTATTTATAAACCTAGTTAGCTGCTGTATAGCCACAAGGTATTACGGAAAGAAGAATACTTTATTACTCAGAGAAAAAAAAACAAGATTCAACTTGGCCCTTTAGTGATGGGTCACTTGTGTCTTCTTTGTAAAAGCACAGCCTATTTTTATCTCTCGGAGTAGTTGGTTAAAGCATTGCCGTTTATGCTATGTGACATTGCTGGAATATATGAGAGAAAAAAATGGAAAGTTATTATGATTTATATATTTAAAAACATTTTTTTAATGTTTATTTTTGAGAGAGAGAGTCAGAGTATGAGTGGCGGAGGGGCAGAGAGAGAGGATGACATAGAATCTGAAGCAGGCTCCAGACTCCGAGCCATCAGCACAGAGCCTGATGCGGGGCTCAAACTCACGAACCGTGAGATCATGACCTGAGCTGAAGTCGGATGCTCAACTAACTGAGCCACCCAGGCACCCCTGATTTATATTTTAATTTGAGAATTTCTAGTGTCAGAAACTTTTGCTGTTGTTATAACATTTTGTTTATAAATTTGTTTTTCCATGTGTATTTGAACTTAAACTAGGAAGGCAATTCATCAGATATTTCTCATATTCATATATACAAGGCTTGTTTAATGGCAGCTTTATCAGTAGAAGTATTAGCAGTAACACAATAATGTGCATATTTTCTTCCTTTTAGCTCTTAGCCAGCATGTACAGTATTGAATGAAATTTCCCTAGGTGACTGGCTTGCAGTAAATTAAGCTTTATCTTCAGTGTAGAATTGCCCCGTCCAATAATATAGCCACATGTAGCTACTTGCTACTTGTAAAACTCAAATTTAAATTAATTAAAATTAAATAAAATGACAAATTCAGCTTTTCAGTTGGACTAGCCACATTTCAAGTACTCTGTAACCACGTGTCACTAGTTACTGCCATACTGGATGATGCTGTCATTGAAGAAAGTTCTAGTATGGAGATAATAAGTCTGCTTTTTTTACTCCCCTTATCCATCTAAATTTTCATCTCATAAGGATTTCATCTGCAAATGAGTTTTTTAGGGATATTTTTAATTGAAAACACAAGACAAAAAATTGTAGTATTAATTCAGTGCTTTCTTGTGTTCTGTACTATATTTTTTGAGTAATATGTATTTGCATAGTGACTTGGGCTTCATCTTTGCTTAGTGGCATTTTCTTCTTTTTCTGTTCCTCAAAAAATTTTCAAAAGGCTTCATATTTTCTTGCATCTGGTGGGTAGACATCGAAGTGATAAGCTCTTATCAACTATTGGTTTAGGGAATATTTGTGAATTTCAGTTACTTATATCACATTGAATAACATTAAGATGCTTCAAAAGGCAGTTAAAATAACAACCACATGTTTAATATTCCATGATTGGTAATTCACATGACTGCTATTGTTACATTATTCTCTTTCCCTCGTTTGGGATCTCTCTGATGAAATTAAAATATTAATATCCTGGGGGCCTGGTTGGCACAGTCAGTTAAGCCTCTGACTCTTGATCTCTGCTCAGGTCATGATCTCATGGTTTGTGAGTTGAAGCCCCTCATTGGGCTCTGCGCTGACGGCACTGAGCCTGCTTGGGATTCTGTTTCTCTTTCTCTCTGCCCCTCCCCAGCTTGTGTTCTCTCTCTTTCTCTCTCTCTCTCTCTCTCTCTCTCTCTCTCTCTCTCTCCCCCCCCCTCTCTCTCTCTTCCTCTCTCTCTCTCCCTCTCTCAATATAAATAAATAAACTTAAGAAAATTAAAAAAAAATCAATATCCTGATTAACCAATCTCTTTATTCAGCATGGGCGATTATGCAGTGGAGACCACATTCTAAAGATTGGTGACACTGATCTGGCAGGAATGAGCAGTGAGCAAGTAGCACAAGTGCTCAGGCAGTGTGGAAATAGGGTCAAACTGGTGATTGCAAGAGGTGCCATAGAAGAAGCAGCAGCACCTGCCTCTGTGGGCATCACCCTTTCCTCATCCCCATCTACGCCAGAAATGCGGGTAAGTAGGTGGAAACATTAGGAGGAAAGCCGCAGGCACTAGCATTTAGATGATGGTGATGTTTAGAAACTAGTCTTAATGATATTCACATGTTAGTGCTAAAGAATATAAATTCAAGTGTAACTGTGTTTCAGCACTAATATCTTATTAATTAGGAATAATGTGTAACAGATGAAAAATAGGTTTCTTTAAAAAATTCTAGATTACTGTTTTACATAGTAAATGTTTACATGAAATGTGATGTTACATGAAATGTTTACAGAAATGTTTCGTGTGCTTTCTCTAAGCAGCACATTTATGAGGATAATCTTTTGAAATAATGGACTAAATTTTAAATAATTACTTGATCTGATAACTAAAATGTTTAATTCTATCTATCTCTTAACTAGAAGGCTCTAGTTAGGTGAGCTGGGAGTTCCAGTCATTCTCCTTCAACAGCTTTCCTTTTAGTGACTTTGGATGGGGGGAAGAATAGGGGTGGGAGTATCAACAAAATAATTTTATCCCCAAATCTCTTAAATATTTGAGAAAATAATTACACTCAATTTCTAGATAAGCGTTATAGCAAATGCAAGTGCTACATTCCTTTCTGGTAGATCTAAAAACATCAATGATTTTTTTTCCTGTTAAAGTTTTTTCTAATTAGTTGCTACAGATTCTTTTTTTAATATCCTAACCTCCTCCACAAGCCCTTTAAAACTTTATTAGAACACTTGAAATTTCCATGATTCTGTTGTTTTTAGGATTGAGTTAGTTGCTATTTTTTGCAGAGAGAAAGAAGTAAAGAAAGAAAGCTTGTGTATGAAAGTATTTAAATCACATTCTTTTGTGGTAAACAAAACATTTTATTCAGCAATATATAAATGAATGCAATACCGAAAACCACTTGATGTAATTGAAAGCTTAGAAAAATATCTATTCTGTGCATATCATCATTTCTGAAGCTTGTGCCCCTTTTAAAACCATTCGATAGTCAAATTGCCACCCTCTAAAATAGCACTCGCATAAGTCTTATTAAAAATAGAAAACACATTTGTTTCAATTGAAGCAGATTTCATCCTGTCATTTTCTTGTAATTATCTAAACTTTAAACTTTTGCTAAGTTTGCACAGATAATTATGTGCAATGAAAAAAATAAATCAAACTTTACTATAAAATTATATCTCATTTAGATGGACTATCAGTGAGATACAGAGTTTGCTTAAAGAAAATCAAAACCATTACCAGCTCACTGCAACGTGTATGGGCATTCGAACCCATAACCTTTGTTCCGTTACGATCTTTGTAGTATTCTCTGGGGACTCTGCTGGAACCACACAAGTATGTAATGCCAGTAGCTTGTTGGTGACTTACCACTCTAGTCCACCAGTGCTTAATTCAGAAAACCATGCCCTTCAGTCCCATATATAATTAATAACAACTCTACATGTTAGAGAAACTTGCTTTCAGCTGTCATTTCAGGAACGAAGATCAATGCAGAAAGGCATACTTTTCTTACAAAGAGCTTTTTATGTTAAAGTCTGAATTTATAAAACAAATACAGTAACAATTTTAAATAGCTTTGTTGCATTTCCCTGGCTTTCAAAATAATCTTCAGTCTATTAATAAAATACCTGGAAGATAGATTAACTCATATTCATGGTACTAGAATCAACTATTAACTTACGATCATAGCAGCAACAACTTAGTGGACACTGTGGCTCCTATATTCTCCTAAGGATTTTACATGCTGAAAGGCATTTTAAGAGCCTTGGTTTTGCAGCCAGCTTATCTGCATTTGAATTCTGCCTCTACTAGACTGCTTGCTGCTTGTCTTTGGTAAGGTTTATGTTCCTCAGTTTCCCCAGAGAAGAATTTATCAATTGTACCTAACCTCATAGGCTTGTTCTAAGGAGTAAATTAACTAAAACAAGTCAAGTGTCTGTTACATAGAAACCACTCAGTAAATGTTAGCTGGGCTTGTTATTCTTATTCCTGATAGACAGTTGAGCCAAGCGATGCTTAGAAAAGTTCAGTGGCAAAACTGGATTTGAACTTGTTGATCTGAATTCAAAATATGAGTTCTTTCAATTGTGGAAATGAATATAAACCATCTCTAAAAATAGAATTTGTTAATAACAGACTATTTGATTTAAAAAAATTGTACACACAAATAATTATGTATTTCTCTGATAAGGGGGTGTTCACCCTTACTGCTGACATTCCTTTTGAGTAAAAATGTAATGGACAGCTCATGTTGTCAACATTGAAGGAGTAGTGCCTGCTATAATTCTCTAGCAGAGTTATTTGCCATCTAATTACATTGTATTATTCTTAGATAAAGGTTGTTGCTTTTTGAGTTTATCTTGTTTGTTTACATGTCTAATTGCTCTATTTGTGTACCAATTTTATTTTAGGTTGATGCTTCTACTCAGAAAAGTGAAGAAAGTGAGACATTTGATGTAGAACTCACTAAAAATGTCCAAGGACTAGGAATTACCATTGCTGGTTACATTGGAGATAAGAAATTAGGTAGTTTTAAACACTTTTTTTTTCTACCTGAGAATTGCCTCTCATATCTTTTCTTTGTCTTATGAAACATTGAATCAACATTATTATGTATTTTCAGATTGTTGGATAAACTGATTGAAAACTTCAGTGTAGGAAACTCAGATACTGTATTTGACAGACAAAATCATTGTCATATTTTCTAGCCTAAGTCTCTGTTGGTTTTGCTTGTGTGGCTTGTTGATTTATAATTATTCATAATTAGGACTTCATATTTGGAGAATGAAAGATGTATAGTTTTTGAGTGTGCTTTGTAAATAGTAAAAAATAAAATCTAAAAACCCTATTTCTAATCTTAGAGCCTTCAGGAATCTTTGTAAAGAGCATTACAAAGAGCAGTGCTGTTGAACATGATGGAAGAATCCAAATTGGAGACCAAATTATAGCAGTAAGTAACACATTTAATAAGAGCTTTGTTAATTTTCATGGTTGAGAAGTGCATTCTCATAGTTTACTCAGTTTTGGGAACTACTGTTAGCTCCATACTAATTTAAGCTTTTTGGTAATTTGAGGCTATCATCAGTCACCAAAAGACAAGTACTGTGTGTTTCCACTTATATGAGGTACCTAAAATAGTCACACTCAGAAATATAATCGTCATTGCAAGATTTTGAATAGAGGGCCAATTGGGGAGCTGTTGTTTAATGGGTACAGAGTTTCAGTTTTGCAAAGTGAAAACATTCTGGAGATCTATTGTATGACACTGTGAATAAACTTAACACTACTGAACTGTGCATGTGAAAATGATTAAGATGCTAAATTGTTTTGTTTTGTGTTTTCTACCACAATTAAAAAAAAAAGAGGTGCCCTTATCTCTCTGCCTTTGCTTCTACATTACAACTTCTTCTTGGGCTTCAAACTAAGTATACCTGTTCACTTCTTGAAACCTATTCTGAAGATGCAGTTGTGCTTGCCACTTAGGTTGGTTGGCTGTATCCTATGCATGAGTTTTAACCACTGTATTTTCTTTTTAACACAAAATGAAAACTACTTTTTTTTTATTTTGGAGGAAAAGAGAGAGTGCATAGACATAGACCCCAAAAACCATATCCAATACTGAATTAAAACTTGAAAACATAGCTAATGTACTCTTTTTTCCTCCCTAAGATACGTATTTTAATCCATTAGAAAGCTGTTTTTAAAATGTTCAGTTACTTTTGAGAGAGAGAGCCTGTGAGAGTTGGAATTATACAATATGTGGTCCTTTGTGTTTCTTTTTTTTTAAATGTTTCTTTATTTTTGAGAGAGAGAAAGAGAGCGCAAGCAAGGGGGCCACAGAGAGAGAGGGAGACACAGAATCCGAAGCAGGCTGCAGGCTCTGAGCTGTCAGCACAGAGCCCGACACGGGGCTCAAACTCACAAACTGCGAGGTTGTGACCTGAGCCGAAGCCAGACGCTTAACCAACTGAGCCACTTAGGCACCCCAACATGTGATCCTTTGTGATTGGTTTATTCCGCCTAGCATGTTTTCATGGTTCATCCATGTTATAGCATGTATCAATTCTTCATTTGTTTTTATAGCTGAATAATATTTCATTGTAGGGATATACCACCTTTTATTTACCTATTTATCAGTTGATGGACATTTGGGTCATTTCTGCTTTTTGGCGGTTACGGATAATGCTGCCACGAACATTCATGTACAAGTTTTTGTATGGATGTATGTTTTCATTTATCTTGGGTATATAATTAGGAGTGGAGTTGCTGGATCCCATGATAACTGTTTAGTAAGCTTCTTTCACCTACAAAATAGGGATAAGGAAACTTCCCGTGTGTAATTTTTAGGAAGACCAGATGAGTAATTAATATACCTGTAATTTAATTAACATAATTAATATACACTAGACATAAAAGTACCATTTTATTAATTAGGCAGATACTTCCTGAAAACCTGAAATGATTGCACATTTTAAAGAGTCTCACAATAGCTTCCCTCCAAACTTGTTGTCATTTTCATTCTTATAAAAGTGGAAATTCATATACGGTTTTGCTCACATAAGGTCAGTAATAAAGGGCATTGTTGAGGAGAAAGTAGAAGCACCCTTCCTCTGTTTTCTTGCTTTCAATAAAATCACTTGTCTTCACTGTCATCAGTGTTCTGAGTTTTAATTTTTAGCAATCTGCTCTTCAAAGTTGCAAGCATCTCAGTCTCTAAAGAAACTTCCTGCAGTGCTTTTGCTCATGCATGAATTTTTGTGAATGTCGCCATCTTGTGGACTGTTGCGATGTTGGTGGTGGCATTCTTCACCCTGGTTGCGTTTTCACAACTGCAGTCTTTGCTTTTCAGTTTCTGTTTTGGCAACAGCTGTTTGAAGCTGTGCTATACTCTGTTTTTGTTTTGTAGTTGTTGAGGTGGTGAGAAAATTGAGAAATTGTTTCCTACTATTGTGAGGAAGTATTTTATAACATTAAACCAATTTTGCTATAAGATTCCTGTTTCACACATTGTGATCTGTTGACCCCTAGGGTTTCACTGTGACTATTACAGGGTAGGGAATAGAGCAGTTGACTCCATTTTATTCTGGTATATTGGTATTCCGTATAAGAATTATTTGATCAAGGGATTCTATTGTATTTTAAAAAGTTGACCAAACTTGTCATCTGATGAGATCATATACTCATTCCATTTAATTAATTAATTAATTAAATTTTAAATTATTTTTAGAGAGAGAGGGAGTGCAAGTAGGGGTGGGGCAGGAGAGAGAGAGAGAGAGAATGAATGAATGAATGAATGGATCTTAAGCAGGCTCTGTCACCCAGGCATCTCATTCTTTTTAGATTGATATATAGAGGTCTTTGCTAAAAGCGATGTGGAATTATGATTGATTGGGGTTTTCAAGTTGTTTCAACTAGTGATTCTCTCCTGTAACTGTTCCTGCTGATTGTCGTGTCTGCCCTGTGCATTGTGAGGTTACTGGAGCTCTCCTCGAGGGAGCACATAGGCGGTTCTGTTGCTGTTGCGTGTAGTTCTGGTGCCCTGTGGTACCATTGGGTCTGAAGCCACGTCTTCACTCTGCCTGTGATAATGACAGACCACGGCCACCCAGGGCCCTATTTTGGGCTCTGGTGACCTCATCTCATGTGTGTGATGAGTGTAATGATATTGAACAGAAAGTGCTCTCGGGAAGGCCTGAGATTTTCATGTTGGTGAATCACTTCTTCCGTCTGTTAATAATACCAGCTTCTGGGTTCCTTCCCAGTGTAAAGTGCTCGGGCACTGTAATTTGGGGGAAATCACACCCTTATTCCCATATAACAGATGAAGATACTGAGAAATTGGAACTGAAATCTCGTTCCATGATTATTCCATTACAGCAATTTCTTTTGTACTGGTACCATCTCTATCTAACATTTGGGTAAAAGGGGAAATGGTTTTAAATTGAGGTCATCAAATTTTGAAAGTAAAGGAAGAATGCAGGTTTTGGTTTGTTTTTGTTTTTACCATACTTGGACTTTATTGCTATTGACAAAATAATGTGCATTTGATTTTTAAAAATGAAATTGAGCTTTGAAAGAGTTGAGCAATAAAAATCTATTATAGATGAAAAGTTGCAACCTAAGTGAGCCTCAAAGTTGAGATTTTTATGATTTTTTTCTTATTCTCTTTACTATCCTGGTGGTAACATGTTCATTTGTTTTTAGATTAATATTTGTCTTTGAGGTTTAAAGATCATAACATTGGAACATGGTTGAAAAACCTCATAGAAACCACTATTAGTATTTCAGAAAAATTCCACGTATATTTAAATAGGATCATATTATATTTGCTTTACTTTTTTTTTAAATTAATGTTTATTTGTTTTTGAGAGAAAGAGGGGCAAAGAGAGAGGGAGACACAGAAT
Source organism: Prionailurus viverrinus (assembly GCF_022837055.1). Lineage (NCBI taxonomy): Eukaryota > Metazoa > Chordata > Mammalia > Carnivora > Felidae > Prionailurus > Prionailurus viverrinus. Next base: position 49,427,722 of record NC_062573.1, read on the forward strand.
CTGAGGCAGGCTCCAGGCTCTGAGCTGTCAGCACAGAGCCGGAAGTGGGGCTCAAACTCCCGGACCACAAGATCATGACCTGAGCTGAAGTTGGACACTTAACCGAGTTAGCCACCCAGAGGCCCCTGTTTTACCTTTTTATTTTTTATTTTACTTAAAAACATACTTGGAAGGTATAGTCATCTCATCACATGTAGTTCTATTGTAATATATTTAAGCGATACATATTCATGGATGGCTAATGTTTTTTACAGTTTTCTGCTGTTATAAACACCTGGCATTACATACCACTTTTTATGTCTCTTACAGGCTGACTTGAAGCATCTGATTTTTCTCTAATACTGTTAGATTTGGATTTTACTTGTTCCTCAGCACTGGATCTTGTATGCCACTGTTTTCTTTCTTTAAATTTTAAATCTGATTAATCTCTCAATCAGCTAGAGTGTTTTGAGTAAATTTTATGGAAAGAGAATGTATTGGTAGGCTTGCCAAACCTTTTCTGTCTGAGAATCTCTTCTGCTGCCTTGGACAGTTTGGCTGGGAATAACAAAAACATTCCATAAGAGAAACTTAGGGGAGGTAATCTTAAACAACTTTTAAGATTTTGCAACATTCCTGTTTAATTTTTATCTTCTTTTTTTTTATGTTTTTTTAAATTTTTATTTTTATTTTGATTTTTTTTATTAATTTTTTTTTCAACGTTTATTTTTGGGACAGAGAGAGACAGAGCATGAATGGGGGAGGGGCAGAGAGAGAGGGAGACACAGAATCGGAAACAGGCTCCAGGCTCTGAGCCATCAGCCCAGATCCTGACGCGGGGCTCGAACTCCCGGACCGCGAGATCGTGACCTGGCTGAAGTCAGACGCTTAACCAACTGCGCCACCCAGGCGCCCCTCCTGTTTAATTTTTAATAGGGAAGGATTTTCCCTTTCCCTCTGGAAGAAATCTTATACAAGTATCATGGCTTACCTCATTCTCAGAGAATAAAATGCCCTATGGCCAATGAGAATCACTAAACACAGTCCCAGTTTAGTGACTGAAAATTTCTTCGGGCTCCTGGGTGACTCATTCGGTTGAGTGTCCAACTCTTGATTTTGGCTCAAGTCATGATCCCAGGGTCATGGGACTGAGCCCCACGTTAGGCTCGGCACTGAGTGTGGAGCCTGCTTAAGGTTTCTCTCTCTCTCTCTCTCTCTCTCTCTCTCTCTCTCTCTCTCCCTCTGCCCCTCTCCCCTACTTGTTCTCTCTCTCTAAACAAAAAACAGAAACAAACCAAACAACAACAAAAACCCACCCCCCCCAAAAAAAAAGAAAGAGAAAAGAAAAGATAGAAAATTTTTCCTCCTAAGTAGTAATTGAATTTTAAACTACAGCCCTGGTGTAGCGGAAGCTTGCCCTGAAGTGATGGCTTACCTAGGGATAGAGAGTGTATGCTCCAGTTTATCTTTCCCTACCTAGCTATTCTTTTTTTCCCTCACCTTCTTATGGCAGGTTCTGCCCCTACCACCATAAAAGGTGAGAGAAGGAAGTGTAGGGAGGATAATCAGATACACTGTCCTTGACTCTTCTGCTGTAAGATGGTTTTGTGCCGAGTGAGCCTGGCATATGCTTAAAACTGCTTCTTAAGAGTTCCTTCTTGGATTCTTAGGAGGTCCTAGATGGGTTCCTGAAGATGTTTGATTTAACTTCCCAAGACGGATGATGGAGTTTTCATCTGACTTTTCTTACCTTTGGCCTCTGGTTTCTCAGCAGTCTACTCCATAGATTGTCTTTGGGGTACCATCATTCCCTAGGGGCACTCTTGGGTAGGTTTCAAAATGGCTTGAGCCTGACTTTCTCACGTGTGTGGCCTCCCTCAGGTCTATGCCCAAAGTCAGACATTTATCAACATAATAGCCATTTTTCTCTTGCTCCCCTGTCAAAGCGACTAAACAGCCTCTCCCTTGTCCTCCCGATGAAGTTAGACATAATCCACTGCATCCTTCCCTACTACCGGTGACTGATCTCTTCTGACTTGAGGCCAAGGGTGAAACATCTAAGTGGGTGGCTTGGGGACTTACAGTCATCTTCTGTCTTAAACAAACAAACAAACAAAACAAAAAAAACAAACCTCTTTAATTTTTCCTGACCTGTCACAACCCACCTCTTCTATGCCGTAACTGTGTGTACGTTTTCATCCTTACTACTTGGTTTAAATTTCTGCCTGATGGGCCCGCTCATAGCTCGTTGTGGTACAGGATATAAATCATCTTAGCATCTCAACCATGATTTCCAGTTTTACATATATCACACTAAATGTAAAACTCTTGATTTGTAATTTCTTTACCACAAATTCTCTGGGTAACCTGCTCACTCTGTTGTCTAAATGCTGGCAGATTCTTTTTTCTTTTGACCTTTGAAATCCAAGAATTTTACCAGGATATGTCTAAGTGTTAGCATTTTCTTTGGTTTTGTTTTTTAAATTTGTTTTCTGGTTTTTCATGTACCTCTTTTATTTGTAGACTAAGGTAAATTTTCCTAACCTCCTAATCATTTCTTTGCTTATTTTTTCCTCATTTATTCTCTTTTCCTTGTAATTCTTTTCATTCATATTGATTTTTAGATCAGCCTATATATGTCTTTAGTCTTTTCTGATAATTTTTTTGCTTATTCTTTTCTTCTGAAATAGGGGAACATTGTATGCTCCTGCCTTCCATTACCTGGCTGTTTTTGTAGTATTTAAAATCCTGTTGACTGCCCTCGTTGTAACAGCTTTCCTTTTCTTTTCTGGTAGATACTTGTTTTTTCTTTATAACTAAATCCATGTTTCCGTGAATGCAGTGAAATATGAATCCTTTGGAGGGAAGTTTCAGAAAATATCTTTTTTCCTGTTCACTACAGTAACAATTTCATTGGAAGATGTTTGTAGTGATGCCTCAGTGCAAGCGCCTTCTTTTGGACATGGTATCTTCCTCCATATCCTGTGACCTTTCATCATTCTTAGTAGGAATTGTGCTTGTACAAATGGGATTTGAGATGGATTCTGCCAAAGATTGTGTTGGTTTTGTCCAGATGATTCAGGAATTGACAGAGCAAGAAGGAAGGGGAACATTTAAATTTATTTAAGTTTCACTTGTAGATTAATAAAGATGAAACCAGTGCTGGGGTATCACAGTGGGGAATTTTGCCCCTGTGTACTGAGAGATTGTTTTCTGTGTCTGTTGTGGAGCCAGGAGTTGGTTGGGGTTGTGTGGGTGCATGTGTGTAGGGTGTGATGTCATTGCATATGTGTAATTCCATGCTGCTGCATGCTCCCAGCATGGTATGCAACCTTTAGCACTTGGTGTAATTTTGTGGAATCACTGGTTAAGATCCACAGGTACCATCTGACTACCTCATTTTAATAAGAGACTGTTGTTGGATTTTACTGGAGTTTCTTCTCAAAGACCAAACAAACTATTCTTTCACATAGATTCAACTGGCCTGCTTTGGATCTAGTCATGTCCAGGCCACCCCTAGTAGAAGTTTCCTCCAAGTTACTGTCATAAGGACTTTTATTTTTCCATGGTTTCCAGTTGTGTTGCAGTGTTTTCTCTGTTGTTACATTTTTATTAGTTATTCCAAAAGGGAATCAACAGGGTGAAGGTAGGAGGAAAGAGAAGAGAGGTAGACACCTAAACTCAAAAGTATTATGCCAACTTTAAGTAACTTGCAAAGGGTAAGATTGTTATCTAGATAAATGTAGAAAAATCTATATCAGAAGTCTCTAGATTTTTGAGTATCTCCCAATTAAACACTGCATTCTCCCTCTTCTTCCCCCCTTTATGTATTCATATGTGATATATATTTTCTCTTTCTCTCTGTCTATATATATATATATACACATATATGTATATATATATGGTATTACATATATTGTTTCATATATAATTAGTATATATGTTATATGTGTACATAAAACAAATGGAATTTTAAAATATGTTTAATTAAAAGTCCTTTTATATTCTTTCAGAAACCTCTGAAGTAAGGTATTATATCTTAGAGGTCATGATCTAGCTCTTGTAATTCTCATTCATTTCAGTGCCTAATGTGGCCAGCACTGTGCTTAGAAAAGCATGACACTTACACAGCCATTTTATACCCATTTTACAATGCAAAAGAAATATCAATGACTTTGAGTTTCAATATTAAATATGTTACACTTTTCCAAACTGCTTTCAATGTAGTTTTGAAATTTTATAATTTTCAATGAAATTTTAAAAAATAAGGTGCTATAAACCACTTATTTATTCAAAAGGTAATTTGCTTTACACATAAATCCTTGACAAATGGACCAATGACTCTATATTCCCATTTGGGATGAATATCTGCTGTATAGACAGCGGTATGTTTTGGTGACTTCAGAGCCCGTCCTTTTGGAGTATGCAGTCACAAACCTAATAAAGACAGAAACTGTAAAATTAAAGTTCTGGTAGGGGCGCCTGGGTGGCTCATTTGGTTAGGCGTCCGACTTCAGCTCAGGTCATGACCTTGCCGTTCCTGAGTTTGAGCCCCGCCTTGGGCTCTGTGCTGACAGCTCAGAACCTGGAACCTGCTTCAGATTCTGTGTCTCCCTCTCTCTCTCTGCCCCTCCCCTGCTCACACTCTGTCTCTTTCTCTCCCTCTCTCTCTCTTATAAATCAGTAAACATTAAAAAATTTTTAAAAATATTCTGGTTAATGCTGGGAGGGAGAAATGGTAAAGGGGGCTTTGAGTTAGTCAGAGACCTTATGATAGCTCAGTTCTGCATGTAACTATTGCACGGACATCTGAAGCAAGTACAGGTGTTTTCTGGGTGGACAGATGAGAAAGAACATGGGCTGGAGGGAGCCCAGAGAGTCTAGACTCGGGGAGCAGAACCTGCAGAGGTCTTCTGGCTAAGGGGAGCATTGCAGGGTGGGAGTGGAAATGCGTGTATGGGGGCTGGAGGGCACAGGGGTGGGCAGCCCCGTGCCAGATGAGATTGGTGGTGCAGCTGGGGACACTTGACACAGGTCTTTCTAAGTTGTGTTCACAGTATGGAAAATTGACCTAAGGAATATTCTACCAGGGTTGGGACGATGTGATCATATCTTCAGTTTGGAAAGATCACAGGGGCATCTTCAAATGTTTCATCCTTTGTGAACTAGAAAAAGGGAAAACCCCATGTATTTTTTGAAGAGGCAAAGAAATAAAAAGGAAGGTAGTTTTGTCGTCTTTTTTTAAAGCCAGGTTAAGTGTGATTTTGGAATACATCAGTGCTGTCAGGGACTACTTTTGTCACTGTCTTCTACACTTTATATCCTGCAGAGTACTGATTTCCAAGCTTGACTGTGTATCAGGATCACCTGAGGAATATAAAAGAGTATTCCCACCCTGGAACTGTTGGTTCCTAATATCTAGAAGCGAGACACCATAATTTCTAATACGCAAAGCAAAACTCTTCTGGGTAATTCTAGCGCTCTAAGTTATTACTAGTCCCCAAACAGGTGTTCATCCATTCTGCAATTAGGGGAGCACTCAGCCCCATTCTTTTCCCACTAACAAGCAGTAAACATGCATTACGTGAATCAGTAATACAAATATTCATTTATTTTTTAACATATGTTGCTCTTATCACAGGTAGATGGCACAAACCTTCAGGGTTTTACCAATCAACAAGCAGTAGAGGTGTTGCGACACACAGGACCAACTGTGCACCTGACACTAATGAGGAGAGGAACGAAGCAAGAGACTGAGCTGGTGTCAAGGGAGGATGTCATGAAGGACGCGGTCTTGTCTCCTGGGAATGCCAGCGGAAGCAAAGGTAGTGCCAGGTTCAGCTGGTTTTCAGTTAGACCCTTATATCCCTTAGATGTTTTTCTAATTCTGAAATTATTTAAAGAATGGTCTTTAGTCTTAACTGTTCACTATGAACCAAGTAAAAAGGAAATTTGATGAAGTTGGGACTAACGAGAACCAGGGATGTGTCCGTTGACTATAAAATGGGCTCTCGATTAAAGCAAATTTCTTTCTTTCCTGTTTATTCAGTCCCCATTTCAGAGTCGGAAACGTGCATCTATCCTTCTGTCCCTGCCTTACTTTTGGGTGTCATTGCCATGTTTTCTTTCCCTTTAGGGGGAACCTTTTCGGCCTGGGCTGTGTATGTATGCAAGCCTCATGTTTCTAAACATCCAGCCTTCCCCTGAAGGAATCTACTTTAATAACACATTTAGAAATGTCTTTTATAAGCTGTTAGTACATGAATATCTCTGAAAATTAGTGAAATCCCCAGGTAGCTGACTGGTGTTAGAGTTTGTTAGTAGAAGCCAGGCTTTTGGTTTGAAAATGCTATTTCATTTCTCAAACTGTTGACCATTCTGGTATTTATGCCATATACTGTTCATTGCAGAACTAGGAAATTGGGAGGTCACAGGAGAACTTCCCTTTAAGTACAGGTGGTTGTTTTGAAAGGTTTACTTACAAAAAAACACTCATTGAGGGGTTCAGATAAATAGAGTGGGATTTGAAAAACGTCATGCACTTGATTATATCATAGATGTAACTACTAAAATATTCTTATCTTTAAGAAAATTATGAAAAAGATGAAGACTCTTCATCTTTGAGTAGAAACACCAGCATATTACCAATTGAAGAAGAAGGTAAACACCTGGAGCCAGGTTATTACGTTCTTTATTGTTTGTTTTTTACAGAAATGATTTTTGCAAATGTGATTAAGCCTCTATGGATATATTGTAAATTACTAAAAAAAAATCTATCATGAAAGAAAAAGAGATGTTTTTAAGTCTTTATTTGTAGATAGGATTAATTTCTCTAACAGATTAAAATAGTTCATTTATAGCTGGCATATTTTATGGTCGTATGTTCTTTCTTACATATTTTTTTTTAATTTTTTTTTTCAACGTTTATTTATTTTTGGGACAGAGAGAGACAGAGCATGAACGGGGGAGGGGCAGAGAGAGAGGGGGAGACAGAATCGGAAACAGGCTCCAGGCTCTGAGCCATCAGCCCAGAGCCTGACGCGGGGCTCGAACTCCCAGACCGCGAGATCGTGACCTGGCTGAAGTCGGACGCTTAACCGACTGCGCCACCCAGGCGCCCCTCTTACATATTTTTTTAATTAAAAAAATGTTTAATGTTTTTTCATTTTTGAGAGAGAGAGAGAGAGAGAGAGAGACAAAGATAGCATGAGCCGGGGAAGGGGCAGAGAGAGAGGGAGACACAGAATCCGAAGCAGGCTCCAGACTCTGAGCTGTCAGCACAGAGCCCAACACGGGGCTTGAACCCATGAACTGTGAGATCATGACCTGAGCTGAAGTCAGATGCCTGACTGACTGAGCCACCCAGGCACCCCAGTCTGTCTTACATATTTTTGAAACCAGAGGGCTTTAGGAATCAGTCAGTTATGTACAAGGTTTTGTATCAGTCCCCGTACTTCAGTATAGCCGACATGTTCATATCTTATTGAGCAAGCAATAATAAAATTATGAAGTATTTTTAAAAGAAACATGAAAATCTTCTTTTAAAGCATAAGCTCTTAGGAATGAAACCGTTCTATTTTGGGAGGCTTTTCCTTGTCAATTTTTCATAAATTCTAAATCTTAATATTGGGGAATTGGCTTGGAAAGGAATTGTATGGAGAAATTATTAAACCTTTCTGAGATTTCTTTCAGTATAAACGTAGACTTCATCGAGCCATATAAACATTTTTTAGAGCAGCATTGTTTTAATATATAATTATGCCAGAATATTATTGCCGTCTTTTTAGGCTGGGAGCTGTGTGCTTTCCTTAGCTGTCAGATTGCTTTAGGCGCTTTGGTAACTTATATCTACTGAACAGAGTCCAAGAGTGGTCTTCCTGTTAATAGTTCCTTTGGAGCTTTGTGGTTCTTTAAAGTATCTACTCCATTATTAACAGGTTTTGTTTTCTGCTGAAAATTTTGCTTTACTTTTATTATTTTAAAAGAATATTTGTGTTTGCAGTAATATCCTGAGAGTGTGATGTGTAGGATTCATATGTGTTAATTGCATTCTGCCATTTTTAAACAAGTAGGTGAAGAAATTATTTAGGCTAAAGTGAGTATCAAGAGTAGCAGGAAAGAATAAAAAGCTTTTAGAGCATGAAACTTGAGACAGTACATAGGGATGGGTGTGGGGGATCATCTCGAAGGCCCAGACCACGTCTTTGCTTGTGAATGTGCATATGTGTGTGGGAGGATGGGTGGGAGAGGCTCTAGACTTAGAATTAGAAGTCCCAAATTCTTTTTTACACAAACTAGGGAAAAGCTTCTAAATGATCCGAATGCATCTACCCTAGTGCTTATCCTTAGACAACAAACAAACAAAAGAAATTAAATAGACCCATAGATACAGGAAACAACTGTTTGATACAAGATGAGGAGGGGTTCAGGAGCAAACGAAATAGGAGACAGGGATTAAAAGGTACACCTTTGGTTAAGTCATGGGGATGCATTGTACAGCATAGGGGATACAGTCCGTAATATTGTAATAGCTTTATATGGTGACAGATGATAACTAGGCTTACTGTGGGGGTCATTTTATAATGTATGAAAATATCAAATCACTACGATACACACCTGAAACTAATAGGGTATTGTTTGTCAGTTATCTTTTAATAAAAAATAAGGGTAACATATACTGGGTGAAGAGTCAGACTTGCTTACAACAGACAGGTTCTGATCACAGTGTCTCTTATATAGAATGTTAAAATATGGAGATTTTTGTAGTTTGTCACTAACATCATTGTGTTGACTATTTCAGGGTATCCATTATTGGCAGCAGAGATGGAAGAAACAGAAGACCCACAACAACAGGAAGCTGCCCTGCTGACGAAGTGGCAAAGGATTATGGGAATTAATTATGAAATAGTGGTAGGTTAGCTTAGCCTCCCTAACTTCCTAACTTGTAACTGTATTTGAGCAGGAAGTTCATGACAAAAATAAAGATGATCTTCATAAAGAGACCTAGAGAAGTAGCAAATGCCCAGGACTTTTTTTGAAGACCTAAATGCATTGATTCCTGTATTAAAAAATTTAGGTAGGAGAAAGTTGGATAGCAACAAAGGAACTGAGATAAATGGGTTGAAAAATTTAGGACTTGTAATTCACCAATATTTCGACAAGAGGAATGTTTTTTTGTTTGTTTGTTTTTTTGTTTTTATTCTTAAGTCTGGGATTTAGAGAAAGGATCAGAATAGAATGACAGAATTTACTTAAAGGTAAAAAAAAAATCATCATGATCCATATATAATATTGTAAGAGGATTTTTCCCACATTTTTCCTTTACATATATATTTTCCTTAAGAGGCTTAATTCTGCATTCTCTTTTCGTACCACTTATGCCACAGTGAATGTTTTATGTTTATTAACAGTTTGCACATCTCATACAGCAATCATGATTTGCTGTCCTGAAAAGAGACTTAACAATTGTGACCCAAATTATCAGTCTTGAGATGTACACCAGCAAATTTCACAGTTTTCAAAAGGAAAAATAAAATACTAGGTTAGGTAGAATTTTTCCTATTGTTTATAATATTCAAACAACTCTAGATTAGAAGAGATCAAAGAACAGATGTCATATAATAGTAACTAGCATTTATCGAGCACTTTGTGCTAAGCGGTGTTCTTAGTGTTTCATTGAATCTTCATGACAATGATTTTTTTTTTTTTAAACTCAAGATGGTTAACAAATAAGAAGTCCAGCTTCTGTTCTAATCAAGTCAGGGAAGAATACAATAAGGTCCAGCTTAACTGTGGTTAATTTGGCATGAAAAGAAAGTTGGGAGATTCCTTCTTTGGTCTGGGATTAACATGGCTGGGACAAATAACCAGACTGCACTTCTTCGTGGGTAATTGAACAGTGAAGGGAACCTTTTAAGGAACCACTTGCTCACAGGACCTTGAACTTTTGGCTGCCTTTCATGCTCATTGTCCAGTAATCTGGTAGCACTCCCAGTTATGTGTCAAGGGCAAAGCATGCTGTAAGCAAGAGCTAAGCTATTTATTGGCCTTCATTGAACAAAGACGTAGATCTGACTTTAAGTTGTTTGCTATGTGATTATACAGAATAAATGTAGTCATAAGAGGAGTGGTATAGTAGAAAGAAGGATTGATGGACATTAGCCGAGAGGGACCTGGAGAGCTGCTCAGAGGAAGTGACATTTAAATTGGGTTTTAAGGAGTTAGAAGGATTTCATCCAGCAGATTTCAAAATTGGATGATGCAGTTTCTGATAATTGCCCTGCACACATTAGCAAGATTTGAAAGAGATCTTTTTTTAATTAAAAAAATATCTTTAATTAAAAAAAAAATTAATCTCAGCCCCTCTATCCCTTAGTTTCTTGAACTGTAAAATAAAGGGACCAAAGTAGATAATCATTGGTATACCTTCTGATTTTAATATTATAATGATTGGATTCTTTGTGAAAGTGGGTGATTTCCTAACATTCTTCATTATTTAGTGTAATAGTGGGAAATAGGAAGTTCATTCTCCTATTTTAAGCTTTGGTTCACTTTTTTTTTTAAGTTTATTTATTTATTTTGAGGGAGAGAGAGAGTGGGGGAGGAGCAGAGAGAAAGGGAGAGAGAGAATCCCAAGCAGGTTCTGCGCTGTCAGTGCAGAGCCACACGTGGGGCTCGAACTCATGAACTGCGAGATATGACCTGAGCTGAAATCAGGAGTCGGATGCTTAACTAACTGAGCCGCTCAGGCACCCCAAGCTTTGATTCACTTTTAAAGACCGTTGTCGGTTGTTGACACAGCATAAGGTCAGGAGTGTGGGCTCCAGGTTCAGACTGCTTCAGGTTCAAAATTCTTTTAGAGCTGTCTGTGTGACTCTGGGAAAAGGACCCTCTCTGAACCTCATTTTCCTAATTTGGGAAACAAGGATAGACATTGGAATTATTTATGAGAGGCATATGAGATAATCTGTGCAATGGGTCAGCGTGGTCCCTAGGACATAGCTTAAATGCTAGGTATGTGTCTTTTCTATACTGTTGTTGGAGCTCAGGCATTTGATTTTATCCGTGGTAGTTTAGACGACCCTCCATCTGTTACCAGCATCTCTAGGCACTGCAGAGTATCTTGGGTGCTTGCACCTGGCTCCTCCTTCGGGGTTTGTGTTGGTTCCTAGAGCTGACAGATAATCAATAATCCTTCAGAGGCAAAGCTCCAAAGCTTTGCAGCTCTACAATAAGATTTTTGAAGCTTTTGTGAGAAAGTTGACTGTTTTGGGGTGAACATAAAATATATACATGAGGGAAAAAAAACAAATGAAAAAAGTGCTAGATTCATGATGATTTTCTCCTTTCAGGTGGCCCACGTGATCAAGTTCAGTGAGAGCAGTGGGTTGGGGATAAGTCTGGAAGCAACAGTGGGACATCACTTTATCCGATCTGTTCTACCAGAAGGTCCTGTTGGACACAGTGGGAAGCTTTTCAGTGGAGATGAGCTATTGGAAGTAAAGAGCTATTCCATTCCTTTATCCCCTTAAGTAAACTTCTGAAAAGGCTGCAGGGGTCTCAATGTGTAATAATAGTATGCATAATAAGTAAGTTCTTATTGTAAATTTCCTCTCCAAAGGGTACTTGAGAAAAATAATGCGAGTAAAAACCCACCAAAAGTAGAAATTTCAAATCTGTTCGTACATTGATCTTCACACATAATTCCATGCTGGGTATTTTTTGGTTTGTTTTAGTCCAGAGAACCATAAACACTTTCTTTTTCAAAAATGTTAAACATCTTTTCATTTTTTAGACTAGATAATACATGTACATGTTTCAGAGTCACAAAAAACGTAAAGATGGGCAGTGAACAATCCAGTCACTTCTCATTACCCTTTATTAAGTAACTACTGTTATATCTGGTACTGTGCTGTCTTCCAGATATGTTTAAGGAATAACTAAGAAAATTTGAATATATTCTTTCCCCCGGCTTTGAAAAGCATACTGGCACGCTGTATGTACTGTTTTCCCTTGTAATTTATCGCTTAATGATATGAAATGTCACTTTGTAAAATAATCCCCTCCTTATCCCTTCATCCCTGGGTATTTTTATCATTACTTCTCCCTTTCCCAGCTACTACACCGGCACATGAAATGTGGGTGGAAGATAGTGATTATCTTCCGACACAACTATAAATTGCATGTGAGTTGTTTTAAGTCAACTATGTAGGTGACTGTAGTTCCGAGCACAGCAGAACGATGGTAATCACTGGAGTAAAATCCCTATTTATTTAATAAAAGATTGATTTCAAAGGAGTATTCGTGTTATGAAATGTTCCCTCTTGAACAACTTCTCTTTTTGCACAGGTGAATGGCATAACTTTGCTTGGGGAGAATCACCAAGATGTGGTGAATATTTTGAAAGAATTGCCCATAGAAGTGACAATGGTGTGCTGTCGACGGACTGTACCGCCCACCCCCCAGTCAGAATTGGGTAGCCTGGACTTATGTGATATTGAACTGGCAGAAAAGGTATTAGATCTGAGACCACTCGGAATCAATAATGGGAAGCCTAAATGGCATCTAAAATGTTTTTAAGCCTTTCTTCTTTCATTTGGTATTTGAATTTGAATTTTGCATAATCTGTAGTCTAGTCAAATCTCATTTAAGGTATAATGAGACATGATGTTAGGATTTGATTTACATCAGACTGCAGGAATCGGTACAGTGGAGTAAATCTGAAAACTTTGAAGAATGTAATATTCATATGAGTAGAACAGGGTAAATAAGGAACATAATTCTGAATTGTAGAGACACCAGTCTGGCACCATGCATATCCGTATACATTTTAATGTGGTATAAAGGGGATTATTACAATAAAGCAGGTAGGCAGATTTGCATCCATGGTCCTAGCATATGCAGTAATTAACAGCAAAGGTAGCATATCAACTAGAATTTCATCATCAAAAACATGCCTTTCCTGAATTTGTTATGTTCATACAGATAAACAAAATTGAACTAATTTAGGTTCACTTTAATATATTTTTACTGAAAGAAGCTAACAGTCTGTATTCCTATTTCTGTGCCAAATGCTTTATAAATGTTACCTCCTCTAATCCACAAAACTTTTATCAAATGGGTAACTCTGAAGTCCAGCTTAAGAATATTGCTCAAGGCAACACAGTAAGAAATCATAGACCCCATCTTTAAGCCCAGGCCAGTCTGACTTCACATCTTGTCTTATTGTGCGTGCTAATTTATTCATGAAATAATCACATGCACAAGTCACAACATTTTAGAACCTTTGTTTGCCGAGAGTACAAAACTTTTACGTATAGCCGTTTCCTTTCCAGTTGTTGTTATTTATCATAAGAATTCCTTTTCTTTAATGTCAAAATAGATCTACATTTTGTTTCTGACTGTAGAGGTGATTCAGACACTTGATGAAAAAAAGTGAAAACCGCCCACAGTCCTGCTGCTGAGATGTAACCATTGTGTATTTTTATAGGTGATCTTTGAACCATACATTTTTAATGCCTGTTCCAAGTTAGGTATTTTTTCCTCTGTAACAACTTTCAGTAATGACTGCCTTAATTTGCAAAGGTTTCGTGGTAAGCTGTTGCTACCGTTATTTGTGGGTGTTTTATTCTGGACAGATGCGGGGCCTCTCCCTTTCCCTTGTAGTGTTGGTATGTGTCTGCTAAACTAGTGCCTCTGAAATAAGAGCTGCCCGGTCTGTTACGCAGCCGCACGTAGATCTGGGCGAGTTCACCGGGTCCTCGGAGACAGAGGATCCTGCGCTGGTGATGACCGACGTGGGTCAGAATGCGGCGGAGGTTCAAGGACCTTTGGCCATGTGGGAGGCTGATGTTCAGCATATTGAGCTGGAGAAAGGAAACAAAGGACTTGGGTTTAGCATCTTAGATTATCAGGTAAATATATCCTGTTTTTAACAATTTTTTTAAAAAAATGATACAATACTAAAGGTATATTGTGGATAATAGAAAAATCAGTTAATATTTTAGTTTTCAAAGACATTTCCTTGTTTCTAGCAAATCTTTCCAAATGATGATATATAGGATTCATTTATCATGAAGGGTTCTTTTAACATTGAATTCATTGAGCTCTTCTAGATTTCAGCCTTGAGAATTTGAAGAGCTTACAAATACATTTTAGGAATATCCTAGAAATAGAGTTTTTTTGTTGTTGTTGTTATTTGGGGAGTATGTCTAAATTATTCTTATTCCCTTGCTCATAATTGATAGTTCATACTTTAGTGGTAAGACTGAAAGTGTTAAATACTTATTTCTTTTGTCTGTAGTGAATGACTGAGTTCTAACTGGATATGGATTCCTGTCATTTGACTAAATGGCTAAATTTACGAATAAGCTTACATTGGTCAAGTGTGGCCTCCACCCTTACCCTGCATTGTGTTCTGTGCTGAGTAACTGAGGAAATGCTTATGCCGGGTGCGAGAGCACAGCTGTTGCTTCTCATTAATCAATACTGAACCCGGAGAGCCATCTCTGAGGACTCATGGGAGTTGTGTTCTTCATGGGGCTTGATTGCAGAGCCTTGTTGCTGTGTATCTGAACGCTGCATCGTCACATACTACTGTACGGACTCTTTCTAGATGTCTTCATTTCAAGAAGGCAGGCCTGACCGTCATTCAGTACACTCCACAGCAGTAGCATCCTACTTAACAAACGCTGTTAATAATCCTGTATCTGATGTCTGGCCTCAAAAGCCTGTTATAAAATTGGGCAGCTTATCGAAAATTCAAATTACAAGTTTAAAGGGATCTGTACAGTGATGAGGTCTCCTCGGGAACAGCTTGGTACTTGAGGATGCCGTCCTTCAGGGGGAACTCCTTCTGCACTCTGCAAAACAGAGACAGCCTTTGCCCCACTCATTCCTCAGAAGTGGTGCTTGAAATTCTTTTTTGAGACATTTGAAATGAGTACCCATCCATTACAATTCAGAGTGACCAATCTATAAAAACTCCCACACCACCACCACCACCACCCTCCCCCCATGTAAAAAGGAGCTACCTTATTTTTTTTTTTCCCCTCGTTTTGTCAGGATCCCATTGATCCAGCAAGCACTGTGATTGTAATTCGTTCTTTGGTGCCTGGGGGCATTGCCGAAAAGGATGGTCGACTTCTTCCTGGAGATCGACTCATGTTTGTCAATGATGTTAACTTGGAAAACAGCAGTCTTGAGGAAGCTGTGCAGGCGCTGAAGGGTGCGCCGTCAGGAACTGTGAGAATTGGAGTAGCCAAGCCTTTACCCGTAAGAATTCATGTTTTACTGATTTTTTAAATTTGTAAACAAAATGGCTTTCAGGCCTACTGTTAGCTTCGGAAGGTGTTCTCGTGAATGAATCATGACATTTGGTAATTTTGACCAAGATGGTTATTGGCTCTATGAGTATAGATTTAATTTTGAGTAATATTTTTTTAAAAAGTGAAGAAAACTGACAATTCAGAAATAAATTTGTAACTTTAAAATTATAGTTTTGTAGTTCACTTTTGATCTTTTTTTTATTGGGTAGTAAGGTCACGATGAGTATCAAATGAGTATTTTCAAAGAAATATGCCTTAAAACATCTATACCAATGTAGTGGGGTATTAGAGAAATTAATAGCATTAACAACTGACAGTGGAATCTTTAATTATAGTGGAATAAAGTAGAATCTCTGTCAGTGTGGTTTAAGGTCCTGCATTCTGTTGATTTCAACACATTTCTTGTCTAATTACTGCAGAGCAAGAAATTGAACTTTTCACAGTAGGTTCGTCAGCTTCTGGCTCTCCTCCTGGGAGGAAATAGCCCTCCTGTTATTAATTAGTACAGTATTAAAAACAACTAATCAGTTCATGCTACATAACGTCAGTATGTTTATTAGGTATAATGATTACAACATAGCACTTATCACTGAATTGCAAATAAATATTAGAGACATTCTCAATATTTGGAGGGCTTTTTCAGTGTATAAATCTATTTTAAGTGAAAGGGCAAATACACCTTTCTTAAAACACAAACACAGAGGTGTATTTGCCTAAACATCAAATAACAATTTGCTGACTTTATGAAAGCATTTGTTCAAATAGTAAGCTTTATTAATATATTTGCAATGTTAATTAAATTTTTCATGCCTCACTTTGTATTACAAAGTGAACTTTGGTAGCCTATGAAAATATATTTATGAAAACAGAGAAAAGGAGGCAAGTTCTGCATATGTTATTAATACAGGGTGATGTGGGCAAGGCAATCTGAAGATTTTAGCCCATTTTATTTGAGATTGAAATAAAAATGTTAGGTTTTATGTCAGTGTGATCAGTTACAATATCCTTATATTGGGTCTATAATATAAGCAGATTGTCTACAGAGAGAATTTTTGTGTGTTTTTTTAAACCATGCTCAATTGAGAGGCTTCACTGTAGAGGTCACTCACATTCCTTGTCAAGTAAATCACATGCTTTATAATCATGTTCTAGTAAAGGATGACAGCTAGAAGTTGATCCTTCTTTTTAATGTTCTTTTTTTTTTTCATGCAGCTTCCTTTATATCTTAACACCTAAAAAGTGCCTTACTTATTTTTATATTAAGAAGTCATTGTGTAGCCAGAATATTTGGCAGATAAAAATGGCCAGAAGATTACTATAATATAAAAAATTATTGATTTGGATGATCTTTTATAAGAAGAATGAAAAAGTTAGAAGGGATTCTCATTTAACAGTTGATGTGTTGGTATTAGAATATCCTTGTTGTATTTAACAAATCAAAACATTAAATATGAATATTTATCATTTGAAAACTTTCCCATTTTTTTTCCTCTTCTCTTCTGACTGTTCTTCTCCTATCCCCCTCCCCTGCTTTCCTTCTTTCCTCCTTGCTGTTCTCTCTCATCCTCATCCTCAAACACTGAGCCTCATTCTCCCTGCAGCTTTCACCAGAAGAAGGTTATGTTTCTGCTAAGGAAGATTCCTTTCTCTACTCGCCACACTCCTGCAAGGAGGAAGGGTTGGCTGACAAAGCCCTCTTCAGGGCTGACTTGGCTCTGGTTAGTGGCCACAACTTATCAAGCTTTCTTTCAGAAATCTTATGAGTCTTATATTTTGCCTTTCAAAATAGTCTAAAATCTTACTCTACTCATTATTCATTATGTTTTGGAAAAGTAAACAGTTTAATTTCAACTGCAGTGGTTCTCATAGTTCAGAAATCATGTGTGAAAACCATTTGTTGGATTTGGGGAGGAAATTCAGTTGGCAATGCATTCTGACAACTGGTAGAATTAATCTTCACATCATACCAAAAGTTGTTGAAACACCCGATTGTTTTAATTTCATACTTGGGCCATTTTTAGGCATTTATGTAACTGTTTTTAGTATTCAGTCATTAATTAGGTGTTTTGGCTACCTGTTAACAAGGTTAACAAGTGTATTTTTTCCACTTGATATTTAAATAATGTGAAAATATATCAATTGGTGCAGTTATTAAGAACACAAAAGTTTCCAAAATAGTCAAAATCCATGTTTTCTCAAATTACAGAATGTAAACATCACTGATTTGCTAGAAATTTTTTAATTAAAATTTTATTTTTACTTGATCTATGTAAAAATTATTTGTTGGAATAAATGTATTTGTGGACCACTGGAGGTTCACTTTGACGAGTAAACACATGAACCTTGCTCCTAAGAACTTTACAGTCTGGTAGAGGAGGCAATACTATAGCAATAATTAAAATATAAAGGTAAATACTAGATATAAATAAACATGTGGCATTTATACAACATAAATATAACAGATTGTATATCCTATTGCATTACTTCTATTAAAGCCAGGTTCCTGACCTAACTTTTCTTTTGGGCAGACATTGCCCTGTGTGACTACAAAGGAATATGCCCAACTTTTTAAATTCTTGTTTCAGGGCATCAGACTAGAGCGAGGTTTAAAACCCATGACATTCTCCATTATGTACTTACAACCAATTGTGCATATCTTGCTTTAAAACAAAGTATGAATTATTTGATTTTGATAATTCTAATTCTGGGGAGACAGTTCTCCTTGTTAATATTTTTATATTAACCAGCTCCTAAAATTGCCTTTTGGAAAGTTTTGGTGTATATTAAATGCAACAGTATCACATTACAATATTAATAATCCATTGCACAAAGCTTAGTTAATACCATCTATCTAGATAGCAGTGTTATTTATTATCTAGATTGTTCTATATGATGTGTATTTGTGAAGAGTAAAACTCAACAAAGCAGTTAACTAATGAATTTTGAACATATATTTAAAATGTATTATTAGAAAGAGGGTCACTTGGAAATGGCCTGTGTTCTTACCATGTTTTTGTAAGAATGTGACCTGGTATAATGTTATAATTCTTCTCTTGGCAAAACACATGTAAGTTGAAAGCACAAAGAAGTAGAACACCAGGGATTTTGCCATCAAGACAGAAAATACTGGTAATATTGGAGAAGAGTAGTATTTATGTTCGTTCTATGTATTCTAAGGTGTAACTGTAAGTGAATTGTAAATGGAGCTTCAGACTCATCATGAGTTGATTGTTTCACTTCGTTCTGCTACAGAAGATAGTAATAGGAGTTGGGGTTTTTTGTTTTGTTTTGTTTTTTAAGTTTATTTTGAGAAAGAGCACAAGCAAGGAAGGGACAGAGAGAGAGAGAGAGAGAGAGAGAGAGAGAGAGAGAATCCCAAGCAGGCTCTGCACTGTCAGCACAGAGTCTGATGTGGGGCTCAGTGCCACGAACCCTGAAATCATGACCTGACCCAAAATTCAAGAGTCGGATGCTTAAACAACTGAGCCACCCAGGTGCCCCAATAGTAACAGGAGTTAATATACAGTCAAATTCTCTACTTTCTATGAGTTTTCCAACAATAGGAGTTTATAACTTTATAGCTTCCCCACAGCCATAATCAGGCCCCTTGTTAGTATAATTTCAGCATGAAACCACAGATACTCTTTCTGGTTTCTGATGATCACCATCAGGTTCTGAGTTTGCAATTTGAATGGTTTTAAAATCTAGTTAAAAATAATTTAAAATGTATTGTTTTAGTGAGTTTTCTAAATAAGTATTTGCCTGGATGCCTTGCTGAAATTTAATTCAACTTACATAAATAAAATCTAATAAACTTTAATAAATTTAATAAAGTCTAATAAACTTGTTGAGTTTATGTTAGTTGAATAGGGAAGGTGTTGACCTCATTCATTTTATTAGACAGTTCTAGGAGTCGGGCAGGTATTTTTTAAAATAGTGTGACTGGAAAAAGTAAATATTTTCCTTAATTTATGGAACTTTTTAAACTTAGAATTGATCCAGGCCATTTGTTAATTGTTACCTTTGCCCTTTTATTGTTGGAATAAATAACTGATGCCAGCCCTGATTTGTCCTTACTCTCTTGCGTTAGTCGGTCTCTGATGTGTCGTAGAGTGTGAAGGGGTCATGTAGGAGATAGAATGAATGCCGGGATGCTTTTTAGTCTCAAGTAGAGACTTGTCGTATATGTAACAGAACAGAATTTCCAACCGATACTACCATTTTTGTTCCTAGGTGGACACAAATGAGGCTGACTTAGCAGATGAATCTACATTTGAGTCTCAGTACTCTCCTGATAATGACAGTATCTACTCCACTCAAGCCTCTATTTTATCACTTCATGGCAGTGCTTGTAGCGATGGCCTGAACTATGGTCCCTCCCTTCCATCTTCTCCTCCCAAGGTACAAAGAGTTTGTCATTTTATTTATGGGAGAGCCTTCCGTGTAATTTTCCAGAGGTCAGTGTTTATGGGGAATTGTGGGAGTAGCGTGTTAGAGGCACTGTGTTTCTCCAGTCATGGATTCATTCAGACTAAAGCGCAGTTTCATTCAGGTAGTGCTGATTGAGCATCTTTTACTAGACTACTAAGTACTACCTAAATGTTCGGTTTTACAGAATGATAGACCCAAGGATTCAAAGCTTTGATTAGGATTTGCATGTTAGAAAGAAAAAAGTCAATGTATTTCTCAAATTGTGTTTTTAGCTGTGTCTACTTTAGAAAAATCACAAGTATAACTTTATTTTCTTAATGGTTTTAAAATTGATTTTCATGCAGAGTTGGATGGTAAATGTTTCTTGCATTAATATTTACCAGCAAGTTAAATTTAATGCTGTTATATGTTTTTATGTAAAATGATGCCAAAAATACTTTATGTAGAAATCACAGTGAATGGCAAAGTATGTTTAAACGTCACTGGATGAAGAATTTAGTTATTATTTGACATATCTGTGCCAAGTATATTTTAGAAATAGAGTATTGGCACGAGTGCCCCAACTCCATTCATTTTCTTGGTGAGGTACTTTATAAGGTTTAATAAGTAATATTTTAAAACCTGTCCAATCTTCTGGATGTGAAATGGTATCTTACTCTTTGGATTTGGAGTTCTGATTTCTAGTGGGGTTGAACACCATTTCATATATTGGCCATTTGGTTTTCACTCCTATCCATGGCCTCTTAATATCTTTTGACAATTTTATATTGTGTTGCCTATCTTTCTATTGGTTCATTGGGTTTTTAAAAATATTTTCTAGAAACCGAGAGACAAAACAATACAGTGTATTTTATGAGGATTGTGTGTGAGTGTGTGTGGGAAATGACATTTTTTAACTTCAGGAAACAATTTATTCTTTGAGAAAGAAGGAAGCGTAGGAGTTCAGCTGTATCTGTAATGAATTATATCCTTTTAAAAGGAAAGAGAGATTGAAGAAAATATGGCAAAATGTTAACATCGGTTAAATCCGGGCCAAGAGTTCA